>NW_026020335.1:26010-706473 GCF_900185275.1 Solanum verrucosum
ATTATGCAGGTTTTTTATTTCAAATTATTCCTTCCTATCATATTCATAATTGATTAAATTCATATTAGATCATTATGAACTAGATTATCTTTATCATGTTTCCCTGTCACTACTAGCATCGTACTTTAGCGGATACTTCCTTCTTATCAGCGCCTCAACTTTGTTTACTCCCCTAAATGGCTTTCCTCGCCTACCGGTTTCAACATTAGGATGACATAGTATAGAAGTTTTCTCCCTGTTTCCAGTGTGCTAATAAACTAGAAATCATGATTCAAATAATTCTAATACATAATAACTAACATAAATTTATTCAATCATATATATGATATTTAGGAATATATGAAATTAGTTCCGCATATTTTTTGAACAATATACCTTTGCCTCTTGCTTAGCCATGCTATCTGAAATATCTGATTGGATTTCAGATTTATCCATTAACTTTTAAGTATTTAGTATCTTGAGAGAGTGGGTTTTTATGAAAGTTTTTATTACGTTTAGGCGTTGCCTGCCTTTTTAAGTTACATATCCATCCTTTATATAAAAAGGATTTTCATACTACACTACAATAATGTACTACTATTCACTTTAACACTTGTCACCTAATAAATCACACCCCCTACCATCCCTTACACTTGTACACCATTCCTATCTATTTTCTTTAATATGCACATGCATAATAATGCATACTTGACTAATTTACATAATAATTCATACTTGACTAATTTACATCTTATCTACACATCTTTTTGACTATACGTTATTTACTTTATCTTTTTTGCCCCTTTGTCTGCTATTTGCATCTTATCTTCATCATCTTCTTTTACTCTAAATCGACATCTGAAATTATGTTATCTTCATCGTTACATTTCGAACATATGTGATCAGGATATTTATGTCCAATTAATTTGTAATATCTGGTTAATAACTCTGTCGAAATAAATCCTGCCTTTAGTGCTCTCGTCGTAGATCGTTCTTCTGGCTTAAGTAATGACAAAATCCATCTCTGGACTTCATCCATATCTGCTTTCCTTAGCTCCCTTGAATTGGAATAAATCATTAGCTGATCTCTTGCATAGTAGCTCCATATAGCGTTTCCGTTTAAATAATTATTTGCTAGATCCTGTATGATAGTTGATATACCAATTATTCTTTTGTTGGCATAAAAACTTGGTATCTCTATTTTGCATATCTCTTCTTGTTGTCTGATGTCCTCGGGTATAATCATATCTTTAGTTAGTCCTATCTTGATAACCTGTATTGGAGGTTTAATTTCCTAGTATAATATCTCTGCTGGTGCTGTATAGAATTTTATATAAAATAAATTTCCTTTTGTAACTCTTTTGTATGTGACGAATGCCTTGTGTAGTTCTGGTATTCCACTAACTTCTTTTCCGTCGTATGTGTATACGGTATTTAACAGTCCGTAGTTATAACATGTTCTTACTAAATTAGCGTTAGTTTTTGGCTGTGTAATTAACTTGTTATATCTTTGTAGCTTTTGTGTCAAATAATCCTGGTTTGGTTCTTTTGTAGTTGATCTGGGGTTAAGGTTTAAATAAGTTTGGATTTTGTGTATATTTTCGATATAGGTTCGTGTGATTTAGTTATATGTCTTTTTCTCATTTTGGTTTTGCAAACTATCTGCGTATGTAGATGTTTGTGGTTCTATGAACATATGTCTAGGTGTCCTTTGGGTAAATGGTTTTGCGAATAGCTGGTTTAAGTTCGCATTTTTATGTTGTCTATCGCTAACTTGTTTGCTTGTACCTGCAGCTGTATTTAAACAAACATTATGGGTTTTAAGGAGTTTCCCATCGTCTCCTTTTAGCTCTGGGTTTTTTTCGTCTTCCGATCGACGTAGCTCCGCATTTTTATAGTCATGCTGCTGACTAGCTTTAGACTTCAGATTATCTTCATTAGTCTTTAGCTTTTGTATCTCGTTGTCCATACTGTCCACTTTTGTACAAAGTGTAGTAATAGATTTGAGTATATTTTCGATTGTATCTTCTTCCTCAGTCTCAGTCTGAGTAGCTTTGTCGTGATAGGTAATCTGCAATAACATTCTTATCAGTTTTTATTACTTCAATTGTAAATGTAAAATTTAATATATTTAATACCAATCTCGTTATTTCTTTTGTTGTTACCGAATCTTGTATTTTTCTTGCTAGCCACCATTTTACTTGTGTATTATCTGTTCTTATAATAAATTCATTATATACAATATATAGTTCAAATGATAATAAACATTTATATACCGAATATAATTCTTTCCTATTTATTTCCCATCTTATTTCTGTATTAGTAAATGTTCCTGAATAATATCTACAATGATGTTCTATTTTTCCTTCTCCATACCTATATTTTAATACTCCTCCATAACTTTTTTCACCGGCGTCTGATTCTACTATATAAGTAAATTTTTTATTTTCATCCGGAAAATATAGTTTAGGTAGGTTCTTACATAATAATTTTATTTATTGTATTTGTGTTTGGTCTTTCTTATCAAACTAGTATTCTACATCTTTCTTTAATTTTTGTTGTAATGGTTTTAAATTCTCTGCTAATTTTGGTATGTATTCTCTTACTTGATTTACTAGTCCTAAAAATGATTGTAATTTTTTTTCGTATCTAGCTGTTCATTTGAGTTAATTATTTTTTGTACTATATATGTTTGCATTTTTATTCCATTTTTATCTATTTGTATTCCTAAGAATTCTATTTGGTTTTTTATTATGTCTGCTTTGTTTTTACTTAAACTTATGCCTGAATATTCTATAATATGTATGAATTTTTCTAATAATCTTAGGTGTTCATCTTGGTTTTTAGAATATAGTAATATATCATCAATATATACTACACAATTTTCTAATTGTTTAAAGTAGTTATCCATAAAGTGTTGATATCTACCTGGTGCATTTTTATATCCAAATGGTAATACATTCCATTCATAGAATCCTTGTGGTATAGTGAATGCTGTTAGTTTTTTAGATTCTTCTTCTAGTTTTAAGTGATAAAATCCTGATTTACAATCAAATTTGCTAAAATAATTATATCCTTGTATTTGTCTTATCTTTAGTATTTTATTTGGTATCGGATAATTATATGTTTTAGCTTTTGCATTTAAATTTCTATAATCAATAACCATTCTGTTTTTTCCTCTTTTTTGTTCACTATGTTTATTTATGATAAATGTCGGGCTTGTGTGCTTACTATTGCTTTCTTGTATATATCCTTTTTCTAGTAATTCATTTATATGTATCTTAAATTCGGTTAAATCATTAAAATTATACTTTAATGGTTTTTGGGTTATTATACTATTATTATCAATTAGCTCAATTTTTACTTTTGTTTTATGTTTTTTCCATCCTTGTAAAGGATCCTCACTATATAATAATTCTAACTTATCTTGGATTATTTTTATTTTATATATAGAGAATATAATTAATTCTATTTTAGGGTCTTCTTCTTTTATATTTTCTAATTTTTGTGTAATTTTGTCACTTCCTTTTATCCATTCTGTTGTTTTTCATTTTTTATTATTTACTCTTTTTGCTCCTATTTTTTGTTTACACGGTGTTGTGAACCACCAGTGTGTTTTTGTTATTATATGTGGGTATATTTTTTCTAAAAATGGCATTCCTGATAACATATCTTTTGTAGTTAATTCAAAGTTATATATTTCCTCTATGGTTAGTATCTTATCCCATATTTGTACTTTTATATTTTTTGCCTTATATGTGATCATGCTTCCTTCATTATTAAATTCTGTTACTACTATCGATGTTTTTAATTTTTTCCATTTATCTTTTGGTAAACAATTGTATTTACATATATTAGCTTCTGCTCCCGTATCTATCATTGGTGTATAATATCTGTTGTAATATCCCTCTATTATTATCTTTGCAAGTATGTATATTTTCATACTAAGGTTCTTTTTATTATTACTCTTTTATTTTCATAATTTATTGTTAACTGTTTGTCTTCTAGATTATATGGTTTTACTTGTTCTAGCCATTGTATTCCTAAAATGATATTTTCATCTCCTTGGTATATTTTAAATTTTATCACTATTGGTACTCCTCCAATGATTATTTCCTTTTCTGTAGTTTCTTCAGTATACATTAATGCCTTTGGTAATTCGGGGCATGATTGCTAAATAGTTATTATTTCATCTTCCGTCACTAATTCTCTTGTAATATAGTTTTCTTCTCGTTCTGTATCTATTAATATTAAATATTTTCGTTGTTCCATTATTCCCGTTATGTAGTAATGATGTGGTTTTATTTCTTCTTCCATTGATTTTTGTAGAGTTTTATCTATTCTTCTTGAGGTACTCATTTTTTATGAGATTTTGTGGTATTTCACAGTTCATGTTTATTCTTTTTGATGTACTTAATCTTTCTTTTACTATTTCTAAATCTTCTTCTACGTCAATTTCATTATAACTATAGTCATTCTTGTCTATGACTGTGACTATTCTTTCAAAAAGATCTTCTATTTTTATTTTTTTTATTTTATTTTTTGTTGTTATTTTATGTTTTGTCGTTAAAACATACAAGTTTTTACATCTAGCTGTAAATATTTTACTTCCCGGGGCTAGTTCTATTCCTGACATTTTCCAATATAATACTAACGATTTATCTATATTTTTGTCATTTATTGCTACTGAGTAATTAACACTTATTATAAATTTAAATTTTTGGTATATGAGGTTACCTTTAACCGCACTTATTATACTTTTTTCTATGAGTTGTATAATTATATCATCTGCTAAGTATATTTCTATGGCTGTATCTATTCCTTCTCTAAAACATGTTTTTATTAGTATTTTTGTTCCTCCTAAATGTACATATTTAATTGGATTTTTAGCCTTAATATCTTGTATTTCTTTATTTATTATTCGTTTATTTATTATTGGTATTTTGGCATTTCCTTTAGTGTATTTGCAATCTATGATATGTTCTCTTTGACTTACTACATAATATTCTTCTTTTTGTCGTTTAAACCAGTTTCTTATTGTTGATATTTCGAAATTTTTTGCTACGCTTAGGTCTAATTCTTTTCCTTTTATTTGTTCAAATATATTATTATCAAATATTATTTTTTGTTCTGCCGATTCTTCATCTTAATATTTTTCTTTAGTTATTATTTGTATATCTTTTTCAGTCATTGATATCGTATTCATTATCTGATTCTATTACTGGATTATTTTCCATTTCATTTTCCAATAATTCATATATACTATCATTGCTTTCTAATTCATAATCTACGTACTCTATTTGTGTATATTTTTCATCGTCTATTATTATTTCTGATATTTATTTTTTCTTTGGATTTTTAGGTAATTTACAATCTCTAGCTATATGTCCTAATTTTCCGTAGTTATAACAAGTACATTCCGTTAGTTTTCTTTTTGCTCTATATGGTCTTTTGGTTTTGTAGTTTTTTACATAGTATCTTCTTCTTGGTTTTTTATATTTATATTTTGATCTGTATTTTTTATTATATTTCTTTCTATTTTTATAATACCTATCCGTACAACCAAATTGAGATGCTGTTTTATTTTTGCAACATGCCAAGTTTTTTACTAATATTTTTTCCATTTTTATTTCTTCTTTATGTTTTTCACATAGTTCCATAAACCACAGTTACAAGAATTTCATTCTAGCTCCTAAGGTATCTGTTAATTCTGCTTCATTCCAACTTTTTATTATTTTTGAATTAAAAGGTTCTGGTATTTTTGTAAAATATAATTTTCTTATTTCTTTACTTTCTTCTGTGCTATATGTTCCTTTATAATAGTATTCTCTAAATGCACATGTATATTCATCTATGTAACACATATTACATATTGCTAATTTTGTCATTAGATTCTGATTTATGATTTTTTCTTTATTTTGTTCTTCTACTTCTATTGTCATACTACTAAATTCGTTTCTTATAGCTATCTCGTATTTATATAATATTTCCATAGTTGTTTTCGCTATCTCACCATCAAATTTTTTATTACTTCTTAGAGTTTGTAAACTTTCATCTGATAAATTTTGTAGCCATAATTTTACTGTTCCTATAAGTGTTCTTTCTATGTATTCTGGTGCCTCTGTTATTACTATCTTGTTATCTATTAATTATTTTGATATGTATCCCATCCATAATTGGATTGTTTTATTTATATCCGCTACACAGTCTAAATCTAAAAAATCATGTTGTCCAGTTATTGCTTTAGGCGTCCATTTTTTACTTAATCTTTTATCCCATGTAGTTTTTTATTTATCATATTGTTCATAGTTTTCATTATAATGTTTTGGATAAAAAAAATTTGGGTTTTTTACTCCTGATGTGCTAGGTTTTTCATCCATGTTTACGTCTCTTGTATTTACTTCTAAATCCTTTGTATTGTCCATGTTTGCTAAAAGTTCTGTATATGTTTCGCTTGTTTCCGAATGTTGTTCATCTAAATCATTGTCATTTATTTCATCAATTTTTATTTCGGGTAGATTATTTTGGTTATTTTCTTCTTTTTCTTCTAATTCATCTTCTAATTGCAATTTTCTTTAAATTTATTTATCTCATTTGCTAATTTTGTTTTTTGTTCTTTTTCTTTTTGTTTCATTTCATACATCTCTTTTAGCATTGCTAACTCTTTTTCTAGTTCTATTATTTTAGTATTTTTTACTTCTTCTAATTGTTGTACTTCCTTTTTTGCTTGTTGTTTTATTTTTTCAATTTCTGTTTTTCTAGCTATTTCTTCATTTTCTTTTGTTATTCTTATCATAGCAGTTAAACTATCTTCTAGTTTTACCGTTTCTTTTTCTAACATTAAACTTAGATTGTCACCTATTTTCTTATATCTTCTTCCTAGATTAGAAAATATTATCTTTATTTTTAATCCGTCATAGTTTTCATATGTTTTCTCATCTATTGCGTATTCTTCCTTATTCATTTATAGATTGTGTTGAAGTTTATATTCTAAGCTTTCTATTCGTATTTCTAGATAAAAAATATTTTTTCTTTGTGCTATTATAAATTTTTTACAAATTCCTGCTAATATGTTATTACTAAGTCTATTTTGCCTATGTTCTAATTCTTGTCTTTTCGCTATAATTATTTCAGTAAGTTTTTCTTTATATTCATTATTGTCGCTATTCATTGTATCTTTAAATATTGAATATATTTATATTCTATTTTAGATATATTATCTATTAATTGGTCCAATTTTTTGTTATCGACTTTTGTGATATTGAGTTGTTTATATTCCAGATATAATTTGTTTAATTTTCCTCTTAATTTTCTTATCTTTCTACTAGTATGTTTCTTACCATGTTTCTTATTATCCATAGCTAATTCTCCCACAATAAGATGACTAATGAACTAAGGTTACTTAAAGAAGTATCTTTCATGTGTGTTCAAAGACTTAAAGATGATTTAGCTTGCATTGACCGTAATGTTTTGACTTGTGTTTTCTAACCCTCTTATATCATGTTTTATTGGTCAAATTGCATGTCATGAATGAAATGTCCTTCTTAGCATGTTTTAAATGTTTTTATGCATAGTTATCATACTTAGTGAATTTTTGTACTAACACATACTCTTGCCTACATTTTTTCCCAAATGTAAGGTCCAACAGGTAGGGTTTCCATTCTAGTGGCTATAGCTTGGACTTTGATTATTTCCGAGCTTGGTGAGTCCTCATGGTTCAAGGATGGACTTTCCTTATTGTAGTTTCACTTTCGTATTTCCTTTTTGAACATGATGTATGGGCTAGGCCCACTTTCATTCTATTGTAATAGGTGGCTATATTGAGACATATGAGTTAAGACTTCCGTTTTCTATAAAACTTTTTTTGGACTTAAATGTTGTTTTACTCTTTATTATTCTAGTACTTTATGTTATGATATGCTAAGTGGCTTATATGGAGTCTTTCGGGGTTCTATATGCCATGTTACATCAAGGGGGTACCCCTGGGTCATGACACATACCCTCCTTGTATTGCCTTGAGTCCCATTCGAGGAAGAATCTCTTCAAGGAGGAGATATTGTAACACCTAGAAATTTAAGAAAGAAAAAAAAAATTATGGACTGAAGTCTAATTTTACGAGTTCCATCTACGGACCGTAAAAGCTTCTACGGGCCATAGATTGCAATCATAGAAAGTGGAAAAATATTTTTTTTCAAAATAAGTTCCAGTACCCTTTTACAATTCATTAGGATGACTCGTCATCCTATGTACGAGTCGTAGATAGGTCTCGTAAGTGAGTCCCAGACATAGTGAAATTTTATGGGTCAAAGTTGAGTTCTACGGTTAGGGTCTACGAACAATAGAAAGTCCTACGGACCGTATAAAAATTCTGTCAAAGTTGGGTAAAATTTAAGGTCCCGGTACTTGGTATATGGTTGACCTGTACTGACCGTAGAAAGTCTATGGTTTGTAGGTCTGACCCGTAAACTAGTTCGGCAGTTATTTTTTAAGGGACTTTTAAGTCTTTTCCCTAATCATTTTAAATCAAAAACATGTCATTTTGTCTTCTACCCTAAGCCCTTTAGGACCTAAAACTACAAATTTCAACCTGATTCTCCTATTTCCCCAACACATAGCTAAACTCATCCTCCCCGAATTCTCTCAACCTAAAGAAGAAGAAGAAGATATAGGGTTCCATTCAAGTCTCTAATTCACCATCTTTCTTGGGCTTTCAATATCAAGGTCTGTGTGTATTCTCCCATGGAGTCCTTTCCTCCATGGGGTCCCTAAGGATTTGAACTTCCCAATTCAATTTCAATTGATCAAATTAGGGTTTCAATTCAATAAATGTGAGTTTCATCCTATTATAGTTTATTGTGGTTGATTAAGTATTCTAATGCATTATTTGATGTTAATCTATGATATTTAGTTGAAATTGCATTTACCCATGCCTCAATTATGCTTTCAGCCATGATCCTATGATGAAACATCAACTATTAACTATGAACTGTGAATTTTGGAAGTATGCATGTTCTTATGAAATGATTATAAATGATTTGGGAATACTTCTAAAGGAAAGTATCAATGCTATTGTGAAAAGATTTCTCACACACTATGATGATCATTATTGTGAAAGGTTTTTCTCATAAATAAAATCACGTTGGTGAAAGATTTTCTCATCTATGTTGAATTATGTTTAAGGAGTTATTCTATGTTTTGATCTTGAAAGTTATGGATTGATATTGATAATTGTCTTTCCTATGTTAAAATGATATTTGACTTTTCTATTCGTTGGGATTTAGACTTAGTACCGAGGGGGCATTGAGGCGGAGGCTTAAATAAAGTAGTCTTTAGTAGCAACCTCTTGTCCCATACTATGTGCCCGCTAGGATTGTCTTAAATGACCTAACTAGTGGATCCACTTTAGCAAATGATGATATGTACAGATTCTACCTTGGTAAGTAGACTCCCTTCTTTCGGTATGAGGGATATACCAAATTACATGATATATCTCTCACGGTCTTACTATCCGTTAAGCTAATATCCCACAAAATGCTTATGTTTCTTCAAAATGTCCTTAAGTCCTTTATGTTAATATGAATTTGACCATGTTTTATGATTCTCATGTCATTTCTTCTTTAAATATTTTTAAAATGTCTCAATATGATCATGTCTTAAGTGTTTTAAGTCATTTATGCTATGTTAGTGTGGGCATTTTAATATTACAAAAAAAAATCCATATATTGAATTGCCACATTGACAATTTTTGTCGTTCAAGTTGCCTCTAAGGCATTACTGCCTCTATTCATTGCTGTTGTTGGTGGACATTTTCTTTACTGCTTCTTCATTGGCAGTTAGAGAATGCACACATTCACTTTTGTCCGTTGAGTTGCACTTGCACGTTGAGGGGCATTTGTTGCCCACATTATTCTTTACTCTTAATTTCTCCATTATACCTTGTAACCTATGTAACTCTTAAGGCCATTATCTTCACTATTTACCACACCATTATCTTCCTATTTATTCCTAGAAAGACTTCTTCTACTATAAATAGTGGTGGTCTTCATTTGGTTTAGGAACATAAGAAAAAGATAGAGCGGAAAAAGTTAGTCACAAAAGAGAGTTCTTATTAGTTGAAGGGAGGTGTTCTATTTGTGGAACTTTGGACTCAACTCTTGTCTAGAGTTGTTGAGTTATACTTTGTGTTAAGGTTGTCGTATCCTGGAGGGGACAAGTCAAGAAGGACTTTTGCTGGATTGGTTTGCTGCAGTGGGCTTGAATCTCCTTAAAGAGAGCGAGATATCCGCGCCTCAGCTTGAAGATATTTTTATTTCTTCAATTTATTTTCAGTTGTAATCTTGTAATTCTATTATTTTGTAGTTTTTCACTATCAATTTTAAGGAGATTCATAATGGCTACAATTGAAAAAACCACGGATGTCAAGATTGGAGACTTTGACAAGCCATTTCGGTTCAATGGTAACCATTTCAAGAGATGGAAGGGTAAAGTACTTTCCTACTTAAGTCTTCTCAATGTTTCTTATGTGTTAACTGAGAAGAATCCTAATAAAGTAGACATCACCTCTATGAATGATGATGAAACTATTTCTCATCTAGAGAAAGTGAAAAAGTACGATGGTGATTCTTATAAGTGTTGGTATTATATTCTTAATTGTCTATTTGATGATTTTTATGATTATTATGATAGAACTAACTCTAGTTTAAAGAAAATTTGGAAAGCATTGCAAAGTAAGTATGATACCGAAGAGGCTAGAGCGAAAAAATATGCGGCTAGTAGATTTTTTCGTTTCCAAATGGTGGACAATAAATCAGTGGTAGACCAAGCTCAAGATTTTATAATGATTGTTGGAGAGCTTAGGTCTGAGGAGGTAAAAATTGGAGACAACCTTATTGTTTGTGGCATAGTAGATAAACTTCCACCTTCGTGGAAGGAATTTCAAAAAACTATGCACCACAAACAAAAGGAAACCTCTCTTGAAACCTTAATAATGAAAATTCGTATGGAAGAAGAGGCAAGGGGGCAAGATGCACTTTTACAAACAGAAGAGATCAACATCACAACGAAGTAAATTTAATTACTTCAAATAATGCTAATCCTGAATCTCACAAAAATACTTCTTTGAAGCCTAAGAAGAAAAAATTCAAGAAAAATAATGGTAAACCTCCCAAGAAAAATAATGGTAAAAATAACCAAGCACAAAATCAACAAGTTCAAGATAAGGGAACATGCGTTGTTTGTGACAAGAGTGGGCATATTGCTCGATTTTGCAGATTCTAGAAACGTGGTCCTAACCCTCAGGCAAACGTTATCGAAGAACCTTTTGTGGCGGTGATTACCAACATAAACATGGTTGAGAGTGTTGACGGATGGTGGGTTGATTCTGGTGCAAACCGTCATGTTTGTTATGACAGAGACTGGTTTAAAAAATATATTCATTTTAAGGATCCCAAAACCATCATGCTTGGTGATTCTCACACAACTCAAGTGCTTGGAACGGGAGATGTCGAATTGCGTTTTACTTCTGGAAGGGTATTAACTTTGAAAGATGTACTTTATACTCCTTCTATGAGGAAAAAATTGATGCCTAGTTTTCTTCTTAATAACGCAGGCTTTAAACAGATTATTAATCTGATCAATATGTAATTGTGAAGAAGGGTATTTTTGTGGGGAAGGGGTATGCTTGTGGTGGGATGTTCAAACTGAATGTAGGAATGAATGAAGCTTCTACTTCTATTTATATGTTTTCTTCTATCAATTTTTGGCATGCTCGTTTGTGTCATACTAATGATCGTTATGTTGGAATCATGAGTAGTTTAGGATTAATCCCAATGGTTAAAAGGAATTTTTAAAAGTGTGAGGCTTGTAGTAAAGCCAAAATCACTAAAAGGCCTCATTTTCAAGTTGAAAGAAAAACAAAATTGTTAGAATTAGTTCATACTGATATTTGTGAACTTGGTGGAATTTTAACTCGTGGAGGTAATAGATATTTTATCACTTTCATTGATGATTTTTCTAAGTTTACATATGTTTACTTGATGAAAAATAAAAGTGATGCTTTCGAAAATTTTAAAACTTATCTCCATGAGGTTGAAAATCAGTTTGGAAGAAAAATAAAAAGAATTAATAGTGATAGAAGCCGTGAATATGAGTCAAATGAGTTTAATTCTTTTGTTAAATTATTGAGAATAATTCATGAAACTACTCCTTCTTATTCTCCTTCATCTAATGGTTTAGCAGAAAGGAAAAATAGAACTTTGGTTGAATTGACTAATGACATGCTTATTGAGTCACATGCACCTTTAAATTTTTGGGGTGAAGCTATTTTGACTGCTTATTATGTGTTGAATCGTGTGCCTCATAAAAAGTCTAAATTGACATCTTTTAAATTGTGGAAAGGTTACATGCCAAGTTTGAGATATCTAAGAGTTTGGGATTGTCTAGCCTTTGTGAGGCTAATGGATCCCAAGATTACAAAGTTGGGTAAGAAAGTTACTACTTGTGCTTTTCTTGGTTATGCTTCAAATAGTACAGCTTATAGATTTTTTAATCTTGAAGATAATGTTATAATTGAATTAGGTGATGCTATTTTTCATGAAACTAAATTCCCTTTTGATTCTAAAAATAGTGGGGGTCAAAGGATTGAACAAAATATTTTGTCAATACCTAGTTCTTCTACTCCTACTTTGAAAAATAAAGAAATTGATGATTTTGAGTTAAGAAGAAGTAAAAGAGCTAGAGTAGAAAAGGATTTTGGTCATGATTTTTGTGTGTTTAATGTTGGAGATGCCCTCTCACTTTGAAAGAAGCATCATCTTCACATGACTCCATTTTTTGGAAAGAGGTTGTAAATGATGAAATGGAATCACTGATTTCTAATAAAACTTGAAAGTTAGTTGATTTACCGTCGGGTTGTAAAATAATTGGTTGCAAATGGGTCTTACGAAAAAAATTGAAACCGGATGGATCTATTGATAAATATAAGGCTAGACTAGTTGCAAAAGGTTTTAAACAACTAGAGGGCCTAGAATTTTTTGATACTTTTTCACCGTTAAAAATAGTTACATCCATAAGACTTTTAATTGCTATTACTGCAATTTTTGATTTGCAAATTCATCAAATGGATGTAAAAACTGCTTTTTAAAATGGAGACCTAAATGAGGAAATTTATATGGATCAACCCGAGTGTTTTGTTGAAGTAGGCCAAGAAAGTAAAGTATGTAAACTTACTAAATCCCTATATGGCTTGAAACAGGCACCAAAACAATGGCATGAAAAGTTTGATTCCTGCATGATTGAAAATAGTTTTAAAACAAATGAGTGTGATAAGTGCATATATCATAAGTCTTGGAATAATTCACATGTGATTATTTGCCTATATGTTGATGATTTATTGATCTTTGGCTCTAACATTAATGTTATTGATAAAGCTAAAAATATTTTTAGAAGCCATTTTGATATGAAAGAACTTGGGGAGGCAAATTTTATTCTTGGAATAAAAATAACAAGAACATGTGATGAAATTTTCCTTGACTAGTCACATTATGTTGAGAAAATTTTGAAAAAATATAACTTTCATGATTGCAAGCATGTTGTTACTCTTTTTGATTCAAGTGTTCACTTATTTCCTGTTGAATGTGAAAATGATGCAATAAATCAAAATGAATATGCCAGCATAATTGGAAGTTTGAGATATGTGACCGATTGCACTAGGCCTGATATTGCATATGCAGTAGGAGTACTTGACAGGTTTACAAGCAAGCTAGGTAATGAACATTGGCATGCTATAACAAGAGTTATGAGATATTTAATTGGAACAATAAACTGTGGTTTGTTCTATAAAAAATATCATGTTGTACTTGAAGGATTTTGTGATGCACATTGGAACACTTTATCATGTGATTCCTGCCCTACCACTGGTTATGCCTTCACTTTAGGTGGTGGTGCTATTTGTTGGAGATAAAAAAAGCAAACTATAATTGTTAACTCTACCATGGAGGCTGAACTAATTGCTTTAGCTTCAGCTAGTGAGGAAATAAATTGGTTAAGAGATTTATTATTTCAAATACCTTATTTTGAAAAATCAATTCCTCCTATTTTAATTCATTGTGATAGCACCGCTGCAATTGGTAGAGTTCAAAACCGTTATTACAACGGTAAATTCAGACCTATAAGGAGGAAACACAGTAATGTAAGATTGTATTTGACAAATGGTACCATTAATGTTGATTATGTCAAATCGTGTGATAATCTTGCACATCCTCTTACTAAGGCCTTAACAAGAGAAAAGGTTTGGAGCACATCTAGGGGGATGGGATTGAAACCTATAAATCCTTGAGTCATATATGAGGAAACCCAACCTGGGGACTAGAGATCCTATAACCAGGTTCAAAGGGAAAAACTAATCATATGATGACTTGTTGTGAAAATGCACTATCTTTTTATTCCCTCCCTATGATGTGAGTGCATTGTTTCCTGTAGTGATTTGTGAAGGTTGAGTTGATAAAACTGTTAATGAATATATATATCCCATATGGGTGGTGTTAAGCTTACATGAGCACTCTCGACAGATTTCACCTATATGAGTGTGGAAGTAGGTCGCTTCCTATGAGAATTGGGCTTATTCTCATATGCACTCATGAAACCGGGATAACACAAGGTTGTAACGTAGTGGCTTTAAAGCTCATGTCAACACCTTGATTATTATGTGTGGACAGTGATATTTTATTTCCCTCAAGCAGCCATAGTTCAAGTTTATTGTTTCATTAAGTGAAGGTTTAATACAGAGCACACCTTCATTATGCATAGTAGTCTTCCTTCAGCTGATAGACTCTCTTGATTAATATTATAATAAGTGGGGGATTGTTAGTGTAGGCATTTTAATATTACAAAAAAATCCATCCATGCCCCGCTGCTTGTCAATCACATCGGAAAACACTGCTTCACACCACAAAAAAAAGAAGAAGGGAGCTACATCTGAGTTAAACTTAGAGATGGAAGTCTTCTTTCCTTTCCTCTAGAATATTGGATTGGAAGGTGGCGCCCTCGCCCCTCAATCCTTATTTGAAGGGAAAGATAATAGATTTTCTCTGAAAGGAACTAAAACCTAAGGAGTTATATCTTTCTCTTTATACACAATATCTTGTAAGGTAAAGAAAAAGATCTACTGTGGCCTTATGTTGGCATGGGATTTGGGTTACCTCCCTTCGCTAGTTAGAGTTGTGCTCTTCCTGAGCAGCTTGCGTGCGCTATTGGCGAAGCTATTTCTTCTTACTGGATGCCCGGTGCCCACCAAAGCACAGACTCTACTCACCCATGTTGTAGGGGCTTCAAAGAAAGCTTGTCAGGGGCTGTAGTTTTCTCTTTCTGTCGGAAAACGAGCTTCGCTTCTGGCAAAACATCGGGAGGGAGTGCTACTGCTTCCTTAATTCATCAATTCCCATCTATGAATGGGATCCAATTCGGTATCTTGTGTACAAATTCATATTGTCAACGAGGATCTTAGCCCTTTTCCTTGTTGTTTTCCCATAAAATGAACAAAAAAAGGAATGCCTTTAAGTGAGAGCAAGAAAGTCATTGCCAGCTCTTTGAACGAATACGTTCTTGGGCCACAGGAAGAGCATCTCTCTCTGTCTATTCAAAGATCCAAGGCTGCTAGTGTTGTTGGTGACATTGGTTCCCCGTCCCTACTCTCCTATAACAACAACGAATGTGCTAAACTATTAGGGTCTCCCCGCATGCGGCTCACGCCATTCAAGGTGGCGAAGGCCCTAGTACTACTGACTTTGCACCAGATTAACCAGCCACACAACTAAACACAACATTACAAAGTGTCCTTTTTTTTGGTGCAACACAGGAAAACACCCTTTTTTTGTCATCCCTACAACTTTCTAGATTTTGTATTGAACGCATGGCGTAGCTAGGACCCTTCAAATTATGTTATATTGAATTGCCACATTGACAATTTTTGTCGTTCAAGTTGCCTCTAAGGCATTGCTCCCTCTATTCATTGTTGTCGTTGGTGGACATTTTCTTTACTGCTTCTTCATTGGCAGTTAGAGAATTCACACATTGACTTTTGTCCGTTGAATTGCACTTGCACGTTGAGGGGCATTTGTTGCCCACATTATTCTTTACTCTTAATTCCTCCATATTACCCTGTAACCTATGTAACTCCTAAGGCCATTATCTTCACTATTTACTACACCATTATCTTCCTATTTATTCCTAGGAAGACTTCTTCTACTATAAATAGTGGTGGTCTTCATTTGGTTTAGGAACATAAGAAAAAGATAGAGAGGAAAAAGTTAGTCACAAAAGAGAGTTCTTATTAGTTGAAGGGAGGTGTTCTATTTGTGGAGCTTTGGACTCAACTCTTGTCCAGAGTTGTTGAGTTATACTTTGTGTTAAGGTTGTTCTTTCCTGGAGGGACAAGTCAAGAAGAACTATTGCTGGACTGGTGAAAAACATTTGCTGCAGTGGGCTTGAATCTCCGTAAAGAGAGTGAGATATCCACGCCTTAGCCTCAAGAGATTTTTATTTCTTCAATTTATTTTCAGTTGTAATCTTGTAATTCTGTTATTTTGTAATGTTTCACTAACATGCTATAATTCCTATGTTTATGCATATTGTCTCATACTTAGTACATTCCATGTACTAATGTACACTTGTACCTATATTGTCTCACTACTGAAGGGTTCCGACGCTCCTACCTCCCATACTTGTGGCTAGTTTATCCTTTGGGCTTTTGAATATTGGCAAGTCATCATGTTCCACGGACCGAGACTCTTTTAATTCGTTTATGTCATTTATGTTTTTTGACTTTGTATGTGATGTATGAGTTACATCCTAATCACTTTCCTTATGATGTAGTAGATGGCTTTGACACTTATGTTAGACTTCTACTTGTCAAACTCTTTTGATGTATAAATGCTATCTTTTAAAGTCTTTATTTCTATTGTCTTGTATGATGTATGTCAAGTGGCTTGTGTAGCGCCTCTTGGGGTTCTATACGTCATGTTACGCCTAGTGTCTGCTTTGGGTCGTGACAATGTCATCACATCCTGGGATTGAAGAATGAGCATCTTATAAAAAAAATTAAAAGTAGGAAGGAGAGTAAAAACGTCGTATTATCCATCTGAAGCAATAGCTAAAGTTTTGTGCTGGTTATATTTTTTAAAGAATATAATATGGAGTAATGTTCACACTTTAATACTTTAATATACCTTCAAATATGTAAAGGAAAATAGGTAATAAACTATTCCAATTTGTATTTCTATTATCAAACGTTTATTTTCATTTCATTTAAAATAAAAAAATATTTTTTAAAAAAATAGGGCTAAATGGGTCATAAACTTTTACAATATACACATATTTTAAAAATAAATATCATGGTGCAATTCGAATTGAGTTGGCTAATATGCTTTGTTGAATTAACAAGAGTGAGAATTTATTCTGATCTATAATACAGAGACTTCACAAACATTCTTTAAGTTATGTGATTATATTATTTGTAATGGTTTTAAGTTATAGATTTATAATGTTAAGTAAATTTAATAAGTTATATAGTACGTTCTTACTTAATTTTCACTTATCATTTTGGATTAATGATAGAGAACTATTTTTTTTATTATGGATTAGAAAAAATAAAAATATGAGTGTGTACAAAAAACAGAAACTAAGAAAAATATTTCATTCTAAATAATTTCAAAAAGATTCATTATTTTTTCTGAAACGGAGAAAAGGCTCTTACAAAAACTTAATTAATTACAAGTTATTTTATGCAAGTCATTTATTTATGAATAATTTAGTACTCATTATGACCAAGTAAATTCTCATTAGCAAAAGCCTAGAGATTCACACTTGATGTACCATTTTCCTTCACAGCTTCCTTAGCTAAATTACTCCATTTCTTGGCATTTCATCTCAATTCTTTCCCTTCTTTGCTGCCTCCCATCGCGATCTCGATACATCTAATGAACTCATATCTTTCCACAACACCACCTTCACTAACATTAAGTCTAACACCATTCTTCCAAATATCTTGAATGAATTTTGCATTACAAACTTGATCATTCCAGAGCGGACATGCCACGATAGGTACCCCAAATGCTATACTCTCCAATGCCGAATTCCATCCACAGGGAGTCAGAAAACAACCAACAGAAGGGTGTTTTAGAACTTCCACTTGCGAGCAGCAACTTACTATCTTCCCTTGCATTTCAGGTTCGTCTTTGCAACTCAATTTATCCTCCATCTTATCTCCATCTTTCCCTTCTCTAATCACCCACAAAAATGGTCTTCCACATTTTAACAATCCTTGACCAATCTCCTCCATCAATTGACTTGATATTTCGGAGTAACTACCAAAAGCTATGTAAATAACTGATCCTTTATCCTTTAAGTTCAACCAATCCATATAATGTTTTGAACTAATCTCAATCATATCCGCTCAAAAGGCATTATCTTCAAGAAAAACTGAAGGAATTGATGGCCCGATTCCAAACATAGTCACATGCTTTAAAATTCTCAAAACATCAAATTCCAAAGCATCAAAAGTGTTTACAAGAACTCTTGGATTTTCTTCACTATTCAACATTTCAATTTGATTTTTAATAGACTCAACTGCCCAATTGGTACTTTCCATGTCATCATACGCAAAAGAAGGAAAATCAATTGGACTAAGTGGTGGCAATCATAGTTCTTGAAATAATCAGAATAATCAGTGAATCTATAATAATAAATATAAAAAACTGTGGCAGGTTGGATCCAAAATAATGTAGATGGGATATTAATTTTTTTGCCACTAAACCAACCCATTCCATAATAGTAGTGTATATGACATGTGAAATAGGGGTACCATTTTTTTGCATTTGATTGAATCAAATTGAAAATAAATTCTGACCCGTGAGACTTTATAGAAGAATAGAACAAGTGAAACTCATCAATTGAACTTAATTGGAATTTGCCATCATAGCCATCAGAGAAAGGAGCAAAGCTTAATCCTCCAATATTTGGGAGTTTTTTTATTTTACTGAAAGCTGATAGGCTTGTTGTTAAAGTGACTTCAATGCCTAAATTGATTAATTGTTTTGAAAATTGAAGACATGGATTAATTTATCCTTGGCCTGGAAGTAGTGCTATGAGAACATGAGATTTTTCATTCTTCAAGTTTTTCATATTTTTGGTGGTGAAAAGAGAGGTATCCATGAAGGAGAATGAGAATTTCGGGAAAGAGAACTTTGTTGAGAAAGAAAGCATTTTTGAACTAGTTTGGTTACAACTGATTAAGGTCACACATATCTATACTAGTATGTAGATGGTTCTAGAGATGCAAAAGCATGATATTTTTGTTATTCCAAGAATCATCATTATTATTCAGTATAAATGCAAGAAATGTGTGATGACTACTTTAGACTAAGAATAAAAAAGATATAATGATAGCAAGAAATGTGTGACTACTGTAAACTAAGAATCAAAAAGAATATAATGATAGCAAGAAATGTGTGACTAATATAGACTAAGAATCAAAAAGAATATAATGATAGCAAGTAGCATGTTTTATTATCATATATATTGTGTGCTAACAAATTAGAGATATAAAGCATAACATTTTTGTTGTTCCAAGAATCATCTATATTATTCAGTAAAAAATAATGCAAGAAATGCATGAGTACTTTAGACTACGAAACAAAACAATATAATGATAACAAGTAATATGTTTTCTTATCAGATATATCGTGTGCTACCGAATTAGAGATACAAAAACACTACATTGTTACATACTCGATTATAAATCATTATTATTATTTTTGTAAATAAGAAACATGTAACGTAATTTAAAATTAGAATATAAAGAAGTAAACACATGAAAAAAATAAGAAATTTAAAATATAATATATATATATATATATATATATATATTACCTAGCTACACTATAATTTTTCTATAAGGAGCGTAACTTTTTCATTACCTTTAATTTGTTCAACAACTTGAAATAATCAAACAAGGAAACACTGCTAATTTTCATTTTTCCTATGTAACCTAAGGAAGCAAAAAATCCAAGCGATGGGTCATATTGGTGTTTCACTTAGCTTTTAGGTATTCAAAAGTTTTAAAAGGTTTTATAACTTCTTGAATCATGTATTGGCTTGATTCTTTTTCTTGTTCCAAATACATGAAACTATGATATAGGGTGAGAGAACACAAGCATGGTATCTTTATCTACTCTGATACAATATTGAAATATGTGACTTTATATCTCATTTGAAAGTTTTAACATTTAGAGAAGACACACTTTTACTTAATTAATTATATATTTTGATTACCATTTTGTTCGAGAAAAGAAAAGATACACATATAGTTTAGAAATTGATTAAATACAACCAAATTAAAGATTTTCTGTTGAATTAATTTCATTGGGTGAAATAGACATGAATGTTCTTATAGTCGGCATATAACCTTTTGATCAACTTTAATAAACAACAAGAAAAAATCCTATAAAAATTAACCATCCCTAGTAAAATGACAAAGTATGTTCACTTTGAATAATCAATCTTATTTGTCTTGTATCTCCCAAAATATATTTCACACTGATCATAACAACTTGAATTTCACCTTCACGCTCATCGCGATTTTTTAGCCCTTCAAACTCATTCTTGAACATCCTTCTAAGCTTACGTATGAAATACAATGTAGTGTAATTAAATGTTACTTCCAGAATGGTTTAGGAAAATTATTAGGAACAAAAGTCACATTCTTCATGCCTCCAACCACTGCATCTCTCCACACAAAATCTTACAACTTAACCTTACCTTTCATCCTGGCCTATTTTCTTCTTTTCTTCTCTACTATTTTATTCTATTACATACATTTTCTTGTGTTCTTCTACTCTCTAATTGTTTGAGTTAGCTATGCATCAACATGTAATGACCCGGAAGGTCATTTTTGGAAACTTTCATAAAACAATATTTTTACCCCTCCCGAGTTGCTCTGAGTCATGTTTGATCAGTCGGTGAAGTTGGTTGAGAATTTTGAACTATTCGATAAGTACGGTCATTTAGTTGATAGGTATTTATTAAATAATTAATTTTTTAGTGAGTGGTTAATTAGCCAAGTCTATAGTTTGTTTGATAGTCTTACCGCTTGATCTATGTATAAAAAAATAAATTAAAGAAAAAGGAGATTATATTTTTACTTTACTAAACTCATATGCAGCAAACTACAAAGTGGAGATGTGAGATTCTTGAGGAGAAATGTTGATCAAATCACTAATGTTGGATGCGTAACTAATGTGAGGTAGAATCAAATTTAGAGTGCTCTTAACTTTAAGATTCTTATTCTCAAATTTTTCCACAATATTTTACTACTTTGTCAAATTATTTCTAAGAAAAGTATATAAAGCACAATGTGATTCTGTTGAATTCTTTCCCCAAGTTAGTAAGTAATTTGATGATGATCAAATAATTATGGCTAATAGTAGATGATTATGAGAAGTCATTGAGGAATTATTAGTAAAATGCAACACCTCATAAATCTACCTAAGACTGAACCAGGAAATAAGGGTGAACCACGGAGGTCCAGGAGCCCCTACACAGACCATGGAACCCCACACGGTCCATCAATATGCCCATGAAAGCAAGCCAGACCCCCCACCTCCCTCCAAGGAAACTGAGGAACCACAGACCACTAGACAGAAGTGTGTCGTGGAAACAACCTAGTACAACCCCAATTCACTGTGAAGAACCACAGTGGCCTACACGAACGTAAATGGGGCAATTTAGTCTTCAAGTATTTGGTCACCTTCAAACGGTCATATCATTTAGCACAAAATGAATTTGGTGGCCCATGCCCTATCAACTTAAATATCTTCGAGTCCTCTTTCCAACCCCACTGAGTTCGCTAAAATCCAAGCTCGGAGTAAAAATTTACGCTTGTTTTAGTAGAGATCTATTGGGCAGGGACATAACCACAACCCAGTTGACGGGCAGTGGTCCTATTGACGGTCCATCAGTCCCACCGTGAAGGCCACTTCGTCAGTTTTAAGTCAGGGTTATTTTGGTCATTTTCCCTATGCATTGGGTACTTAAACTACGCCGTTTGATGCCTAAACTATGCCGTTTTACTCAATCTAAGCCTAATAATCTAGTCAGAACCTACCCAAAACCCTCAGTCCTAAAATCACCCAACTTAGAGCGAAAAGAAGAGAAAGAGGCGACCAGTTCTCTCAAGACCAAGAACAAATGTTCTTCGAAGTTAAGCCCCAAAATCTAAAGAATTTCTCCATAAATTTTTTCACCAATTATGTGGGATTTAACTAGTAGGTTCCTTTCACCCATTAGGTCCCTAGAATTTAGTTAGTTCTTCAGATTTTCATACACTATTCAAACCTAGGGTTTCTAGATTTTTAAGATTTATTGTGATTATGGTTCCTTTGATCTAAATAAATTGTTTCTTGATAATTTAGTATAATTCCATGCATAGCACTCAGAACCCTAGCTTCTGTAAATTTATCCTAGTTCATGAATTATACTTGCTAAGCCAACTAAATAGAAATTAATGCTTCAGATTTCGAATGATATATTCTCAGTATATTGCATTCTCAGTTAGCATGTCAGTTTAAGCTATTCAGTATTTAGTGAATTTTAGCTTCATGAATGTTCACTTGGGAGTAGACTTAGCACCGAGTTAGACTACGATTTAGCGTACCCTTAAAGTCCTAGAACTACGTGCATGCGTAGGTTTATAAGTCCCCTCTGTTGGGCATTAAATACAGTGATCATGCCACAGTCATGCCTCTGTACCCTGGCAAGGTATATTGGGTCCTCTCGATGGGGTTTATACATCGGACTCCACGTTTAGCTCACGTAGTTAATGTCAGTTAATAGTAGCTCCCATAGTCAGACTTTTTTTGCGTTTACTAGGTTTTTAGCATTCACTTCAGTATACAGTTCAACATATTATCTTCATGATTAGTACGAGGTCATTGCATCTAGTTTAGTTTTTAGTTATACTTAGTACATATTTATATCCTTGTTTAGATTATATCATTGCTAAGTTATGCATTGTTCAACTTATATACTTTGTTCAGCTTAGCATATCTATATCCTACATGCTCAGTACATTCCAAGTACTGATGCATACTCTGCGCTACATCATTTCATGATGTAGGTTCATGCACACAGCATCCAGATCACATTTAGTTCGATCCTCAGTCCGGCTTCCGCAGCTTTAGTGGTGAGTCCTCATACTTCGAGGACAATAAACATGATTTATCTTTTAGTCTTTATTTTTAGTTTTAGTCTTTCTAGAGTTAGTGTTCCAGTAACGCAATTCAGTTAGAGGATTTCCAGACATAGTAGTAGTTCAAATCGAGTTGTTAAGTGTTGTTTCAGTCATCACGAAACTCTTAATATATCTTATATATTCATACTAGTTGGGTTTTTCCCATTTCAGATATCCACTATTTTGGCTTCTGCATAATACATTATTTACTTAGTTATTTTTCAGTATGCTTGTCATATGCCAGAATTAGGGTTAACTTGGGGTCACTCGTGATCCTAGGTCCCGTGTTACGTCTAAGGGTAGCCTCGGGGTGTGACAAAAAATATGGTGTATATTGACATTAGGTTTAAGGATTTCCTCAAAGTTGTAGTTACTCAAATTGTAACTTAATGATGAATTTCTATTTATTTATTTATTTTAATTTCTTATGATTAAATTTTTGACATATTGGTATATCTAAAGTATTGGGTATCTTGTATTATATGAATACCATTAGATTTATGATATTTGAAAAATTGGAACTTAACCCTAGGCTTGAAATTTGGAAAATATGAGAGTTGACATATTAATTGGCATCAATATTAGGAACTTGATAATAGATTTGGATGAATTTTTGGTTCAAGGCTAAACATATAGTAATATGGGTGTGGTTAGTTTTGAAATCTTATTGTGGTTATCTATTTGAATAGATTGCATTGATTTGGAAGTTCAACACAAGGGGAAGGCTCAAGTCCCAGAGTGCTTGTTTGATTATTTGAGGCAAGTGGACTTCTCGACCTTTGTTAAGTGTATAGAATCGTGTATTTCCTTGTTGTATGTGTTGGGGAGTAATGGGACTTGGTGATATGTTGACTTGTTCATATGGAATGATCTTAATAATGAAAAAGGGGTTAAAAAGGCAACTTGAATTATTTATTGATGTGTGGTGAGTTGAGAATGAATTGAAATGTTTATTGATTCATTGTTGATGTTACATCATGATTGTGTTGTTGTGGATTATGCATTGATATGAGAATGGTCATATCTCTCTCTCTCTCTCTCTCTCTCTTTCTCTCTCTATCTTTCTCTCTCTCTCAAAGTAGAAGATTACAAAGGTTGCTTCACTATTGCTTACCCTAAAAAAAGTAAAGTTAAATTTGTAAGTGAAAAATTGACCGAATAGCGAAATAAGCAAATAAATAAAATCTAATATAAGAGGAAAGCTAAAACAATTTAATTATTGAAATAGATAATATTATGTAAGTATAACTTCATAAAGAGATTTTTGATGTTTTGTGAGGTGATAATTCTACAGTTTTTATAGAATGACTTCTCAGGAGCTGATTGTCAAATATTAAACCCTCATTAACTCATGATAAATAATTAATTGAATGCTATTTAAGAGTAAAGGAGTAACTTTGCGCTTCACTCATGGGTCGGTTTCATAACGTCTAATGATTGTTGCACACTTTTCCTCTGGGTGTTCCAAGCTTTGATCCATTATGATTTTTATGGGGTGAATCATGCTATCGATCTTTGTAGTAATGTTGTTCACTGAAAGATTCAGACAAACTCCTCATCTAGCTTTATATTGAGTGATATATAGTACTCTCCATGTGTCATAATTTGATATGGCTATATGTCTTGAATACTCCCTCTATTAGGATTTACTTGTCAAATTTTGACTTGACACACTTATTAAGAGAACAATAATTAGGTCCTTTTATTGCATTAAAAAAAAAGAGAACAATAATTAGTATCACGATTTTACCATTTTAACCCAATTAAATAGTAGGATCTCATACATATTTACTCACTACTTTTTTCAAAGACATTAACCCAATGTAAATAAATTAAGGGTATAATAGGAAGAAAAAAATTGCACTTTCTTAATTTGTAAAAAATGACAAGTAAAAGGAGAAATCAATTTTTTCACAACCCAAGATACACCCTAAATGTGACATGGTGTATAAGACCCCGAGAGGCCCTACACAAGCCACTTAGTATACATAATACAAGATAATAAAAATAAAGAATTTTAAAGAGATAGTCTTATAACATAAATAGTTTAACAAAAGTGAAAGTCTAACATAGTCTCAACTAGCCATAAATTATAGCAAAGAAGTGATTGGGACGTAGCCCATACATCACATACAAAGTCTGAAAATGGCAATAAGAAAAAACATATAAGAGTGACATTGTCCTTGGAGTATGAAGACTCACCAAGTCTTCAAGTCTCTAATACAATCAACTAGCCAAGAATGGACGGAGAAGAGTCGTCAAGCCTGAAATTAGTGAAACAATGTAGGCACAAGTATGCATTAGTAGATGGAGTGTACTAAGTATGAGGAATGCAATAAAACATGAGACGTGATCATAAGGGGACATAATCGAAAACATTCAATGCATGGCCAACTTAAAACAAAGTAAAATTAAGAAGATTCATAAATCATTAACATGGTCAATGCATCTTTAAATCATAAAGGAAGCTTCATAAGACATTAGTAATTAAATTATTTCGTTTTGTGGGAAGTTTACCATTAACCAACATAGACCATGTGAGCTATAACATGGAATATGGTATATCCCTCACACCGAAAGAAGGGGGAACTACTTCCCAAGTAGAATTTGTACACATCATATCATATGCTACATGCAGAATCTCTAGCTAGGTCATTTAAGACAATCCTATGGTGGCGCATAGTTTATGAGACATGGGTAATCTCCACTAGTCCACTCGGTGCTAAGTATAAATCCCACAAAATATTTATTTAATCATATTCATATTATCATCCATGGGAAAGTACAATTAAGATAATAATTCAAGCTAGAAACATCATAGCGTAGCTCCTTAGACCATGGGTGAGAAAATCTTTCACAATCCATAATCTTTTCACTATAGCTTTATAAGGTCCATAGTCATTAACTTCATACTAAAAATACCCTACTACTAATTGAAATAGTTTTAAAACTGTGATATTCATTGATGGCATATCCAGATACCATACAAATCAAGACCTAATTTATGAAAATAGCCCAAAAGCATTAAGGATAAATCTAGATGTCATTCATGTCATGTGATCAAGCTTCATAGAACATATATATACCTTCATCTATAAGCTTACTTAAGTCATACACCTTTATTTAATGAAAATAGGAATGATCTCATAAAAATATATTCATAGATTCAAGCTTTTTCATATATTCATGTAAGTTAGAGTTCGTAGTCAAAATTCATAGATCAATGCATGGGTTCACATGGAATTAGTTTAAAAGCATGTAATTAAGCCCAAATTACCAAAATAAGATCACAATCAAGAAATTGAATCCATACAAATAGAACAATGAGGAATTGAATGAAAACCTTATCAAGTTTTGGGAAATTGAATTGGAGAATTGAAGAAACTTTGGGGACTCAATGGGTGATTGGAACCCATTGATGAACTCCCTACATACCTTGATTGAAGTCCTAAGCAATGATGTATAAAAGGATACTTGAACTTGAAGAACCCTACATTTTTGTTCCTATATCTAAAGAGAAGATTTTTGGAGAAAACCTTGTAAAGACATTAGGAATTTGAGAGAATGAATAAGTTGGGAAAAAAATTATAAAGGTGAAGAGTATTTATAGGTGTAACACCCCAGATTCGTGAAGGAAAAATTTGCAGAATTTTCAGATTTGGCAGGTGCCCAATTCGCATCAGGATTTGGACAGCTTTTAAGTCAAGGGTGTTTTTGTCTTTTCCCACTCTTCTTTTAATTCTTAAATTAAAACGGTTTTAATTAGTCATTTAAAGTCCTAGAAACCTAACTAGAACTTACCTAAGTCATTTAATTAACTAAAACAAAAGAAAAGAAGAGAGTGGAGAGAGGGGCGGCTGAAACCCTAGCTAAACCCTAGACGCCGCCGGAAAACGCTAGAAAGTCGTCGGAAAAGTCAAGTCCAGCCCTAGTTGATAGTTTTTCGTGGAGATTTTGTCACCAGGTATTTTGGATTTCATTAATGGGTCCCTTTCGCCCGTTAGATCCCTAGAATTCAGACGATTCTTGATTCCATGCTATGAACGAAATTAGGGTTCTTGAACGTTTATTGATTTTGAGTTTTAAATGTTAGAATGCTCCAAATATTGATCGTTTTCCAATGATTATGAATGAACCCTGGTAGTTTATAAAGTTACAGCCAATTTTCATGAAGAGACTGTTCTAAAAACGTTCCGATTTAGAAATCACGTTTTTAACTATATGTTTTAACGTCCTTAACAGCATGTCACGTTTTAGCTATGTTTTAATGTTCCAAATCAACATGTCCCGTCTTCTTCAGATTATCGTATGAATATCTGAACCCTAGCTATGTATTTCTTTAGTTCTTGAATTACATGTGTTAGGTCAGATTTTATCAGAAATTAGTTATACATGCCTCAGTATTATGCATCAATGTCAGTTTTAATTGTTGCGTTCAGTTTGCATGTCTAGTTTTGAGCTATCCAAAACAATTACAGAAAATCAATCATAATCAGTTTACTACTAAATTCATTGGGACTAGCATAATACCGAGTTGGACTGGGGTTTAGCGTACCCAAATAGTCCCAGAACTACTCGCCAAGTAGGTTGTAAGTCCCTTCCATGGGAAATAGATTAGTGATCACGCCAGCATGCCTTTATACATCTGGCAAGGTATATTGGGTCCTCTTGATGGGGTATATACATCATACTCCACATTCAACTCGTGTGGTTTTATTATCAGTGATTAGTAGCTCCCACAAATCAGTCAGACTCCATTTGCATTGACCATGTTTAGTATTCAGTTGTAGCATGTCATAGTTGGTCATTGCATATAGATCAGTCATGTTAGTATTTTTCAGCATTCTATCATATCCAGATATATGTCATTGATTTTTGCTTGGTCAGTTATATATGTATTTCAGCGATACTCCATCCTCATGCTCGGTACCTTTTAGTACTGACGCATATTTTTGTGCTACACCTTCTTATGATGTAGGTTCAGACTCTCAGCATCCAGATTGCACTTAGATCGTTTTCCGATTTGCAGCTCAGTAGATTAGTAGTGGTGAGTCCTTATCCTCTGAGGGCCAGAGACATGATATCCTTACTGCTTTCAGTTTTTAGTTCCAGTTTTGCTAGATTTAGTTGGGGCATGTCCCAACATTTTTTAGAGGCTTACTTTCAGACATAGTTAGTTTCAGCCTAGTATGAGTTAATGTCTTTTGTATTAAACTCTCTCAATTATAGTATATGGGTATTCCCCATCTTTTCTTTATTTATGATTTTAGTTTCCGCATCATTTATTTTTATTCATGTTAATTATAGTATGCTCAGATTATGCCAGCAGAGTTAGCTTGGGATCACTTTTGGTCCTAGGTCCCGTGTCCGCGTCTCGGGGGTAGCTCTGGGCGTGACAACCTTGGTATCAGAGCCTTAGGTTTAAGAGTCATAGGATGTCTGAAAAGCCGCACTAAGTAGAGTCTTTTTCATGGGCGTGAAGTGCACCACATCTAATGAGCAGGAGTCTACAAAGTGTTTTAGGAAAATCTTCACTTTCTTGTTACTCTTATCGTGCGTAAGGTATGATCTAATTCCATTCTAACTCGATGTTCTACGTTTCAGTGATCATGGCTCCTCGTAGAGTTAACGCTAGGAGAGTTAATGCCAGGAACACGAATGCAGCTCCTCCAGTCCCAGATCAGGAAGTTTCAAATGCAGAGTTCAGGAATGCCATTCAGATGTTGGCTTAGAGCATGGCCAATCAGAACAACTAGCGGGTTCAAGCTCCTATGAATGCTAATGTTGGGTCAGCCGCAACTAGGGTGAGAGACTTTGTTAGAATAAACCCTCTAGAATTCTTAGGGTCGCAAGTTGAAGAGGATCCCCAAAACTTCATTGACGAGGTCAAGAAGATCTTTGAAGTGATGCAGGTAACTGGAAATGATCAGGTTGAGCTAGCTTCTTACCAACTTAAGGATGTGGCTCGTATCTGGTATACTCAGTGGAAGGATAGTAGGGGTACGAATGCAGCTCCTATTACTTGGGATTGCTTTAGTGAGACTTTTCTCGACAGGTTCTTCCCTATTGAGTTGAGAGAGGCAAGGGCCAAAAGTTTATGAATTTGAGTCAGGGTAACATGATTGTTCAGGAGTATGGGCTCAAGTTCAACCAACTCTCCAGGTATGCTCCTCACATGGTTGTTGATTCTAGGGCACAGATGAACAAGTTCTTGTATAGAGTGTCAGACTTGGTTAAGACAGAGTGCAAAAATGTTATGTTGTTGGGAGATATGAACATCTCTAGGCTCATGACTCATGCTCAGCAAGTTGAGGGTGATAAGCTTAGAGAACACGCCAAGGAGAACAAGAAGGCTAGAACTTGCAACTACGACTACTCTCAACAGAAATCGGGTGGTGGTAATCGCTCGCATCAGAAATTTCCAGCGCCTTCATCAGCTAGTGTTCCATCTCCCAGGTTCCATAATGATTAGAAGGGTAGGGCGTTAGGCTATACCCTGGTTCTCACCATTCTAGAACATTTCAATGGTAGATTTACCAACCAACATGAGACAGTTCGTACTCTCCTGAAACGGTCTTCGATGTCAGACCTTAGCATACTTTAGATGGTATAAAGATACATATCTTAGCAGGGTTATGGAATTACCCGAAAATAAGGTTGAATATTGAAAAGCTAAGTTTATAGACGGCCTTCCCCCTCTATTTGCTGAAAGAGTTCGAAAAACTCTAAAAGGCGGTCATGGTGAAATTCCTTATGCCAATTTGAGTTATGGAAAGATTATAGGAACTTGCACACAAGAAGGATTGAATCTGTGCAACGAACTAAAAATGGCTAGACAGCTTAAGATGGATAAGATAAGGGAAATATCTCAATTGGGAGATTTATGTGAGCAGTTTGGTCTACCCAATCCCGTTGCTAAAAGCAGCAATCCAGACAGGTATTACAAGTCCTCTAGAACCAAAGGTTCTCACAAGAAAAGGAAATCTAGGCGTAGATCTAAAGAAGATCGCGAAGCTAGAAAGAGCTCTCGTAAATTTAATAGATTTACCGAAGATAGATCTGGAAGAGATTTGTCTAAGATAAAATGTTACAAGTGTGGTAAACTTGGGCATATTGCCCCCAATTGCATATTAAACAAGTTAAAAGTTTTAGAGCTTGATGAAGAAACCTATGAAAAGGTTTATGGCATGTTATACACCTCAGGTTCGGATGATGATTACGAATCCAGTTTAGGTTCTAATATTGAATTATTTGATTCATTTGATAATGATAATAATCATGCTAATCCTTGTGATACTTGTCAGGGTCAGGATTGCCATTGCGAAGATGACGAAATTTATATACTGCAATTGCAATTTCAAGATTTTAATATGAATACAATCACTTCTGATAATCTGATTGAACTTATAAAGGAAATTACTGATAGTAAGCTTTGTGAAAAAATCATTAATTTAGCTACTTCTAACGAAGCTATTTCAAGTTCTTCTAAACAATTTGAAAACTAGAAGAACGATTCAAATGATTTTGAATACTCTGCTCCTTACTCTTTAAAGGACGTTGATGATCGACTTTTAAAAAGAAATACTTCTCCTAAAAAGGATTCTTCTTTCGACGATTTAAAAATTGAGGTGGAAAATTTGAAAAGAGGGATTAAATCTCTAAAACAAAATCAATCGATTTGTGATCACAGAATTACTCAAATTGAGATTAATAATTCTGAAGAAAGGTTTTCAAAAAACAAAGGAAAGCAAGTTGATATTGAACCTGTTGATCCTAACCCTAAACAAGATATGTTTTTAGGAATGATGCAAATTGTAACTGCTCATAAGTGGTATGTTAAATGTACTATTTTGATTGATAACAATTTTGCGAACTAACATTGCCATGATTGACAGCGGTGCAGATGTTAGTTGTATTCAAGAAGGCCTGGTGCCTACGAAATATTTTCAAAAAACTACTCATTTAGTTAAGTTTGCATCAGGACATGCTTTAGATATAAAGTATAAATTGCCTAATGCAAAAATTTGTCAGAATAAAGTTTGCATTCCTCATTTCTTCTTTTTGGTTAAAAATCAACTAAACCCTCCAATTATACTTGGAACTCCTTTTATTAATGCGATTTATCCGTTTACAGGGATTGACTCGAAAGGGTTCTCAGCCACTTATAAATAAAATGAGATAACATATTCTTTTGTTACAGATTTGGTAACTAGAGATATTAATGCTTTGATTAATATGAAGCAGAATCATATGGATTCTTTACAGATGAAATTATTCAACAACGACAACAACAACAAAGACGACGACGACAACAACAACGACAACAACAACAACAACCACGAGAACGACAACAATAACAACAACCACGAGAACGACAACAACAACAACAATGACAACGACAACAACAACGACAATGATAACAACGACAACGACGATAACGACAACGACTACGACTATGACAATGACAACGACAACGACAATGACGACGACGACGACAACGACAACAACAACGACGACGACAACGACAATGACAACAACAACGACAACGACGACGACGACGATGAAAACGACGACGACGACAACAACAACAACAACAATACTTTATAATGGCCACTATCCTAGAGATAAGGCCTAAAAATTATCATGGGTGGCCTTACATTATTTCTTCTTTATAAAAGTTTTTTGGCCTTATTACATGTGGCCGGCAAGCTTTTTATTAAAGCTTTCATTATTTTGTCTAAAGGATCCTTATTTTTTGGCTTTCCCTTTGCCAGCTGCAGATGTACTGGAAGATTCTTCCACCTGTTGTTGAAATCGACTGAAGAGAGCGTCTAAATACACTTCTTCATCGTTATCATCTTGTCCTTCTCCAGCTAGGCATGTGGCATCATCCTCCTCGTTGGTATGACTTACCGATGCCATGGATATATCATCCTTCATATCAATATCCAAATTTTTCATCAATTTTTTCTTAACTTCTTCCATGTATAACGCTATGGCTTCTGATTTCGAAATTAAACCCTTCTTCATTTGAAGTTTCTGGTAATCTTTTTAAATGGACTAAAATAATCCATTACCACTGGTGATTCTATCGTGGCCAAATTATAATAACCGCTAATTTTTACGTTTATCAAATCGAGGATTTCCTGACCATGAGTTTTTCCTTCCTGGTTCTTCTGTAATAATTTGCTCCAGAATTTTGTATAAAAAGTTCTTTGCAAACATGGGAATCCATCAGAAGTAGTATTAACTTCTATTGACCATTTTAAAATCCATGGAATAGAGAATTCGATGAAGAAATACATTAATGACATTCCTTCAAAAAATATATTATTATCCTGTAAATTTATGATTTTTGAGGAGATATCTACCCATTTCGAATATAATTTTTTGTAAGATTCTGATAAGATCTTCACAGAAGGACCATATAAAATCCACCATCTACAAAACCAATTAGGAATATTCCTTTCAAATATATTAGAACATATTTTGATAAACCACGAATGCTTCTTATTAGCATTCTCATATAATAGTGCTTTATTAAATCCATCCATATAGTCCCAATAATTATATTTTACTGCGACTTTATGTTCCGGATGGATATAATCCATTTCTTTTAAAGGCTTAAACCCCATTCTTCTGGTGCTAAGACCTTCTTTATAATAATCTTAGAGAAGTTATAAACTTTCTTTGTATTGGCTGGGTAGAAATGTTGAAATTCACATGACCCAGTAGCTGAGAGTATTATCTCATAATGCATCCTGTATTTGTAAGCAGTAGTAGTATAACTTACTGTATCAGATATCTGGACATTACCTTCCATGGTTCATCTTTCTATCTTAGGTCACTGTTTTCTAATAGAAGTATAACTTCTTTTTTATCATTCAAGTCAAATACTTCCGTATTTTCATCATCTATGAGAATAATGGAATAAGATGGTGTATTATTATCCTCTTCTTTTTTGGATTTTATAAAATCCATGAATTCTTTATACATGGGGTGGTTAATATCAACCTCACTGGTTCCACTGGATGATCCACCACTAATATTAGTGGTTATCAACTGCTTATTTCCATGTTGGATGAGGATATGACCTCTTCCCCCTCCGGCTGTGCCGCGTCCTCTTCCCCTCCTGGGGGGAGGCCATGTTGGTCTCATCCTGAAAAGAGACATAATTAATAATTATTAGTTCAAATAATCTCTAGTAAGAAAATCTGGAAGACTCTTATCTTCACCTTTTTTATATTGTATTTCAAAATCAAATGGCGCTAAAAGGGCTTGCCATCTAGCAAACATTTGTTTAGAAACATTATGCTTGCAATCTTTATTAAACATAAACTTAGCTGCTTGCAATTAGTTTTTATTAAAAACTTTTGATTATAAAGATCGCCTTGAAATTTGAGAACACATTTCACGATAGCCAAAATTTCCTTAACTATAGTTAGCATAATTTTTTTGGGCTGTATTCCACTTGCCCGAATAAAATTGAATGATATAATGACGTTTATTATCAGGACAATATTGGGTTAATACACCCCCATATCCTATATCTGAAGCATTCGTTTCTACCGTTTTTGCCCAATTTGGATTGGCTAACGTTAGACAAGGAAGGTTTTTAACTTTCTCCTTAATCCTTGTTGGCAAGGTGAACATTCATCTTCAGAAGTCATATAATCTTCTTGTTGAAGAGCTTTAAGATCTTCACTTGTTGAGGACCCCCTATCACTGCTAACTTCTGATTCTGATCTTTCTGAATCAGAATTGAGCATGATTTTATAAAGAGAATCTTTTATGTTATCCTCTATGTCAAGACTTTTAATCTTTTCCTTGACTCGGCAATCTTTGGCATAATGACCAAATCTAATAATAATAATAATAATAATAATAATAATAATATTTAATAATAATAATAATAAGAAGAAGAAGAATAAGAAGAATAATAATAGTAATAATAATAATAATAATAATAACGATAAAAAAAAAAAAACAACAACAACAACGACAACAACAATTAAACGATAAAAAAACAACGACAACAATTAAACAACAACAACAATTAAACAACAACAACAACAACAATTAAACGATAAAAAAAAATTGTTCTAAAAATATGGTGTTGTAACGTGTGTATACATAATATATAGATATTATTAATATAGATATTATTATTATTATTATCATCATTATTATTATATTTAAGTTTTTCACATTTTTTTTTTTAAAAAAAATCATTTAAATTCTTACCATTTTTAACGGATAATGGTATAGAAACTTCCGAAGATTTATTTTTTATAGTTAATATTAATAATTACAATAACAATAATAATAATAACAACAACAATAATAACAACAACAACAATAATAACAATAACGATAATAATAATAATAATTACTATTATTATTGTTATTACTAGTATACGTGCCCGCGCGTTGCGTGGATGATTTGAAATGTAATAATTTTTATAATTAAAATTAACTAATAAAATGTATTAAGTATCATGCCCTTGATAATATATTTAATTTATTATAATAATAATATAATAATACAAATCATTACCTTATTTATTTGAGCACATTAAATTAATATTATTAGTACACAATTCATTTTATTGTATTAAATATTATATCTATAGTTGTATCAGCTATAAGCTTTTAGTTTATAATATATTATGTTAGAATTTTTATGTGTTTGTACTTTATTATTTTTATGTCGTTGGAATTAAAAAATTATGTCAATAATTTACTGATTCTAACATACAAATAAAATATTTGATATCATGAGATTAAATGACATGTTGATATATTTTCTATATATGTTTTATTCAAAATCAAAAGATATTCAAAATATTTTTTTCCGTATTAAATTTGTGTAAAAATATAATATAAAATTGATTTAAAAGTAAAAATTATCTTAATTAATACAATCACTATATTATATTAAGTCAAAATTTGTATTGGATATTTTAAAATTGAATTTAAATCGTATGAGAAAACATATGGATATGAATGAGAAGATGTTGATTTGAACTTTATCCGCTAAAGTATATTATGAGTAATTATAGTTATCTTGTATTCAAATTTTTTTAAAAAAATTAAAATTTAAAATTGTACCATATATTTTAGAATCGCAATTTTTAACTTAATTCAATGTTGTTATATAATATTGTGAGTTCTTAAATTTTCTTAATGACTTATAATTGTTATACTATTCAAGATAGAATTTAACACTTGTTAGAAATAGATAAATATTATTTATCTTAAATTCAAAAGTTTAAATTTTATTTATCATAAAATTATTTTTCAATTTTAAAATTGATTGTCCTATATATTAATTCAAAAGATAATCGCAATAAGTCTTTAAAAAATAACTAATTAAAATATAAATAAATTAGATAAATATAAATATAAATATAGAATATAAACACAAAAAGAAGAACAAAAGCCTACGTTTTAGTGGCAAAAAATGTAGTGCTGCTGTCAAGGATAAGATTAATTACTTATTTTAAAAAAATTAAATTCCAAATTAATTATTCAGGCAATTTTGATAACGTTTTATATAATTAGTAAAAACAAAAATACCAAAATTCCCTGTTTCTCTCACTGTACAACCCTAAATTATAGCATTATTATTTGTACATGTAATTATCGGTTAGATATTTTGTGGAAATATAGTTACAAACTAATAGGCTAAATTTATTTCTGTTTTAAATTTATGTAAATGTAAACATAAATTTGTAGTTCCTAAATTTTAGCACCACTATTAGGGTAGTTATATATGCATTTTTTTAAAACATGGAAATTTTTTAAATTAATAAAATAAAACGGTACGATTATGTTTTTTTTTCTTTTGGATTAAAATTAAAATATTTTATCAAATATTTTTAATATCAGATTTTAAGTTAATTTTTTAAATTAAATATGAATTATGTTATAAAAGACTCCACCGTGCATAAGTCTCATTTACAAAGATTTTCAAATTTAAAACATTTTTAATTTTTAATTCAAGATTTTAAATTAATTTAATAAAAAATACGTTTAAAAAGACTCCATCGTACATGAAATAGTTATTTTAACCACATAGTTATAATTAGTTAGTTAATATTTTTTTGTTTCTGTTCTGATTTTATCTTTCTTCTCTAGGCTTCTATAAATTTAAGTATTCTTATCATTTATTTCATTGTTTAAACTAATAACTTGGTAAATATATTCTTACCATTTATTTTATTTAAATCTTGAAGTTTTCTAAAAAATTTAATGTTAATAACGTAGCATAATGATGGAAAGAGGATTCATCCCTCACTCACTGCTAATGATTTGGAGATGGAAGATGAGGATTCCATTGAGGTCTTCACTGAACAAGTGGGAGGGGGTGGGGTTGATCTTTCATGTATGTGGTAACTAATTTTATTTCTACTTCCTTTTTTAGTCTAAAACAATGAAAGATATGGCTTTTGTATCTAGTTCACCACCATCTTTTTAATACTATTACATTGCAAGGCATTTGTGCAACACTTGTATATTACATACAAGGGATGTTACTCCTGAGTAATACCTACTAATTTTTATATCTATAAAAAGGATTGGATTGATACTAATATGAAAAACTTGCCAACAATAGCCAACCAATAATCTTTTGCACGGTTTTTGTATATCAAAGTCAAAATCACATTTCTGTATCATGAAAAATGCGTTGCCATTTTATGCCCCTGTACAACTCTGCCATTGGTCAATGTGGCAAAAATTCTCACTTCAGTACCAAAAACAGCATATACAGAATGCTCGGAGTACTAACCAAAGGAAATCAGTTGCAGCAGGATTGCATTCTTCACTTTTGCTCATTTCTGTCTCTGAGGTGCATGAACATTGAGTCCAAACTCTTTGTTTACAGTCAAATCACCACTTATTGCTCGATGAGCTGCTAAGCACCTAAGATGGTGCTTATCGGAGACCCAAGAACCAACCCCTTTGAAAGCTACAAAAACCTGTCTCATTGTATCTTAAAGAGGGTCTTCAGTTTCATGACAAGTCTCCAATCCTCAACTGAGAGGTCTCTCTGTGAAAGGTTAAAGGCAGCAGTAAGCAAAACTAGATATTTGCTCAAACAAAAGAGCTTCACCCAAAACTCTACATACCCGGAAATTGGCCTTGAGTATGTCAATAGACCTCCTTGAAATTTTGCTGACAAGCTCATCTTCCATTTCAAAATGCCTACCAAACATCTTTTGTTGCTCCTCAGGGTTAGATCCAACTATCTGTAAACATGTGCAGGGAGTGAGACATCATGGGTATATAAGCAAAGATCAAATCAATTGCTTAGAACTCCTGAAATACGTTATTGTACAATGATGATATACAAAACATATATTGGGAATTAAAGAGAAACTACTACACACCGATCCTACATTCTACAAACAAGTAATAAAGAGAGAAGATGGATCAAAATTCTAGCAAATCCATGACAAAATTTACAAAAGTCTCAACCACTTCATACCTTAATGGCCACCCTTTGGCCTTTCTTTGCAGAATCAACAGGCTTATGGTTGTTCTCAATGGATGCAATACGACCAATATCAATGAAGTCCTTTTGAGGAATACATATAGGAGATCCAATCTGTTCAAATTAAGTTCAGCACAGTGAGGACCACAATATATATGAAATTTTTGAAGTCTATGAATGATTATAGAAAAGAGAATTGACGAGTGCTACTATTTTTCAACAGTAAAATCACAAACTGTAGGGTACTACTATTGCCAGCATAAACATTGATAGTGGAAAGCATAATCAAGGTAAACCCTTCAACTTAAATCATGGCAATAAACAATATACTGAACTACGTGTGGAGAAAAGTAAAACGAGAGAGAAGTACATAATGTTACACACACCAATAAAATTATGCAGGAATATCTAACTACAATTAACTAAAGAGACATGAGAGCAAGCAAACAAGACTTGAATTCGATGTGTTAAATGCTCATCGAGCAAAAGGTCTAATGGAAGCGTGACAGAATTAATAATGGACGAAAAATAGAAATAGGATGAGTACAATGAAATCTGCATCTGAACTTAAACATGTTTCCCTAAGGTCCAAATCTTGTAAATAAAACAAAATAAAAACCTTACCTTGGAGATGCAAATCATGGTGTAAATGAAGAATGCTGAAAACCTTTTGAAAGCAGAGAACTCAATGATAATAATAACCAGTAGAAAAGCTAGATTCTAATCATAAATGCAAAAACTCTGATGTAACCTTGTTAGATAATCAAGATACCCAATTATAAGAAAGAATTATAGAGAGAACAGATACGTGCTAACACTGATTCTTCGAATATCACTACAGCATAGTTTCACCAAACAAATAGGAAACAGTTTTCAGAGATACTGATCCATGTACTAGCTGACATGATATGTTGCAGCGTGGGATCCTTCCCCACCACTTAACTAGGCCTTCCTCTAGGGGAAAAATTCAAGTCTACTTGAATATGGACTGTAGTAGTATAAAAGATTGAGAAAAGGCAGGCTACTTGGCAAAGGCAATATCTTTCTATGGGTGGTAGACTTGCTCTTATCAATATTGTCATGGACAGTATTCCCACTTACTTCATGCCATTATTTCCTATGCCTGGTAAGGTATTGAAGTAGCTAAGACAAAATCAGAAGAAATTATCTTTGGGAGGATAACAATGAAGGACACAAGTTTCACCTTGTTAAATGGTCTTAAGTCATTAGACCAAAGCCACAGGGGGGTTGGGTATCAGGGAGCACAACAAAAGTTTGTTGTTTACATGGCTTTGGAGATATGGAATGGAGGACAATAGCTTATGGAAGGAAGTGGTTGCAGCCAAACATGGTAAGTTGAGTCACTCACTAAGCAAAGCAGAACTCCATATGGAGTTGGGTCATGGAAACATGTAAGTAGGCTATGGGAGGAATTTCATAAAGAAGTCTCATTCAACGTTGGAAATTCCCTGAATGTAAAATTCTGGAAGGATATAGAGAACTCCAATTTTAGAGAAGCCTATCCATCACTCTTCCTGATAGCATGAGATCGTGACTCTACAGTTGCACAGAATAGAGAAGGCAATCAGTGGAGTCCCCTCTTCAGAAGAAACATGAATGACTGGGAACTTGAGAGCCTTTTTGACTTGATGTGTAATCTGGAAGGCTTCAACATGAAGACTCGGGCTGCTGAAGCATTAAGCTGCGGTCCTAATGCAAAGGAATACACAGTACAACTGGGATAAAAATTGATGCTCAGAATGGAATTTTAGACTTCTAGCCATAGAAACTAATTTGGAGGACAACTCCCACCAAAAGTGATATGCTTTAGCTGGTTGGCTCTAAAAATGCATGTATGACACAGGACAACATCTGCAGGAGATGTTTCCAGTTAGTTAACAGATACTACTTATGTCAGGTAGCTGCAGACATGTGGCATATGTTTCTAGCTCTTTTCAGCCTCAAATGGATGCTGTTGAGAGCTGGAGCCTTTAGAAAGCTGAAACAACAAAATGTTTTGATGTAGTTGTCAACTCTAAATCACTTGCTAAAGTTGTTTTTCCAGATTTTGTGAGCTCCCTTACATTAGACTGGCCCTTACATGGTTGTTCCCTTTATGGTGTTTGGCTAGCTCCCCGAACCTTTCATAGCATCTTGTAAAGGAGCTAGCACATCTAATTTTGTATCCATGGCATCTTCTTGATGCCAATCAATGAACAACTTACTTTATCAACCAAAAAAAATAATTATTGTCCATAAGTTTATTTATGTCAGACCAGCTGTCTCAAACAAGGTTATACATAAAGAAGTTATACATTTAACGAGAAATCAATGTGAGAAATCAAGACCCCTTTCCCCAACCTAATGGAAGCATGAAATTAGAGAAAATCTGATAATATCAGTACAGCCCATTAAATATTGATTATCTATTCTTATTTGTATTGCTGATGTGCACAAAAGCTACTTTTCCCGAATGAAATGCAGAGATTCCATTATCTTTAATTTTTCCTTTTTTTATAATTAAGTTGGTGAATGAGATCAATGAATATGAGACAGCAGACAAGAAAAGTTAATACCCTGACAATGCCCTCAAGAACATCAACTCCCAGAACAATTGGATCCTTCTTGTTGAAGACACAATTCGGTACGATCTTGAGCACACAGGGGAAGACTGCTTCTTCAGCAACTTCCTTCTTTTTTTCTTCCTTGATAGTGTCAATGTAAGCTTTAAACTGATCAAATAAGTGATATATAATATCAGCCATAAAAACCTTGACACCAAGTTCATCTGAAAGTTCCCGAGCTTCCTGTGTCACTTTAACATCAAAGGCCAAGATGGTTGCATACTCTTTCTTCTTCTCAAGCATAACACTAGCTTTCATGACATCCTTTTTATGCACGGGACCTATGCCAATCCCACTGACGGGTATGCTTACTTCTGGGGTCTTCAAAAATTCCAGCAAAGCTTCTAATGATCCAAGTGTAGATGCTTGAACATATACTCCCTCTCCACTTTTGTCTATCCTGCTCATCACTGACTTCATATCTTCCATAGCTGCTTCTTTGATGTCTTCCACATCATCATCAGGCCCCACAACATATAGACTAGTGCCAGCAATTGCATGCTCAAAGCCCTGAACAAGAATAGAAAGAACAAAGGAGGGGAAAGGAGAAATCTCTCAGTCTCACTTATTCATGGAAAACCACCACTAAATAAATAGCCATATAGTAAATAGTGAAAGCATCACACATCAGTAGAAGAAAATATCAATACACCCATGCAAGGGACTGAAAGGTTATGGCTCGCTAGTTGAACTTCCAAGTCAAATTTCACTGAAGTAACAAACTACACAAGAACAACCATTGGATTTCTTACAACTATTCCAAGTCAAAATAGGATGGTATTTGTACAGCTATTCCAATAGAATTTTTCTCAAAGGTATCACAAAATATCCGACTTAGGAAATCAGAAATTCTGAACAGAATTGTATGCTCAGGGACATCATGAACAGAACAAAAAGAAAAGAAGAGACTATATGTGCCACATTAGAATAACCTTCCAATGCTCTTGCACAATTTCACCATATTTTTTGAACATGAGACATCAAGTGCATTGGTTGGTTTCCTGACAAGAAAAAATAGAAAACGGAAAGAGGTGTACGTGCAAAGAGATAGCTCCTCCACTTAATATTTTTCGTGCAATTACGAAGCTTCCTCCAAATCTTTACAAAAAGTTATTTGACTTCCAACAGTAATCAGGACTCAAAAGTTATATCCAGTAGATGACACCTTACTCTGCTTGATTGATCCTAGAAAAACTAATGCTAATTTTCTTTTTAATTAAAAGGAAATTAGGAACCCAAACATAGCATCATCTGATTTTAACAACAAACTAATCTAAGATTCAAAATACATACATTTTCTAACAACAGATAAGTCAAAATAAAATCCACTTATGAGTCTCTGCATTAAGTTTCCTACCCAATAGACTTCCTAAGCTTGATCCTAAGACTGACCAAAAATGAGCTCACAGATTTACAAGTAGTTGATAATACCTGGGCGGTTATCTTTATACCCTGGGCAGCCTTGATTTTCTTATGATGCAAATATGTTCCCTGAAAGAATTTTGCCCAAACAAGAGAAGGCACTTTCATCAGTACGCCATTAGATAAATCACATATCAGATAAATTCAAAGAAATAACATGACAATCAAAGATTTTTTTCATGCTCCATTGACCACAAGGTCCAAAAGTACAAAAATAATTAGGACATAACTGAACCTGCAGACTTGTGTCCCATGTTCGGAAAATTAAATAAGTAATGTGCATATCTTGATTGTGGGAAAAGCCTATTTTAACAGGGGCAATTGGAATTTGAGCACAAATGTGGAAGCCTCACAGCAAATTTCTGATCTTCTGTTTCTTTTGTTCAGAGAAAATTCAAAGTGGCAAAAACCAAGTGTGTTATCAGCAATCTAGGATTAATGTAGCAGCTCAACATTCCATATCCATGAAAGCATCCACAAGCTTGAAATGATTTACATATATCTCAAAAGACAGGGGTCAAATAAACCAGGGTATAGGTACTGTTAAAAGAAGGGACCAAAAGAACAACTGACATCATAAACTCAACTTTCAATACATCCACATAACTCTTGGTAGAAACACAAAGTAAACCTTTAATTTTGTACGCCACATTTGGCGTTGACGAAACTAATAACTCTAGAACAGTGTGTTACCTTGACAAGCCCAGACTAGATATTACCAGCATATGATCTACGTTAGAGTTCAAACAGAGCTACTGTTGTTGTAAAGTATATTTTAAGTGGAGTAGGTTTCTTTGATAGGACAACTGCCATTGTTTTTAGGCCTTTTGTTGGCTGTGGGTATCTGTAAATATGGCTTTTGCACTGCTCTAGTGCTTTCAATAGCATTGTTACCAGTTTCATAATAATAGGACTGAATACTTGGACATATATCTTCAATTCTTTTAGCCCGTCCATTATTAGTTCCCCACTCATCAAGCACCCTCCTCTTTTTACTCCTTTTTACTTTTATGTACATACTGGACAAATAACTCCTTATTGTTTTTATATTATATAAGGAGTTGAACTAACAACAACTGCTACTACTAATCTCATGCAAGTTGGGGAAAATTTAGAGAGTTGAACTGAGGTAAGAGAATATTTTTCTTTTTTTTTTTCTGATAAGTAGGTTAGAGATGTTTCAACGCAAAACCAGTAACCTGGAGTGCCTAAAGGAACATGTAGTTACCTTTACTCGGAGTTCCTTCATGGGGTGAGGTGTTAGTAGTGCTCGGATGTCGTAACGATAGGTCCCTACACACAAAACAATGCAGGAAAAGAGGAAATTTATAATGTCAAGACAAATCACCACACTGGAGGATCTGAACATAGCAACAAAGTAATGGCTCACTAAAGACTAAAGTAATGGACATAAAAAGGAGACTTCCATGCCTGCATGCCACAAACGACGATTTGATCTCCTTCATGAAGGACACCATTAACCAAAACCACGTCAATAGTCGTTCCATGCCCTTCAATAACCTTTACCTCCAACACGGTACACTGCCAAAGAGTAACAACAGTTAATCATCCCATATTGGAGAATCTCTATTTAACTGATAAGTGATATCATGTGGATATCATACCTGAACTTCATTGCTATAAGTCAGTCTCTCAATCATTGTCTTTTGTGTCCATTGAACAAGAACAACAGCATGTCAGGAATACCTTCACCACTGTTAAAGATCCACGAAATGAACATGTTTAGTTAAAATCAACAGTCTCACGAAGTGCTAGATGGACGCCCAAGGAAAAAAGAGAGGAATAACACACCAACACACCTAATAGCACTAGTTGGTACAATACTGAAGGTATCCTTTCCCATTTCTTTGTTTTTATAGTACAATTCTGTATTTATACCTTGTTCCTTGAACTGGGTAACAATCTGCGACAATTAAAGAGAATTCAATTGAGATAAGGTCCACAAATTGAGGAATGGTCAACTCAAGGAGTTATAAAACCTGAGTAAGCCTCGTATGAAATTCAAATTGAACATCTTTGGACTGTTGCTTCATCGCCTTCACAATGGGAGCATTCTTGCAAACTTTCCATCCATAAAGCCTATCCACCTGCATTGCAATAGTATCAATGAAACAAATTAAACAACAGGAATAAAAGAATACAATCAAAATAACACCATTGAAAAGTGCATCAACATAGATTATCTTCACCTTATTCAGAGCAACAATAAATTCTGTATTCCTCATCTTAAGAAGATTAAGTGACTCTATGGTCTGTGGTTCTAGCCCATGCATGATGTCAACAACCAAAATTGCAATATCACATAAGCCTGAACCTCGAGAACGCAGATTCGTGAAAGATTCATGTCCAGGAGTGTCGATGACCAACAAACCAGGGACCTTCAGCTTCGCATCAGCTTTGAGCTCCTTAGTTCTCTCACGTATATTCTCAGCTGGAAAGTAAGTTGCACCTATCTGCTGAGTAATCCCTCCAGCTTCACCTTCTTGAACATTGGTGCCTCGTATGCAATCAAGTAGCTTAGTTTTACCAGTATCAACATGCCCCATATACAGCAAATAGGAGACCGGAGATTGTCTTCATTCTGGTTAGGAGCACCAGGTTCTTCAGGACTGCCTTTCTGCTTATTTTGCTCTGCATCCCTATCCTCAGGCTCACCCTTCCTACTTCGGTCATTCTTCAGTACACCTGGTACAGTTGCAGCAGTTTTTTGAGTAGGAATCACCGACTTGACAGCAACAGGCAGAGTCGGTGCACCATGAACAGCTGAACTTGCAACCTTAATCTCTTTCTTAGTTATAAGCTGCGGTTCTGAATCTACCTCCTCATCTTCAAAAGCACTCTTACCAGGCAGTTTCAGATCAGTATCATCCCAACTTTTTGCATCCCATTCTTCATCATCTTCCTCTTCTTCTTCAACTTCATTTTCTTCTGCATCAGCTATTTCTGACTTTTCCTCGGTAATTGTCGAATCCACATCCTCAACTTTCTCAGTTTCCACAGAATCAACCTCTGACACAATCTCCTGATGATGTTCTTTAACTTCTGATATTTCAATCGACTCTTCCTGCATTTTGTCATTAGCCTGAGCTTGTGGTTTTGACTTCTTCGTTTGATAAATTGGCCGTTTGGTTGTCTCTTTCTTATTCTCCCCAGTGGGGAGTGTCCCACCATTAGCAAGAAATTGTTTCCTCATTGCTTCTAATCTTCGAGCTTCTTCCTTTTGCTTTCCTGTAAGCAGTTTCCCCTCTTGTTTCTTCTTCAAGAGCTTTTCCTTTTCTCTCTCCTTTTTCAAACGTTCTTCTCTTCTGCAAGTTTTTCTAGCTCTTCCTGGAGACGTCGTTCCTCTTCTTCCTTCCTTAACTTTTCCTCCTCTTCCCTCTTCTTCCTTTCTTCAGTTTCCTTCATCTTTTTGAGTCTCTCTTGCATCTCCCTAACCTGCTTTGACTGTTTTTTATCTACCAATTTTCCTTTTGCGTCATTTTTTGTTTCTTCCTGCTTTTCCTCTACATTAGAGGCAGCAGCAGCTGCCTTTTTCTCTTTTTCCTTCTCCTTCTTCTTTTTCTTCTTCTTTGCAGCAGCAGACTCCATAGCTCCTTCTTCAACTGCTTCCTTCTCAACAGCAGCATCACCTAGTTGAGGTTGCAATTGGCCTTTCTCCTCTTGTGGAAGAGAAGCAAGAGTAGGTGCAGATGTAGCTGGTGGCCCTTCACCAATTTCTGCCAGAATTTTGTCAATGTCATCCTCCTCTTGAGCCGTTCTACCACCCTTTTTCTTCTTAGATTTATTATCTTTTGACTCCAGCTGCGCCTGCACTTTCTCTTCAGACGGTGCAGGAGCAGGAGCAGCTTCTTCACCAAGTTCTGCTAGAATCTTGTCAATCTCATCCTCATCTTCTTGAACTGTACGACCACCCTTTTTCTTCTTGGTTTTATTCTTAGAAGTTTCTGGTACATCTCTTTCCGGCCCTTTTCTGTCATTATCATCAGCTTCTTCTTCAGGGTTAACCCCTGGGCTAGCTTGTTCTGGTTCATCTTCTTCCTTAACAGCAATTTTTTTCTTCTTCTTAGATGACTTCTTTTTACCTGCAAAAATAAGTTCTGGCGCATCATCCTCTTCAGCTGTTTCTGTGTCAAACTTAGAAACAGAAGTATCTGCCTCCTCTTCTTCGTCAAGAAGAGACACACTAAATGAATTGCCAATAGTCTTCCCCATACCAGCAACGACAGGCTCTTCATCTTCCTCAGACTCTTCATCACCAATTGTATCAAAAGCTGTAGAAAACACACTAGCACTGGCTTTTCCCTGCTTTGACTTGTTCAGTTTCCCAGAGAAGGGAGCAATGCCTTCATCCTCTTGGTCACTATCCCTTGTTAAATCCTCTTCATAATTAGAGGCACCCTTCTTCCCCTTTTTAGCTTTTTTCTTGCCACCTGGTATTACTTTTTCTTCCAGAACGACAGGGTCCTCTGTCCCAACAGTGTATTCATCATCATTAATTACCACATACTTCTTCCTTGACTTCCATCCATCACCACCACCCTGCTTGGCCGGCTTCTTTCTCTCATCATCATCTTCTTCTTTCTCGTCATCTTTGTCCCCTGACTTATTGGGCGCCTTCTTACCAGCAGGTGGTAGTGCTGTCTCTTCCTGAACTGTAGGTTCTTCAGTCTGAATAGAGTACTCATCGTCATCAATCACCCTATTCTTCTTCTTAGACTTCCCTCCTCCACCGCCCTGCTTGGGAGGTTCAGAATTCTCTTCTGTTGCCTTCTTTCTCCCCATTGAACTTCGCCACTTGTTTCGGCAGATGTAGGTAGTATTACTTCAACGAATCAAAAACCCTACATCCAAAAATCAAAACACAGATTCAACATAACAAAGCTAATACAACAAACTGATTAGTCTAATACACAATCATAAGCAAAATCTACTCCAAATGATAAATAGACCCAGATCTAATCTTCATAAACACATGTAAAAATCTTCCAATAATAAAACTAGACACTAAGCAATACACATTCGTATTGAAATAGAAACAATGAAATTGGCCTGAACTGCCATGAAAAGGATGCTGCTTTGTATTACCTGTAACACTGAAGAGAGAGATTGAGAAATCGGCCGATAAGCAAGAAGATTGAAGAAAGGTGTGATATGTGAGAGTATTTTATATATGCTTTTTTTGTACAATTTCCTCCCTTCTATTTGACCCCTCTTTCCAAACGGAAAATATAATTTGAACATTATTTCATTTCAATTGCGGAAAATTATTTTGTCTAAAGTTTTCCAATTTTAGGATTAAAGTTAAATATTTTAAGGTTTCATGCATTTTTTTAATATAACTAATTTACCATATTTTAAATTTTATTTGATGAAAGTCGAAGTATTATCATAAATGTTTGAACTTTTTCGGAAAGAAAAATATAATTATCTTCCATATTTGATTTTATTTTATTTTTAGAAAAAGTTTACAATTTAGACATTTAAGAATTTTATTTATGGGGAAGATTCTCTCTCAATGTGTTTATATTTTTATAATATGTAGGCGGCTTGGTCAAACTATATTAATGATATGTTATTTATATGCTTTTATTTGTCATATAATTTATCACCAGTATATTTGCAATTGTAAATTTCTGCATGACACGATGTGTCACGCCCCGAACTACCCCCGAGACGCGGACACGGGACCTAGGACTACAAGTGATCCCAAGCTAACCCTATTGGCATGATCACGAGCATGCTAAAGATAATAAACTGATGTGGAAGCTAGATCATAAATAAAATGAAAAGATGGGGAATACCCATATACTATAACTGAGATAAATGAAAACTGATGAGTTTAATACAAGGAGGATATTAACTCAATACTAAGCTGAATCTAACTATGTTTGAAAATAGTCTCTAGCTGACTAGAAATGCTGGGACAGGCCCCAGCTAAGTCTAGCAAAACTGAAACTAAAGGACTAAAAATACTGAAAAGAAACGTATGACTATTGTCCTCGGAGAATGAGGACTAACCACTGATTCTGCTGAATATCGAGAACCGATCTAAGCGTGATCTGGATGCTGAGAACCTGAACCTACATATGAGAAGATGTAGCGCAGAGTATGCGTCAGTACTTGAAATGTACTAAGCATACAGGATAGAATAAAGCTGAAATAACATATAACTGAACAAAGCACATAAGCAATGATATAATCTGAACAATGATATAGATGTTGAATACCGAGCTAATTGAATGAAATGACCAATTTATAACATACTGAGACTGAATACTGAATATACTGATACATGGTCAATGCAATAGAATCTGACTGAACTATGGGAGCTACTAATAACCGATAATAAAACCGCATGAGCTAAATGTGAAGTCCAATGTATACGCCCCATCGAGAGGACCCAATATACCCGGCCAAAGGTATACGCATGCTGGTGTGATCATTAATGATGCCCACGGAGGGGACTTACACCTACGTGGCTCGTAGTTTTGGGACTATACGGGTACGCTGAACCCTAGTCCAACTCGATATTATGCTACTCCCAATAGATTAAGTGATTAACACATTATGACTGAATTTCTGTAAGTTACTGGATAGCTCAAATTGAACATGCAAACTGAGGATGCAACAATTAAACTGATATTGATGCATTAATAACTTAGGCATGTATAACTGAATAGCTGAAATATCTGACCAAGCATGTGTAATTCAAGAACTAAAGAAATACATAGCTAGGATTGTGGAATTCATGCAATAAATCAAATATTAACATACTAATCTGATTTGGATCATTCTAACAGCTAAGAACCTAATAATTCTAACATTCAAGAAACCCTAGGTCTAGTCATAATAAGGGAATCAAGAAACTGACTGAAAACTAGAGACCTAATGGGTGAAAGGAACCCACTAGTGAAATCCCACATACCTGGTGACGAATTCCACGGAGAAATCTTTTGATTTCGGGGCTCGAACTGGAGGAAACTTGTTGCGTTCTTGAACTTAGGGTTGGTCGCCTCTTTCTCTCCTTTCGCTTCTAATTTTCTAAGTTTTGATTAAAGATCTGACTTGGGTAAGTTCTAGTTATATTTCTAGGCTTAAACTGACTAAAACCACGAAATTTAGGATTAAAACGACGTAGTTTAGGTGTCCAATGAATAAGGAAATGACCTAAATAACCCTGACTTAAACTGCAGACAGACTGACCACGGCCACCTTCACGGACCGTGAAGTCGGTCGTGGTCTGGACTTGGTGACTATTAGCTAAGGGCCTGAGTCCACGAGCCCTACCATGGCCCGTGTGAAGGACTACTGACCGTGAAAGTGTTTGTGGTCTTCACCTGGGCTTTGGTCTGGAGGGACTGGCTAGGAGGTTTATTGATAAGGCTCCACGGAAGCCCCCACGAGTCGTGTGAAGGTCCTCGTGGCCCTCACTTAGGCATGGCGGTCTAAAGGGCTGGCTAGGGAGGTTCACTGCCTTGACTCTATGGGAGCCACCATTGCCCATCATCAAGACCACGGACCGTGAAGGTACTCGTGGTCTGATGTCTGGGCCTGGTGACTTCCAAGTCAAGACCACGGGCAGGTTTACGGAGCGTGGACCCTATCACGGTCCGTGAACCCTGCCGTGGTTCACTGCTTCAGGTATATTTCTGAAATTTCTTTCTGGGTCTGGGTTTCGAGGTGTTACAATATCTCCCCCTTGGGGTCATTCGTCCTCGAATAAAGACTAAACTAGCTGAAATAGAGGGAACGAGCTACAACCCTACCACTAAACACTGAAGGCTTATTTCTGACAGAACTGAGTTCTAAAAACATGCAAATACGCTGAAAATGCAAGTACAGGCTGAAGGAACAAAATACTAAGATTGAATTAGTGCATGAATGACTGAAAAACTGAAGAGGAACTATTACCTCAAGCTGGAATGGAATCAGAAGGGAAGAAGTGAGGATACTTGGACTTCATGGCTGCTTCTGCTTCCCAAGTAGCTCCCTCTACGGACTAACTCCTCCACAAAACCTCAACTGAAGCGACTTATTTGTTTCTCAGCCTTCGAACCTGACGATCAAGGATTTCAACTGGTATCTCTTCATAAGTGAGACTATCCTTTACAGCCACACTCTTTAATGGCACTACGGATGCTGGATCATCCATACAGTTCTTCAATAGTGAAATATGGAAGACTGGATGCATTGCTGCCAAATCTGCTGGCAACTCTAACTCATAAGCCACTTTACCAATCCTTTTCGAGATCCGCTAAGGGCCTACATATCTGGGACAGAGCTTCTTTTTCTTCCCAAACCTCATCACCCCCTTCATAGGTGACACCTTCAGGAAAACCCAATCATCAACTTGGAACTCTAGTTCCATTCTCCTTACATCTGCGTATGACTTCTAGCGACTCTGGTTGTCTTAAGTCTATCTCTGATGAGTTGCACTTTCTCCATAGCATAATGGACTGAATCTACCCCTATCAAGGCTGCTTCACCTACTTCAAACTAGCCCACATGAGATCTACATCTACACCCATACAATGCCTCTTAAGGGGCCATCTGAATGCTGGAATGGTAACTATTGTTGTAGGCAAACTCAATAAGGGGAAAATGATCATCCCAACTCCCCTTGAAGTCGATCACACAAGCTCTCAACATGTCCTCTAAGGTCTGAATGGTACGCTCTACTTGACCATCCGTCTGTGGATGAAATGTTGTGCTAAGGTTAACCTGAGTATCAAGACCCTACTGAAATGACTTCCAGAAATGAGAGGTAAACTGAGGACCTCTATCTGAGATGATAGACAAAGGAACCCCATGCAACCTCACAATCTCATTAATGTAAAGCTTGGCGTAATCCTCCGCCGAATCTGTAGTCTTGACCGCCAAAAAGCGAGAAGACTTAGTAACTCTATTAACAATCACCCAAATGTAGTCATGATGTCTGCGAGTACGAGGTAAACTTGTGATGAAATCCATGTTGATCACTTCCCACTTCTAAGTAGGAATGTCAATCTCTTGAGTCATACCTCCTGGTTTCTGATGTTCCACCTTGACTTGCTAGCAATTGGGGCACTTAGCAACAAAATCTGCTATATCTTTTTTCATACCATTCCATCAATAGACTTTTCACAAATCGCGATACATCTTAGTGGCACCTGGATGAATAGAATATCTGGATTTATGGGCCTCTTCAAGAATATGTTGTCTCAACTCACCCACATTAGGAAAACATAATTGACTCTGGTAGGGAAGCACACCATCTCCCCCTTGGGAGAAAACCTCAACTCTCTGTTGGTGGACTGCACCCTTGAGTTCAAGTAATATCAGATCACTGTCTTGCTTTTCCTTAACTTCCACTACCAAAGAAGATTCTACCCCATTCTGAATCGTTACACCACCATCTGAGCTCATAAGACGAACTCCTAGGCGAGCAAGTCTGTGAACATCCTTTGTTTCTTCTTTAACATGTGCTACACTACCCATAGATAGTCTGCTAAGGGCACATGCTACTACATTTGCCTTACCAGGATGGTAATGCACACTCATGTCATAATCCTGAGGAACTCAAGCCATCTTTTATGGTGAAGATTCAACTCTTTCTGGGTGAACACATACTGAAGGCTCTTATGGTCTATGAACACATCAATATGAACACCATACAAGTAGTGCCTCCAAATCTTGAGTGCAAAAACCACTGCTGCAAGCTTGAGGTCATGAGTCGGATAAATTTTCTCATGCACCTTAAGCTGTCTGGAAGCATAAGTTATAACCTTACCTCGCTGAATCAACACACAACCTAGGCTGACTGTGGATGCATCACAATAAATTGCATAACCATCTGAACCCTCTGGTAGAGTCAAAACAGGAGCTGTAGTCAACCTAGTTTTCAATTTTGCGAAGCTTTTCTCACAATCATCTGATCACTGAAACTTGACCATCTTCTGAGTCAACCTAGTCAATAGTGAGGATATGGATGAAAATCCTTCCACGAACCTTCTGTAATAACCCGCTAGACCCAAGAAACTTATGATATCTGTAGCAGAGGTAGGTCTGGGCCATTGTTTCACTGCTTCTATCTTCTGGGAATCTACTCGAATTCCTTCACTAGACACAATATTCCCATGAAAAGCAACTAATTGTAACCAAAACTCGCACTTATTAAATTTTGCAAATAACTGGCGATCTTTGAGAGTTTGCAGAACAACTCTCAAATGACTCGCATGTTCTTCCTCATTCTTAGAGTAAATAAGGATATCATCAATAAAGACGACAACGAACAAGTCCAAGTACTGCTTAAACACTTTGTTCATCAAATCCATGAAAGTTGCAGGAGCATTGGTTAGTCCAAATGACATGACTACAAATTCATAATGACCATACCGAGTTCTAAAAGCTGTCTTTGGAATGTCACTATCTCTGACTTTAAGCAAATGATAACCCGATCTGAGGTCTATCTTTGAGAAATGACTAGCACCCTGAAGTTGGTCAAACAAGTCATTAATCTTAGGGATAAAATACTTATTCTTGATTGTGACCTTGTTCAACTGCCTATAGTCAATGCATATTCTGAGAGAACCATCTTTCTTCTTTACGAACAACACTAGTGCACCCCATGGAGAAATACTAGGTCTGATGAAGCCCTTATCTAACAGGTCTTTCAACTGCTCTTTCAACTGCTCTTTCAATTCCTTAAGCTCAGCTGGAGCCATTATGTTATGAGGAATAGAGATAGGCTGGGTATCTGGAATGAGATCAATTCCAAAGTTGATTTCCTTATCGGGAGGAACTCTGGGAAGATCTTCTGGAAACTCATTAATCACTGGAACTGACTCAAGAGTTGGGGTTTCAGAGCTTGAATCTTTAACCCGAACTAGATGATAGAGATAACCCTTAGATATCATCTTTCTAGCCTTAAGGTAAGAAATGAATCGACCCATAGGCGCTAAGCTACTACCCTTCCATTTTAAGATTAATTCATCTGGAAACTGAAACGAACAATCCTAGTTCTACAATCGACTGAGGAATAACATGAATGTAACCAATCCATGCCTAGAATGACATCGAAGTCTACCATTTCTAACTCTACAAGATCTGCTGAGGTGACTTTCTGAGAGACTATGACAGGGCAATTTCTATATACCCGTCTAGCTAAACTGGGTCACCGACTAGAGTAGAGACTGAGAAAGGTTCTGGGAGAGTTTCTGGACTAACACTGAATTGGACTGCTATATAAGGCGTTACAAAAGAAAGAGTAACCCTTGGATCTAATAAAGCATAAACATCGAGATCAAAGACTCGTAACGTACCAGTAACTACATCAGGAGAATCAGGCTGAAGTTGTAGACTGAGCTCTACCATTATTACCTCATTGACCCTGTTTGGAAGGACAATACCTCAACCTGTGACCAGACTGACCACACCCAAAACATCCTTCTTTTCCTGCAAGACATTCGCCCGGATGGTTCTTACCACACTTAGGGCAAGTTGGGTAGGTTTTGGTGCCTAAAATACTACCTTGAGACTTAGAGTGTAACATCTCGCAATTTGAAATAGCTAGGAAAAAGCTAAGAACTGGAAATAATGGTTTTTTGGAAATAGTGACAAATCTGGAAATTCGTTTAAGTTAGGAAAAGTGAGTTTTTGGTCAACTTCAAACGGCCATAACTCCTAACTCACGATGAGTTAGGTGTACTTCCAGATATGGTTGGGAAGCTCTTGGAATGATATTTCCAACGCCACTGAGTTTGCACAATTTCGAGTTCGTATGAGTAAGTTATGTCTTTTGGAAATTGGGCTGTTGGAATAAGGAAAGTCTAATCTGGATTTTGGAAGGGTAATTTAGTCTTTTCCTTGCCCTATTATTTTAATCCATTTTAGGAGTTTAATATGGGTCAAATCAGATTTTAGTCGGTTTTAGAAATTGGAAATTTACGCTAGGGCTTGGAGAAAGGAGAAGAAGAAACAAGATTCGTCGACTTCGTCAAGGATAGCTTGTGGATTTCGGCGGGGGTGATCCCTAAAAGGTATGTGAGATCACATAGCGTTGGGTTAGTTTGCCCACTTGCCAAACATGATTCAATTCAGCGAATTTAAGTCTTTAAAACTTTGGAAATTGAATTTCTTGTGGGTTATGTTGTTGGAGTTCTTGCGATTTGATTCACGTATCTGAGTGTAATTTCAGTTTGAATCTATCATATATTGAGGGTATAAATGATTCTAAGTGTTTGGGGAAAGAACCATTAGAGTTTTGAGGGTTTAGAGATGAAAAATGGAGAAGAAAAGTCGTCAAACACCTGGGTATAGGGGTGGGGCGTCGCGCCAGCCAATGCCCCCCAAAAGGCTCCCTGAATGTCCACTCTTGGGGCGCCGCGCTAGCCAGCGCGCCCCAGACCAGTCCCTGAATGTTGAGGGCTGGTGCCCCGCGCCTCTCAGAGTGCCAGGGACGCTAGTTCTCCACATTTGCTCCCCACCTTTTCGTACTTGTTCCTTAGCAATGTACCTATGTTTTCTAGTTTATTCCAACACTCTAAGGTACGTCTAAACATCATGAAATCATCCAATACATGAGATCATGAACCTTGAATCCATAATCCAATTCAACGAAAGTTAGGATCAAAGTCAAGAGAAGTTAAGAGTCGAGTCCAGAAATTAAAAAGCAAGCCAAAGCAAAGTTTATAAAGTTTTCAAAAGTCTTTAACAAATGTTTTAACCTTGTTTTAAGACTTAAGTTTCAAGTTAAGCAAAGAGTAAAAAGTTGAGTTCATTTCTCAAAAAGTTATAAGGGAACTAAGTATTCCCAAAGAGTTATAAATGTTTTCACATTTGAGGAAGAAAAGGGAACATCGATTCCAAGAGGGCTTTTAAGCTAAGTTTTGGGTAATTATCTCAAACCAAAGAAAGAAGTTGTTTTAAAAGATATGAGCTAAGTATATTTTTGGGAGTAGTATTGAGCACCGATATGGGGATGCGAGTTCATATTAACTCAAGTCTCCATAAACCATGTAGCCATCATGGGTATTAATGGGTCATACTTTTTAGATGATCGCATAAGTTAAGCTAGTGGATCCACTAAGTTAAGTAGGTTCTATATGACGTCAAAGTATAGGACCGTTCTGGCGGTGTGTCAAAAGACGTTGTATCACCACTTAGGCTCTGTCACGACCCGAGCCTACACCCTGGATGTGGCCGGCACTCGAGAACCATTGCTGGTCCCCAAGCGTACTCTCATCCTGGCTTACTACAAGCGGAAGACTAATTCAAGCATACAAAGCTTAAAAACTGAATAAAATCAATAACTCAAATACAAAGCTTTAACTCAAAAGAAAACTATGAATAAAAATAAGATATTCAACTCGCCATAAAATAGGTAACTTAAGTCTTTAAAACATTTAATAAAATAAATGAATAATACAGACTTCTCAACTATACTGACTATCTATGAAGCCTCTAACTGATAAAGATGGAAGTCAGGACAAGACCCACGACATCCTCACAAAATTGAAAAGTAAATGAAATCCTCCGGAAACAAGGAGGCTCACCATAGCTAACTCGAACTCCCGGATGTATCAACGAATCTCATGTTGATGATCGTGAATACATGTGTCTGCATCATGAGAAGATGCAGGCCAAATGGCTCAGTACGTGGAATGTACGAGGATGTAAGAGGAATTCTAAAGCATAACATAAGCTTGAAACTTGATAAAAAGGAAACATATTTACCTCTTCTCAAACTTACTCAACTCAAGGAATACTCAAGGATACTCAAAACTACTCAAACTTACTCAACTCAGAAGTACTCAAGGATAAGAAACTCAACTTCAAAGGTATGATACTCGACTTGAAATACTCAACTCTGGATACTCAACTCATGAATACTTAACTAAACTCATTTCATTATAAAGCAGTTTAAAAGAAGTGCAATATAAAGAAAAAGGAAAAATTGTTTAAAAATATGATGTCAACTCTGTGTGTATCCAAGGATACAACATAACTCTGAAATGTATGTAAAAATACAAATAACTGTGTATATAAGAATACAATAACTTATGTGGTAATTTCTCTAATAGACAACCATCACCTAAAAGGTATAGTGATGATACAACACTTTACCTCACGCTGCCAAGGACCATCCCATACCTTGTCATTAGTATAGGACCTTAACTTAACTTAGTTGATCCACTAGCTTAACTTACGTTATCATCTAAAAAGTATGACTCGTTAAATCCCATGTTGGCCACATGGTTCTTATGGAGATTTGAGTTAATATGAACTCGCGTCCCCAATTCGGTGCTTAATACTACTCCCAAAATATACTTTAGCTCATATGTGTTTTAAACACCTCTTTCTTTAGTTTGAGATAATTGCTCAAAGCTTAGCCCAAAAGCTCTCTTGGAATCGATGTTCCCTTTACTGAAAACTAGCCCAAAGGCTCTTCTGAAAATCATAGTTCCTTTCTTGCTCAAATGTGAAAAACATTTATAAACTTTTTTGGGAATACTTAGTTCCCTAATAACTTTTGAGAAGTGAACTCAACTCTCAACTCTTTACTCTTTACTTTACTCAAAACTTAAGTCTTAAAACAAAGTTAAAATGTTTGTAAAAGACTTCTTAAAATATGGTTCATGTCGAATGATGGACATGAACGACTTAATGCAAGGTTCTCAATAACCATAGATAGAACTCAAATACTTAGAACTCAAGAACTCTAACGATACTACTCATTTCAAGAATGCTCAACTTAGAGGGTTCATGCGGAATTATGAGCATGAACGACTCAACTCAAGGACTCAAAGATACTTCTCTTCTCAATATTGCTCGACTTATAGGATTCATGCGAAATTATGGGCATGAACAATTCAAATCAAAGACTTTATGGTTAATATGTAATAGTCCCATGCTTAGAAATATAATCTCAAAGGGGATTAGGAACTCAATACTCAAGACTTAGAACTTGAAGATACTACTCATATCAATGATACTCAATTTATGGAGTTCATGCGGAATTATGGGAATGAACGACTCGACTCAAAGGTCTACATAACTACATGGAACTCATGTATACGACTCTTCTCATTCTCTTGCTTACTTACTCAAAACTTAACTCAAATTGATGATGGATCTCAAAGGTTTCACAATTGAACTCAAAGGGACTCTCTTAGAATGTTCGAAAGAATTATCAAAACTTAACTCTTAGCTCTACCTTGAATTTTAATTATGAATTCAAGGTTATGATCATGTTATGAATGACTTCTAGATGTTTAGAATCGAAAAAGAGTGAAGGTGCACTTTAAACGAACTCAAACGAGGTAACCGACGACAAACTGGATGGGGCAGGCAACCCTGGCGCTATGGGTGGCGCGGGGCGCCAGCCCCTAAACTTCAGAGGAGGGTTTGGGGTGCTCAGGCTGGCGCATCGCGCCAGGCCCCCAACCCAGAAAATCTGACGAACTTCTTTGCTCGTTTTCTCACCCTAACTCGCCTAGAATCGAACGGTTTCTTCCCCAATCACTTAGAATCAATCACTTAACATAATTTCACTCTAATCTACTGAATACATCCCTTAAAATACTCACTTTGATCTCAAGAAATCATCAAAAACCCAACACAACAAGATTTAGAAAGAACTTCAAGAACTTAAATCCTTCAACTTTTTGAGAATGAAACTTCGTTGAAAATAATATGCTTGGCATGTGGGTGAACAAACCCAACACTATAAAGCTTACATATCTCTTAGGGATTAAACCCATGGGGAAAATCCGCAACAAAACGCAAGACTCTCGACGAACGCTTTGATCTTTTCCTCTTTTCTCCTCTTTTCTATTTTTTCTTCTTCTTAAACTCTCAACTAAAACCCTAGGCTAATTTTAGGATTATAAAACTGAACCTAATAGGATTATACCCTTAAACCCTTACTAAAAACGAATTAAATCTGATTAGGTAAGGAAAAGACCAAAATATCCCTCACTATTTTCGGTAAACTTTCCTTAACTGGACAACCTAACTTCAAAAGGCCATATCTCACTCATCCGACCTCGAAACTTAGCAAACTCAGCAGCGTTGGAAAGATAATTCAAAGTTATTTCCTATGGTAACTGGTAGAACACCTAACTCATCCTAAGCTAGGAGTTATGGTTTTGAAGTCAACCCAAAACTCATACTTAACTTAACTTGCAAAATTTCAGATTTTGCTATTTCCAATTTAATTCTTTTTGGAACTCAAGGTTCTACATATAGTGACATTAACACATAAGAAATTTTTAATTCCTTGGTAAAATCTCACTCACTACGAAGAACGGCTCGAGTCTTAATTCGAAATTTTTTCTAGGGTGTTACAGGCTCATAGTGGTGGTTGTCGGTTAAAGAAATTCCCACCTAAAGTATATTACTTTGTATATGAGTAATTTGAGTTTGTTATTGCATTTTATTTAATTAACTAAGTTGATTTTACTGTTTTATAAAGCTTTTCATATAATGCATGTGTTTCATTGCTTTATTCTGAGTTAAGTTTATTCATGAGTAGAGAAGAGCCAAGGTAAGTGTTTCTTCAGATTCCTTTCAAGCCTATATCTTGTTTTAGCATTCCAACTCGCATACTCGTACATTCAATGTACTGATGCCAGGTGGCCTGAATCTTCTTATGATGCAGATGCAGGTAATCAGCCTGAATCTTCTTATGATGCAGATGCAGGTAATCAGGATCAACATCCAGCGCCTCGTTGATCCAGCTTGAGCATTCAGAGTCTGTTGGTGAGCCTCATTGCATTCCGAAGGACTCATTTATTTGCTTTCTAGTCTTTCAGATGTTAGGATGATCGGGGGTCATATCCCGACATCCCTCTTTGTTTTAGAGGCTTCATAGACAGTTAGTAGTCAGACGTCTTTACATTATCATATTATATGTTAAGACTTGAGTTGCCATTTTGGCCAAGTTGAATGTTGACCATTAAACATTCTGAGTTATTTCACCAAAGTTATTTGAGTAAGTTCATTTGATCATAGCAAAATGTTTAGTCTTTCGTTGAGTCAGTAAGCTAGGCTAAGGATTCGCTTGGGGCCAACAATGGCCTTTGAGTGTCGGCCACGTCTAGGGTGTAGGCTCCGGGAGTGACAAACTCGGTATCAGAGCACAGAGTTCAAGAGTCCTAGGGAGTCTATGAAGTCATGTTTGTAGAGTCCTAGTTATCGGTGTGAAGCGCACCATATCTATAATTAGAAGGCGCAACACTTAGGAAATTATCTCACTTCTTTCACACTCTTTTTGTATGTTAGAGTTTGATCTCTAAAAAGTTTTTTCTAATTCATGCTTGCGCGTGTTTTCAGATAATCGTGCCTCCACGAAGAGCTGTCAGAGGTCATCCTGCGAGACACAATGTTGAACCACAAGAGCAAGAGTTACCCAATGCACCTGAAGTGCAACCTCAAGGAGAAGTCACCAATGTTGAGTTCCATGAGGCTATCCGGATGTTGAGCCAAGTTGTGACTAACCAGGTCGGGTAGCAAAGAGGAGCTCGACAAGAAGAGACTGACACTTCAAGGATTCGTGAGTTCTTGAGAATTAATCCTTCAAGTTTCACTGGTTCAAGCACTAATGAGGATCCAGAGAACTTCATTGAGGAACTGAAAAAGGTATTCAATGCGATGCATGTTGCTGATACTGGGAGAGTTGAGCTAGCTGCATATCAACTGAAGAATGTTGCTAGGACTTGGTTTGATCAGTGGAAAGAGGGTAGAACTGAGGATGCACCACCTGCGAGCTGGGCCTGTTTTGAGGAAGTTTTTTTGGGACGTTTCTTTCCCCGAGAATTGAAAGAGGCAAAGGTACGGGAATTTCTTACACTTAAGCAAGATTCTCTAAGTGTGCATGAGTATGGGTTGAAGTTCACCCAACTATCTCGTCATGTTTCGGAAATTGCTAAGGACATGAGGAGTAAAATGAGTTTGTTTGTTGTTGGGTTGACCCGTCTATCAAGCAAAAAGGGTAGGGCAGCGATGCTGATAAGTGACATAGACATATCAAGGTTGATGGTTTATGTGCAGCAGGTTGAGGAAGAGAAACTGAGGGACAGGGAAGAGTTCAGAAGTAAGAAAGTGAAGACAAGAAATGAGTCTGGGCAGCATAAAGGTAATGTGAACTGTTCGTCCTTTCAGCAAAAGCAAAAAGGACCTGCTCTATCATCTGCTAGTGTACCTGCACCCCGAAACAAAGGTGAGTATAATGGCCAGAACTCGCACAGCTTTAGAGCTAGACCTGCACAGTCTCAAGGTAGTGTGGCACAAGGAGGTAACTGGGCACCTGCATGTACTAAGTGTGGTAGGATCCACCTAGGTAAGTGTCGTGATGGCCAGATAGGTTGTTTCAAGTGTTGGCAAGAGGGTCACTTCCTGAAGGAGTGTCCTAAGAACATGCAAGGTAGTGGAAATCAAGTCAATAGAGCCCAATCTTCATCAGTTGCTCCACCAAACAGGGCTGCACCTAGAGGAGTTACTTTCGATACTGGCGGAGGAGCAAACCACCTCTATGCGATCACGAGTCGCCAAGAGTAAGAGAACTCTCCAGATGTTGTCACTGGTATGATCAAAGTCTTTACTTTTGATGTTTATACTTTGCTAGACCCGGGAGCAAGTTTATCTTTTGTAACCCCTTATGTTTCAAATATGTTTGATGTTCTTCCTGAGAAACTTTGTGAACCCTTTTGTGTTTCTACACCTGTAGGGGAGTCTATTCTAGTAGAAAGAGTCTATCGTGATTGTCCCATTTCTATCAATCACAAGAGCACCATGGCTAATTTAGTTGAGTTAGACATGGTGGATTTCGATGTCATTCTAGGTATGGACAGGCTACATGCCTGTTATGCATCAATAGATTGTAAAACTCGAATTGTCAAGTTTCAGATTCCTAACGAGCCAGTTATAGAGTGGAGTAGTAGTTCAACAGTGTCTAGAGGTCATTTCATTTCATACCTTAAGGCGAGAAAGTTAGTTTCAAAGGGTTGTATCTATCACTTAGTCCGAATTAATGACTCTAGTGTTAAGATATCTCCCATTCAGTCAGTTCTTATAGTAAGAGAGTTTCCAGAAGTCATTTCTGATGATATACTCGGAGTCCTTCTTGAGAGAGAAAAAGACTTCGGCATAGACATTATTCCATATACTCATCATATTTCTATTATGTCATATAGAATGGCACCAACAGAGTTGAATGAGTAGTTAAAAGATCTCCTAGATAAGGGTTTTATTCGACCAAGTGTCTCACCTTGGGGAGTCTTGTTTGTAAGAAAGAAAGATGGTTGCCTTAGGATGTGTATAGATTACCGCCAGTTGAACAAGGTTACCATCAAGAATAAGTATCCTCTTTCGAGGATTGATGATCTTTTCGATCAGCTTCAGGGTGCTTCCTGTTTCTCGAAAATTGACCTCAGATCAGGTTACCATCAATTGAAAGTAAGGGAATGTGACATTCCAAAGACAACATTCAGGACCCGTTATAGTCATTATGAGTTTATGGTCATGTCGTTCGGTTTAACTAATGCACCAGCAGCGTTCATGGACCTTATGAATAGAGTCTTCAAACCTTATTTAGATATGTTTGTTATCGTCTTCATTTATGACATACTAATCTATTCAAGGAATGAAAAGGATCATGGTAGCCATCTCAGAATAGTTCTTCAGACTTTGAAAGATAAGAAGTTGTATGCCAAGTTCTCTAAGTGTGACTTTTGGCTTGAGTCTGTGGCATTCTTAGGCCATATTGTGTTTGGAGAGGAAATTAAAGTTGATACTCAGAAAATTGAGGCAGTGCAGAATTGGCCTAGACCCACATCTCCAACTGATATTAGGAGTTTCTTGGGTTTAGCTGGCTATTATAAAAGGTTTGTAGAGGGGTTCTCATCTATTTCGTCTCCTTTGACCAAGTTGACTTAGAAGACAGTGAAATTTCAATGGTATGAAACTTGTGAGAAAATCTTTCAGGAATTGAAAAAGAGGTTGACTACTGCCCCAATTTTGACCTTATCAGATAGTTCTCAATGTTTTGTGGTGTATTGTGATGCATCTAGAGTTGGCTTGGGTTGTGTATTAATGCAGAATAGCAAAGTTATAGCTTATGCCTCCAAACAGTTGAAAGTTCATGAGAAGAATTATCCAACCCATCATCTAGAGTTGGCTGCTGTAGTTTTCGCTTTGAAGATATGGCACCATTATTTGTATGGTGTTCATGTGGATGTGTTCACCGATCACAAGAACCTTCAATATGTGTTCACTCAGAAAGAGCTTAATCTCAGACAGAGAAGGTGATTAAAGTTACTCAAGGACTACGACATGAGTATTCTTTACCACCCAGGTAAGGCTAATGTTGTTGCTGATTCCTTAAGTAGGTTGTCTATGGGTAGCACCACCTATGTTGAAGAAGGAAAGAGAGAGTTAGCAAAAGATGAGCACAGACTGGCACGCCTGGGAGTCAGACTTATGGATTCCACAGAAGGAGGAATAGTGGTGACGAATGGGGCTAAGTCATCATTAGTGTTAGAAGTAAAAGGCAAGCAAGACCAAGACCCTAATTTGCTTGAATTGAAGGAAAATGTTCATAAGCAAAAAGTATTAGCTTTTGAATAAGGGGGAGATAGTGTATTGAGATATTAAGGTAGGTTGTGTGTACCAATGGTGGATGGACTCCAAGAAAGGATCATGGAGGAAGCTCATAACTCCAAATATTCCATTCATCTGGGTTCCACCAAGGTGTATCATGATTTGAAAGAAGTGTATTGATGGAATAGCATGAAAAAGGGCATTGCAGAATTTGTTGTTAAGTGCCCAAACTGCCAACAAGTTAAAGTAGAGCACCAAGGGCCTGGTGGTTTGGCGCAGAATATAGAACTTCCGGAATAGAAGTGGGAGATGATTAATATGGATTTCATCAACGGCTTGCCAAGGCCTCGCAGACAGAATGATTATATTTGGGTGATTGTCGACAGAATGACAAAATCAGCCCATTTTCTGTCGGTAAAGACTACCCATTCAGCAGAAGATTATGCCAGGTTATATATTCAAGAGGTGGTAAGACTTTATGGAGTCCAGTCTCCATTATTTCAAATAGAGGTGCACAATTTACTGCACAGTTCTGGAAATCTTTCCAGAAAGGTTTTGGTTCGAAGGTGAACTTAAGTACTGCCTTTCATCCTCAGACAGATGGGAAAGCAGAGCGCACTATTTAGACATTAGAAGATATGTTGAGGGCCCGTGTGATCGATTTCAAAGGTAATTGGGATGATCACCTACCCCTTATTGAATTCTCTTACAACAATAGTTACCACTCTAGAATCCAAATGGCTCCATATGAAGCTCTTTATGAGAGAAGATGCAGATCTCCTATTGGATTGTTTGAAGTTGGTGAAGCAGGGTTGATAGAACCAGATTTAGTCCATCAAGGTATGGAGAAGGTTAAAGTGATTCAAGAGAGGTTGAAAATGGCATAGAGTCGTCAAAAATCCTACACTGATGTTAGGAGAAGGGCGTTAGAGTTCGAAGTAGATGATTGGGTATATCTAAAGGTTTCACCCATGAAAGGTGTTATGAGGTTTGGTAAGAAGGTGAAACTTAGTCCCTGGTATAGTGGGCCTTATCGAATATCCAAAAGGATGGGCAATGTAGCTTATGAGTTGGAGCTACCACAAGAGCTAGCAGCGGTTCATCCAGTGTTTCACATCTCCATGTTGAAGAAATGCATGGGTGACCCTTCATTGATCATACCAACTGAAAATATTGAGATCAAGGACAACTTATCGTATGAGGAGATTTCGGTTCAGATTCTAGATCGCCAATTTCGCAAGTTGAGGACTAAGGAAGTAGCATCAATCAAAGGCATTTGGAGGAACCAATTTGTTGAGGGAGCTACTTGGGAAGCTGAAGAGGATATGAAGAAAAGATATCCACATCTCTTTGAGTCCGGAGAAGATGCAGACCAAGGTACTAACTCTTCTTAGTACTCTTTAAATTATAAGTGAGCATGTTGTTTGTTTGTATTTGCTTGTTGGGTGTTTGAACTTGATGTTACACCCTGAGCCTAGTAAGAATAATCTCATTCGAGGATGAATGTTCCCAAGGTGGAGATATTGTAACATCTCGCAATTTGAAATAGCTAGGAAGAAGCTAAGAACTCGAAATAATCATTTTATGGAAATATTGACAAATCTGGAAATTTGTTTAAGTTAGGAAAAATGAGTTTTTGGTCAACTTCAAATGGCCGTAACTCCTAGATTAGGATGATTTAGATGTACTTCCAGATATTGTTGGAAACTCTTGGAATGATCTTTCCAACGCCGCCGAGTTTGCGCGATTCCGAGTTCGTATGAGTAAGTTAGGCCCTTTGGAAGTTGGGTTGTTGGAATAAACAAAAGTCTAATCCGGATTTAGGAAGGGTAATTTAGTCTTTTCCTTGCCCTATTATTTTAATCCTTTTTAGTATTTTAATATGGGTCAAATCAAAATTTAGTCAGTTTTAGAAATTGGAAATTTACGCTAGGGGTTGGAAAAAGAAGAAAAGAGAAGAAAGGAGAAGAAAAAGCAGGATTCGTCGATTTCGTCAAGGATAGCTTGTGGATTTCATCGGGGGTGATCCCTAAAAGGTATGTGAGGTCACATAGTGTTGGGTTAGTTCGCCCACGCGCCAAACATGATTCAATTCAGCGAATTTAGGTCTTTGAAATTTTGGAAATTGAAGTTCTTGATGAACATTGTTGAATTTCTTATGGGTTGTGTTGTTGGAGTTCTTGCGATTTGATTCACGTATCCGGGTGTAATTTCGATTTAAATCTATCATATATTAAGGGTATAAATGATTCTAAGTGTTTGGGGAAATAACCATTAAAGTTTAAAGGGTTTAGAGATGAAAAACAAAGAAGAAAAGTCGTCAAACACCTGGATATAGGGGTGGGGAGTCGTGCCAGCCAGCGCCCCCCAAAAGGGTCCCTGAATGTTCACCCTTGAGGCTCCGCGCCAGCTAGCGCCCCCCAGACCAGTCCCTGAATGTTGATGGTTGACACCCCGCGCCTCCAGAGCGCCAGGGACGCCAATTCTCCCCATTCGCTCCCCACCTTTTCGTACTTGTTCCTTTGCAATGTACCTATGTTTTCTAGTTGATTCCAACACTCTAAGGTACATCTAAACATCATGAAATCATCCAATACATGAGATCATGAACCTTGAATCCATAATCCAATTCAAGGAAAGTTAGGATCAAAGTCCAGAGAATTTAAGAGTCAAGTCTAGAAATTAAAAAGCAAGCCAAAGCAAAGTTTTTAAAGTTTTCAAAAGTCTTTAACAAACATTTTAAACTTGTTTTAAGACTTAAGTTTCAGTTTAAGCAAAGAGTAAAGAGTTGAGTTCATTTCTCAAAAAATTATAAGGGAACTAAGTATTCCCAAAGAGTTATAAATGTTTTCACATTTAAGCAAGAAAAGGGAACATCGATTCCAAGAGAACTTTTAAGCTAAGTTTTGAGTAATTATCTCAAACCAAAGAAAGAAGTTGTTTTAAAACATATGAGCTAAGTTTATTTTTGGGAGTAGTATTGTGCACCGATATGGGGATGCGAGTTCATATTAACTCAAGTCTCCATAAACCATGTAGCCATCATAAATATTAATGGGTCATACTTTTTAGATGATCACATAAGTTAAGCTAGTGGATCCATTAATTTAAGTACGTTTTATATGACGGCAAAGTATAGGACCGTTCTGGCAGCGTGTCAAAAGACGTTGTATCACCACTTAGGCTCATAGTGGTGATTGTCGGTTAGAGAAACTCCCACCTAAACTATGTTACTTTGTATATGAGTAAAGTTGAGTTTGTTATTGCATTTTCTTTAATGAACTAAGTTGCTTTTACTGTTTTATAAAGCTTTTCATATAATGCATTGTGTTTCATTGCTTTATTCTAAGTTAAGTTTATTCATGATTCAGAAGAGCCAAGGTAAGTGTTTCTTCAGATTCCTTTCAAGTTTATATCTTGTTTTAGCATTCCAACTCACATACTCGTACATTCAATGTACTGATGCCAATTGGCCTGCATCTTCTTATGATGTAGACGCAGGTAACCAGAATCAACATCTAGCGCCTCGTTGATCCAACTTGAGCATTCAGAGTCTGTTGGTGAGCCTCCTTGCATTCCGGAGGACTTCTTTATTTGCTTTCTAATCTTTCAGATGTTAGGATGATCGGGGGTCCTGTCCCGACAGGCTTCATAGACAGTTAGTAGTCAGACGTCTTTACATTATCATATTATATGTTAAGACTTGAGTTGCCATTTTGGCCAAGTTGAATGTTGACCATTAAACATTCTGAGTTATTTCACTAAAGTTATTTCAGTAAGTTCATTTGATCATAGCAAAATGTTTAGAGTCTTTCGCTGAGTCAGTAAGCCAGACCAGGGTTCGCTTGGGACCAGCAATGGCTTTTGAGTGCCGACCACGTCCAGGGTGTAGGCTCGGGGCGTGACAGAGAGCCTGATGCTCCACCTTTCTGATTATTCCGGAACTTGGAAGATGGGACATTGGTTGATGAAGGAGCTGGAGTTGAAAATTTCTGCTGACTCTGCGAGCGATTTCCACCACCCGATTTCTGCTGAGAATAGTCATAGTTTTCAGTCCTAGCCTTCTTGTTCTCCTTAGTATGTTCCCTAAGTTTGTCACTCTCAACCTGCTGAGCATGAGTAATAAGCCTAGAGATGCTCATATTTTCCAGCAACATAGCATTCCTACATTCTGTCTTCACCTAGTCTGACACTCCATATAGAAACTTATTCATCTGAGCCCTGGAATCAGCAACCATGTGAGGGGCATACCTGGAGAGTTGGGTAAACTTGAGCCCATACTCATGGATTGTCATGCTACCTTGCCTTAAGTTCATATATTCCTGGGCTCTTGCACTACAAGAAAAACATTCAATAAAGAAGGGAAATTTGGTCCCTAAAAGTAAATTTTTGGTCTCTAGAAACTATTCACGACTAGATATTTCTGGTCGCCGCTCGTCCCTATAGCCTCCGACGCTAAAGGTTAATAAGGATGGGAAATGTGATCTGGTCCTTAAAGGTTTTGCGACTAGTCTTTTTCTCGTCCCTAAAACATTTTTAGAGACCACATTTCTGGTCCCAAGTTGATGATGTTAAAAGTTAATAACCGGTCCTTAAAACATTTAGCGACTGGCATAACCTGGTCCTTGAAAATGTGTTGTGGTGCTACAAAAATTTAAGGACGAGTCTTCTGGTCACTAAAACTTATGACCAGGTCCTATAGATCTTTGTCCAAAAATATTCTCTTAATAAATTGATTCTATAATTTATTCAATATGCAGCTAAATAATTAGATCATAAAATAATAATATTAGGAACTTGCTTTGATTAATTACAAAAAAAAATATCAATATTTATAAATTTTTAGTACTATATAGCCACAATGTATGCTACCGTCACAGTATTGTGTACGGGTTTTCTTAGCAAAGAAAAAAAAATATAGATAATATCCATATCCTATAGGATAAATTTAGTCCATTCTTGCGAAATGATAGTCAATCAATTGTACGTCCTCAAAAATTTGCTTCATGTGAACTTCAATATCCAAGGCCTATAACAAGTATCAAGAGATTTTATTTAGAAAAAACGTATAAAAATCAACTAGACAATTGGTTAAATAATCTAAAGCACCTTCTAACGATAATTTTATCGATGCTTAATTCACATATAATCAAGATTTATCAAATGTATGATGGCATAAAAGCTTATGTTTTGATGAATGGTCCCTTGAAATGAATTCAAGTCACATTAATACATATAGGTTTTTAGAAGAGGCTGAATTCACTTGACAGATTTTCATTCAAGTTACAAGTAATTTTCATACTAGATGAAATTTCTCATTTATCATGAACAGTTGAGTCAAGTTGGCAAGTTATGAAGTAATTCTACCTTAAAATGGCACATCTTGAAAGCATGGCTTATCCTTTTAAAGTCGAAATGCTGAATAAATAGTCTGATATATATGTATCTTCAGATATCAGTATCTCCATCCCAAGAGCATGGAGTCAACTTCAAAGATAAAACGACAATTAGGCATGCTCCATGTTAGATTTCAATTCTCACTATGAACAATTACTCGAGAAAAAAATATCATTTTTGGATGTCATACCAAACACTTAGTATCCTGTTGGCTTTTCATTTTTATTATCGACCCAAATAGATCCCTCCTTGTAATAATCCACTCAATCTCTACAACAAACTAGAAATAGCTTTAAAAAGTATACAACCAACTAATAGCAATTGATGATGTTAGCAGATACTAGAAGATATCGATATTAAAGATTAACTCTTTAGCATAAACAAGTAATACGAAAACTTATAACAAGGTGTAGTAGAAACAAACTTGACGCATTCGGTTGTTAAACTCCATTTCTTGCATTTTAAAAGCAGCATATCTTCCACACAAAATCCAAATAGAATGAAAGAGAACAACTTTTTAATTAGAATTGGAGTTGCTAACAATCAAAACTCAACAACAATAGTTTGAATGCCAATTATGAAGCTGTAGGAATCCACAAAGCTTGTTCAAAAGCTAAAACTTGTTATAAAAAACTAATGCTTTAGAAAATCAGTATTTTTAGAGAGACAACAAATTGAAAGATAACAGCAAAGTACAAAATGATATAGTATTAGATCTTACTGCTTCACTTATTTAATTGAAAACTTAGTAAATGTTTAACTAACATTCGGCTAAAACTATTCTTTATACAACATACAATGCATTTAAATTATTCCCTATGAATAACAGTACATGTACTATTACAGTTCAGCTAGCCCAGAAAGAAAAGAAGCGAAACCAAAAGGAATTAAATCATCCCAGAAAGTTAACAACACAAAAATTTCCAGCACACTATCCAGTGAAACAGAGGAAACAATCATGCAACACTAACGACTGTGAGTAAGAATTGAAGTTTTTTTCCAACCCTTCCAATGACAGTGACCAACAATGAGAATAGAAGACAATGAAGAGGAAGAAAAAGACATACCTGGAAGATGAAGTGGCCATACTCATCATACTCACAGTCGATTAAAGGTGAAATCTAAGTTGAACTCTACCTGGAACACTTTTTCTTTTAAAAAGAGTCCAATGCTTCTTAAGGCTCTTATTTTGGTCTCATCTCGCTTCAAGGCATGAAGAACTTTATTGGACCTCCTCGACTTCAAGATATTGAAGTTTTAGTCTCCACCACGCTTCGCTTCAATCCTTAAAGTGATTAATCATACACATCTGTAAACAATGCTTCCAACTCCATTTTTTTTATTGTCGAAGGTAATTTATTAATAATCCAGTAGAAAAATGCAAAAAAAACAACTTAGAGAGGTCTTAACGTACCATGATGATATCTTTCATTTACCCTCTTTATTATTTTGTCAATTCATAAAAAACATGCAAAGGATTCAATAATTAAGCATCAAGAATAGTAAGAAAGGGGGTACCAATAAGAAATAAAATAAGAATATTCCACCTACTTAGCTTAAGAACTATCCACATGTGATTTAAATTTTATTCTTTGATGTCATCCCATGATGATACTCCCAATGGACACACATTATGATCATGAACAAATTTTTTGAAGTGCCTCTTAAAGAGAGTGGTATTCTTTCAAACTCTTTGATTATTGTAAAATGTTATAGTAGTAGTTTTAGATCCGAGAAAAGAAAAAGAGAAAGATAAAAGAATTGAGACTACAACATGAGGTTTAAACAAAATAGGTCATATTAGCCTTAATTGAGTCTCAAGTAACGTTAAAACCATGCCATCTGATTGTAAGAGACAAGTTACGTTTGGATTATTATTTTATAAAGATTCCTGTAAACTCATTGCTTTGTATTATTTAGTTCCAAAAAAAAAATTATTTGCAGCAGCAGAAGCTGTAGAAGAAGAGAAGCAGTGACAAAGGATTAAAAGATGAACAAATATAACAAAAAAAGAAGAAGAAGAACATCGATTGTAAGGAAGACAAGGAAGAAGAAGAAGTCGCGACTCTTGAAATTTACCATAATCTTTAGTGTAAAAAACAAATATTAAGAATCATGGCATGAGCTCTGAAAAAGAATCATATCATATTATCTTTAAGGAAGTCTCAAGTTAGTGTGGAAACCATAAAATCTGATGGTAAGAGACAAGTTATATTTCGACTATTATTTATAAGAATTCCTGCTAAGCTCCCTGCTTTGTGGCATTCACTTTGACAAAAAGTTGTGGAACAACAACTGTACAATAAGAAGAAGATCAATGACAATAGATAAAAAGAAAAAAAAGTGCTAATAGAGAAGACGAGGAAGAAGATGAAGAGGTCGCTACTCTTGAAATTTACCGAACTCTTTAGTGTGCAAAACAAAAATTGAAATCATGGGAGTTTTGGAAAAAAATAGACCATATAAAATCTCATAAACAGATTGGTTCCAACCATTCTTGCTAAGGTTCCTAGTGAAAGATCAAACTTAAGCTTCAAGGGAGTCTCAAATAGAGTTGAAACCATGCCATCTGATTGTCAGAGACAAATTACATTTGGAATATTATTTATAAAGATATATGTAAAGCTATCTACTTTATGGTATTCAGTTCCAAAAAAACAAAACTACAGCAACAATTATAGAAGAAGAAGATCAACGATAACAGATAAAAAAAGGAAGAAGAAGAGTAGATACAGTGAAGAAGAAGATGAATAAGAGCAGTATTAATAAAAAATACGAGTGAGAAGAAGAAGAAGAAGTGGCGGCTCTTGAAATTTACCAAAATCTTTATTCTTTAGTGTACAAAACACAAAATTAAAAATAAAGACTTAACTTAAGATCACTTCAACATCCACACCGTAGTCGTATTCACATACTAATCAAAAGAAACGAAAAAGAAGAAAAGTAGCCTAGCATTTCATCCACTGTTAACCTGTAGTAAAATGAATTTCTTACTCAATATACTAATTGACAAATCTTTCCATGGAGGATTCGCAGGTCAAAACTAATAAAGAACAATGAATATATCATAGTAATAAATCAATTTGACCACTACACCTAATCAAAGAAAATTTTACAACCAATCTCAACATCTTCATAACAAAGAAAATAAAATTTTGAAGATGAGCATAAGCTAAACTCTTCTTAGGCTAAAGTAATTATGCATATAAATACAACTAGTAGTATCTAAAGCTCAAGAAACTATATAACCAAGCTCTAACCCATTTTTCATCATCAAAATTTAAACACCTGACTAAACAAGACATATTGTTTTAATTTACAAGTACAACCCATCTCACATTTTGATGGTAAAAAAGGTTGAACTTTGAAGACGACCATAAGCTAAATTCTTCTTAGGCTACAATGGACATCGAACAATACATTAATTGTGCATATAATGACAAGCAATAGTAGCTAGAACTCAAGAAGCTAGAGAACCAAGTTGTAAGAATGTTTTCTACAAAAAAACATCTAAACAAGGTTATGAAGGCAAACGCCGACATAAAAAAATAAATCTTAATTTGAAATATCTAGAGAGTACGAATTGAATTAGAGCACTTAGTGGGTCAAAAAAATCAAAACATATAAAAACCCTCAATAAATTAAACACACAACACTTTCTTAGCCCTTAACCAAGTCTCCAAATAATTTCTTAAATACAACCCAATAGAAGAAATCCCGCAATAAAACCATGAGTACCTCCTTGAACTTCAACCCATTACTCACGGAACAACAGTGTTTTCCAAACAAACAATGAATTTCTATCACAGAAACTTGGGTCGGAATGAACGAAAAAGAAGAAATAATAACTTTATCATGGAAACGAAGTATGAAATACATACATAAATCTACTCCTAATTTACCTGATAATGCAGCAGAAATTGGAATTTGGTGGTACTTTATCTGGAGAATGCAACCTTTGAAATTTGAGTGATCCAGTGGTTCTACATAAATTTGAGATTTTAGGTTTTTAGGGCTTTTTGCTCTTTGAGTGAGGAGATGAAAATATTTAGGGATAATAAGATTCGCGCCTTCGCTGAAATTTTCAAGTGCCCGCCTACTAAAACTTTTGTATTAGAGACCGGATCTGTGCGCTCCTTATGTTCTTAAAAATAAAAATTGGGATTAGGGACTAGATTGTAACCTCATCCTTATAGGAATACCATTAGAGGCCGTATTTTATACTCGTCCTTAAAATTTGGTCTCTAATAACCCCTTTTCTTGTAGTGTTGCTTCTCTCAACTCTATAGGGAAAAACCTGTCCAGAAAGATTTCGCTGAAATAATCCCAAGTAATAGGAGTTGCATCTGTACCCATGTTCCCCTTCAACTGAGTATACCAGATATGAGCTATATCTTTCAGTTGATACGATGCTAACTCAACCCGGTCATTCCCAGTTACCTGCATCACCTCAAAGATCTTCTTGACCACATCAATGAAGTTTTGGGGATCTTCTCCAACTTGTGATCCTAAGAACTCTAGCGGATTCATCCTAACAAAGTCTCGCACTCTAGCTGTAGATGACCTAACATTGACATTTGCCTGAATGGAACCAGCTGATTGTTCTGGTTGGCCACACTCTGAGCCAACATTTGAATGGCGTTCCTGAATTCTACATTTGAGACTTCTTGATCAGGGACTGGAGGAGCTGCGTTTGTGTTCCTGGCATTCGCATTTCTGGCGTTAGCTCTACGAGGAGGCATGATCACTGAAACGTAGAACGTTGAGTTAAAATTGATTTAGATCATACCTTACGCACGATAAGAGTAACAAGAAAATGAAGATTCTTCCTAAAACACTTCGTAGCCTCCTTCTCATTAGATGTTGTGCACTTCACACCCATGAAAATAACGTGCGGCTTTTCAGACATCCTAGGACTCTTAAACCTAGTGCTCTAATACTAAGTTTGTCACTCCCTGAACTACCCCTGAGACGCGGACACGGGACCTAGGACCACAAGTGATCCCAAGCTAACCCTACTGGCATGATCATGGCATGCTAAAGATAATAAACTGATGGGGAATACCCATATACTATAACTGAGATAAATGAAAATTGATGAGTTTAATACAAAGAATATATTAACTCAATACTAAGTTGAATCTAACTATATCTGAAAATAGCCTCTAACTAACTAAAAATGCTGGGACAGGCCCCAGCTAAGTCTAGCAAAACTGAAACTAAAGGACTGAAAAAACTGGAAAAAAACTCATGACTATTGTCCTCGGAGAATGAGGACTCACCACTGATTCTGCTGAACTGGAGATCGAGAACCGATCTAAGAGTGATCTGGATGCTGAGAACCTGAACCTACATCACGAGAAGATGTAGCGCAGAGTATGCATCAGTACTTGAAAGGTACTGAGCATGCATGATAGAATAAAGCTGAAATAACATATAACTGAACAAAGCACATAAGCAATGATATAATCTGAACATGATATAGATGTTGAATACTGAGCTAACTGAATGAAATGACCAGTTTATAACATGCTGAGACTGAATACTGAATATACTAATACATGGTCAATGCAATAGAATCTGATTGAACTGTGGGAGCTACTAATGACCGATAATAAAACCACATGAGCTAAATGTGGAGTCCGATGTATACCCCCCATCGAGAGGACCCAATATACCCAGCCAAAGGTATAAAGGCATGTTAGCGTGATCACTAAATGATGCCCACGGAGGGGACTCATACCTACGTGGCTTATAGTTCTGGGACTATATGGGTACGCTGAACCCTAGTCAAACTCGGTATTATGATACTCCCAATAGATTAAGTGATTAACACATTATGACTGAATTTCTGTAAGTTACTAGATAGCTCAAACTGAACATGCAATAATTAAACAGATATTGATGCATTAATAACTGAGGCATGTATAAATGAATAACTGAAATATCTGACCTAGCATGTGTAATTCAAGAACTAAAGAAATACATAGCTAGGGTTCTTAAATTCATGCAATATACCGAATATTAACATACTAATCTGATTTGAACCATTCTAACAGCTAAGAACCCAATAATTCTAACATTCAAGAAACCCTAGGTCTAGTCATAATAAGGGAATCAAGAAACTGACTGAAAACTAGGGACCTAGTGGGTGAAAGGAACCCACTAGTGAAATCCCACATACCTGGTGACGAATTCCACGGAGAAATCTTTCGATTTTGGGGATGGAACTGGAACTGGAGGAAACTTGTTGCGTTCTTGAACTTAGGGTTAGTCGTCTCTTTCTCAGCTTTCGCATCTAATTTTTTAAGTTTTGATTAAAGATCTGACTTGGGTAAGTTCTAGTTATGTTTCTAGGCTTAAACTGACTAAAACCACGAAATTTAAGATTAAAACGACGTAGTTTAGGTATCCAATGAATAAGGAAAAGACCGAAATAACCCTGACTTAAATTGCAGACGGACTGACCACGACCACCTTCACGGACCGTGAAAGGGACCACGGACCGTGAATTCGGTCGTGATCTGGATTTGGTGACTACTAGCTGAGGGAATGAGTCCACGAGCCTTACCACGGCCCGTGTGAAGGACCTTGGACCGTGAAAGTGTCTTCGGGGTCCTCACTTAGGCGTGGCGGTCTAAGGGGTTGGCTAGGGAGGTTGACTGCCTTGACTTTACGGGCGCCACCAAGGCCCATCATCAAGACCACGGACCGTGAAGGTACTCGTGGTTTTATGTCTGGGCCTGGTGACTTTCAAGTCAAGACCACGGGCAGGTCTACGGACCGTGGACCCTATCACGGTCCGTGAACCCTGCCGTGGTTCACTGCTTCTGGTATATTTCTGAAATTTCTTTCTGGGTTTGGGTTTCGAGGTGTTACACGATGATACGTTTCGAACCCAACACTAGTATCTCAATAGTGTTGCATGTGTACTCCGAGTTATATTTACATAGTTTTATTAATTTTATTGATACATAGCTCTAATATGCAATTATTGATAAATTCTTGTTTTAATCTTTGTGAGGTTTAACTATGCATGGTTTGACCTTCAATTAATTGAAACGTGCATTATTAATTCCTTTGCTTATTAATATTGATTTCAAAATAAATTATACCCATTAAAAGGGATCAAAAGTACTGTTATTAAGTAAATAATTATACGTGAAAGAATAAGTATAACTTTTTTTGTGAAATGATCAATGTAGATTTGTAGTATAAGTTTTTGTGAATGATCAATGTGGATTCGGGAACGAGTTGGACGTTAACCTACAAGTTTGATTGAATCCAGTAGTTTTAGTTCAAATCTTATATTTTATTTGAAGAAATTGGTTAAATATGTATCATAATTAAATCTATAACATTTGATATCGCAATGCCAAAATTTTATAATTCATAAAATTTAAAAAAAATTCTCTGCTTTAAGTGAATCATCGTATAAACTCATTTATCGAGAATAAAATATTTGATTATCATTTGAACTTGACCTATGAATATGAGCAATTAGAAGTTTAGTCGGAAACATGTGTTTTCTGGCTTATGTTATTTTTGTAGTTACAAACATGCAATAATACAAATCTCACTTAACATTTAATATTTTTGCAGCATGTTATAGACATGAATTTTATATATTACAAAAATAGACAATTAAATAAGTAATAGGGCAAAGGAAGTAGAACATTTTTTTATAGTCATCATCAAGCCAATTCAATTTCTCAAAATAATAGATTAAACGTAGAAAATCAATATCGAATAGTGATAGTTGTTTGATTTTGAAAAAAGTAAATATACCATCTATACATTTTCAATTTTCTTTTATTAATTAGGCATTTAGACATGCGATTTCATATAGCGATATAAAATCATGAGATGACCTTTAATATTCTAAGAAGGCATCTAGCGAGGAACATAGTGCATGTATCCAATAATGCTTTATTCTAGTCATGCTCTGAATTCAACGATTGAATATGTTATTTTTCATGATCATGTTAGATGAAATTAATTGCTCAATTCTTCTAAAAATTTTGTAAGTTTTAGATAATAACTTATCCACGCACTCTTTAAAGTATATATTGAAATGACTTTAGAGAACAACATGAATTTACTATTTATTATTTTTAGAATGGTAATTAATTTAGTGATGATTTTTTCTACCATAAATAAAAGCAATTTCAATTAAAAGGAGTTATTTCAGAACTTGGAGTAAAAAATTGACAAATGAGGCATATTAATATTGAAGAAATACATGTAGAATGGTTTCAACGAAGAATAATGATTTTGTGGTAGAGTTCCTTGTAAAAAAAATTAGTTTCCTTCTCCTCCTTTCAATATCGAAAAGACGAACTTTCCAGTAACTCAAGGTGATCGTTGACCTTTTGTAACACGTTAAAAGTTTCTAAGCCTAGGTCAGACTATAAAGAATTAGAAGATCATATATCAGTAGAAAAAGAGTTTATACGGACCCATTCATAAACATGAAAAGAACTATGAGTTGTAAAGGAATATGTGGATCAAAGCTCTGGAATTGGAAAATTTTGAAGGTGAGTTTCACGGACAAGTTCATGGGTCGTATATCGGTCCATGAACAAGGCCCCCAGAACTCAGTGACCTTATCTTTTACGGTCAATTGTACGGCCCATGGACCAATCCACAGTCTATAGAAGCTCCTGTATAAATGGGTCCTCAGAGTTCATAACCCCCTTCCATTCACAAACCGTGGAGGATTGTATGGTCCATGGAAGGCTTCTGTGAATGGGTTCGTCAGTTTTGGAGTCATGATTATTATAGTCTTTTTCTACTGTTTTAATTCTTATACTACGTCATTTTGGACTATTCTAAATGAAATTAAGTGATCTCTAATAACCCTCACCTTTGATTCTCTTGATAACTTCCCCAAATTAGATTTTTTCTCTCTCAAGTCTCCTCCCAAAGTAAGAACTAGGATTTCAAGCTTCAAGTATCTATTCCACGAATCAAACCAAGGTTTCTATTCTAGGTATATGAGATTTCATCAATGGAAATTTCTTCACCCATTAAATTTTAAGAAAACTCCAATTTCTCAACATTAGGATTCCAACATGCTATATTTTTAATGATCTTCATGAATTTTCATTTTAAATCAGTTTTCTTCATGAACAGTCCCTAATTACATGATTTACTCATTGTTAACACCCGATTTTGACCGACCTAAAATCCTTTCGAGAGTGCTATTTGATTAAATACGTATGTTTAAAAACATATTTCGAGTTTAAAGCTTTAATCCAATTTTGTCTAAAATTATATATTATAGTAAGCATGATTTTAAAAATATTGTAATCATCATCAAATTATTTTATTAAATTATTTATCGATAGTTAAACTCAAAATAATTACTTTGCTTAAATATTTTAAAATATTAGATATGTTTAATTATATGAAAATATTTTAATATATGTAGTATTTTATTAATTGAATAGCATTACCGTAATTCCCCTCCAAATCATTTAAATGTTAGCCTATTCTATTCTAATTCCTTTCAATTCTAGCCATCTTTCTATTCAATTCTATTTCAATTCTAGCCCCTTTAAACCAATTGCTATTTCAATTTTATCCATTCTTTGAACCCAAATCTGAGAGCCTCTCTTTTAATCTCAGTCATTCATTCATTCAAAGAACTCTAAGATTATATCCTAATCGTTCAATTTAAAAGATCCAACGACTCAGATATATCAAGCCTTTATTTCCTATGTTAGTCCTAAAAGCCAAAACCCTAAAATTTTATCATTCTCTCCCTCTCCTCTCTCTCCAAACGTCGCCCATCTCCCTCTTCTGCTCTCCCGTCTTTCTTCTGTGAAAGCAGCAACAGCCGATAATAGAAGTAGCCAGCCGTCACCAGCAACTCAACGAGAGTAAACAGCAGCCGCCGGCGAGATGCAGCGCCGACCTCTCCTGCCTTTTTCCTTTAAAAAAGAAAAATTATCGTGATATTGTGTCTTTGCACCTCTCACAAACACTTCAATTCTCTTCAAATACCCATTATAGAGAGTCGACATATGCGTGGACAGAATATATAGTATTACTACAGGGAAACGACGAGCCTTCTCGCATAGAACCTCTTCAAGTCCATGTCGAACCAACTCTTAGAAATCTCAATTAGGTCATACATGTTGCATAAACCTTAGGTGGTTTGACCCTTGGAGTCAATCTGCACAATTAGTAGCCACCCTATCGTCTAAAGGGCTCCAACACCCTTCAGACAAACTGCATAATTATGTGTCAATGTGATCATGATAGTTAAATCAAGCCAAATTATGCCAAAATAGAGTTTAGAATTTTACTCTAACTTAACTCCAAATTGACAAAATAAGCTTGAATTAATTATTGTGCATCACTTATGTGTCGTCTTATGCCAACCTCTGGCTCAACAAGGCCCCTTGCATTTGGGGCGTTTATCTTACAACAATGTGTTTGCTATCCCAATTTCAATGTTCTAACTTGGGCTTTCTTTTGCTTTTATTTTTGTGTTACCCTTCCCTTATGGTTGATCATGGTTCACCACACACGATCAAAGGGCACTCCTCCTTCTCTCCCAAGTGAGAATCACAAAGGAAAGAAGAAGGTGACTAGTAATAAGATTATGGGTAAAACTATCGAGAAGGAGCATCCTTCGAACAAGTCGACCCCAAGTTTAGAACAAAAAAAAGGATTTAGAAGAAGAGATATGTGGTATGCGCGGGTGGTCCAAGCTGTTACTCTCCGCCAATCCCACTTTGAAGACAGACATGGATAAGCAGCCTGTCACAAGCCAAGCCACTTTCCAAAAGGATCCTCCACCAACTCACCCTACTCCTCATCCTAAAAACCAACCAAGCTCCATTCATATGCCTCCAAGGAACACTCACATTCCAAATTACCAATATCCTCCTCAAAATCTTCCTTATGCCTCTAGACCTCCATATCTCACTCCGCGCTTGAAGAATCCCATCATGCAAGCTCCTCAATATGAAATGCCTCTGCACGAAGTTCCTTGGCATCACGCACCTCTCATACCATTTCAAATTCCTCCATATTAATGCCTCCATCCTAAAAGCTCCTCTACCATATCAACAACCCGCCTATCCTGTCCACAATGTCAAAACCCTCACTCAACCTCACATTCGCAAAAACCTATTCAATACTGAGAAGAATCCTATCAAAATTTGTGCTTCCTTAGCTGAACCCTTCGACCAACTCTATAAAAGGCTTAAAATGTCTGGCTGTGTGACACTTATCCCTGCCAAGAATCCAGATACTCAATCTAAGGGGTATGACCCAAACGAGATTTGTGACTATCATTCAGGGATAAAGGGACATACTATTGAAACATGTCGTGATCTAAGAGACAAGATTCAACAACTGATTTAGGCCAATGTCATACACTAGACAGACCTTGTGCCAAAGGAGTCCAAACAGTGAGCAGTTCAAAGTCCATTTGACGCAGTTCCAAATAAAGGCTTATGTCATTTAAGCTTAAGTTCTCTACATTCATGTTCCATCAAGTTCTGACAAGGAAAGTACCCATATTAGCATATGGGCAATAAAGTTTGGTCAGAATCTATCTTTTGGTTGTTGTTTAATATACTCTGCTTAATGTCTTGAATTATGCTCTCTGTATTTGGAACTACGTCAGACTTGATCCCGCTTAAGAGGGGATACGTAGGCGCTCTTATAGAGTTCGGTCTTATCATAATAAAAAAATTATTTTCCCCTTTTGACTATGTAATTGGGGCAGAATTTTTTAGAGAGTCTCAAAAATTCCATCAGAAGGACATTTTCTTACAAGTGAGGATACTGAGGTAAAATTTTTGAGAGGAACTCAAAAATTTCTTCAAAAGCATTTCTTCTCACAAATCAGTAATTGGGTAGAATTTTTGAGAAGATTTCAAAAATTCCTTCAAAAACATATTTTTCTTGCAAATCAAGACTGGGGCAGAATTTTTGAGAGGATCTAACAAATTCACAACAATCAAGCTACAGCTTACAACAAAAATCAGAATAGCAGAAGTTCCACACTACGGTAGAAAATTTTGAAGGGACATCAAAATTTTTGACAACACTTCAAAGGACATTCTAGCGGACGTCAAAGGAGTATACTATGCCAAATCAGGAATACAGATCAATTTCCCCCTTTAACTATTTTTCTTTGAATGCAGAAAATACAAGTACATATACAAGAAGCAACATCAACACCACTTGAAGGATCAACGTCCCACTATATTGAGCCCGAAAAATCGCTAATCATTGCCACATCTTTCCAATCAGACGAAAGGATCAAGCTACTTTATATCAATCCCGAACAATCGCCATTCAACGTCAACCTCTTCTTACTATAGGACGGAGGGTCAAGCCACAATACTCTGAACTCAAAATTCACCGACAAATGGCACTCGACCCTTCCAACAAAGAGAAGGTCCAAGATATTTTATGCCCTCAATAAACTATTATGCATATACCCGAAGATTGCATTGCATTGTGCCCAAAGATTGCATGTGCTTGAATTGCATTGTGCCCAAAGATTGCATGTGCCCGAATTACATTTCTGCCTGAAGATTGCATGTTCTCAAATTGCATTTGTGCTCGAAGATTGCATGTGCCCGAGGATTGCGTTATTGCATGTGCTCGAGATCGCATTGTCCCCGAAGATTGCATGTGCCCGATATTACATTGTGCCTAAAGATTGCATGTGCCCGAATTGCATTGTGCCCTAAGATTGCATGTGCCCGATATTGCATTTACCAGAATTGTATTGTTCCCGAGACTACATTGTGCCCGAATTACATTTGTGCCAGAAGATTGCATGTGCCTGAGGATTGCATTATTGCATGTGCCCGAGATTGCATTGTGTTCGAAGACTGGATGTGCCCGATATTGCATTGTGTCCAAATATTGCATTGTTCCCTAAGATTGTATGTGCTCGATATTCATGTGTCCGAGGATTGCATGTTCTCAAGATCGCATTGTGCCTGAATTTCATGTGCCCAAGATTGCATTGTGCCTGAAGATTGCATGTGTTCGAAGATTGCATTGTGTCCGAGAATTACATTATTGCATGTGCCTGAGGTTGCATTATGCCCGAGAATTGCATGTGCCCGAATAAATTCAAATCAAGTCACAAGTACCAATAGATTCCCGAATTACACACACTTTCTTTACTCATCACTTATGTTCCGAAGGCGTCATGGTCTAAATGGATCATTTTTCATGGCTTGTGGACATCATATCATGGCCTAAGGATTTAATTTTTGTTTATCATGATTCAAATGTGTCATAGTCTAAAGGCATCATTTTTCATGGCCCACAAACAATATTTTCATGACCTGAGGATATAATTTTTGAGTATCATGGCCCTAGACATCATTGCCTAAGACGTCATTTTCAGAGTCTTAAGGCAAACATTATGGTCGATATGGTAAATTGCATCACGTTTACTTTTACCGTTTATTTGAAATATTTGCTCTAATCATATTACAAGCTACAGATTTGCAGAGACTAACATTTTGCAGATAAGATATTTTTCACCTCTCGGCTACAATTATTGTGCTTACATTTATCGCAACAAAGCCCTCTAAATTCTAGCTACTCGTACTTACTGCTTTTCACCTGATCCTTTGCTCTAGTTGGAAATCTCCCTGTCATGCTCTTCTCTCTACTATAATCTTATCCATTCAAGCCGATATCGTTCATGTTCGAATTTCATACTGCTCTTTCAATTTTTTGGAGCTTCATTTGTTCCTAAATCTAAAACTACACACGACCTAATTCTCGTAATACAAGAGATATGTAGGTGGCTTAATACCAAAGTCTCGGTCATACCCCTCTCCAAATCTACATCATTTCAATTGATCCCATTGACCTCTCTCGTCGATCGGACAAAGTTGGCTACTAAGTCAACATTGATTTGCCCGACAATTCATCCTTCATTTCCAAGCAACCAAGGGGCAGCTGTTGACACCCAATTTTGACCGACCTAAAACCCTTTCGAGAGTGCTATTTGATTAAATACGTATTTTTAAAAACATATTTCGAGTCTAAAACTTTCATCAAATTTTTGTCTAAAAATTGTATATTTTAGTATGCATGATTTTAAAACTAAATGTAATCATCATCAAATTATATTATTAAATTATTTATCAATAGTTAAACTCAAAATAATTACTTTGCTTAAATATTTTAAAATATTAGATGTGTTTAATTATATGAAAATATTTTAATATATGTAGTATTTTATTAATTGAATAGCATTACCGTAATTCCCCTCCAAATCATTTAAATGTTAGCCTATTCTATTCTAATTCCTTTCAATTCTAGCCATCTTTCTATTCAATTCTATTTCAATTTTAGCCCCTTTAAACCAATTGTTATTTCAATTTTAGCCATTCTTTGAACCCAAATCTGAGAGCCTCTCTTTTAATCTCAGCCATTCATTCATTCAAAGAACTCTAAGATTATATCCTAATCGTTCAATTTCAAAGATCCAACGACTCAGATATATCAAGCCTTTACTTTCCTATTTTAGTCCTAAAAGCCAAAACCCTAAAATTTTCTCATTCTCTTCCTTTCCTCTCTCTCCAAGCGCCGCCCATCTCCCTCTTCTCCTCCCCCATCTTTCTTCTGCGAAAGCAGCAACAGCCGGCGAGAGAAGCAGCCAACCGTCACTAGCAGCTTGACGAGAGTAAACAACAACTGCCAGCGAGATGTCGCTTCCCTCTCTCTCCTTTTTCTCTTCTGTCACTCCTCCCTTCTCTTTCTCCGGCGAGGAAGGACAACGACAACATCAACCCAAGCAGCCGCTTCGACCGGCGAAGGCAGCAAACTCCAGTCAGCAACAACAACAACGACAGGCAGCAACCTCACGAAACTCCAATGGGGAGCATCAGCGAGGCCAGTCGCCATGTGTGCCAGTCAGCGAGAGCCAGCAGCAGCTCGAGAACCAGCTCCGACCGGCGAAATTTCATCTCTTCTTCTCCTTTCCCGGTGAGAATACGAAGCCAGCAGCAACCGCGAGACCACCAACAGCGCCGACGATGAGCAACCAGCAGCAATATCGATCTCCGGTGAAGATAAAGTTCAAACGGATCTATTAGCAATTTTATTCTTCTTTCTTAGTTGTAATATGATTTTGATTTTTCTGATGTATGCTTACTTTGTATGAAAATTAATAATCATTATGAATCTTATTCTAAAATTAATATAAAAATCATGTATTTGCCTATCAATCTGCCTGTTATTGCTTGGGTATTTGTTAATGTTGATATATAATCCATTGATTTTAGTTTTTTTTGCTCCCTTAATCAATTCTGCTTCTCAGTCTAATTCAAATTAGAAGTAAACTTGTGTAAATCAATTAGAGCATAAATAGATTTACTAATTGATATGCTTTGGAATCTGTATGTGATTGCATATGGTAATTGTTATGCGTATAATTGTATTTCCTTTAGTTTTTTGTTATATAGCATTAATAGTTGAGATATTATAGCTTACTTACAGGTTAATTTAACTAATTGAATTCCTTGATTTTGAAAGTTCCATATGTAAGTCTTAAATTAATAAATAAAAAGTCGATATAAATTTTTAGTGCTAATTTGATATGTTAATATTTGTTGTAAATTGATCCCTCCTCCCTTAATTATTGTCCTAAATAGATTCTTACTTGTTTATTTATGGTAATCTAGTATTAGGTGAATATTGACTTAGGAAATTATTGTTGGCCGTTGCTCATTGTTTATCCGTTTAATTGATAATCCTTGTCTTATTTAGTTGCTCTTATATTTGGTAAAAATAAGTTTAAAGATAAATCTGATTTGACACTTTTAAAATAAGGAAAATATATTAATTGATTCCCTTTTATCTCCCTTTCCTTACTTGCCTGTACCTTAGTGACTATAAAAGGACCTCTCTCTCATTATTTAGATCCGAACATTTTTGCTCACGTACTAGAATACTTCAAAAGAAAAATTCATATTATTCTCTGCTTGAAAAGAATTTTTGGTGAACTCTTAAGAAGTATTTTGCTGTGTTCGGGTCGAATAGTGTAGAATCAACTTGTCTTCATTGCTGATTGTTATTTTACTGCTTAACCAGTTAGTGTCTTTCACACATGTATTTAATTTTTGCATCATTAATTACTTACTGTTATGCATAAGTCCAAAAAATGGACATTGATAAAAAAAAAAAAGGAAGCATTCGGGTCAGGTTTCTCCTCCCTTTTCTTTGTGTGACTATATACGTGTGATTTGTTGTCATATTCTATCTAAGTGTAAATAGTTGCTATTATGTATTGTTCTGTATTGCTTGTAGTGTATTGTTCTTTCTAATTAGCAGGGCTTTGGAAACCTTGAGTACTAGTTTGAAGAGTCGTCAGGGGACGGATTTTCGGATGGGACTAATTCGTTTTAAGTTTATATTATGTATTCATTGTTCTATTATTCGATTTTGTAATAATCTTGTAGTAACTCACTAACTCGCTAGTATATATATGAAATATTTGAGGAACCGTCTAAGGAGAGGAAGATTTACGTGCTACTTGTTATATTATCGCAACTTATTTATTGTTAGAAAGCATGCCTATAGGAGTGTGATTTAATTGTTGATAATTTCTTGCTCTAAACCTAATTTTTTTTTAAATGATCTTGCCGATATTTTATATCTTTTAAATGTTGTCAAAATTGTAAGCATGTTCTATGTTGGTTGCTTGTTCTTAATGTTAATTAAATTTGTACTAAAATAATTTTAAATCTTTTAAACACCTTTAGCATAATATTAATAGTCTGAATGTGTTTGACATTTACATTGTTATCTAGTGTCGTGTTTAATAAAATTACATCTCTCTCCTATACACAAATGAAAAAAATAAAAAAATAAAAAAATAAAAAAAAGCTTACTATGTGATTAGAAATCATGTCTATAGGATTTAAATAACCTTGACATTATTGTGTGTAGTATTTGGATATAGGTTTAAATAATTATTATTCTAGACGCCATGCCTATAGGTATGAAAATCATGTTGGTAAAATGATTAGATAATATGTTCAGATTTTTGTTAATGGATAATTGCTAACTTTTGCATGTCATCATCTGACTTAATTAATCAGACATTAATAGTTGTAATATCGCTTCAATTAATTAATCCTAATTAGTTAGTTTTAAATAAATTTTGCATGTTTCTCACATAGATATCCTGTCTATAGGTTATTAATTTCTAGCATATTAAAATCTTAACTATCTTATATAAAATCTGCGCTTGACCAAATCTACATGATGAAATTATTTTCTGTATTATATTCACTTTCTGTCACTGTTTCATAATATAAATAAATCAGCCTATGTATATTAAATGTAAAATCTGCCCTGATGTAAATCTGTCTAAAAATATCATTTTTCTACATTATGAACATCTGTCTAATCCACTTAAAATAAACATTATGCATTAATAATTAATTGTTGCATCTACTAAGCTGGCTGTTATTTAAAATAAATTTTCGCATTAATAATATGATTTGTTGCTATTCTAAAACAGTTTTTTGCATCTGTGATTGCTCTTCTGCTACATTTTAAAATCAATTAATAAATTATGTACTATATCATATATTTCTACCATTTTTATTAATTAATTAATATTATTATGTTGCTTGCTCAAATGTTTGTATGCACACACACTTAGCATGCGACCTTTTCACAATTACTTGTGTTTGCCAGCATGTTTAATAAAATCTAGAGGTCAACTTTAGACTTATGTGCTAAATGCTTGTCCAATTCGTTTTGCTTGGTGTCTAGAGGGCCTAATTAGGTGCCTATATTCTGTTTTAGTCTTAAACCTCCATACTAGTAGTCCAAAGTCTCTTGGACATTAAGTGGGGGCACTAGGCACCTTTTAGGAAGAAATGCATGCGGAAGGTGGGGTAGGGGTAGTTAGGCCCTACTGAGATGATGAAATTGACTCGAGCTTTAACCGACAAATATTTGTTTTTTTTGTCCAAATATAGAAGCCGACCGATATAAAACTGAGCGTTGATCTGTAAAGTTTATGGGTTCCGGAGTCTCCCTTTCCTTTTTCCCTTTATTTGCTTTATAATTATAATTGTTTGGGGTAGTTTAATAAATTAAAAATTGATTCTTCTATATCTGATTGTGTATATTCTATCCTCTAGCTCATCTTCTATAACTATTTCATATTTAGTGTATATATATATAAATATATATATATATATATATATATATATATGCTTAATTAATTAAATAAATAATTGAAGTGATCTTAATTGTTTAATATTAGTTATCACCTAGCAAGCATGTATAAATTAAATAATCAACAAATTAAGTGACCTTAATTGCTACTTGTAACCCCCACATAAATTGCATGAGATATGACCGGGACCCACCGTTGTGGACCTCGAGGGATGTCTAACACCTTCCCCTCGAGGTAATTTGAACTCTTACCCAATCTATGGTTCGTTGATCTTAGTTAGATTAGTTAGGTTAGATAGGTGCCCTAAAGTGCCTTAATTCGTTAGGTGGCGACTCTTCAATCACCCAAACCCAAAAGAGTTTTTAGGTCATGCACGAAAATCCATTTTGAGAAAAACGGGTCCCGACACTCGTGAATTGTATGATTTCAACTATAATTATATGTTTTTCAATGAAAAATTCATGAACCCATAGCATGCAAGTATTTCATGACTTAGAATTACGGTATTTCAGATGCATGTATTAGATTTTCATGATTTAGATGCTTTCAAATAAAGTATCTTTCCAATTACTTTTAGATTATTATGATATAATAAGCTTTCAGATAAAGTATCTCTCAATATGAGTTTAATCATCATGATTTAGAAGCTACTCAATAAATAAATAAATAAATATATATATATATATATATATATATATAAATAAGTTATTAGTATGATTCAATATTATCATATTATTACTGTTTCCAGATTATGCATGTTTCCGTTGGAAGTATACTTAGTGTCGAGTAGAAATTAGGGATGAAGGTTTCTGATCAGCATATGTGAGCCTTTATTAGCAATCTTTAAGTCTCAGAACTATGTGTCACCGTAATATTTTTCTCATATAAATATTAGCTAGTGAATCCACCTTAGCCCAGTTATCAGGTCTCTTAAATGGCAAGCATTGGCACCCTCTATCGGTAGTCGCCTAGTCCCAAAGGATGTCATTAAACCTTAATATTCCCTTAGGCATTCTACATATAGCCTCGCAGGAAATTAGTACCTTTTTATTAGCTCCATAGGCATCATGTAGCCCTCTTAGGCATCAATATAGCCCCGTAGGCAACACATAGCCCTTTTAGGCATCAATATCGCCCTGTAGGTAGCACATAGCCCTCCTAGGCATCAATATAGCCCTATATGCAGACCATAGCCCTCATAGGTATCAATATAGCCCCATAGGCAGAACATAGCCCTCTTAAGCATTGATATCGCACTGTAAGCAAAGATCACATTCCTGTAGCTAAATACAATAGCCCAAAGGGAAATAACAATAATTCAATAGGCCAAAGGTGAGCAATGTGGCTATAAGTAACTTATACTAACAATATATGTCTTACCTAAATATGAAGACACTATAAAAGAATATAGATTCCAACAAGGAATGTATGTATCAACCACAACAACTAACATAATTGAATAAGGCTACGAGTAACCTTGCTACGACAACTAGCCATATCTTTCCTTTGATTTACTATACCTTGAGCATAAAATGCCCCTATGTCTGCATCTTGAGCCCTTTTGGGCTTCTATAGTTGCATCTAAGCCTTATGAACTCCAATAATTATATTTGAGCCTTCTAAGCATCTATAACTACCCATCGAGCACACAAGTCTCTACTAAGGGCCGGTAATGTCAACTTAGGCATAAAGGAAGTTCATCAGAGATTAGACTTCAATATAGCTCTGCAAGCTTCAACATGGTCTTTCTAGATACTTTTTAGCTCGTATAAGCTAAGACAGCTCCATAGGCAATCTACACTTGTCAATGTCCTTTCTAGGCAACAAATAAAAAGACATCTATATGTGTATGGCTCAAAAACATAGTCTCGAATACTAACAGCTGACTAAATAGCCACTATAGGCATCAAACAATCTTCTAACTTATCAACAAGCAAGGCGGTTTTCTAAGCGACCTGCACACCAATCTGTATGCCATATCGAAGTATAAGGTCACTAAGAAAATAGGTAAAACACCCCGGCAAGTCACCACCACAACTCAATAGGCCACCACAGCAAGATTTACTTAAAGGCAAAACTTCCACTCTAATTTTTAGCTCTATAGGCGTCAAGATACGTCAAAGGTCCATAGGCAACATATCTAGCCCCGTAGGCAATCGTACATTTGTATATATGCTCTGCTTATATATCTTTATGTAGTGTTTTAACACATTAATTTACAACCAAATTAATATTATAACTTTACACTGAGGTGTGCAAAAATCGAACCAACTGATAAATCTAACCGAAAAAAGTGTTACTGGTTTATTGCTATTGGGTTATTGGGTTAACGGTTATTTAATGGTTTTATAAAAAAAAAATATTGGGTTATCGATTTGATATTGATTTTTTAATATTGGGTTAATGGGTTAACCGATAACCCAATAAGAACATAATAATTTACTATTTTAATTTTTAGTCATACATAAATATCAAACAAACATTATTAGTATAGTCACTATATTAGACTATAACTATAAGGACCCTACACAATTAACATTACTTAATTAACTTGCTCTCTGCATTTACCCTTTAGGTTTTAGTATTACTTTAGTCTTTAGGTTCACAACGTCAAAAACCTCAATGACTAGGGTTGTGAATTGTGAATATTTGCTATACTTTTACTACACTAAGAAGAATTTTTGCACTCAATGAGTAATTAGATTTCTCTCTTTTTTATTTCGCGTTAAATTGTTGGACAAGTCATATATTTATTTTGAAAGCATTTTCTTATTGGTTAAACCAAAAATCGAATCGTTAAAGACGAAAACCGATAAACCGAAAACCGATACACACCCCTAACTGTATCTCACATTGGCACAATGCGTCAAGTTTAGTCCTAATGAGTTCAAGAGATCAGCCAGAGACACAATTTGTTTATCTTATGCTTTGTGGGAGGATTAACTCCATAAGGAAATATAATATTAACTAGAGAAGTGGGCTACATGAAATCAACTAGACAAACAAATTCTTACCCCACAAGCCAAAGCTCACAAATACTAAGTAAATATAGGCATTAAAAGTCTTATACAAATCAAATTAGAATTTGTATTACATTCCAGATCATCCAACCAACCATGTCCAACAACAATTTGCTGAAATAACATAGATTGTTCTATCTTACTTCAGGTTGCCCAAATAACTCATCTCATAATAATTACGTCTCAAGGATAATAGCGAATGCACATTACCTCATTTCATATGTACTCAGGTATTACGTTTGCGGTAAAATATATATAATTTATAAAAAAAATTATTTTGAATAAAGTTTATCTCATATAATAATAATTTTTCAACATAACAAGACTTACTATCTCCATTAAAATATTAATAAATTATATTAAAAAAAAACGTATAAAATAAATATATATCACTGTATTAATGTGTGCAATTTGGAGGATCAAGATTTTAAAGGAAACAAGTTCATGTGGTGGAGTGAAAGAACAGATGAGGAATGCATTTTTAAAAGACGGGATATGATACTTTAAAATGATGCTATACAAAGTATATTTCCAACGATAGAGGTAGAACATTTGGTAAGAAGTGGATCAGATCATACCCCTATGTTACAAGTTCAGTACTGATAATACTGAAATTGTCAAAACATTTAGATTCCTGAATTTCTGACTGAAGGAGGTATTAAGCAGGTGGTTAAGCAAATTTGGAAAGCTGAGTTCTGATAACGCTCAACTATATTTTTGAAATATAGTCGGTTGCAATGGTGGAGCCAGAAATTTCATGAAGAGTGTCCAAGAATTGCATAGGTAAAAAAAATAAATTAAAATCGAACTACATAATATTTAGCTTGGATGTTCATGTTTATTTAATAGAAGTGAACCGACAAAAAAAAAGTTCAGATTAGAATAAAATCACATTTATACTTAATGATTTCACTGAGAAATTGAAAATAAATAGTAGAATCACAAAAGATCTTTTAAAAGAAATTCTATATGAAACATTATTCACTTTTAATAGCTTTATAGAGAAAAAAAAAAGGATTTTCTGATTTAACTTTAAATTGAATAATTAATTTTAAAATTTAATAAAAAGAAAAAAAAAAGTCAAAAGTCAAATCGATTAAAAATGTAACTAAACTTTTTTTTCCTTAAAATTTTAAGTTGTAGGTCTCTAATTTAAGATTATTTTAATAGATAATAGTAATTTTGAATTATTGAAAAAATAGCAGATTTATTAATTAAATATAAAAATAAAATGTAGTTGTAGGGAATCGAACTTATGTCGGACTACTATAGTGAGTCTAGTGACTACTAGAGTAGAGTTAAGTCAAAGGGTATGGTATAGCAGCCTTTCTGAGCGAGCCTCTGGGATCTCCTGTAAGTTCGGATGGGTGTTCACCCCAAAGTGTTCCTGGACCGCATTCCCCCAGGTATTCAGTGTCTGGTTCGATAGGACCAGGAAGAGAGGACTTTTTTTTTCCCGCACACATGCTATTCGCCTTAGCTTTGACTGAGCGTCAAAATTCAATGGGCTAAGAACATTTGTTGTTTTAAGGGTGTTCAGAATGTCTTATTTAACCATTTAAAATATCATTTTACTTATATATTCAATTCAACTTTCCGACAAAGGGTGTCCAAGAGTGTAGCTACGCCCCTGGTCAGTCGTATGCAAAACAATATCAACGACTTATGAGGTAGATGTTGAATCATACAATTAACAATGTAGGGGTGATCGAAGAGATAAAGAATTATAAGCCACTAATTCTAATTCAACAATTGATACAAGTATTTTTCGAGATGAGACAAAACGAAAATTAAAATAAGAAGAATAAAAGATAGATTGGTTAAAGATGACAAGGAAAAAAAAAAATTGGTCAAAGACCTTTAGATCCAAGGATAGCAAATAGATTTTGGAAGGGGAATTCAATTCAAGCTCATCCAATTTTTTTAAAAAAATCTAAAATCATTTGTAGAATTAAAAAAATTCACCCCTATTTTTTAAAACATCCAAAAAATAAAATGAAAATTAATCCCAAAATTTTTAAAATCTACTTTGATTCATGCTGTTGTTGTTTTTTTTTACATTAGATCTTTGTTCCCCACTATTTTTTGAGTCTATATTCAAAATTTCAAATGATTTGAAGTTGTGGAGAAAATTCTATCATTAAAGAATGTTAAAGTTTTGAAACTTTGAAAAAATTTCAAGTGAATCTTATTCAATTAGGTTGAATTCGAGCTAAAAAAATATTGAGTATTGGTATCTAGCTCGGAGGGAAGCTATTCTTGAAATACGTGTGAACTGTAAATTTGAGACTTAGCAAATGCACCAGAATAATCTATCTTTATTCATAGGTTCCAATGCCTTTTTATAGGAAATACATGAAAGTTAAAGAAAAACGAAAATACAGGACATGACTCAACTAACTCCACTACTGACAGAAAAATAGGAAATAGAAATTGACTTGTTCCAACCCTGAAGAATAGGTCTTTATTGAAGTAAACTAAAAACTGAAGAAAAACTAACTCAACACTCCCTCCCTTGAACTGAACTCAATCAAGCGTTTCAATTCACAATTTTCATCCCAAATGCTTCTCTGATTCTTTGAAATGATGCCATCTTCAAAGGCTTTGTCATTATGTCTGCCAGCTGCTCCTCAGTGCTGCAATAGACCAATTTAACAACACCTTCATTTGCCAACTCTCTGAGAAAATGATATCGAACCCTTATGTGCTTTGACTTTCCGTGCATGACAGCATTTTTTGACAACTTGATAGTGGATGTGTTGTCACAAAACAGAACCATCTCTTCATCTTGTTCATGCCCGATTTCTTTCAATATTCTTTTCATCCAGATGGCTTGACAGGCACATGTAGCTGCTGCTACATACTCTGCTTCAGTAGTTGACAGAGTGACGATTGGTTGCTTCCTTGAGGACCATGCCACAGCTCATCCACTCATTAAGAAAACATATCCTGAAGTGCTCCTACTGTCATCCACATCCCCCGCATAATCACTGTCGGTGTAGCCTAAGAGTTCACTTTTTCCTTCATGTTGATACCATATTCCAAATTCCAGAGTTCCCTTCACATACCTCATGATTCTTTTTGCAGTACCAAAGTGCAACTCAGTAGGATTTGCCATAAAACGACTAATAAGACTTACCACGAACATCAAGTCAGGTCGTGTGGCTGTGAGATACATTAAGCTGCCCACCATTTGCTTATATAGTGTTGAGTCGACCTTCACACCAGCTTCATCCCGGCCAACCTTCTGTCCAGAGACTATCGGATTACAAACAAAGTTGTAATTCTGCATCCCAACCCTCTCGATCAGCTCAGCAGCATATTTTCTTTGACATATAAAGATGCCATCAGCCTTCTGTATCACTTCAATGCCAAGAAAATATCTCATCTTCCCCAAATCAGTCATGTCGAATTCATCCTTCATGGAGCGCTTAAACTCATTCAACAACTCTTCATCATTACTAGTGAACAATAAATCATCAACATAAATGCTCACAATTATGATTTTACCTCCCTTTTGCTTGATGAATAATGTTTGTTCACTAGAGCTGCTTACAAAACCTTCTTTGACGATATAAGCCTCAATGCGACTGAACCAAGCTCTGGGTGCTTGTTTTAGTCCGTAAAGGGCCTTATGTAGCTTATAAACCATGTCCTTCTTCCCTGCTACTTCATAACCTTGTGGCTGCTCTACAAATACATCTTCCTTCAGCTCACCATGTAAGAAAGCAGATTTGACATCGAGCTGATAGATTCCCCATCTTCTTTGTGCTGCTACAGCAATGATCATCCTTACTGTATCCATTCGAGCCACTGGTGCGAATACCTCTGTGTAATCTACTCCGTACTCTTGAGCATATCCTTTTACAACCAGCCGAGCTTTGAACTTGTCTATCTCTCCCAGTTCATTTAATTTGGTCTTGTAAATCCACTTAACCCCAATAGCCTTGGCTCCAACGGGAAGTGTAGTTAGTGACCACGTGTGATTCCGTTCGATGGACTGTATCTCAGCATCCATCGCTTGTTTCCAACTCTGATGTCTGATGGCTTCTTGAAAACTGGTTGGATCTGATATGATCATAAAAGCTAGAGTTTCAATCGCGACTCTAGCCATGTTTACTTCTTCCTCTATAACTGATAGCCCTTCTCCTGTGATATAATCTGCAGACCATATTGGTGGTTTTCTCACCCTGCCAGTTGTTGTTATCGTTTCTCCAGTTGATGGATTATTTGGTGAAGGAACATCATAAGTGTATTCTTCTGTTTCTTCCGCTTCCTCAACACTTTCATAATTGTTTTCCCACTCGAGTTCAATGCTTTCTTCACCAGAATAATCAACAGCTTCCCAATTCCACTTCTTATCTTCCTCAAATATCACATCTCGGCTAATGTGAATTCTTTTCTCCACTGGATCGAACATCTTAAAAGCCTTGGATTCACTGCTGAAACCTAACAGGACACACTTCACGCTTTTATCATCAAGCTTGCTTCTTTTAACATCTGGGATATGAACATAACCAATACATCCAAAAACCCTGAAGTGTTCGACTGATGATTTTCTTCCACTCCATGCTTCTTCTGGGGTCATGTCTCTTACAATGAGTGTAGGAGATCTATTAAGAACATGATTCACCCATTGCACAGCATCTGGCCAGAAAACTCTTGGTACCTCCTTCTCTAACAAAGTTGCTCTCACCATGTTCATGATTGTACGGTTTTTGCGTTCATTCTACTGGGGTGTGAAGGCTGTGGTCAGCTGTCGTTTGATTCCATGCTCTCTACAGAATTCCTTGAACTCATTTGAGTTGTATTCTCCTCATCTATCTGTTCTTAGACATTTGATGAACAATCCAGTTTGCTTTTCCACAAATGCTTTGAATGTCTTGAACTGATGAAATGCTTTTGATTTTTCTAGCACAAAATATATCCATGTTTTTCTTGAGAAATCGTCAATGAAGCTTATCAAGTACCTTATTTGACTGTTTGATGGTGGATTGATCGGACCACAGAGATCAGAGTGAATAAGCTGCAATCTTTCAGTGGCTCTCCACTTGCTCTACTTCAGAAATGGAACACGATGGTGTTTCCCTTTGACACATGCCTCACAGGTGGTTTTCACATCTCCAATTTCAGGTAATCCCACAACCATCTCTTTACTGCATAATGTGTGGAGTCCCTTGTAGCTGAGATGCCCATATCGATGGTGCCACAGCTCTGCCTTGTCTGAGATATCAACCTGCAAGCATTTCTCCTCTTTTGTTTTGTCATTTGATTCACCTAGCAAGATAAACATTCTATTAGCACTCATAACAGATTCTGCTATCATTCCTTTCGAGAGATGAAAGATGTTGCATGTGTTCCAGTCTCCTCCTTTGAATAGCACATCTAGACCCCTTTCTTGAAGTTGTCCAACACTCAGCAGGTTGTTCTTCAATTCCGGAATATAATACACATCGTTGATCACATAGTTTATTCCTTTAAGCATTATTTTTACCACTCCTTTCCCACCAACCATCAGTTTGTGATTGTTCCCAAGCTTAACATTATGTGTGAAGCTAGTGTCTAAACTTGAGAACATACCTCTTTCTCCACACATATGGTTTGAACATCCAGAGTCCACGAACCACACATCTCTTCTTCGAGCACCTTGAAGCTCCACATACGTCATGAGAAGAACTTCATCCTTTTCTTCGATCTCTGCAAAATTTGCTCCACTATTCCCATTTGGACATTCATATTGGAAATGTCCAAGATTATGGCAGTTGTAACACTCGATTGTTGCTTTGTTGAATGAGCGTCCTCTACCCCTGCCTCGACCTCTGTATGATCCTCTGCCTCTAACATTGAGAGCCTGATCATCTTCTTCATGACTGATCTTCTTAAATTTCTTTTCATGTACAGACAGAGAGCTTTGCAGTTCGTCAATCGTCATCCTTTCTGTGTCTTTTGACTCCTCGATGGACACCACTACATATGTGAATTTGTCAGTCAGAGTTCGAAGTATTTTCTCAACAATCTTTGAATCTGTCATGTCTTCTCCGTTGCTTCTCATCTTGTTGGAGACAGACATTACTCTTCCAAAGTAATCATCAATGCTCTCTTCATTCTTCATTTCAAGAACCTCAAAATCTCTTCTTAAGGTTTGGAGAAGAGATCGCTTCACCCTTTCGTTGCCTCCAAACTTTTTCTTCATCGAATCCCAAATGATCTTGGATGTTTTGCGATTCAAGATCTGTTCAAACACAACCCGATCAATTGCCTGGAACAGGTAGTGCTTCACTTGATGGTCCTTCATCTTGATCTCATCAAGACTCTTCTTCTTTGCTGCTGTCATTTCAACTCCTTCTGCTGGTTCGTCGTAACCCTCTTCCACTAGACTCCACAGACCCTTGGCACGTACGAGATTTTCCATCAGTTCACTCCAGTGGTCATAGTGACCATCAAATTATGGAATCTTGGTGAGTGTTTTGTCGTCGCTCATTTTTCTTTCTCTTAGATCACTCTGTTTGCTTTGGCTCTGATACCAAATGTGAACTGTAAATTTGAGACTTAGCAAATGCACCAGAATAATCTATCTTTATTCATAGGTTCCAATGCCTTTTTATAGGAAATACATGAAAGTTAAAGAAAAACGAAAATACAGGACATGACTCAACTAACTCCACTACTGACAGAAAAATAGGAAATAGAAATTGACTTGTTCCAACCCTGAAGAATAGGTCTTTATTGAAGTAAACTAAAAACTGAAGAAAAACCAACTCAACAATACGATGTGATTTCATAAAGAATTGAAGCAGTTTGAAATTTGAGAGTTATTGATTTTCTTTATGTGTTCTTAGTGTTGTTAAGAAAGAAGAAGCAAAAATAGTATTTTGATCCAAAAACCTCAACTGAACAGTGTTAAAAGTTGTTTGGAGTGTAAAGAATGATTTTGCAAAACTGGAGTTAAAAATTAATGACATGAATAAGCCTTTTCTTTAAGGGCAATGGCATAGATGAGCCAACTTTTAACCGATTGCCTAAATGAACCTTTTCTAAAAGTTCAATGGCATATTTGAGTCCTAAAAACAAATAGGGCATTAGATGGATTCGAGATTGAAACTAAATGACGATGGAATAGGAAGCATCCATTGCATTGATTGAGCATGACATTCAAAATATAAAATAAAAATTGAGAGCAAAACCGATTATTTTATAAGAATAAAAATTAATGTTGGATTGCTATATGTAATGTAATTATGGTACATGATGGATTAGTTGAAGAAATAGCATAGGAAAGAGATAAGTGAGAAGAATAATGTAAAAGCAGTTGTAGATGCTGATGAAATCTTATGAGCTCCCACTGTATACACATTTTCAGAGTTATCATCTTTCACCTTAATGTTGGAAGAACCTGAAAATCAACCATGGTATATAACTCAAAAAGAAAAAAAAATTGCTACAAATATATTGTAACTATACTCACAGTCATATTGAGTCCAACCAAGCGTCTTTTTTTCAAGATCATATAAAACAAGCTTGTTTGATAACACAAGATCTGCATCAAAACAAACGTTAAGTACTACTAGTATTTTTCTTCTCATTTATCTCGGCAAATTGAGAAAGGGGTAAAGTGATACCTCCTAACAGATAAAGTTCATCTCCATCCTTTCCCTTCATTCCCTCTTGCCAACCGATACACCAGTCATCGTCCTGCAAAATTATGCCATGAGATGATATGATTAAATGTTGTGTGTACCATATTTATAGGATAAAAAGATTGCATAAAAGTTATTAAGTGTATGATCTCTTAATAGTGTGAAGCCTTTGGGGATAAACCGTGCAAGCTTGGCCAAATATCACACCATGTTAAGAGTATATTTAGTCCCTAACATTAACAATAAAAGAGACTTTTAATTCATATGCCATCTCTGCTGCAAAAAAGGCCCCTATAGCCGAATAGCAAAACATGTCTAACATTCATTTTGGAACTATCCCATACAATTTCATAGAATGAATAAGATAGAAAATGCATAGTTAGATTACTTACATGAAGTTTGAAAAGATAATCATGGGGATAGGCTGTCAAAGTAAGATTTTCCATAAACTTAAATGATACAGCGGGGAAACCATCGTCAACACTGCACCGTACCAGCAGATTAGACAAATATTAGGTTGATCATAGTAGAAATAAATTTTCAAACTTATGAGAACCTTACTTTCCACTGTATGTAAAGCACTCGAAGCTACCCTCATGATGATGAGTCTTCAACTCTGGTTGTTTTGCCATAAGCTATAATAGGAGCAGAGAATGAAAAAATCAGGCAGTAAGGGAGAAATAAATATATTTTGTAGTTGAGGTTACCTTGTTCATGAGAGCATTATAGACCTTGCTTGGAAGATATACTAAAGTTGTTCCACTGTCAATTACTGCTGTTTTACTAGACTTCGACTCAAATATGGAAGTCGGAATGTTTAAAACTTCACCATCAACCTCAATATCCTTGAGAGAAATAGTATAATGTGGCCTAGAGCATTTCAATTCAATCAGTACTTATCATCTTAGTACGTTTTTGTCTAATTATTTGTGCTACTGCTTGTGTAACTAATTAAGCACAAAAACTCATTAGTTGATAGAACTTCATTAGTACAATTTGTGAACATTGAAGTATATTTTTGGCACACAAAACTCTAATTGATTTGACATACATACCGATTTGGGAGTAATGGGGTTGAGTTTACTTTTGGTTCAACTACTTGTCCAATAGCAAATATACCACCTCCACTAACTCCATCAAGGCAATGTGAAAATACTCTTTTGACAGTTCCAGCAGCAGCTAACTGTGAGATGACGGACGTGTTTGCTGCTCCAAAACCAATTATCCCATCAACTGCATTAGTAGATGTACCTAGGTCTCCAGATTGTTTAGATGAGCACCTATCTTGGATAAAAAAACAGGTAACATAAATGTATATCTAGCCACGTACATACATACACACATAACAGGTAGAAAACAGGACGACTTACGTACCCAAATGCTACATTTCCTTGGAGGGGTGATGTGTTATTGTCTCTAGAGACTTGATCTAAGTAAATGTTATCTTTTACAAAGTATCCTCCGGTTGTGCTTCCATCTCCGTAAGTAACCATATATTCACAGGGTTTTCCCACCTTGCAGTCTGAGCTAGTTGCTTCAAACATTGTAGCACAAACATCTTGATCACAGGTAACAGATTTCCCACTCGTTGACGCTTGTAAGTTATATTGTGCCATCTCTATCTATTAGTATTCAATATACATACATAAATATATCAACGGAAGTCAAGTTAAAAAGATTGATAATATACACATAAATATTGATTACCCCGAGTTTGCTTGTTGTAGGGCATTTGTCACATCCCGCACAATTTAGCCATAAAAGGTCACTTCCAGTATCAACCTGAACATGGTAGTCCTTGGAAGGTGTTCCAATTGAAAGCTTAGTGAAATATAACCTGCATACCAAAAACCAAATAAAAACATTTTTAAATGTTTGTTTACTTACATGCATCCGTCCATAATTATCATTTATTTAGATAATATATATATATATATAAAGTAACTAACGCTGCACTGGTAGGACTGCCATTGCCGCCTAATTGAAAATCGGCTGCACCGAGCATTCTACCATGACGATGAACATCGTGGGCTTTGAGGTCTTTCAAACCCAAGCCTCCACGCCCACCAAATTTGTGTTTCACATTGAACACAACATTTTCTCCCTTTGCATGGCCCAACAAAACCAACAAAATAACCAAGTTAATATTTCTCCTCAGATCCATTAATATCTTCACCATTAAAGCTGAAGAAGGAACTTAATTTTCCTTTTTTATTTGTTTTTGTTTTTTGTGGGTGTGGACCTGAGAGAGAAGGGAAAAAGGAAGGGTGGGGTGAATGAAGAAAACGGTAAAAGACCAAAGGGAAAAAATGAAAGGCGAAGGATAAGAAAAACAAATGAGAAACACACAAAAAAATTCAACAAGGAAATGACAAGTGGAGTGTTCAAATACCTTCACTTCCCGTAAATCTTTCGTGGAAATTTTCAAATGCCTTCTCTCCCCCTCTCTGTATCTCTGTATCATATATTCATCTAATAAATTAAATATTATATTATATTATATTAAATACCAAAAAGTAAAAAGGTTAATATACCTAATTCATTTTGAGAAATTATAGAATAAATATTATGCTTAACATAGTTATAGAATTCTAAATGCTCCAATAAGTAATTCATATGATTAATCCACTAATAAATGGGTGAATAAAATTTAAGGTTCAAGAATGCACATCAAGAAAAGTTATAAAAAAAAAAGAAGCTATAATTAAGAGCTTCAGATTAGTGACTTTGATAGCCTTCAACAAAATTTTGTAGACACGACCTAATTATTTTACCCTCTACAAATAAATTGTTTAGTATTTTTTTTTCTATATGTAATTTTCATATTTATTTATGTATTGGCTTATGGATCTAGTTGAAGATATGATACTTATTTAGGATTATTATACAATTTGTATGACACTATTGTTGTTTTTATTCCATGTATGGTGATATTTTGTGTCCTACTTTGTCACGATTTAAAAACTAGGGTCATAATGATACCTACTAAAATCCACTCGTAGGTAAGTTAACTCTTTGCCCGAAATCAACAATAACGGGCCTAGAGAGCGAAAGTAGTAGAAAGAAACATAATAAAACAGAAATAAAGTAAAAGCAGTGGAAATGGGATAACAACTACATATACACAACCCTCGAATGAGGAGAAAATACAATGATCCATCCCAAAGCTTGATGGATGCTATTACAAAGCTACCACAAAATATGAGTACATACCAGACATATATAAACTATCTCAAAAATACAAAAGACTTGTCAAAAATAAATAGACGGAGATGAGCCAACTACAAATGTCAATAAGCTCACCCCCAATCTCCAAAAAAACCAACTGCAATAACATGACAATCAACAAGGGCGGCTAGAGCCCGGATATGCATCAGGAAAAAGATGTAAAGAGCAATATGGATATCAAAACATGTACTTAGTAGGCATCATAAATCGTCTGATCTCACGATTGCATTAACGTAATAACAAGTGAATACTTAACAGGATAATAAGGCAATAGTAAAGGTGTAACTAGGCATGCATCAAAGTAAAGCTACTATGGTAATAATGAAAGCATTAAAGTTATCTAAACCTAACTAGACTCACATAAGCTCAGTACGCACATACAAGGCATAATAACGACAAACCATGTAAGTAATAACACAATCGAACCCCCATAAGCCTGACAGGTACAAACAAAATTTATCCTACAAGGCAAAACTAAATAATAAACAACAACACCGTCCCAAAATCTGGCATCGGGGGAAACCCCATGTGACCTAGTATCTCTCATAATCTTACTATCACTCCCCAAACTAGGAGAGGCGCAACTGGCACTCAGTACCTCATTCGACCGAGCTAGTGTCACGATCCAAACTGTTGTGATTGGCACCCACACTAACCCTTCGGTGGTTGAACCATTACTACAATCTAACTTAACGAAAACTAGAACATTTAAAGATACAGAAGCAGGTTTAAATGTCTAAGAAATATAGACTTCCCATAAACTCCGAAGTTTAATAAAAACAACTACCAAAACATATGCGGAAAATAACCCCTAGAACCTGAAAGTCAATGTACCAAGACTCAGATCAACTAACAAGTTTAAGAAAAGGGGGCGCAACCCCAAAAACTAAACAAAACACCCTAACAAATTTTCTGAGTCCGAAAAGAGTGGACTTAAACAAGAAAGATCCATGGCAGCCTGAAAAAACTGGCTCACCCTTGAATCCGGTCACACTCAATAGTCACCTAGCTGAAGTTTGTCAATAGTCGCCTGAAGATGCCTTGTACTCAACAAAGAAAGAGCAAGTGCAGTATCAGTACACAACCACAGTGTACTAATAGGATCACACGGCCACTCTCATAAGCATAATACACGCAAGTAAATTACAACACAATAAGCATCCATATACAAAATACAGTTTAATCATTATATTATAGCAACATACAATCTCCCATTATCAATAACAAGTAGACATAACATAACAATAACAATAACAATGGTCCTCTCATGGAACCCACACCCAAATTGTTAGTGTATCGGAACATAACACCCGATCCAATGTATGTGTCAGAACGTGACATCCAATCCAATATATGTGTCGAAACATGACACTCGATCCAAGGTATGTGTCAGAACGTGACACTCAATCCAATCAGCACAATCACATCCATAATGAACAATACTCAAATCATACAATCAAGTAACAGGTTCATTGCATGTATTGTTCACACATCATCATTTCATTAGATTGGTTCACATTTCCCTATTCACATACACGCATGCATACCATGTAGCAATCGACTGGCATATATCACACAAACAGGAAATAAAACCATTACCTACATTGAAACCAAGCTTGAATCCTCCTAAGACACTTGAGCCTTCCCTTTACGGATTTTTTCCGCTTGTTCTTGGTCTACAAACGAGTAATTTAACATAAGGATCAACAATTAAGGTCTAATTTACCCAAGACCGAACCCATGATCCTAAAGTGCAGCTAGGGTTTTTCCCCACCATCAACTTTAGGCCAAAACTCTCCCCCAATGATAATTAACTAAGAATCTAAGTTCTACGGATTGAAAAACAGATTAGGGGAGTAAAATCCTTACCTTTAGCACTAAAAGTCGTGGAAAACTGTCAGGAAATCATTGTGGGACGTCTCTTAGCTCTTAAGAACGAAGTTTTGCAGAAAATAATGATTTTGGGGTTTTTCCCCGACTTAAGTCGCTACTGGCCCGCCATAGCGGTCTCTAACCCACCATAGCAGCCCCGCCCTGGCAGGAATAATCCCACCCCGACGGCTTACACGGAGACAGGAGCTTGGAACTTGACTCCCATTTCACAACACACCTTCAATCATTGACATTCAGAAACTACCCTTTCACGCCAAGATCATTTTCGGGAGTTCTACTCGCCCGAATTTGATTTTGTAAATCCGTACAGGCTACTTAACGTCTTAGCTATCCACTCATATGATCAAATTCATAATTAGATTCCTCATTCATTACCACATCTCTCTACACCTCCCCTTACTCAAATTTCGTCCAAGTTTGGCCTAGGCTAGAATTTCTATGTACTACAAAAAAAGTTTTATGGCCCAAATTCCTTCCCCATTTGCTTTTCCATAACGACGGGAACCGGTCGTTACAATAGATATAAATTTACCCATCACTCGTCCCCGAGTGACAAACTAGGACAAAAGGGCTAAAGCAAGAGTAGAGTAGTACCTAGATCGTCGAATAACTGGGAATACTTGTCTCGTATGTCCTTCTCGATTTCCCAAGTAGCTTCCTCAATCGGACTGTAACACCCCGAGGCTACTCCCTAGACGCAACACGGGACCTAGGATCACAAGTGACCCCAAGTTAACCCTACTGGCATGACATGAGCATACTAAGAATAATATTCACTAATGCGGAAGCTAAACAAAAGTAAATCTGAAATGATGGGGAATTCCCATATACTAAAACTAAATATATCAAATCTGAGAGTTTAATACAAAAGAAATATCAAACTCAAATACTAAGTTGAATCTAACTATATCTGAAAATAACCTCTAACTGACTAGAAGTGTTAGGACATGCCCCAGCTAAGTCTAGCAAAAATGAAACTAAAAGACTGAAAAATTGAAAGATAACATGAGTATTGTCCTCGAAGAATGAGGACTCACCACTGATGCTGCTGAACTGGAGATCGGGAACCGATCTAAGCGTGATCTGGATGTTGAGGGCCTAGACCTACATCACGAGAAGATGTAGTACAGAGTATGTGTTAGTACTTGAAAGGTACTAAGCATGCATGATAGAGTAAAGCTGATATAAACATATAACTGAACGAGCAATAAAGCAAGAGTATAATCTGAACATGATATAGATACTGAATACTGAGCTAATTGAATGCAGTGACCAAATTTACAACATGCTAAGACTAAATACTGACTGTAATAAATGAGATCAACGCATTGGAGTCTGACTGAACTGTTGGAGCTCCTAATAACTGACATAAAACCACATGAGCTAAATGTGGAGTCCGATGTATATGCCCTATCGAGAGAACCCAATACGCTCGACCAAAGGTATAGAGGCATGATGGCGTGATCACTAAAATGATGCCCACAGAAGGGACTTACAACCTATGTGGCTCGTAGTTCTGGGACTATATGGGTGACTAACCCTAGTCCAACTCGGTATTATGCTACTCCCAATAGATTAAATGATTAACACATTAAGACTGAATTTCTGTAATATACTAGATAGCTCAAAACTGACATGCAATACGAGAATGCACATTAATATACTGTTAATGACACATTCAAGACTAATGCATGTATATCTGAAATACTGAAATATCTGACCTAGCATATGTAATTCAAGAACTACATAAATACATAGCTAGGGTTCTGAAATTCATGCAAGAAATGAAGTAATAACATGATAATCTGATTTGGAACATGTAAATAACTAATTCATGATAATCTGTTGAAGTTCTAGAAACCCTAGGTCTAGTTAATAATAGGGAATCAAGAATCTGACTGAATTCTAGGAACCTAATGGGAAAAAGGAACCCACTAGTGAAATCCCACAAACCTGGAGACGAATTCCATGGAGAAATCTTTCGATTTTAGGGCTGGAACTGATGGAATCTTGCTGCGTTCTTGAACTAGGGTTTGGTCACCTCTTCCTTCTCTCTACGCTCTAAGTTTCTAAGTTTTGATGAAAGATCTGACTTAGGTAAGTTCTAGTTATGTTTCTAGGCTAAAACTAACCAAAACCACGTAGTTTAGGGTTAAAACTATGTAGTTTAGGGTTAAAACGATGTTGTTTAGGGGTCCAACAAACTAGGAAAAGACTAAAAGACCCCTGACTTAAATTACAGATGGGGCTGACCACGACGACTTCTACGGATCGTGAAAGGGACCATAGACCGTGAAGATGGTCATGGTCTATGGTCCAGGACCTGGGATTCTAAGCTCTGATCCACGAGCCCCTACCACGGCCCGTTTGGAGGACCACGGACCGTGAAAGTTCCCGTGGTCCTCACTTGGGCTGAGGTCTAGGGGCCCACGAGATGGCCTAAACGGACCACCCCGCGATTCGTGTGAAGGACCACAGATCGTGAAGGTCCTCGTGGTTTTCATTTGGGCGTGAGGGTCTAAGGGACTGACTAGGGGGGACACTGCTTAGACATCACGAACGCCACCACGGCCCGTCGTCAAGACCATGGACCGTGAAGGTCCTCGTGGTCTGATGTCTGGGCCTGGTGAAGTCCAAGTCATGACCACGGGCAAGCCAAAAGATCGTGGACCCTATCACGGTCTGTGAAACTGAACCCTGCCGTGGTTCACTAGTTCATGTAAGTTTCTGCAATTTTTTTCTAGGTCTGGTTTTCGAGGTGTTACACAGACGATGTTTCCATTGAACTTTCACAGACTTTATGTCCTTGGTCCTCAACTTCCAAACATCGTGATCAAGAATTGCAACTTGTTCCTCTTAATACCGAAGGTCTTTGTCTAACAGAACTAAATCCCACTTTATAATGTAGTCTCCCTCACCATGATACTTCTTCAACATGGACACATGAAAACTGGATGAAATCTAGATAAGCTACGGGATAAGGCCAATGTATAAGCCATTGTCCCTACACAGTCAATTATCTCAAATGGTCCAATGTATCGAGGACTAAGCTTGCCCTTCTTGCCAAATCTCATCACCCCTTTCATGGGATACACTTTTAGAAGAACGTACTCACCAGTCTGAAATGTCATGTACCTTACCTTACGGTCCGCTTACTTTTTCTGTCTACTCTGGGCTGCTAGAAGTTTAGCTTGAATGCTTCTTACCTTATCATGAGCATCTTTCACCAAATCCACCCAAAGGTTTCACATCTCCAGCCTCAAACCACCCTATGGGTGATCTACATTTTCTCCCATAAAATGACTTGAAAGGTGTCATGTCAATGCTGGAGTGATAACTATTGTTATAGGAGAACTCACACAAAGGTAGGAACTTATCCCAATGCCCTCCAAAGTTGATCACACGTGCTCTCAACATGTCCTCTAACACTTGAATTGTTCTCTCTGACTGCCTGTTCGTCTGTGGATGGAAAGTTGTGCTAAAAGCGAGTTCAGTGCCCAACTCCTCATGCAATTTTCCCCAAAACTTGGAGGTGAACTGCGTACCACGGTCTGAGATGATAGAAAGGGGCACCCCATACAGCCTCACTATCTCTTTCACATAAACCTTAGCCAACTGCTGAGCATTATAGTCTACTCTGACTAGAATAAAATGGGTTGACTTAGTCAGTCGGTCAACCACTACCCAAATGGAATCAAACTTCCCCAATGTCTTGAGAAGACCAACCACAAAATCCATAGCTATCATTTCCCACTTCCATTTCGGAATTGGCATTCACTGAAGCAAACCTGCAAGCCTTTGGTGCTCATACTTTACCTACTGACAATTTTTGGCACTTAGCCACAAACTTAGCTATGTCTTTCTTCGTGCTAGGCCACCAATAAAGTCGTTTCAAGTCTCGGTACATCTTGGTCACACCCAGATGAATGAAATACCACGAACCATGGGATTCTGTCATCATCTTCTGAATCAAGTCATCCACTCGGGAAACACAAATACTCCCCTTAAAACTAAGAACACCACCCGCATCAAGAACCACATCTTGTGCCTTACCAGACACTGTCTTCTTTCTATGCTCATTCAAACTCTTATCCTCAAACTGCTTGGCTTTGATCTCCTCAATAAACGTGGGTCTAACCTCAATGCTAGCTAACACCCCACCTTTCTCTGAGATGCCCAACTACATGAACTTAGACTCAAAGGTTTGAATCTCCTTGGCCAAAGGTCGCTTGGACATACCCAAGCAAGCTAGACTACCCATACTCACCGCCTTCCGGCTTAATGCGTCTGCCACCACATTTGCCTTACCCAAATGATACTGGATGGTGACATAATAATCCTTAAGTAACTCCATCCACCTTCGTTGTATCAGATTTAGGGCCTTTTGAGTAAATACATGTTGCAGACTATGATGGTCAGTAAACACCTCACACTTGACACTATCAAGGTAATGCTGCTAGATCTTAAGGGCAAACACTAACTATGCCAACTCCAAATCATACGTCGGGTAGTTCCCCTTATGCACCTTCAACTGCCGAGATACATAAGCTATGACATTCTTATCCTGCATCAACACAACACCAAACCCGAATGTGAAGCATCACAATAAATAATGAAATCTTTACCTTCCACTGGTAGTGCCAGAATAGGTGTTGTGGTCAGAAGAGTGTTGAGCTTTTGAAAGCTCTTTTCACATTTTTTAGTCCATTTGAAAGGCACCTCTTTGTTAGTCAGCCTTGTCAAATGCGTGGCAATAGAAGCAAAGTTTTTCACAAACCGACGATAGTAGCTAGCGAGCCCCACAAAACTCCTAACTTCAATCACAGAGCTAGGCCAAACCCAATTCTTAACCGCTTCAATCTTTTGGGGATCTACCATTACCCATTTCCTTGAAACTACATGTCCCAAAAAGGCAACTAAATCCAACCAGAACTCACACTTGGAAAATGTTGCATACAACTTTTTGTTTCCCAAGGACACCCAAAACAATGCAAAGATAGTCAACATGCTCTTCCTTACTCTTTGAATACACCAAAATGTCATCAATGAAAACAATAACAAAAGAATCCAGAAATGGTTTGAACACACCATTCATCAAACTCATGAAAGCTACAGGCTCATTGGTCAACCCAAACGACATCACTAGAAACTCATAGTGCCCATAGCGAGTCCTGGATGTCATTTTTGGTACATCCTCAGGCCTAATCTTTAACTAATGGTAACCAGACCTTAGATCAATCTTAGAGAAAACTGACGCACCCTGCAACTGGTCAAAAAGATCATCTATCAGAGGCAACAGATACTTATTTCAAATGATGACCCTATTCAACTGCCGGTAGTCTATGCACATCCTCATACTACCATTTTTTTTCTTAACAAACAAGACAGGAGCACCCCATGGTGAAGCACTAGGATGAATGAACCCTTTATCAAGAAGCTCCTGTATTTAGCCTTAAGCTCTCTCAATTCTACCGAAGCTATGCAATACGGAGGGATGGAACTGGGGTGAGTGCCCGGTTCCAAATCAATGCAGAAATCTATATCTCTATCTGGAGGCATACCAGGCAAATCGGTAGGGAAAACTTCCGTAAATTCAGACACTACAGGAATAGACTCAATAGAGGGAGACTCAACCGCAACATCCCGAATATGAGTCAAATATGCCAAACACCCCTGACCCACCAGTTTCCTAGCCCGAATGGAGGATATGACCTTAGCTGGCTTAGGCTTGTACACTCCTTCCCACCCTAACTTTTCCCTACCCGGGATCTCTAGAGTCATAGACTTAGCATTACAATTAAGCACAACATAATAAGGGGACAACCAAGTCATGCCTAAGATTATATCAAAGTCAGTCATATCCAGAATAACCAAATCAGCCCAAGTCCGAAAACCCATAAACAAGATATGACAAGTACGATAGACATGGGTGACTATGACAGACTCTCCAACTAGGGTAGAAGCATGGATGGGGGCATCAAGTATATCACAAACTGCATCAAATCCCAAGGCAAACTGAACTGACACATATGAATAAGTAGAACCTGAATCAAACAAGACATTAGCCATCCGATCACAAATAAGAATAGTACATGTGATCATTGTATTAGACGCCTCAACATCGGTCTTGCCCAGAAAGGCATAACACTGAGCCTTATCATCTTGACGGGCGACCTCATTGCCTTGCTGCACTGCTCCTCTACCTGCATTACCGTTTCCCCGACCTTCACGGCCTCATTGATTCCCTCTTCGCCCACCTTATGGATGTCCTCTGCCATTATTACCGTTGCCCGCGGGTACCACTACCCTAGTCTGCTGTTGTGTAGGGTCAAGCATGCGTGGGTTGGGACAATCTCTCCTCATATGCCCAGGTTTTCCACAATTATAACAAGTGCGGTCAAGAGATGGCCTGCTACCTGCTGAAGGTGCAACTCCCTCGCTATCCTAAATAAAATTCTGTTGTGGAGTTCCCGAGTAACTACCTGTAGAAGTGGGCTGCAAGTGTCGGCCTACCTGAAACTCTAGAGTAGGAACCATGAAATTTACTTGTGCTCGTGGGCTTCTTAGCCAAAGCCTTGGCATGCCCCTCACGCGAACTCCTTCTACTTTCTTCACAAAGTCTATCACTTCATTAAAACTTTTACCTACAGAGGTCATGTGAACAGACAATACTTATAGCTCAGAGTTTAATCCCTTGACGAATAGATGGATCCACTCCTCCTCAGTAGTCACCAATTGTGTAGCATATCTAGAAAAAGCATAGAACTTAGCCTCATAAGCAGCTACAGTCATACCACCATGCTCCAAAGCCATGAACTCATCCTTCTTGCGATCCCTCAAAGTTCGGGGCACATACTTTTCCAGAAACAAAGCATGAAAATGCATCTAAGTGAGTGGGGGAAAACTGACGATCTGCATTCCATATAGGCCCTCCACCACTGCTTAGCCTCACCTTGAAGCTGAAAGGTCACGAACTCTACTCTATGTTGATATACAATACCCAACTTATGAAGCCTCTCATAACAATCCAGAATGAACTCATAGGCTTCCTCACTCTCAGAACCCTGGAACACAGGAAACTTCAACTTCAGAAACTTAGTCAACATCCCATGACCATTACCAGTCATCACGGGACCCAACAAGGGACGAAAAAAGGCATCATTGCCTAATGCTCCATCTACCCTCGGAATAGTAGTAGTAACGGGGTAGTTGATCGGAGGTCGAGTAGCTTGCACTGTTGGAAGGATTCCAGGACCGACCAACCCCTTTAGAAAAGACATGATTTGCTGAGCTAACACTGGGTCTAAGGGATGAATACATGTAGTCTCAGCCTGTACCTCCTCCTCTGGTCCAACCTCCTCCTCACTTTCTATTTCCACATTCTCTTGTACTCCTTCTTAGGGCGCAAGAGGGTCCTCTTCCCTAAGATAATTTTCAACGGAGGCTCCACTCCTGGCGGGTGCTAACCTTCCTTGATCTTTCTCTACCCCTGCCTCGACCACGACGTCTTGATGTGGGCTCCCCAACTGGCTCATTGACGAGAGTTACGGGCATAACAACATTGAATCGTGTGTTAACCATCTCCGGACAAAAGAGTGAAGGAGATTAAATACAAATTTGGATCATCAAATACCAATTGGAATCAAGTCATAGCACGTAAGGAGACAAGAAAAGACAGAGAGATTTTCTAAAGTCCTATAGCCTCTCGAAGAAAAGTACGGACGTCTCCGCACCGTTCCGCAAGACTCTACTATGCTCGTTTTGATACAAAGAGATCAACGAACCTAGGGCTCTAATACCAACTTTGTCACAACCTAGACCGTCGTGATTCACACCCACATTAACCCTCCGATGGGAGAACCATTACTACAACCCAACTACCCAACTTAACGAAAACTAGAAAATTTAAAGATAAGGAAGCAGGTTTAAATGTTTATGAAATATAGAGTTCCCATAAACTCTGAAGTTTAATAAAAACAACTACCAAAACATTTGCGGAAAATAACCCCTAGAACCTGAAAGTCATTGTACCAAAACTCAGATCAACTAACAAGTCTAAGAAAAGGGGGCGCAACCCTGAAAACTAAACAAAACCCCCTAACAAATAGTCTGAGTTCGAAAAGAGTGGACTTAGACAAGAAAGATCCATGGTAGCCTGAAAGAACTGGCTCACCCTTGAATTTGTTCATGCTCAATAGTCACCTAGCTGACGTCTGTCAGTAGACGCCTGAAGATGCTCTGTACTCAACAAAGAAAGAGCAAGTGCAGTATAAGTACACAACCATAGTGTACTAGTAGGATCACGCGGACACTCCCATAAGCACAATACACACAAGCAAATTACAACACTATAAGCATACATATAAAGAATACATTTCAATCATCATTTTAGAGCAACATATAGTCTCCCATTACCAATGACAAGTAGACATAACATAACAATAACAATGGTCCTCTTATGGAACCCATACCCAAACTGTTAGTGTGTCGGAACGTAACACCCGATCCAAATAAATGTGTCAGAACGTGACACCTGGTCTAATATATGAGTTGGAACGTGACGCCCGATCCAAGGTATGTGTCAGAACGTGACACCCGATCCAATCAGCACAACCACAATCACAATCACATCCATAATGAATAATACTCAAATCATACAATCAAGTAACATGTTCATGGCATGTATTGTTCACACATCATTATTTCATTAGATTGGTTCACATTTCCCTATTCACATACACACATACATACCATGTAGTAATCGACCAGTATATATCACACAAACAGGAAATCAAATCATCACCTACCTCGAAACTAAGCTTGAATCGTCCTAAGACACTTGAGTCTTCCCTTTCCGGATTTTTTCGCTTGTTCTTGGTCTACAAATGAGTAATTTAACGCAAGGATCAACAATTAAGGTCTAATTTACCCAGATTATAACAAACCCAATAACCCAAGACCAAACCCATGATTCTAAGGTGCAGCTAGGGATTTTCCCCACCATTAACTTTAGGCCAAAACCCTCCCCCAATGATAATTAACTAAGAATCTAAGTTCTAGGGATCGAAAAATGGATTAGGTAAAATCCTTATCTTTGCACTAAAAGTCTTGTAAAACCCTCAAGAAATCACCATGGGTCGTCTCCTAGCTCTTAAGAATGAAGTTTTCCAGAAAATAACGATTTTGGGGTTTTTCCCTGACTTAAGTTGCGACTGACCCGCCACAGCGGGCCCGCTCTAGCGGGAATAATCCCACCCCGGTAGCTTACACAGAGACAGAAGCTTGGAATTTGAGTTCCAAGCTCCCATTTCACAATACACCTCTAACCCTTGACGTTCTGAAACTACCCTTTCACGCTAAGATCATATTCGGGAGTTCTACTCTCCCGAATTCAATTTCATAAAGTCGTACAGGCTCCTTAACTTCTTGGCTATCCACTCATGTGATCGAATTCATAATTAGATCTCTCATTCATTACCAAATATCTCTAGACCTCCCCTAACTCAGATTTCGTCCAAGTCTTGCCTAGGCTAGAATTTCTAAGTACTAGAAAAAAAAAATCTAGCCCAAATTTCCTTCACCATTGGTTTTTCCATAATAACGGGAACCGGTCGTTACAACTAGCCACTGAACATGCATATATATGCAAATGTATGACATACCCAACAAAATGCTAACAATAGTGATCTTTTCCAATAGTGAACCAGTATCATACTTGCCAACATATGGTCGTCTATACAATAGATATGGTATTCTGGGCAAATATTTCCTCTTTCCTCTGATTATAGCTCGAAGTAAATGTATAACATGTCATGATATGAACTATGAATGCACATAGTAGGCCATAACAAGAACTTAGTCAATCTTGGCTCATTGATATTCTTATTCTCCAGATCTTGTAACCACATATTTTGTATAATATGTAAATACCTCGTTGAACCTCATATGCTTTCAGAATAAACTTGAACACTTAACTTTAGAAAGGTAACTTAAACCTGAGGATGTTCACAAAGATATAAGGTGTTGAAAGAATTTTTTCGTGACTTCATTTAACTTCCATACGACCATTTAGGCCTATAATACTCCTAGTAGACTAAGGTATTAAATATATACACATTATGCTTGTGTTTGAGACCATACCCTTATGAAGTCTATTTCAGTTGGCATCATAAGTGTGGACACAAGGCATATAAAAACTGAAAAAATGGCAAAAGGGTGAAAGAAGCCATATGTGTATATAGACATGTCTAGGACATCTAAGGCACTTTATAACATGATAAGATATCATAAATGATCACACAGAGTAATAGTATCTTATGCTGATCTAGAAAATGATTTCTAATATAAGAGCTCCCTAACTTAGTGCCTGAGGGTCACGACAACACATTCGGTATGAATGTCTAAAAGAAAATTTACTTTTCAAAGATTTATTTGATTCCTCTCATCATGTGAGTAGGTTATGGTGGAAATAGAAACACTCATTGATAGGTTGACTAGTAACTTGCTTCATTCATGAAGTAAGTTACAAACTCCACCAAAATAACTCACTATAGTAAAAGTGGAAGAGTTATGTATTCTTGAATGAAGTGGGAGTTATGGATAAGGGATGATGAAACTCTTGAATGAATAAGAGTTACCAGTCTCAACCTTGTCCTATAAAAGGGAGAACTTGAGATCATCCAAAGACAACAAAAACACAAGAAGAGACTTTCTTAGATAAAGAGTGTAGTTGCTATGAAAAACAATAAAAGACTCTATAGTGATCTTGTTAGAAACTGCTAAGGCAATTGGTGATGATAACACTCGATCCTTAAGAGAAGAAGATATGTATTATTCCACATGAATCTCCGATTATAAATCCTTCACAATATAAGGCTTACACAATTTATTTTCATATTTTGTTTATGTATCCACTTGCATAATCTAAACTTAGTATTAGACGTCCAAGATATATTTATATATGCATTTAGTATGTGGTGAACGCTGAAATATACTGCAAATAAGTATGTATTCAATTGAATACATGTGATTAATACACATTTAATCAAGTATACATTCGCACTATAATGTATACATTACTTATATTTTTTGTATACATAAGTATAATATATAGATATAGATGTGTATAGATATATTACCTTTCAATAAAAGTATTTCCATAAATAAAATCAGGTTTGTCTACATACTTTCAACTGCATATACATAATACCACTTGCGTATACATTTAATTTGAATATGTGTACATTAGAGTGTTATAGACTTATGCCTCAATGTATACAAATTTTATGTTTCACATTAAATAAGAATCAATTGTTTCTTTGATTTTAATACCAAGGTGAGTTTGCATATGTTGAAATCGATGTTGTAGGTAGAAAATCTTCAAAATCAAAATTATTATCCATTAATACCTACAATTGACGATTTTGAAACTCATCGTTGTTTTTCAGTTCACCCATTTCCTCAAAGGGTTTCACAATGTAGTTGCAATCGTCGTAATTTCTACACATCTTCTCTTTTAAGAATGAATTACTCTTACCAATTAAAATATAATAGAAAACACAAAAAATTGTTAAAGACTTTGCATTTAACTACAAGATAAAGAATGTAAAAACCCTCATTTTTTTTGAAAAAAATGCAAACAATCAATATAAAAAGGATTTGGTGTGATTTGAGTTACTACTATGAAGAATTATGTTGTAATTGATCTCTAATGGAGAAATTTTAGATAAGAAGATAAAATCCTAAAACTTAAAAGAGGAGGAAAAATGGAGAAAGAGAAAGAGGGAGAATAGAAAAATACATAACTTTTTATAGGTCCAATTACTTAAATAATATATTATAGAACATTAATTACAAGTTTTAGTAACTTTACCAAAAATAGTTGTTCTTTTCTTATTCGAAATAACAAAAAAAAATACACTCTTCTCTTTATTTCTCTCTCTTCTTCTTTTTTCTTAAAGGCGAAATGACCTGAGAAATCCTTGTACTTGACTCGATTTGTAAGTTGGATCCCTGTACTTACGACTTTGTCAACTGAACCCTTAAACTCATTTAAACACAATATTTTAGACCCCTTTCTCATCCGATGGATGTGCGTGTAGTACACTCATTTTACAGATGAAATACCACGTCACTTTTTAATGACATGTCATTATTATTATTATTATTATTATTTTTCTAACGACACATCAGAAATTAAATATTTAAAAAAATTATTTAGAAAATGCATTTTTTTTCTCTCCCACTGTACTCATTTCACTCCCTTCCCACTTCATCTTCTTTGTTCCCACCTTCTACCATTTTCATCCCAAAAATAAAAGTCACCATTTGCATCTTTCTTCATAGTTCACACTCAAAAAATTTCTCAATCACAAAATGTGATAGATTATGATTAGTTCTTGCACATGCTTTAGGGTTCTATTTATTTTGATTTGATAAAAATAGATACCAAGAAAACTTCAAATTGGAAAAAATATGTTCATATGTAAATTCAAGTAATAGATCTTAAAGAATTAAGTTTATAAAAATGGTGAATGGTATATTTTCTTGCAAAAAAACTTTTCAATTTTTTATTTGATGATTTTATAGTGATAATGTGTACGTCAAAGAAGAAGAAGAAGAAGAGAAAAGAAGTATGGGTGGGGGAGGGTGAGGGGTGGATAGGGGCTGAGGTTGAAGACGAAGAAGAGAAAAGGAGAAGGAGGGGGGAGGGTGGGGGGTGGGGGTGGGGGCTGAGGTTGAAGAAGAAGAAGAAGAAGAGAAAAAGGGTGGGGTGGGGTGGGGTTGAAGAAGAAGAGAGAAGGGGTGGGGGTGGGTCGAGGTGGGGTGGAGTGAAGAACGAGGAGATTTTCAGTATTTTAAAAAAAAATTTATTATTGTTGTTTTGTCTTATAATTTTGACAATTTTAAAATAACAATATTGTATTCACTTGCTTAAAAATGTGTGTGGTCACGTATTTGTCCAACTCAATTATTTTAGTGCCACATAAGCTCGGTCAATAGTTAGAGGAATTTAAAAAATAGAATTTCATCGAGTTTAAGGGTTCATTAGGCAAAGTGATGAGTTGAAGGGTTCAACTGACAAACAAAGCCAAGTACAAGGGCCTCCCAAGTCATTCCACATTTTATTAAATACACCCTTCTCTTTATTTCTCTCTCTTCTTGTTTTTTCTTTTGTCTTTCACTCTCTCTCTCTCTCTCTCTATCTATCTCTCTCTCTCTCTCTCTTTCTCTCACTCTCTCTCTTTTAAATATCAATTATTCTATTTTTGGTGAAGACTAACTTTTTTTAAGATATGAAAATATAAAGATTTTTTTGTACATCATTAATAAAAGAAATAACGGAAAAGGGCTTAAAATACCCCTCAACTATGCGAATTGGAACAAAATTACCCCTCTTCTACCTTTCGGGCCTAAAATGTCCTCGCATCAACCTTTTGGCTCTATTTTACCCTCATCTTTAACGAACTAAATCATAACCTCAATTAACGAATTTATTAATGACGTGTCACTTTCCTATTACCTACCCTAACAATTAATTAAAATAATTAAAAAGATCAAATCGCATGCTCCACCCCAAAAGCCTCACCCGTAAAAATCTCCAAATCTTTTAAGGTTTCAATTTTCATGGAAACACAGATATTCTAAAAATATGTAGTAGATAGTGAAAACTCTCAGTCATTATCAAAGTCTGCTTCAATATTTGATATTGCTTCTCTCTTTTCAAATTCTAGCCCGAATGATTATGTATTTGGGATGTTGAACTATTCCATTTATAAGTTATTACAAAATGACTATATTGAGGCTCCATTAGCCATTGATAGGGCATCGGAGGTTGCTTCTGCTGAGAGTTTACAATCACTGTGTGAGAGAACGTCATTTATTTTCTCATGTAGAGAATTTGAGAATATTTGTGTTTCCATGAAAACTGAAACCTTGAAAGATTTGTGGATTTTTACGGGTAGGGTTTTTGGGTGGAACGGGTGAGTTTGATCTTTTTAATTATTTTAATTAATTGTTAGGGTAGCCAATAGGTTAGTGACACGTCATTAATGAATTTATTAATTGATGTTATGATTTAGTCCATTAAAGATAAGGGCAAAATAGAGCCAAAAGGTTGACGTCGAGGGCATTTTATGCTTGAATGGTAGAAGAATGATAATTTTGTACCAATTCACATAGTTGAGGGGTATTTTATGCCCTTTTCCGAAAAAACAAAAATAAACTACAATTGTAATACATTTAGAATTCAATACATTATATAAATTAGCATTTTCAATGCACATGGTGAATATATAACTAATATATTTTTAATACAATAATATATTTTAACATTGTTAATAAGAGAAAAAATAAAAAAATAATTATAATACATTTTGAATTCAATATATAATACATATTATATGCATGTTTTAATGCACATGGTAATACAAATGTATTCTAAGTATTATGTGTGAATTTCAAATATTTTAGTACAATTTAAATTAATTTTATGTCATAAGAAATTATTATATTTGTTGAAATAAAAATAATTGAATTCATAACAATGTATAATATTGAATTCGAATTGTATTATAATTGTATTTATATTTAAAACACTTTTAATACAACTTTTCAAGAGATGCACCTCTTCTTCTCCGGTGATTCACCATCACCACCTGACTACCATCAGCAGCTCAAGTTGATCCCAAAATAAATCACCACGCAATCCAACCGCAATCACCAAACCCCTTTCACCATTTTTTCGGTCCAAACACTATGACTAGATTTGAACGTCAGAGAGGGTTTTTCGATCAGATCTAGCTACTAGTTTTCATGAAGATCACCGGAGTAAAAAATACCTTCAGAGTTCTATTCAGATTTAATAACACCATCAATTTTATATTCTACACTTTTACTTAAGCAATAAACATAGAAACTATAATCTTCTTTGGTTCTTATACTTATGATTTGAAAAATAAAATAAAATAAAAATTAACATAAAAGAGAAAGAAGAATAGAAATTGGACATCGTCGATTTTCATGAAGCTCGTCGAAGCTCCTAATTTTTGTTGAAATTTGGTGATTTTCCAATTTGGTTGTTGTGTTGTTTTTTATTGTTTGGTATATTTAGTGGTGGTGTGGAGGTGAGAACAAAAAGTGAAAATTTGGGTGGTTGTTATTCATTGTTTTCTTCGCCGGAGAAGTCATCTTCGATGATGTTGACCGGAGGAAGAGAAAGATGAGGGCTGGAGGAGAAGGGAGATGAGGAGAAGGGGAGAGGTGAGAGGAACAATATGTGATTTCAAGTTAAATTAGGCTATAAGTTGTAATAAAAAAAGTATCCAAAAAAGAGTAATAATAAATCTAAACGAATCCATTAATGTAAAAATTTATATTTTATATAAAATAGTGTTCCCCTATAATTGTGCAACTGTTTGTTTATAATGATGACAAAAACAGTTAGCAAATAATGAGCGAGAAAAAAAAAAGAACAATAATAAACGTATTCTAGGAAATAGAGAGAGAAAACTAGAAGAAAAAAAATCACTTTTCAAGAAAAGAAATATGACTATTTAAAGCCAGAAAAATATTAAAAAGATTATTTTTTTTGCTAAAAAGGTAAAAATAGGCTATTTATTGGCAATTAAATATATAAGTTGTTATGCTATGCTAATTTTTCAAACACAAGTGACAATATATTTCAATTTTTTTTTAAAATCTGAAAAAGAGACTCTATGAAGGCATCTGGTTGAAAAATTATTTCAAAAAAAATTGGAAAGCTTTCTCCACACTTTTCTCTTATATTGAAGAGACAATTTCAAGTTTTTCAACATGTGTGCTTCTTGGTCAATTAATTCTAAAATATGGGATATTATGATCATTTATCCTATAGCAGTTAATTCTAAAATATAGGTATTATGGTCATTTTCCCTATCAAACAGATTTGTATTTACAGGCTACATACGTATCTTATATCTACTTTGGAGTAGACACGTAGCAATACTTTGGCTTTAACTTAAATAGTATGTCTCTCTCTTCTTGGTGGTCTCTCTCTTCTTCTCTGTTTAGGAAAAGATAGAGCAAGCATAAGGTGTAGTGGTGTTGTTGTATCAGATATATTTATTATGTTGTATCATTAATTCAGTTTTTTGTTATCCTTTTTAGTTATTTGGTTAGATGTTTGAGTTTTGCTTTGAGATTTCTCTTCATCCTCCATAAATTTTAATGAAAGAAAACCCAATTCGATTATACTCATTCTAGGTAATTAGATTAATTTACTAGATTTGTAGGTTTTGCTCTAGATTATAGGAATTGGGACTTTGTTCGATCCAAAAAAATTGAGGAAAGATCAGTTGAATTTGCAGATGAAGTTTGGCTTGATTTTTTGTTGTGTGAGAGAGAAAATTGAAGTAAAGAAATGCTCATCAAGGCTGGTTCTTTGTTGAGCTGGTGGATTCAAATAATTTTTTGGTCAAAATTAGACAAGTGTTGTTTAATGAAGTAAAGTATGAAAGAGATTTTGAAGGTGTCAAAGTATGTGATTCATCGTATTCTATGTACAAAATTTAGTATTTTCTTCGTTTCAATTTATATGAGTTAGTCACGGAGTTTAGGAAAGAAAAATTTTTGAAACTTGTAGTTCAATGTGAGTCATAGATATTTGTGACTAAAAATCATTTCATTAAGAATAAAATAAACATATTAAAGTTAAATTGTTGCTAAATATAGAAATGTGTCATTTTTTGAATAAGGAACATAAATCTAGGACAAAGGGAGTATTAGTTTATGTTAGAGAACCATTTATATTGTTGAATATGGTAACCTCTTCTAACTTCAATTCTTTGTAATTAGAACCAATAACTAAACAAAATTCATTGACTTTGGAGTAGACACCGCCAAGTCAATTTGTGAAATCTTCCTAACTTCAATACCATCTCAAACTAAAAGGATATTTGTTCACTCTTTTTTCCCCTTCCTTGTATGTCGATCATTTATAAGTTTGGAGAATAATCACAAAAGGATGTGTGCCTATGTTTTTTTTGTTGTAAATTTGGGAATAAAAGTGGCTATAACTCTTAATTCATTTTGATTATTAATCATTTCAAGTGATTGTGATTCACTTTAATCTCACCTTCTTTATGTAGCGGGTCTCAATTTTAGGTTAATAATCTCAAACTTGAAGATACATCAGATTTTGTAAATTTATGTAAATAACACGAACAAAACTATTTTGTAAACTTATGTAAATAAGACGCGCAAAACTATTTTGTAAACTTGGCTCCCCTTGGTAAATACTATCAAATAATTAATATATGTTTTTCAATTATTATTGTGAATAACATCAATCTAGCTTAAACAATCTTCAAGTTGGGCCCGTGCCATATTTTTCTAGTTCTGAAAACAAAAATGACATATTAAGATTAAGCACGGTTCACTTAGTTTAAGAAGCACAAATATTTGTGAAGTACTATTATGCATCTACATGGATGAATATCTGGATAAGATATGAAGGAAAAACAAATATAACCAAATCATATTATTAAGTTGATTGGAATAAATAATGGGCACCCCATTAAGCAAATTTTACACAAAAATATGTAATTTGATAATGCTATAATAGCTATTACAATACCAAAAATAACCAAATATTGCAAATTGTTTTGCATGCTCTCTATTGTATCATCTATACAAATTGTGAGAAATATACCACACCTTTGTATGTCTAACCAAATCCAACTACCAAAAGGTTTCAACCTATTGTACTTAAGGCATTGAATGCAGTATAGCTCTGCATTAACCAAAAGTTCAATTCACATGTTAAAAGTACCAACATGCTAATGATCCTGTATGCACCATCCAAAAGAGAGAGGATTTGGAATGAATTAATGAGCTGGGTAACATGTATATTGTCTCATCCTATGTATACTTCATCACATCTCTTTGCCTCGTTCTATGTAAACCCTCATCGCGTTTTTTTGGCAGACTTTGGATTTTTTCAACATCCGGATACTTGATGGAGTAACTTCAACAAGCTCATCTTCTTGAATGTACTCTATGCAATCATCCAGACTAAAATCCAGTGGGGTATCAAGAACCACTGCACATGTAATGGTATGGGGCTTCAGTTAGTATGAGGCAGACAAAAGCAAAGACATACTATCAGAATGTTAAGTACACAAGAACAATTTTATAATTAATCAGAAAGAAAAAAAAAAGGTAGTGATTTCCCCCATCATGCTATCAGGATAATATTGGACTCCCTTGAAAGCAGAATTAGAAACTATATTTAAGGAAGGTGGGGAATGAAGCTAGTAGCAAGGCAACACACCATTTTTCTCTACGTAACAGCTCGAATTGCAGAATTTTAAGCTCTTTGATACAATATGGGGCCAAAATGTAAATAAATCTTTTCTTGAACAATTTATTCCAATTCTATGTAGGAAAAGGTTGAGATTTTTCAGTAAAAACTTTGGTGCTGACTTTACCTGTTACTTCTTTGTTTGAACGGACATTTGTTGCAGCTTTTTTCTTGCAGACATTCAGGGCTAGGTCACCTGACCGTTGGTGAATACCAACTATTTGACCTTTATAAACATCAACTCCAGGGCCAATAAACAACTGTCCTCTGTCCTGAGAACTCATGAGCGCGTAGGATGTACTTGTTCCGTCGTCAAATGCAACCTATGATGATATAAGCAAAATTTAGAATATAATATCATTCTGTTCCGGAAAAAGCACAAGATTCAGAGTACGAGGATCAATGCATCCAATTTTTGTCGTGAAATTGCACATCAGTTTATTAATGTTTTCAAATAATTTTTTCATATTTAAAAACTAAATAAAACTACTAAAAATCACATCTTTTTAAAGTTAAAAACAAAATTTTGTAAAAACTTGGACCATCTGCTATTTGCTAAGACGTTAAAACTAATTTAAAATTTGATCTTTACTGAGGAGAAGATTGTACCGAAGGTGGAAAATTACCAGTGAACCAAGATCACGAGTAGAAATATCACCAGCCCATGGTTCATAGCTCTCAAATACTGTGTTGAGAATTGCTGTGCCTCTAGAAGCTGTCAAGATTGAATTACGCAATCCAAGAAGACCACGGGTAGGTATTTTATATTTGAGGAAAGTTGTTCCTTCAGATCTGACAGATAAGTTGCATTAGTGTCTTGTATTCAATGAACAAAAATGAAAAAGTACTCTGCAGCTAAAAACTGTGCCTTTCAAGAACCCAAAATATCACGAAGAATGAATAAAAACACAGTGGACAATAAAGCAAGACGACGAAGAAAAGGTCCCTTCTTTTCCAGGATATCCTCTGATATAACATATCACTAATGAGAATGCAGGATGTCCATATAATGCAAATAATTGAAAGAACCACGTTGCTGCTCCTGGGACAAACATTGAATAAACAAGACCAAAATTGATTCTATGAGCCTAATGTCCATATCTGATCACAAACTATGTCGCTCGGACTCTCCTAAAATGTTGCCATATTGAAGTCGGATCCTCCAAAAATGCACTACCTTTGGAGGATCCGACACACACCATCTGACACTTTTGAAGAGTCCGAGCAAACATACATCACAAATATCAGTCATTTTCCTTGATGGTATTCTTCAGCTGAGCTAAACATAAACCAAAACAGTTTTATTGAATAATTATAGCAATAATTATCAGCATTTCATTTATTTATTTTTTAAGAATTTAATTTTTTTTTCCTCACAACAGTGGATCAAAATGGAAATCGGAAGCACATTAATCAAACTCGCAACTTTCAGCACAACTAGAACCTTGTTATGGTTAAGTACATACAGCTATCTCAGAAGACAACAAACTGTTGAATTGCCAGATCTACGTAGGGAGGATCTCATTTTAAGGACCGGTAGGATTGTATAAGATATTCTGAGACTGAAAGCAATGTTTTTAATCTATGCTTGGAATGATGTTGCCAAAGAACAGGTACTTCTCTAACTTCCTAGTGTAAGACTCATGATTCTTAGCAAATATTCACAGTTGGAATTATGTTAACTATCCTGTTACCGTGTGCCATGATGCCAAACCTACTCCACTAAGCTGAGAGAATCTTTTACCAATTTATCATTCTGAAAAATATCCGGTCATCATGACAATTTTTACTTACCCAAGCCCTTGCATATCAAACATCTGCCCACGCCTTTTCCCCAGAAGTTCAACCACAGACCCCATGTGTTCTTCAGGAACCTCAACAGTAGCAATCTGCAAATATGGAATACAAAAGTCAGGACTAACAATTGATAGAGATTAAACAATACTTTCCTAGTATACAAGTTCAACAGATAAGTCCTACAGAAACAGAACCAGAAAGCAATATTGGACAAGCTTCCAGATGTATTAAAAAAGCACTAAGCTCCTGCTATGCGCGGGTCTGGGGAAGGGCCAAACCAAAGTGAAAATCATGAGACGTTACCACAGTGCTACCAAAAATACAACACGGATAATATATTAAAAATGATCTCAACTTATGTGCATTATCCATTTCGTCCAGTTATACACAAAACAAACTCAGCCAATGATTACCTCAAAAGGTTCCAGCAACTTGTCATTCACTCTCTTATTTATCACTTTAGGAGGTCCCACCATGAATTCGTATCCTTCCCTTCGCCTGAACATTTCAGATTTTTAGTATGAGTAAGATAGTGTGGTCCGGGGTATGTGATAGAATTTTCTTACATGTTCTCTATCAGGATGGTAATATGCAAAGTACCACGTCCACTGACAATGAACGTATCTGCAGTTTCACCATCTTCAACTTTCATTGCCAGATTTCTTTCCAGCTCACGGTACAACCGGTCTCTTAGGTTTCGACTAGTAACATACTTTCCCTGAAAAATATTTAAAATCATTTCCCATGAAAGCAAGTTCTATCTGTGAAGTACTCTTCAACTAAACTACACATAAAATTGTTTAAAATCATTTCTCATGAAAGCAAGCATGTTCTATCTGTGGTAAAGGCGACAAAATACTCTTCAATTAAACTATGCATTGTTCTCAAATTCAGTTTCAGCACAGAATGTGCCATCTATCATGTTCTCAGATCTCAATTGCTATCTACATGAGAGCTGGTTTGAAGCATAACAGGAAAATTATGCACCGAGAAAGAAAAAAGCTGTGTGTGTATGTATTGAATGGAGTATGATAAATGAAATAAAGATTTGGGCAGCAAAAAGTTTGGCATAACTTCAGCTGGAATAGCTTCCTGTATTTACCATATCATCATTAATAAATAAAACAGAATTGTTTGTTAATGTTTACTCATTTTCGGGTCCAACAGCAGGGGGTTTCTAATGTCATTTAGCCTCCAATTTCTCCATATAATTTAACATAAATATTTTGACTTTTAACTTTTGTTAACTTAGACTTCTGTTTTATATTAATGATGGAAATAAAATATTAAAATAGATGTTGAAAAGTTGTTTTTATATAGAAAACATCACTTCAAAGTTAAAAATTGAATAGTTACAAATTTGATTGATTGGAAGTTGTGAAAATTGTATGTAATATATACTAGAAAAATTGTGTCGAACACTTTGGAAGTCCCAAAATAGAAAGAATGCCATATAAATTGGATCTGAGCTAGTATCACTTCCAGGTAGTTGGACACAGATGTAAATTTTTGCCTTGTTGCAATTTCTATGGTACAATTAATGCTAATGATTAAGAAGACTGAACATGATTTTTTTAATGTAAAAAATTTCTTATTAATTGCCACATTTGATTGTCACAATTTTTATTCAAAACCTGTTTTTTTTTTTGATTTGCACCGGGTGTCCGAGTCTCTTTGAGCCCCGACTAATCCCGGGGGTGCACAGGCCCTCGGCAAGGAGTTTCCCGCAAGTGCACCACGGTTAATTCAGGTTTTACCCAGTCCGATGGCCCTCAGAAATTGTTTGCACCTAGTGGGTTTCGAACTTGAGACCTTGAAAGGGAGCAAACCCCAAGGCTCAAGTCAATTGCCAGCAGGCCAACCCCTGAGGCTCAAAACCTGTTCTGACTTCATTCTATCATGGAACAGTGGATTTAAAGAAGCTTGAAACTTCAAATTCAGGAGTTCTTTTTAAAAAAAAAAAGCAGCAAACATTAGAATTTGGAGAAAGGAGTGCATGCAATACTCTATGAGAATACCACATCGACACGTCCTTAAGTCTGCTGATGCATTTTACAGACGCACAACCTAGGCAGTAGACCCAGTATTAATATTGTTCACTTTGTGTTTAGGCTTGTACAGCTTTAAAACACATCATCGGCCTTGAGCCTAGGTTGCATGGCTTTAAAACACACCAACATGGCCTAAGGTATTTTTCAATGTGGAATTCACTTAAAGAGTTTCAGATCATGCTCTAATTGAAGTCATATATAACAACCCAACATACTATTGATAGTGTCTGCTTTGGCCCTAAGCTCGCACGGCTTCAAAAGGTGTCCTCTATGTCTAATACTTGTTTCCCTTGTACACCCAGCATCTCTTGCTCTTTGTCAATGTGGGATTGTCTAAATTGTTAGATACGTCCCCTCTAAAGCACTCTGTTTCCTCGTCGAGGTTTCTTCGACTTCCATCCAAGGTTGTGACTTTAGAATAGATCACTCCACTCATGTTATTGTCAAGTTTGGGCCTATATCTACATGACTTTAAGCACATCAGAGCCTAAGGAATTTGTCAATGTACAATTTCAGTATGGTGCTACATACACCTCCCTCAGAAACTGAACGTCCTCCTTGAGATTCGGCTCACCATAAAAAAGATTGCACACAAGTAGCTCTAACACCAAATGTAACAACCCAGCTCAGTAGTCATATTATCTACATTGACCTGCAACCTGCATGATTTAAACACGTGTTACTAGGATCTACGGCTCGCTTCCTTATATACCCGGCATGTCTTGGGTGTTTTCCCGATGTGAGATTTGCTCAAAGCGTTGCATTGTAAAGAAGAGAAGAGGAAGATGACCTTGTGTTTGTCCCACCTCCCAACATCTCACCTTAAAGAAAAGGAAAAAGGCATAAGTACCCCATTGAACTAAGGCTGGATTTTCAGTTACACATCCAACCTTTGTAGAGGATTATTAACCCTTAGACTATCTTGAAGTGGAATTATTACCCCTAAGTCATGATGTGGTAGGGAGTCGGAAGAGTGTATTACACTCTCAAAAATAGTGAAAAACAAAGAAAATGTGAAAAAAATACTTCTTTAACATTTCTTATTAAATATATATTTTCCTACTTTCTTTACTTCTTTTTTTCCTCTCTACTTTTCTGTTCTTTTCTTCTCTCCTCCACCACTACCCTCACCGGCGCCACCTTCCACTACTTGCTCCAACATCTCCTAAATCTCCCCTTAAAAGCACTTGACAGCCAACCATTGATAGGGTCAAATAAAGACCGAAGGACTTAGGTCCATAATTGAAGAGGTATCCAATGAGCATTGTAAAGATATGGCACTTGTGCCTAACTCAACCCCAAAAGCTAGCTCATAAGGGGAGGATTGCCCAAGTCCATATAAGGAGACCACTAGTCTATTCCCCAACCAATGTGGGACTTTTACCCACTCTAACACCCCCCTTCACGTCCAGGCCCAATTGGCGCGTGGAACGGGAGCCCAAACGGGGATGGACCTGGCTCTAATACCATGTAAAGATATGGCACCTGGGCCTAACTCAACCCCAAAAGATAGCTCATGAGGGGAGGATTGCCCAAGTCCATATAAGGAGACCACCAGTCCATTCCCCAACCAATGTGGGACTTTTACCCATTCTAACAAACATTAAACAAATGAGACTTCAGATTTAGAGAAATCAAATATGGGGATCTTAACTACAAAGGAAGGAGTGAAGCTTAAACAACATCAAATCATCATCTTTGATGGTGAAAACTGTGGGGTTCCATTTAGTAGACTTCTCTGTTCTTTGTTTCTTCTTGGATGGAACTGTGGTTGGCGTCGATAGATCAATGATGTCCTTCCGATGATGGAGAAACCATATGCATTGTCTCCACTATCATCATCGTCAGAGAGACTTCCCAATTTTTCTTTTTCAAACCTGCTCCCATTTGAGTCAAGAAAAACCTCTTGAATAGTAGGTTTCCTCTTATCTACAGTGTTACACCTTATTGGACTATTCAAGAAGGGGATTTTCCTAATTATGTTGTATGTTTCTGCAATTTCATTGCATTTACCAGAGATAGTCATATCAAAAATGAAATTGAAAAAAAGAATTTGAAAGAGAGCTTCTTTAGTCCATAGTTGAAAGAAGTCCATAGTAGCCTACTGAGACATTTAGATTTAGTTCAAAGCAACGGACAAGTGCAATTGGGAAGACTCGCAATCCATTAGCTTTGGTAAGTGAATTTTTTTGTAATGAATCTTTTTTTTTTTGAGAAAGGTAACTTGTATTATAAACAAAAGAATACATAAGGAGTATTCTAGTAATACTTACATCCAAAAGTTGCAAAAAGCAAAGAACTCCTATGGAAGTCATAAGAACTCTAAAATACTAGGAATATCCTTTGCATCTTGAGGATATTCATGTTTACACCAAAAAAAGAAAAGGACCAGGCAATTCAGCTTCAAATTTTGCATAGAGCAGCTCTTTTTTTGAAACATCTCTGGTTTCTCTCCATCCATATAGACCACCAAATGCAGGCAGGGACAATCTTCCATCTCTCCCTGTGTCCTGACTGATTCCCATCTCTGTTCCAGCAAGCTAGAGCTTCTTTGATGTTCCTTGGCATAGTCCAACTGATGCCCCTTAAGTTGATGAAAATCTGCCACAACTTCGTAGTCTCTCTACAATGTAGAAAGAGATGATTTATTATCTTGACCTCACATTCACAAAACCAACACCTAGAACAGATTTGCATGCCTCTTTTCATGAGGCTGTGTTGAGTGAGTGCAGCCTGATTGGCTAACAGCCAAGTGAAACATGCTATCTTGAATGGTATCTTGACTTTCCAAATCATCTTCCAAGGCTATCCACCTATACGAGTACCAGGTCTTTGTGAGCTTCTATAAGCCGAGCCAATTGAAAATCTGCCTTGCTCATCTGGATTCCAAAATAGATTGTCCTCATTTGTGTTTAGATCTTTGCACTACCCTAGAATGTTGAGTAGCTCAATTATTTTATTGACCTCCCAATCATTTAGATGTCTTCTAAACCTTAGATCCCACCCTTGATTATCTCTCATTTCTCTGATTGTAGCCTCTTTTTGAAGGCTCATATTGAACAAAATAGGGAACCTATTTCTCAAAGTCACCTAATCCACCCTTTTGTCTTCCCAGAACAAAGTCCTTCCACCATTCCCTACCTTGATTTTGCATTTGTTAAAGAATTTGATCCATAAATTTCTGATGGATCTCCATACTCCAGATCCATAGGGTTGTGTGGACAGGTTGGTGATCCACAAATTCTCCATACCAAACCTAGCCTTTTTGTAATGAATCTTGTAAGGATGAATTCAAAGTTGGTCCGTTATTTCTCTGGTGGTTGTGGATAAAGGTGAAAAAATTAGCCCATGAAAACACAACCCACCTAAGTTTGGGTTGGTTATTGACCCGCCCATCTATTGGCTCAATGCCTCCGTCCATTTCAACCCATAGAATCTAGGTTGATATGTAGCCCAAATTGACCCATAAAAAATCTTGTTAAAATATTTTCAATTTTTTTTTGTTTGAACGTGTTATATATAGCCATAATAAAGAAAAAAAATAGTTTTATTAGGTACTAAAGTATCACTCCCTCCCTTCTAATTTGTGTTTGTCTTACTTTCCATTTTAGTCCGTTTCAAAAATAATGCCTTCCCTTTTTTGGCAATCTTTCATAATTTCCATATGACATGTTTAAGACCAGAAGATTAAAGGACATTTTGATACATTTGACATATCATTAGTTTAAAAGCACAAGATACAAGTCTATTTTACTTTCTTAAACACCATGTCAAGTCAAAACCATACAAACAAATTGAAACGAGGGAGTACAAAAGAAGAAATGAAGCAATTAGAATTTAGTAAGAAATTAGACAGGTTGGATTATGACCTGCATTTCAGCCCAAATAACTTTTGGGCAACTCAGCCCAAATAAATATTGGGAAACTCAACCCATTTTAACCCACTCAAATTCAGCTCAACCCGCCCATCTGACACCTCTAGTAGTGGAGGGCGGGTGGAGGAAGAAAGAAGGAAGGAGAAGAAAATGTGAAAAATAAATATATTAAGTGGTAAAATATGTATTACAACTTACATCAGATCTAGTTATGGCATTGGCATAAAACATAACCCTTTAATTTGGCTTCAACTGGTATTTATATCCTCCAACTTTGGGTGTGCACAAATAGACACATAAACTTGTATAAAGTTGAACAAGTATCCACACATGTCCTACTTGGCAATTCGTGTGAGAGATACTCTAACTGATTTATATTACGTCATTAAGGACGTGTGTGTCTACTTGTTCATCCTTATACAAGTTTAAGTGTCCACTTGTGCACACCCAAAGTTGGAGGGCATAAATGTCAGCTAAGGCCAAGTTAAAAGGCACGTTTATGTATTATACCTATGGTATTCAAGGTCAAGTCAAAAAAGTTTGGGGGTAACAAGACCCCACAAAGATCGGGTGTGTAACTGAAAATCCGACCAGAGTTCTGGAGGTACTTATGCCTATTCCTAAAGGGAAAAAGAAGGATCTAGACGGCAAAAGAAATAACAACATAAAGAATAAAGCCTACTTTAAAATATGCCACTATAAGACGAAAAAGTACAAAATGAAAGAAGCAATGCATTTTTCAGAATGAAAGTCAACTCTACAGTTTGTCCCTTCCATGGTATGAAAAAACATGTAAAAAAAGATGTTACTAAATAGTGATTTACCTCACGGCCAACAAAGGGGGATGTATTGACTGAAAATGACATTTTCACTGTAGGTTCTTCAACCTTGATTGAAGGTAATGGTTTTCCATCGCTTTTGTCAGCAATAGTCTCTCCAATCTAAGTTTACAAAAGAAGAACAGTGGTTCAGAAACAGCTTTGCATCAAATGTTTGCAATCATCTCAAATGACAAGTAATGTATATAAGCCAACCAACCAACATATTCAGTTTTAATACCTGAATATCATCAATGCCACACACCGCACAAATATCTCCAGCTTCAACAGTTTCAGCAGGAACTCTACTGAATTTCTCATACACAAATAACTCACTTACTCTGCCGAATCTGCATGCGTCTTCAGATGTACATATCTGAAAAGGTTATTGTATAACTCATCAAGAAAAGAAATTGAAAACTAAAAGAACACACTTCTCACATAGATAGGACTAGCATGTATAACAAGTTCCATGAAAAAAATGAAATTTCATAAATTTATTATCTCAAAAAGTTTGATAAGCTAATAAGGCAAGCAACAGTCTTAGTCACATTTAGTCGACACTAATATACGAGGTCCTAAGATCAACCATTAAGATCAGCACCAGAGGTTTATATGTATTAGTGGAATTATACATCAATCAGAGCATAAGATCAATGAAGAATCCTAGCATTTGATCTTATATTCTCAACTTCTCAACCTAAATTTAACAACTAGAGGTGGGAGAATGGATGGAGACTCATGACTTGTATTCGGTCAGCACAAAGATTGGTTTGTCATCTGTTAGATCAACTGCAATGCTCTTAACTTAGAATATACGCATACATCAAGCTATAGAAAACATTGCTTTTGGCTGCTAGAGAACTTCTGTTGGAGAGGTTAAATCTCTCTTGTTAAGCGTGTGAGTTTGTAAATACAACACATACACATACACTGCTTGTATATGGGAGATTTTCCGATTATTGATTAAATTAATTACCTTATCAAAAAAATGTGTACAAGTGTGTGGACGTCGTCTTTGATCTCATAGTAAAACAAGAAAGGTTAGACTGGAATTTTTGGAACTTAGAACTTTGTTCATGTGTGATAACCTAGCCTTCCCACATGAAGAAGATTAGTTCGTTATCTCAACTGTTAATGCACCTAACGTAGAGACATAACATCTATCAAGTGACAGAAAGACTTCCTTTTATGCATGTTACTAACATACTAACATAGGAGAAACTAAAAATCTCTTGATAAGCCTCTTCAACAAAAACCTTTCTTGATAAGCCTCTTAAAAAATAATCTCTCTTGATAAGCAAATATGACTGTAAGAATTATAATACGCACACAGAATCACATCGTTTTTTACGTACATATGTATATTTCCTGTATTCAGAAAGGAAATTCTATATCTTGTACAATTTTGTGAGTGAGAGAAATTATGTTGCATCCTCGCAACAGATCCCTTGCATGAGCATAACTAAACACTGCAGGCAAGCAGTAAAACAGTATAGAAGTCAATTTGAGCTCCATTGGTAGGACAAACTGATCTAGAAGGTACTCATTCAAGAATAATACTTTAACTGATAATATCTCAAACAATTGAATGTAGTGTCTAGTGTGTATAAACAGGAACAACAGCAGTTTGCAAGGGAATAAAAAAGACTGATGTAAGAGCTTTCATAGGATGAACAACCCCAAATGAGAGAAGATGGTATGACCTACCTTCACATCCATTCCCCTGCGCAGACTTCCAGCATGCACACGTCCAATAGCTATGCGCCCTTTATGTTCTTCATACTCAATATTTGTAGCCTATAATGTTTATTGATCAGTTAGATAAGAAAATACATAATTATGGCTCCTTTTCAAGAAGAACTACAAAGTACTTAGTGGTGCAGAAGAGCCAACATCTGAGTAAGCATTGTCCCCACTCTAAGATCTTACATACAGATGATGTTTCAGCACTGGACCTACAAGGCTGAAACTTCATACATTTTTGACAAGCTATCCACATTGCTATTGAAACACCTCTTGAAAGAAATCAGTATTACTAGAGGTCATTTTATTTATTTTTCCTGTGTAGCAGTGCTTAAGGTGTTTTTCAATGCTTCAACTCTTTCCAAAGCCTTCCGACATTTCCCCACAACAAAGAGCTTCCAGAATACATCTCGATGCAAGCACCCATTACACAAGGAACAAATTTGCATCTTTTAAAGAGAGCCATTAAAGAAAATAAAGATGGTTTACTGCATAAAAAAATATGCAGACCAGCAGCTTTATCATAGGATAAATAAAAGAGGAAAGGTGAAGAAAGAACTAACAAGCATTTGAAGTGCACCATCTTTATTAATCTTGGGCCCTGGAATACATCTAATGACGGCCTCAAATAATGAGCCAAGATCCTCACCCAAATTTTCAGGTGATAGTCCTGCCTTTCCCTTGATACCACTGGCATATATTACCTGAAAATCACACTGCAGAAAAGAGGATAATGAGATAGAGATCAAAATCAATGTCTTACATAAGGTACCAACAATCCCAGAAAGTTCAACTGGTTAAAAGGGGACCTTAATGCTAATAACTGCCAGGCATCTTTAATTAAGAAATTCCTCTTTCAAGAATACCCAAACAACTCAAGAGAATATTTTCATGTTCATTGTACAACTCTCAAATGATGATAAAGATTTTGACATCTAATTTATCTCATTATCTGCTGTTTTTTGTGTGAGACTAGTTGTAGTTCCATATGTGTATCTGTTTAACATTATAACAAGGGTTTATATATGTCACAAAATCAGTATGTAGAGCTACTGCTTTGTTTTTTTTTTTTTTTTGAGATTCTTCTTCTTCTTTTGAAAATCCTTATTCCTTTACTTTTCTTGGGGGGGGGGGGGGGGGTGTTTAAGGACAGTATTCAATTAATATAAGATAAATGAAAAAGGAAATATCAAGGAGACATTTTACTCTGAAAAGCAGATGGCAAGAGATGTACCTGTTCGTCGGTGGCATTAAGTTCAATGAAGAGCTCAAATGTAGAGTTAACAACAAACTCTGGACGAGCAGAAGGTCTATCAATTTTATTGACTACAACAACTACAGCATGGCCAAACTCCAGAGCCTTCTTCAAGACAAATCTTGTCTGTGGCATTGGACCCTCAACAGAATCTACCTAAAAATATACAGAAAGCAGGGTGAATCCAAAAAGAGCACAGTTATAGTGGCTATCAAAAGAAACAAAAATAGAAGAGACCACGATAGTAGGTTTTATGTGAAGAGAATGCATCAGGAAAATAATATACAGAGACAATAAATACTTAGGCATACATAGCAAAAAAGCAGAAACTCTACCATTAGAGAAGAAGCATTTCTAGAATTTAACCAAAAGAAAAGGGCTACAATGCGACTATAAATGGTACTGAAAGATAATAGATTAAAACAATGTGTACAACAGAAGAAAACACTATAATATTTCTGGCTCATAAAAAGGAAGCAGACAGTTCCATCAACTCAAAACTGTGAAGCATGCACTAGATCTTTGTAATCACGTACTTCTTTTGTTATTGCTTAATGTAAAACTGTGAAGCTGTATCACAGATGAAAGCATTATGCTAATATTTATGGCAGTCACCAACTTTGTACTATCCCAATTAGGCGGACCCACGTGGAAGGGTGGGAGTGCACACGCACCCGTTACTTAGGGAAAATATGTATGTATGTGTATATACCTTGAGAAACTAATATATATTTTTTTGTGCACCCTAACAAAGGAAAGTGGGCTGGGGGCACGCTGGGTGCAGCCATTGCTTCCCTTAGTTGTGGCCCGGGATCGAATCCCAAATGTCCCTTTTCTATAGTTTTTTCTTTTGGTTTAAATTTAAATGGCTTATAGTATCAACGTTAAACATCTGATTTTACACCTATTTTCAGGAAACAATAAGCACAAATGAGAGAGCTGAGAATCAAACCTGCAACAATTCATACATTTTGCCCAATCTTAACAACTGAGCTATCTCTCTGAATTGTTTAAGCAGTGTTAAAGTTCAATTATTAGCGTAGAACCTTATTTGACCTATATACTTGTGTTCTCAACACTGCTCACACTACCAGTGACCTGCCAGACACGGAACTATCCCTCAGCCTTCATTGGAAGTTTTGTTGGCGTTTATGTTAAGATAATGGTGCCCCCGTCGTCTTCAAATCTTGGATCCGTCTAAGGCAGGTGACCTAATTTCGATTATCTAACCAACATGAAAAAGATTCAAACTAAAGTAAGAGCAATAATGTATTAATTACGAAATCAACCTTGTACCAGAAATCCAACAGCGACTTGAATTCTTAATTTACCACAACAAATTGAATTGTACATCAAAGTGCCAAATAATGCTTTGATGTAAATTCCTAATATAAAACGGGATGAAAGGAGAGGTGTTTCATCTCTTTACCAAGTGATTTAACATTCAAACCTTACTAATCATATAGATTTAATGTTGAAAAAGAAAACATATTATTAGGATTAAGGGGTTTGCTAAATTAGTTAAAGTACAAGTTATTGAGTCAAACTCGGACACCTTTCCAATTCCACGGTTCCCGAAATCCACAGTTTGGTACCCACCTGGATAAAAGAGAAAAAGGAAAAGGGCAAAGTAGATAATTCATTGCTCAAAGTAGAAGCAAAGGGATCAATGATTAGTCGGCTAACAACCCCAATTATTCATCTGCATTTAATAATTTGAGTGATCTAGAACTACCTTGCTGCAAATTAACTACTAATTAATATTTTTTGGGTCTGATAAACTATAATTAACATTTTAAGCAGTTCTAAACCTACATTTCATCAAATTGATCTCCTTTCTTTCGTGTCAAGTGATCCAAATGAACTTCACTTTTCGGAAGAAAATACCTGTAGTAACATATCCATAAAGGTCTAAAATTTACACTCAAAACGGAAGCCTAACGGTAAGTTGAAATTGACAACAATGTCCCATTAACTTAGCATATTGAGTCCCTGTCCTAAAACCTTAGCATCCTGGTTGACTGCTTTTCTTCTTTTTTTTACCTTTTTCAGATCTTCATTCTTTTAACCAGCAGAAAAATAAACCTAAATAAGTAAACAAAAACATAGCCAAATCTTGGCACACAGAAGAGCAAAGAAAAAACTAACTAAGAAATCCCAGACATCATGATTGATAGTATTAAATAGGAAATGGTCCCTCTTATAAATTTTATAGTAGAAGTAGTCAAAGTACCACAAGGAGAACTCCTTCAACCATGTTGAGGATACGTTCTACTTCACCACCAAAGTCAGAGTGCCCTGGAGTGTCAATTATGTTAATTTTTGTATCCTTGTAAGTAATTGATGTGTTTTTGCTAAGTATAGTTATTCCCCTTTCACGCTCTATATCATTGGAGTCCATGATCCTTTCTTGTACAAACTGGTTATCACGAAAAACCTGCAATGGAAAATTGCAATAAAATTGAACTTTAATACTTAGTCTAATGGTTTTAAAGTGTAATCATCCCAAAAAAATAACAATGATATCAACTTCTAAACTAAACTTTATAAGTTTTATGATGATTTTAAGGAGAGGAAGAGGTTTTATAACATTACTTTTAAAAGAAAAAAAAGTGTTCTTTTTATTTTCAGACAGCAAAGGTGTGCCTCCTTGAAACAGCAAATACACAGATTCCACCAAGTATCACAAACAACATTCCTAATAACTTGCTCTTAAATTCTTAAGCACCAGGTATTTCTCCCAATACCATTCAAGAATCACCAACAAAATTCCTAATAACTTGCTCTAAATTAAAGAGGAGGGCAGTCAACACTCAACACTGTGATTCAGTAACTCTTAAGAAATTTAGAATTACTGTTTTCTACCAACATGAATATCTCAATAGAATGTTGAGGATGAAGAGCATGTTAAGCCATAAGGATAGTAAAGTTGTTTAAATTGCATAGCATTAACTTATACTAGCCAAGATAAAAAAAAGCGCCATAAGAACATTGAGATAGTCATTTCATTACCAACCTTTGCTTGTTTGAGCATTGAATCAACCAATGTGGTCTTCCCATGATCAACATGTGCAACAATTGCTATATTCCGTATATCACTTCTCCTCATCAATTGGCTCTTCTTCTCTAAGGCAGTTAGAAACAGAAGGGCAATCACTAACTACATGTACAACAAAATTCATGTTTTCCAAAATACCATTTTTTTCAAACCTAGCTCAATTTTACCACGACAAGAATTCTGAATCAGAAATGCCCCCTCCCAATTACAGTTAAAAGCCCATAAACGTTAATTATTCAAAGAAAGAAAAGGGCAGAAAATGATTAATACAACTGACCAGATGGAGCTTGAGTAGCCTCAGAAACAGCGCATTTGATAGAAGTAGGAATTGGGTTGAGTTTGAGGGGTAGTTTAGCAGATAAACAACAAGGCAAAGTAGTACCAAACAAGTGCTTCTTAAAGATAGGAGTGGAAATACAAAAAGTTTTCTTGGGGAGGGAGAAACATGGAGTTGTTGAAGCCATTGACATCTCCATTGCGCTCTCTCTCTTTCTCTCTATCTCACTTTTCTCAGAGCAATAGAGGATTGAAGTGAGAGGCCACTATTAAGGGGTAGTAGTAGAGGGAGACGGGGGTTCCTTAGAACCAACAATTCCCACTTCGGATTACTTTTTTTTTTTTTGGCTAGATAAACAATGTATATAGAACATTTCTAAATTAATAACCTCTCTTGGATAAAAAAAAATTTCATCTCGACTTGGGATAGTGGAAAAAATCATTGATAAGATAAGATAATAAACTAATATTGTAATTATTTAGAATTTATAGGATATAAATTCATAAAATGATTAGGATGCTCTTATATTAATTCAAGAATACATTAGTCCAGATAAATATTATAGATTAATATAATGAAATTAATTATTGGGATAATTTCAGAGACTCTCCTTTTAGGTTTTGTTCTATAACACTCACCTTCCATGTGATTTACAATATTACGCCGACATTCCTTATTTTTTATTTTTTTTTATTTTTTGTAATAATTTTTTAAACCTATTTAAAATAAGTGTAAATCAATTATGACTTGACAAATTTGCGCTTCTTTATATTAACTTCTTATTAATGCATATCATAAAAAATATGACTTATTTAATAAATACTTTAAAAATAAATTAGCACAAATTAGTTTTTTTGTCAAATGTAGAACTTTTATTTAACCAAAAGTGAATCATTTACAAATCGCTAGTTCCAGTGGACTCTACGAACTAGACCTCGAAAAATACCTCTTTTGTACTAAGAAAACTAAACAGTATATGTATGTCCTAGCTAGGATAACTATTTAAGCTATGCAATAGTTGATCTCATTTCCTGGTGTGGTTGTCTCGAGTGTGAAGGTGGATAACTGTCTCTTTCAATCCATTGGCACTTTCTTTTCTTTTCCATTGGAATCGTCTACAGTTTCTTTTGTTCTAGATAAAATATACACGTATTCTTGTTTACCGAACAAAGATACACATTTCTTCATTTAAATTTATTTTAAAAGTATTTATTAAACAAGTCATTTTTTAATTATATGGATTAATATGAAGAAATTAATCTAAAGAAGGACGAATTTGTCCAATCATTGTTAATTTATATTTATTTTAAATATATTTAAATAATGGTTATAAGAAATCAAAATAACGGAGGTAGGCATAATATCGTAAATCATAGGGGAAGTAAGTGTTATAGAGCGAAACCTCGAAGGAGGTCTTTGAAATTATCCCTTAATTATTTAAATCTAATAATACAGATTTAATTAAAAGCTCAATTTCATTGGACCAATCCATTGATTTGGGCTACAAAGAGTCCACTTTACTAAAGCTTTATATGTCATGTCACTTAAATATGGTAGGTTGAAGAGAAACCTATTTTTGGCATTACTCCCTCATTCTACAGTTATAAATAAGGGTTCTCATAATTTAGAAAAAACACCAAAATTCTAACGAGAAGCCAGAGCGAGCTCGTGGATCAAACGCCGCACATTCCTCTATAAGCTACACGTTCAAGAATTCAAGCACTCAAGATCAAGACCATCATACTCAATAATAGGCTGAAAAGCCCTTAAATTCAAGTACAAGTCATGATCAAGATCAAGATTCAAAATCAAGCTAGAAGGCCCTTGAATCCAAGTACAAGTTCAAGTACAAGTCAAGATTAAGGTCAACTTCAAGTTAGAAGAACAACTAACAAGCTTGACTAAATCAATTGAAGGCTTGACAAAGTGTGTACACGAACAAGATGCTAAACTTTTCAAGCTGACAAATAAGATGGATAACATAATTGAAAGAGGATCAAGTCAAGCACCTATGAAGCTTCTTAGAATTCAAGAAAAAGAAGAGTCTTGCATAAAGCAAACAAAGATTAAAGAAATTCATCTCATCGCTAAAGGTTTGATTCATATTGATCAATTGATGGATTTTACAAAAGAGGCCATCAAAGGCAAATCTGAGTCCTCGTCCAAATTTTATCTCACATATGCCTAGTCGTATACACAAAGATTGATAGCTTGAAGATGCATGAGGGCTATCAACCTCCTAAGATCCAATAATTTGATGGTAAAGGAAATCTCAAACAACATATAGCGCACTTTGTCGAGACTTGCAATGATTTTAGGACATATGGTGATTATCTCGTCAAACAGTTCGTTCGATCTCTCAAAGAAAATGTATTTAATTAATACACATATCTCAAACCTGGTTAATATAGATAGTTGGGAGAAGTTAGAGCAAGATTTACTCAATCATTTTATAGTACAAGGTATGTCGTTAGTGTCACGTTCCGAGCCTACACTCCGAATGTGACCGATACTTGAAAACCATTGATGGTCCCGAGAGAATCCTTGGTCTGGCTGATTACTGAGCGAAAGACTAAACATACATGCAGAAACATTATATGTCACGCCCCGAGGCTACCCCTTGACGTAAACACGAGACCTAGGATCACGAGTGACCCCAACCTAACCTTGAGTTGGCATATCATAGGCAACTGAATATATCTATGAAAAGATGAACTAATGCGGAAGCTAAATCATGAGATAACTAATAGTGGGGAATACCCAAAACTAGTCTGAATATATAAATAATGAATAAAAGTTTAGTGATATTGAACAATCGCTCAAATGCTAAAGTTGAATCTAAAACTATGTCTGAAAAAGCCTCTACTGACTAAAGTTGATGGGACATGTCCCTAGTTAACCCTAGCAAAATTGAAACTGAAATGAAAGACTAAATCTGAAATATGTCTATTGTCCTCAAAGTATGAGGACTCACCACTAAAGCTGCTGAATGTGGATTGGGAACCGATCTACGCTTCATCTGAATATTGAGGACCTGAACCTACATCATAAAAATATGTAGCACAGAGTATGCGTCAGTACTTGGAAGGTACTGAGCATGCAGGATATGATAAAAGTTGAACAAAACATATAAGCTGAACAAATCATACTGAGCAATGATATAATTTGAACATGATGGAAATACAGAAATATAATGAAAAGAACTGAACTGAATGCAATGACCAAGTATATAATATGATGAGACTGAATACTAAAATATAACTGTAAACCTGGTCAAATGAACTAGAGTCTAACTGTGGGATCTACTAGTAACCGACATAACCACCACGTGAGCTAACCATGTTGTCCGATGTATACAACCTATTGAAGGGCCCGATATACCTTGCCAGAGGTATAAAGGTATGACTGGGGTGATAACTAAATATGATGCCCATAGAAGGGGACTTAACCTACGGGGGCACGTAGTTCTAGACTATGAGGGTACGCTGAAACCCTAGTCCACTCGGTGCTAAGCCTACTCCCAATTGAATATGTATATCTAACACACATAGCTGAAATACTAAATTGCTGAATAGCTCAAAATACTGACATACAAATTTGAGAATGTAACAATTATATACTGATAATGTGACATTCGAAAATTGAAACATGTATATCTGTTTAACTGACCTAGCATGTGTAATTCATGTACTAAGGAATCTACACAACTAGGGTTGTGAGTTTCATTCAAAGAACTAAGCAACGATTCCACGAAAACATGATAATCTGATTAGGAATACTCTAACAGCTAAATCACAACTAATATCTAAGGTTTTAGAAACCCTAGGTCTAAGCAAGATATAGCAAATCAAGAATCTGACTGAATTCTATGGACCTAATAGGTGAAAGGAACCCACTAGTGAAATCCCACATACCTGGTGACAAATTTCACGAAGAAATCTTTCGATTTCGGGGAAGAAATTGAAGGAAACTTGTTGCATTCTTGGAGGATTTCGGGTCGCCTCTTTCTCTTCTTTGTTCTAAGCTTGGTGAATTTTTGTGACTAATGGTTTAGGGTAAAATCTGACTAGAATAATAGGTGAAAACTAACCAAAACGAAGTAGTTTAAGGTTAAAATAATTAGGAAAAAAACCCAACTACCCCTAACTAAAAAGTCGATTGGGGTGACCGATGGACCGTAGGTCGACTGACGGTCAGTCCTGTCAGTCGTCGTTTGGTGTCTAAAGGCTGAAAGTTGGGGGTCAAATCCACGGACCTAAACCACGGACCGTGGTTCCACTTAAGGTCCGTAGGTCTGGCCGTTAGTCAAGACTTAACTAAAAAATTTAAGGGTTTTGGGGAAGAGTTGAGGTTGCCAACCACGGACCCTACCTACGGTCCATAGTTCGACCTACGGTCCGTAGGTGGCCTCCGTCGGTGGCACCTGCAACTTCTGAAAATCTGGAATTTTTCCTTTCTCGAATTTGGGGTGTTACATTATAAAATAAACATTTAAAATCACTCAAAGATATCATATGCAAAAGTTTGAAATAAATCTGAATATAAATAATGACAATGATGAAGACGACGATGATGATAACAACGATGTTTAAAACTTCTGAATAGTAAAGATTGAACTGACTCATTAACTTTGCTTTTCTATGAATCCCCTTCTAACTGAAGATAGGTGTTGGGACAAGACTCATAGCTACTTGACTATTCCACTGAAAATGACTAAAAATCAAATAAAATGAACTAACTTAATTGAAGCTCTTCGAAAGTGAAAATCTGGTAGTAGTATTTTTATTGGAGCTCTCCCCAACTACTGAGGGAAAAAGATCTTATTGAACGCCTAATATTGTGAGTACCTGATGAGTCCACAAATTTGCCTCATTTAGGGATATATTTTAATAGAAATTGTGTCCTCAAATGCTTATTATATCTCAATATTTGATGAAAACCCTTAAGTTTCAGGTATTTGGAGTTTGAAGGAAAGCATGGACACTACGTCACAAAAAGGAATGAAAAGGCTGAAAAGAACGAATAAATGAAGGCTTGACGATCGCCGAGGGGTCTTACTTAGCCTTTTGTTCCAGTGTGCTGATCCCTCAAGGAAAGGATCAAGTCAGCGGAAAAAGGGAGCAGTCGGCGCATCGTCGAGAAGTTCTGTGAAGCGGTACCATGTCGCCCAATGACCCAGAGCACGACGATGTTGAAGGTTGGTGCAAGACGGTGATGAACTACACCAAAAGGCGAATCGCCAAGTTGATAAGTGATTTCGACTAACGACGCAAAATGATCCGCTGCAGCACAAATTTGTGAAAACTATAAATACTAGTTAGAGTTGTAGTTTTAAGAGTCGAACAATTATTATAATTTTTATATATAATAGTATTTTTTGATATTTTTGCTCTAAGTTTGAGAGGGTTTTGAAGACTTGAAGATCCAAAGGGTTTCATCTTCACGATTTGGATTTAGGTCTCTTAGATTCTTCAATTTTGGCATGTACCAAGACTTAAATCTTCATACCCAGTTGAATGCGAGCTCAATTTGGTATAAATTTCTATTTCTTATACATGTGTGGCTAAATCCCCCAATTCTTGGGGTGTGATTTAGCGAATATGGGTTAAGATAATTGTTGGGTCTTGCTTTTGATAGTTTAATCGTAGTTTAATTGTGATTTCGTTTAGTAGTTGTGGATGAATTTAATGAATTTGTAGTTGCAAATACAAGTTTATTTATGTGTTTTTGGCTTGCGTGAGAGAGAGGTCGTAAAACTAAAACTACTAAATTGATGGCTGGTGGGAATGGGTCGACATGAGGTTCAGCTCGAGAGAGTGAATTCTAGTCTCATTCCCATACAGTCAACTCGAGAGAGTGAGTGAGTTAAGGCGTAGATTGGTCTTCATGCGGCAAATGGGTGTCCGAGAGGAACGCATTTGAAACGGGGTAAGTTGCTCGAGAGAGAGCTTATCCCCCTTAAAGTTTAGCCTAGTCACAATTATTCTATGAATCTTCTACCAAAAGCATGTACCCAATAATCTAGCTTAACCTGTATTCCAGTCACATCCCAAGGATCCCCTCTCATTACTTAGAAATCTTTGTTTATTTTGTTGTTTTTACTTACTAGTGATAAAACCCCATTGTTAATTGACACTCTTGTGTCTCCCTTTAATTTATAATGTTTTTAATCATTAATGTCTTTAGCTACGACTAGTTAGAACTAAATTTTATTCTTCTATTAATTCTCAATACCACTCTCTTGGGAACGATCTCAACCCTTGGTTGGGTTACTAAACTATTGTACGATCATAGACACTTGCATCGGAAGTTGCGTCTTGATTACACAGATATCAAAATGGCGCCGCTGCCAGGGAGTGGTGTTATTTGGGAATTCTTAGTTAAGTAGAATTTTTGGTTTTAATAGTTGTAGTTTTACTAATTTTATTTTTAGTTTTGTTTTTCTCTAAGTTGTTGTATGCAAAAACTCTGAGCATGGCTGAGGGAAGTGGTGGCAAGGTAGCTGAGGCAAACCAAGAATGCGAGGGTGACTTCAAGTTAGATGCAATGGTAACTCAGCTGAACGACTTGGCCATTAAAATCTCAAAGGTGGAAAACCAGTGGAAGAGCCAAAGGAGGCACATACATCCTTATGAGCGAGAAAGGTCTAGGAGCAATGAAAATAAGTGTATCGAGGATACTCTATTAATCATTCTCCAAAAGCTTCACGAGCAAGATAGAATGTTAGAGGTGATGAGGGAAAGCGTGGAGGTACTGAATCAGATGAGTGACTCCCACTCAAGATCAATTTAGTTGATTGAAGACCTCTTGGACCACACATTGCCTCATCTCTACCCAAGCAGTAAAGGCAGGTTGCCTAGTGGCATTAGGTCTAACCCCAGAGATGAAGTTTGACTGGTAGCTCACGTCGAGCCACGACGTTAAATAAGGCGCTTCTTGGGAGACAACCCAAGGTTTTAAATGTTTTAGTTTGTTTTTATAAATAATGGTGTGTTGATTTTGTAGGTTAAAACGAAGAATGTTTTGAAAAGTGCAAATTGGCGAAATAAGGATCCAATTGGCGAATCGCTGAACTGGTTGGCAATCCAGCTAGTGTTCATCGTTTGGACCTCCATGTAAACTGGAAGCCCTGTAAAACTCAGGGAGATACGAGACCATTCGGTGAATCGTTGATTAGATCGGCGAGCAATACTAACGTCGCCGCATGGACACGAACTGGACAGTTTATAATGGCCAAAAGTCTTAAAATTCGAACTTCTTCACTTTCCCTCGCTTTTTAAACTTTAAAACTCACACCAAGGTAGTACTCTCAATCTCTTTGCTTTCAATTAGTATTTTAGTTATTGATTGGTGCTTGGAACTTGGATTTCATTGCCGCCTAGCTTTCCAATCACGTTTTAATCGGCACAAAAGGTTGGTTTCCGAATCTCGAGCTTACATTTGAAAATTTTACATTAATTTGCTATGATCATATTGTATTGATGTGTGTTGGGCCTCTCTGATAGGATTAGAATGCTTAAATGCCTAGTTTAATTTGAAAATATTACTCGTATGTTTGATTGTCAAATGTCCATAATTTTTGTGCTTTTTAATGAATTGGATTGTGATTGTGTGTCGTTAGATTGACTGGGTGAAGTTTGAGTAGCCCACGTTTGCGCTAAATGTCAAAAAATTGCTCAAAAATAGAGAGGGTGACACCACTCTTAAGAGCAAATATCGTCAAATGGCCAAATTAAGCAAATCCGGGAGAAATCTGAGTATCCCAGGTAAATGGGTAGTGCAGGTCTTGTTTGAATTTCGTTAGTGCATGCTTTGATTTTGTTTTTGGAGTTTGCGGGATTGAATTTGAGAAGGTGGATTGAAAATGGGAACATTGGGCCATTTGGCGAGCTAGGTTGAACTCGCTGAATCGTTCGGCGGTTCTCCCAATGTATCCATCTCACCCTTAATATCATGTCAAATTGGATGTTTGAGTCTGTAACTTTCACTGAGAAGTCATGGGTCGCCGAAAGCACTCAGCGACTCGCCAAAAGTACTCTTGATCGCCATTATGCTATTCTGACCCCCTAATGCACTGTAACTTTCGGCGGACAAACCAATGCTCGCTGAAAGGACCTTCCCATCATTGACTTGCTATAATTTGAAGCCAATCCTTTCGGTGTACCCGAGTTAGCTCGCCAAAGAGGTTCGGCGACTCGCCGATCCACTTGGTGAGTCTTCATGCAGTAGATCGCATGTGCTTCTATTTTATTTTTCCCCTAACTCTTCCCAATCTTTTGCAGATATAGTACGTACAAATCAAAACATGCCACCCAAGAAGGCAACAAAAGGCATTAATATAAATGATTGGGGTTCAAATCCTCCAAAGAGAGGAACATAAGAACTCCCACTGAGAGACAAAGGCAAAATGAAGAAACATATAGCAAAGAAAGGAGTAGCTATTGAGACCCAAGTTGAGTGGTCTAAGCCTGAAGATGATCAACCCTTGATTCACCGGCAGAATAGGCTCCGAGATAGACCTCAACCCACACCCACCAGAGTTTCATCAGCTGTAGCTCCTCTTGAATCAGATGCAGTGCCAGCTCAGGCACCTCCAGTGACTCCTGCACTTCTTATCGTTCCTCCAGCTAGACTGCTGAACAGGTTAAAAGGTGAAGGGGTACAAACTATCATAGAAGAAAAGCTTCTATCTATGGAGGGCATAGAAGGCAAACATCCTAATGTTATGGACACCCTCCGCTACTATGAGTTCGAGCAGTTCACAAGACCCCGAAGCCCTTACATTCCTTCTTGGGTTAGGGAATTTTACACAGCCTATGGTGAGTTGGTGCCCAAGAACAAGAAGATGGCAAGTGAGTTTAGACCGGTGAAGTCGGTCATGGTCAGAGGCAGACGGTTGAGTGCCACATCGAGCATATTAACAGTGTGTTGGGTAGACTACTGCACTCGGTACTTCCTTATGAGAGGTTACCTATTGTTCAGTACCTAGATGATTTGAAGGGTTAGTTAGCTCCGATGATTTCTAACACCACCCCGAGGTGGATGGATGTAGGGTCTCCTATTGAGAAGATGGACTTGAACATTGCTGTCAGGTTCTGGTTTGACTTCATCAGCAGCATTATCATGCCATCCCAGAACGAGTCCATATTGCATCATCCTAAGGCAGCTTGCCTTGGTTCTATCATGGCCAGGAGGCGCATTGACCTGGGGCTGCTGATTTCACAGGAGATGGCCATGAGAGCCAAACAGAAACTAACGTCTCTACCTTTTCCAGTTCTGGTCACTGAGCTGTGCCAACGAACTGGAGTACCTCGTGACACTACGAGGGATGTTGAGGTCACCCCGTCTTCCGCCATCGATATCCGGCGTATTGAGGTCGAGTTCACACGAGAAGAGGTTGACAGGAGGAGACAGCTCCAGCAGACACTTCTCCAGAGGTCAATGTTGACTCATTACCAGCAGAGGCATCTTCACCTACTCCGGCTTCTGAGCCATCAGGTACATCCACCCCTTCCTCTTCTTCGCAGGCCCCAGGTGTTTCATTACCCTCTCAGCCTGTCAGGATTACTCAGGCCATGATCCTAAAAATGGGGCATTTAGCCCAATCAACTGATACATGAGCGGCCCGACTCGAGAGGTCTATTCCAGGGATCATCGAGAGCATCATACTTGCTGCACTAACCTCGCTTCAGACTTCTATTGATGTACAGCTTGTGAAAGCAGATAAGGGAAGTCTTCTGAGGTTTTGGCTTTAAAAGCCGAAGTAGAAAATCTAAGGAATGAAGTAGACTATCTAAAGTCTACTGACTTCGGTTCATTAATAGAGAGGGCAGACGACCTTGACACTCCTGAGACCTCAGGGATCCCTCTTTCTACCACCGAAGATGTGCAGAGGGGTGGCATAACAGATGATGATTCAGATGCAGGGACAAATGAGGAACTACTAGCAACACCTGGGGAGGAGATGGTAGAGAGCCAAGAAGAGAGCATATTCAGAGATTTGCCAGATCTTGTGAGGATAGTTGTGCAGCCAGCGATCTAGACACTGCTGACTGAGACGTCACAGCAGCTCCTAGCAGACCTGGCACTGCTATTTCTCTTGAGGCTACTCCGGGCACTGATGCCCATGTTCAGATTGCTACATCGATCACTAAGACCCCGACAGATGGAGAGACTGTATAGCCGGGACTTTTCCTTACCCCCCTCTCTGTCTTATATGCTTTTACTTTTGGATACTTTTATTTGCATTTGAGGATAATTTTTTTTGTTTGTGGTGGGTTGAGGCACACACTTTTATGTGCTACTCGTAAATCGTATTTTGTTTGAGTATTTGGGTTGTGAGCTATTGTTGTATTAATACTATTTTTTGTGGATGTTCGAGCTTATGGCTCTTCTTTTTTATTTTAAATTGCAAAATGATTTTGACCTTTCTGAAAAATTTTGAATTTTCGCACATTTTCACCACCCTTTATATGCTCGTGAATGTGGTTATTCCTTGGCAAATTTGGGTCTCAGTTTTGATCAATATTGATGACTTGAATAGTGCTTACAATCGAACGAACATGAATGTACGGCTACGATGAGGCCAAATGAAGTTGCATAGTCAATATGTGAACTCTTTGCATCTCGTTGTGATTAGTCATTTATCAAATCGATTCTTTTGTGATGACCGTTGCACACTAGCAAAAGTGTGGAGTCTTGTTTGACTTAAGTGTCGATGTTTTGTGTAATGAGGTTACTTGGAACCATGAATGACAACACCTAGAATTTGTCTTGTTGGTCTGGTTGACTAAGTAAGACTTTCTCTTGATATGATCTTAGGCAACTTCGAAGAGTGTGAACCAATTTGACATATACCTCTTTTGTGACCTACTTTGTGAGCGTGTGATTCTCTCTTGAACACCATTTGAGCCTTACCCTTCTTTGGAAGAAACTTGATGAAAACTAGACCTTTCTTAATCCATTACCTATAATCCTCTTGAATTGTGGTTTATTGAATAGTCAACTTAGGCCAAAAGCCTAAGTTGAGGGTGTGGTGAAAAAGAAAAAGGGAAAGTCAAGAAGTGCAAGGAAAGTCTCATTTAACCCATGGTGTTGAGAAAAATGGAACCCTTCCATATAAAAAAAAGAGAAAAAGAGAAGAAAAGAATAAAAAAAGAAAGTTATGGAATAAAGTACCAAAGAAATAGGGTTCCGAACAATCCATAGGAAGTGAATAATAGGATGACATATGATGCACTAATGAAAATAATGAAGGAAAAAGAAAGAAAATGTTGAGAGCACCACATTTCTTGAGGATAAAAGTCACTGACCTAAATGACCATACCTTTACACTCAGCCCCGTTACAAGCCTTGTTATTGTGATCTTGAGAAAGTCGAAACAAATGTTGATTGGAAAATACGAGCAAACCTATGGGTAAAAGCATGCATTGTGTTCATCTTTGTGAGTGTGAGCATTGTATCTGATTCCTGAACTTTAAATTGATTATACCTTTGCGTGTGAAAATGGAATCATCATTCGTGTGAGGGCATCTGAAGGCTTTTGTTGAGCTTGAACTTGCATTTGAAGCAAGTATTGCGAGCTTAAGAATCTTTGGTAATGGTGTGTCACAACTTGAATCTTTGAGTACACAATTGATCCTTGTATAAGAAAATTGAGTCTTGTTGTGTACATTCATAATTGAGTCTTGTGTAGCATTGTTTGAGACATCCTTGTTGAACTACTGAACTTGAGTTTTACTTGAGGACAAGCAAAAGTTTAAGTTGGGGATGTTGATGAGTCCATAAATTGGACTCATTTAGGGATATATTTTAATAGAAATTGTGTCCTTAAATGCTTATTCTATCTCAATATCTGATGAAAACCCTTAAGTTTCAGGTATTTGGAGTTTGAAGGAAAGCATGGACACTACGTCGCAAAAAGGAACGAAAAGGCTGAAAAGAATGAAGAAATGAAGGCCTGACAATCGCCGAGTCCACTTGGCGAGTCACCGAGGGGTCTTACTTCGCCTTTTGTTCCAGTGTGCTGATCCCTGAAGGAAAGGATCAAGTCAGCGGAAAAAGGGAGCAATCGGCGCATCGCCGAGAAGTTCTGCGAAGCAGTACCATGTCGCCCAATGACCCAGAGCACGACGATGCTGAAGACTGGTGCAAGACGGTGATGAACTACACCAAAAGGCGAATCACTGAGTTGATCAGTGATTTCGACTAACGATGCGGAATGATCCGCAGCAGCACAAATTTGTGAAAACTATAAATACTAGTTATAGTTGAAATTTTAAGAGTCGAACAATTATTATAATTTTTATATATAATAGTATTTGTTGATATTTTTGCTCTAAGTTTGAGAGGGTTTTGAAGACTTGAAGATCCAAAAGGTTTCATCTTCAAGATTTAGATTTAGGTCTCTTGGATTCTTTAATTTTGGCATGTATCAAGACTTAAATCTTCATACCCAGTTGAATACGAGCTCAATTTGGTATAAATTTCTATTTCTTATACATGTGTGGCTAAATCCCCCAATTCTTGGGGTGTGATTTAGCGAATATAGGTTAAGATAATTGTTGGGTCTTGCTTCTGATAGTTTAATCGTAGTTTAATTGTGATTTCGTTTAGTAGTTGTGGATGAATTTAATGAATTTGTAGTTGCAAATACAAGTTTATTTATGTGTTTTTGGCGTGCGTGAGAGAGAGGTCGTAAAACTAAAACTACTAAATTGATGGTTGGTGGGAATGGGTCGACATGAGGTTCAGCTCGAGAGAGTGAATTCTAGTCTCATTCCCATACAGTCAACTCGAGAGAGTGAGTGAGTTAAGGCGTAGATTGGTCTTCATGCGGCAAGTGGGTGTCCGAGAGGAACACATTTGAAACGGGGTAAGATGTTCGAGAGAGAGCTTATCCTCCTTAAAGTTTAGCGTAGTCACAATTATTCTATGAATCTTCTATCAAAAGCATGTACCCAATAATCTAGCTTAACCCGTATTCCCGTCACATCCCAAGGATCCCCTCTCATTACTTAGAAATCCTTGTTTATTTTGTTGTTTTTACTTACTAGTGACAAAACCCCATTGTTAATTGACACTCTTGTGTCTCCCTTTAATTTATAATGTTTTTAATCGTTAATGTCTTTAGCTACGACTAGTTAGAACTAAAGTTTATTTTTCTATAAATTCTCCAAACCACTCTCTGGGAAACGATCTCAACCCTTGGTTAGGTTACTAAACTATTGTACGATCGTAGACAATTGCATCGGAAGTTGTGTCTTGATTACGCAAACATCAGTACCTAAAATTGTATCATAAATGATGCATCGCCAAATGACGTCAGTACATGTAATGTATGATATGTAATAAGACTAAATGAAATAAATAATTGAACTGGATAAATGAATTGAAAAGAAACCGAAAGTAATCTGTCTGAAAGTGAAGTATGAATATGAAGTCAAATTATTAAAGCTTTACAATGAGATATGAAATAATAGAAAAACACTAAAAGAATATATTTTACTTTTCTTGGGGAGTTTCACTTACCAACAACCATCACTATGAATTTTGTGATGATACAATGTCTAGCCCACATTACCAGAGTCATATTATACCTTACCGGAGCATAGGACAACAAAACTAAACTTATGGATCCATCTAAAAATCCTTAATAAGACTGGGTGAGGAATCTTCTGAACCAACGATATGATCCTATCTATGTTGGCGGCACAATTTCTGGGGTTAGAGTTGTCTTGACTCTTACTTAAATCGGTGCTCAATAATACTCTCAAAACATGCAATAATTCTCAATATTGTAAATGTCTCATTTAGGGAAAATGTCCCACTGTAGGGGAAAACGTAAAATTTTATACTTTAAGTCTATTCTCAATAATATTTTTTTTAAACTGAACTGGATTGAACTTAAATAAACTTGACTATGCTTTTCTAAAACTCTTATTTTGACTCAATGTTCTGAATAGTATTTTATCAATGCACAACTTACTTTAAAGCTGACTAAAAATCTTTTCTCTAAAACTGATTATGCTTTCTTTAAACTAACATTGTTTTCTTGATAAAGATAATGCATAATAACTGATATATCAAGGCTTTCATGAATTTCCTAGTTAAATATAGTTCATGGGATGAAACAAGCATGATCAATGATTGAGAATCATCTAATAAATAATATACTAAAAGACCCACAACAAAAATCAAGAATTCATGATAAGAGAAGAAGTAGAACTTTCGAATGTAGTATATCTTGGATTTGAAACCCTAGTTGAACCTTGCTAACTGAAATTTAGACGTAGGGCGTGAGGAAGAACTCATTCACTCACTATGATAGTCCTACATACCTAAGTGGTGAATCTTGAAGAAAAATCTTGAAAGATGAACCTTAGCCTTGGTGTTTCTAGAAGTTCTTGAGAGTATGAATTTAGGAGAGAATGAGAGGGTTTACCTATGAAAAAATGATTTTCTACACTTTTGGGGTCATATAAATGACTTCCAAAATTTTAGAACAAAAACACCCTTAACAAAATAAATAATAAGAGCTAGAAGTTGAAATTTTATTCAACAGACAGTAAGGTTCGTATTCACTGCTTGTCGCGGAGTCATCATGGAGCTTTGGTCAAATTAGAGCGCCTCTAGTAAATCAGTCAAGTAGATAATGTGTATGGTTGAGATTGGTGATATATTTCATCAAAGAAAAATGTAGCCTAGAATGTGATATCAGTTATGTGTGATTTAACTTCTTTTGAAAAATCACTTTTGGAATGTTCTAAGTATAAAAAGGAAAAACTACAGAATATGACAAACATTAATATATATTTTAAATAAATAGCTACATTTTATTTTGTTAATGTTATATGGATATAACTACACAATAAATAGCAAAGTTAGTTATATACAAATAATCAAAAAAGTTATTAATATTAAATATGAAAGTTATTATTACACACCTAATTGATTATGTGTAGGTATGCTTTATGTGATTGGTTCCCCATGTTTATCCTCATTAATACTTTTTCTTTCATCAATATTCCTATATCACAAATTTTCTGTATTTTCCCCAAAATTTCTTTCAATTTAAGATCCTTTTAATGATTCTAGCAGCAATTTTTGTAATTTGAATTCATCAGATATTTTTTAATTGATTTTTCCTCGTTTTTATGAAAATTACATTTGTATACATCTATATTTACATCTATTTTTATAGGGTTTCGATTGAAGAATTATTCGTTTCTCCATTACAATGACTATAGTTTTTTTTTAAAAGGTAGTAAAGGAAGAACATGAGCAAAAAGAGATTGAGGTTTGTGTGATTATCAAATTTGTATATAGTAGAATATTTATAGATACTTGTATTGTAATATTAACACAAGTTGAAATGGTGATTTGTGAATCAAGTATATTTGGATACATAAGTAATCTATTCAATTTGAAAAATTGATTAGGCAATACAAGTATAGTTGGATACATTAATACTATATTTTATAAACAAATACCCGAGTTAACACCAAGCCTCAAGTATTACTAGAAAAACTTGACCAAAAAGAGATCGACTTTTGTTGGCCTTTTCAAATTTTTATACAACTGAATACTTACACACTTTGCTACCCGCACATTCTATTGTTTTTCATTTTCTTGTTTTTGGGTTGTCCAATATATCCATCTTTTGTATAACAACAATATATTCATATGTATACTATATTGGAGTATTTATTTTTTGTTTAACAACAATGTATTCATTTTTCAAATTGTCGTGTTCATATGTTAATAAATTGTTATACTTTACCTTGTTTAATATATTAATACATTAAGTTTTTATAAATACTTGTATCCTTGATATATTAATACTTTAAGTTTTATAAATAGAGATACCAATTTGAATTTGTGCAATTAATACATTTTTCTTATTTAGTTCATTGTAATTAAAATTGTATCAGTGTATAAATAGTAAAATAAAAAACATATATAATAATACATCTAGAAAAAAGACATAAATTGTAGTCATCTTTTGTAAATAACATATTATAGCTATTGAACTTTAATAACCCTATAAATATAGTCATTTTTGTAAGTTGCTCTAAAACAATTGAGAAAAATACTTAGAAAGAGTCACCACTTATTTTTTTTAAAGAAATTAAGAAAATTTAATTTAAAAGAATCTTAACAGACAAACCTTTAAAGATGTAGAGAAAATGGGTAAGATGTTCATATTTCTACTTTGAAAATGTGTTAGCACTTAAAGTATCTGCTAATATGTGATTGTTCGATGATTTCACTAAAATATTGACTAACTTTGAAAAAATTATCTAAAGTAAATAAGGACTTTTGAATCACTTAAAAAGTAGAAAATTGACCTCAACAATTGGAAATGAACATATCCGAAATGACCAACATTTTATTAAATCAACACAAAACAAATTTGGTTTGTCTTTAGGAGAAATTAATTAAGTCAAACTAAAACTATACTTAGAATCAAATAAATTAGAATTAAATTATCAAAAAAATAAAGAGAATAAAGAAATTAGGCCCAAGTCTGATTTCTATCCGACTGGACTAGAAGTTGGGCCTTCAACTACTGATTTTGGGCTTTTTGTCCATTTCCGTCCTTGTATATTAGTGTATACTTTCATTGCATCCCAGTGTATATCATATACATAAATAATGTATATTATTTTCAAATCTTGTATATTATATTCCAAGACCTGTATAGTTACTTCTTTTCTGGTTCAATTGATCAAAAGATAAATATTAGGGCCTTCATGGCTCCTTGACATGCAAATGGGGAGATTTTACACTAAAGTCTCCTAAAAAGGGATACAAATTAGTACATGAGGAGGAAACTTTTGTCAATTAAGAAGTCATATACGTAGTATTAACTCGTATAACCAGTAAGCATAAATCATGCACACATTATCAGTCATAAGCTATTAAAGAGGTAAACAGTATAGCAACAACATTGTGAATTAATAAAGGACATATGACTATCACTATTAAGATAAATATCATGGCTTTAGGGAAAGGCCAACAATAGATATTATATTATATAGTGTAAGACTTATATTATAATAGATAATTAATATATTGTGTGTATATTTGAAATACATTTGTGTATATATATATGTAAAAGCATTCTATTACAATAGATAGTATATTATGTGTATATTTAGTATACATTATAAGTATATATACATATAATATAATGTAGAAAAAATGGCTTGATATACCCCTCAACCCTTTCATTTAGAGATGATATACCCCTCGTTTTAAAAAATGACTCATATATACTCTATTGTTACACAAATGGCTCACATATATCCTTTTCCTCTAATGGAAGTGCAAAAAATAATTTATTAAAATCTTTTATTAAAAAAAATCATGTTGGATATATTTGATAATTCTCAAACATATCTTCTTCTTTTTTCTTTTTTTTTTGCCTTATTTGAGTCATCAGCTAATTTGAATTTATTATTTTGATGATCAAATTTATTTTTTTACTAACTTTGTTGTAAAATTTATCATATATGCCCCCAAATATTGTTACACATACAAAAAGATAAATTACAATATATTCATTCTTTTTACTTTTTTCATCACACTTTTTTTCCTCATATTTTACACTAAAATGAAATAAATAAATAAAATAAGAATAGGGAACTCAAACAATGATAATCAAAGAGTTCAAGAAAAAATATTGTGTGGGCAGAGGATCATACATACTAGTCCATATGATTTAAAAATAAAGAAATTTAAAGTTATTTTTTCATTTCCGTAAGATTAAAGTATATATGTGAATCATTTTTGTAACGACGGGCTATATTTAAGTCATATGTGTAAAAATAGAGGTATATGTGAGCTACTTTTGTAACGAGGGTATATCAACTCTAAATGACAAAATTGAAGGGTACATCATGTCCTTTTCCCTACAATGTAGGTATTCTATTATTATTATAGATAGTATATTCTGGGGTCGTTTGGTGTGAAAGATTACATATAATAGTCTTGAGATTAAATTGTAGTGTCACTTAATTTGTTGTTTGGTTGTCATGTCCGTTATAATTTATCCTGGGATTAATAATTAGTACCGGGATAAGCTATCCCTCCCCTTGGTGGTATAGTAATTCCGAAATAACTTATCCCGGGATAAAATAAGTAAATGACAAAAATATCCTTCTAAACAATTTTTATATATCACTTTTCACATTCATGAAGGGTACTTGTGTAAACAAATAAATTGTTCTTAAAATTTATGCAAAGCCTATTATTTTGAATACAACAAACCAAACACTCAATAAAAAATAATATCAACATAACTTATCTCATCATAACTAATTCCATCATAATTTATCACATCATAACTAATCCTGTCATAACTTGAATTCAAATCAACTGACTCCTATGTGTATATTTGATATACATTGTAAGTGTGTGTATATAAATATATATACACGTATTCTATTATAAGTAATAGATAGTATATTGTTATATTGTGTGTATATTTGATATACATAATATAATGTAAGTATTCTATTATAATAGATAATATATTATGTGTATATTTTATATATATTGTAAGTATATTATGTATATATATATATATATATATATATATATATATAGTTATAATTATTTCAAAATTAAATAGATAAAAAATCTACATTATATTGGTAATTGGCACAAACTTTTGAATTAATAAACGTTATTTCTTTTAAAAATAAACGACTCAGCCCATCAAGTCCACTAGGCCAAAATCGGTTCCAACCCAATTGAATCGGAATAATAAGGTTGGCAGGTTAAGGGCCGGGCTAGATGGAATTTTTTTACTGTTGAGCTCGGACCAAACCAGCCTAGTTACGAGTGACTCGGCCCAGCCCAACCTTGTATCGGAGATCGATAGATTTTTTTAAGGGGAAACTAAATAAATACCCCCATAAAAGAAAAAAAATTACAAATATATACCGCTATACATTTATACCCACTAAATAATTACACTATATACCCCAAACTAATTTCGTTTAGCTAATACTAAATCAGTATCATATACTGTATTGGTATCATTAAGACTGATAATTTTGCTTAATTCATACTAAATCAATATATATTGTATTGGTATTAGTAATGATTCTTGTTTAGAAATTACTCATTAATTTCTAAACAATAAACCTTAATGATACCATAAAAATATATGCATACTCTTATAGTATCATTGACTAATGAGTAATTTTTGAACAAAAAATCTTAATGATACCACAACAATATACATATGCTCTTATAGTATCATTGCCTAATGAGTAATTCTGAACAAGAAACCTCAATGACACCACAACAATATACATATACTCTTATAGTATCATTGACTAATGAGTAATTTTTGAACAAGAAACCTTAATGATACCAATACAATATAGATATATTGATTTAGTATTAGTTAAGCGAAATTATCAACATTAATGATATCAATACAATATATGATACTGATTTAGTATCAGTTAAGTGAAAATTAATAGCTTTAATGAATGGGGATATGAGCTGTATTTTTTTTTAGGAGAATAGGTATTTCTTGTATTACTTTGAACTGAAAGGTATGAACATGTAATTATCTTGAGTTTTATGATCCATTTATATAAATTTTCCTTTTTTTAATGGATTGAGTTGACCTTATCCGGTCTAGTGGATACCTTTACTAGTGACTAATTGAAGGTGTGTAATATGTAAGTACATTGTATTTTGACCAATTGACTATCTGAACTTATATTCACACAATTTCAGATTTCAATTAGTTATAGATATTATATATCATATACACTTATTGAAACCAGAATCTTGTTACTTAGTAACTAAGTAAACTGTCGCTATTTTTCACAATTTTGAGCGCAAATAGGACTTTATATATACAACATAATTTGTAACTTTCTTATAAGAAGCTAGCATAGGTAGACACACAAAACAAGAAAAGACACGTGTACCACCATAGTTTTGATTTTATTGATTTAAAACTTACATATACACTGCGCTGTAGAAAAAAAACACCGCAATATTAATGTTATCTTTTTAGAATTCCGTCCGTTTAAAAAATAATATTTTTTGATAATTCTTTAATTTTAATTTTTGTGGCATGCTTAAAATTATAAAACTAAAGGATATTTTGATAAAATTTATATATCTTTAATTTAAGATCATAAATATTTTGTATTTCGTTAAACTCCCAACAAATCAAAATTAGTATACAATTAAATTGAAACGGAAGAAGTACTTAGATAACAATTTCATTTGGTGTGGACAATTATTCTTTTAAGTGATGTACAAACCAGTGGCGGATCTAGGATTTAGAGTCCGTGGGTGCCAAATAGACTTTTCGATTAACAATTATAAAAAAATAATAATAATGTGCCAGCTGTTTTTCCTTAAAAAAGTGTTCTTGGAGCCTTTTTTTTCTTTAAAAAAAAAAGGCAGCAAATTTCTCAAAAAAATAGGTACAAATGGGATTCGAACCCGCAACATCAGCCTTCTAAAGTTGCCCTCCTACCGTGGCACCACAAGCCAGCTTTGTTCTCTGGGTGGCACGCTTTATATTTATACAATATTATATATATATACCTATGTATATATAGAGTTTCCGTCGAAGTTCGGGGGTGGCGTGGCACCCCCACACCCCTACGTAGGTCCGCCACTGGCTACAAACTATAAATATTAGTATTATTATAACCCATGGCTAAACATTCTTCAACCGACAAAAGTGAGTAGAGAAATTAAAGAGGAGAGAATTGCATGCATATAAAATTATGTCATTTACATAACGTCGGTAGACTAATTAATTAAAAGTTTCTCAAATAACAAAAGCTTTAAATATGGTGCACGTAAGAAGATTAAAGAATTTTAATTAATTAGCTAGACTAAATTGGAAATTCCAAACTATTTAGTTTCTTCACAAATGTAGATCTAAACTCACATGATCTTGAGAAGATGAAGTCGTATTGATAATTGGAGAAGACTTGAAATCCTGATGATTATTAGCAGTAAACACGACTGGACGACCATAATTAGAAGAATTATTATAAGTTGGTGCTGCGGGAATTCTCCATAACGCTAATGGACTTCCATTAATAGGCGGAGTTTGATGATGGTGATGATGAGAAGAGTTATAAGGACTTCCATAAAATCTGCTAGTACTGTTTGTCATCCATGTTGATGGATGATGATGATAATTAGGAATGCGATAATTCATTATACCATAAATATTATTTGCTTCAGCTGCTGCACCATGTACCATTGCAGATTGCAGATGAACTCGTTTAGCATGTTGACGTTCTCTCTTATGCGCATTTTGATGTCCTCCTAATGCTTGTGAAGTTGGGAAATTCCTGCAACAATAATGACATTCAAATTTCCGATTAGTATTTGAATTCTCTTTTATAATTTCTTCTGTTTCAATGGTTTCCGATTCTGATTCCTCCGCATCACCAGTACCAACTCCAAATTCTTTTCCGAAAAGCCTAATGCCGGTCTTTTCTTTAGGCGGTGCTGGAGCTGGACCTGGACCTGGAACTGGACGGATAAAAGGTAGCTGAGAGAAGGATTCAACGTTCATGAAATCACGAGTTTCTCTATCTGTCTTCTCCATGAGAGAGTATTTTCCAAGAAAAAAAATTAAAGGATATTACAATTAGGAGCTACAAGGAAAGGAGTGTGTTGTCTATATTTCTTTAGTTGGAGGGGCCAAAGAGGGACCAGCTATAAATGAAGTGGTCTGATCCAAGGATAATTGAACCTGACCTTTCAATATGTGTAGTGTGACTTCACATAGCCACACACAAATTTTGGTGTAATCTTTTTTCTTTTTTTTTCAAATATAGAGTATTTTTTATTGGAAAAATTGTGTAGAATAACAAATATTTATTGTGTAGGGAAATTCTAAACTGCAGCTATAGTTTCAGGCTTCCGGCCAATCTTGCTTAGCCTGATTTGTATATTTGTATAAATTCAAAATTTGTATAATTTGGTTTCTGATTGTATAAATCTAGAATTTTGTATATGCTTACCCTACCTATTTGTATACGATTTAAGCAAAATTCATAATAAATTACCCTGTTAGTATATTGGCAAGCAAAATATAAAAATGGAGTTCTGAAAATTTTCTAAATGTATAAATACAAAATTTGCATATGCTAACCTTATTTGTACATTCGCAAGCGAAATATACAAACGGGCAGAAATATGTAATTGCAACCTCCATAACAAACGAAACTATAGCTATACATGGCAATTATCGAAACTATAGCTATAGAGCCTAATTATTATATATATTATGTTTGCTATAAATATTAAGACCATGTAATTTCATTGAGAAATGGCTCAAAGTAGTTCTTTTATCTATGAGCTTAGACTTAGAATTTTTCTTTTTCTTTCATATATTGTGTTAATAATCGTTTAAATTTATAATATTGGTGCGTTTTTAATTTTATCCCAACTTTCGTCTATTTTTTTTAAAGTGGTCTTCCTCCAAAGTTTAGTGTCTATTTTTTTTAAAGTGGACTTCCTCCAAAGTTTAGTATATGTAATGCTTACTTATCTTTCTCTTTGAAACATAAACCATGTGTTGTTTGTTTTGTTCAGACCAAATATCACTTGCTTAAACCAAAAATCTATTTTGAATTTTGGACTATACTTAGTATAACTAAAAAATTTGTCTTCAATGAGGAATAAGTTCCAAATGTCAATACATGAAAGAATCTATAAATATGATATAACAAGACCAACTTAAGCCAAACACTTTAGACATTACGCCAAAAATAATCTTTAGTAGCAACAAATTAACGATACTAGCTTAATTGCTGTTAAATATATTTTTAATGACATTTAGCATTCTTTGTGAATGTCTCTAAAACTTATACCAACATCAAATCCAATAAAATTAACTAATTTCAGTAAAAACTTTAATACTCTTTATTAATGTATATATTTATTGCCACTAATAACAAATAGAAGTTGGATCAACCATTTTTCTATTCATTTTTGGCCCCATCAAATTAAGAACTCTTTTTAGTGGAAGGTTATTCTCTTGGGGATTGGAAGAAAGGAAAATGAAAATAGAAATTTAAAGTTTTCATGACAATCCAAGTTGTTTACCACTAAAATTCTTATTATTTTTCTTTATGAAAAAAGAAATGAAATTTATGAGTTGTTTCTTAGCTAGTTTTAATTCTATATCAATAATTTAGGGAAAATGGTCTGAAAAATATTTTAACTTTGGTCGAAATTGCTGTTACGATACCAAACTTTATGGATGACCTTTTACCCCCTGCACTATTTAATAGTGTATTTTAAAGGTATATTTGCCCACGTGGACACATGACTATTTATAATGATGCAGTATTTATGATGTCCACGTGAGCACATATATACCTTTAAAATACACTATTAAATAGTGCAGGGGTAAAAGGTCCTTTCCAAAGTTCGGTATTGTTACAACAATTTTAAAATTCGGATATATTTCACACCTTTTTCCCAATAATTTATTGTAAAAAATGAAATTGCAAGGATTTGCTTTTGGAAAGGAAAAAATGTTATGTTATCGAAATCTCAACCTTAAAAAAAGACAAATTGAGGAAGAGCCAAAAGTGTTTCAAAGTTGCAAACATAAAAGACTATTAGTGCATTATTTGAAAGAGTAAAAATGACTTTGTATTTAAGCGCAAAGATAAAAGAAGTATTGAGTTGAGAAAGATTATACTATATAATTTGAAAAAGATTAAAGGTGATTTAAACTCATTTGAAATCCATATTTAGTTGAAATCGAGTTGAAAATTTTTATATGGCAGGTGAATCTCACAGAAAGGTATATATATATATTTACATGGGCATGTATTTTACTTAAATTCAAATAGGTATAGGACTAGGGCCGACTCAACAAGAGGGGCCCTAATATTATTTTTAATTTTTTTTATTATATATATTTTTATTTAAAATCTACTTTTTTAGCATTTTTTTTATGCAAAGTCATTAATTACTGTTTTATTATTGATTTGTTTAGCAATTCCTTTTCAATTGATAATATAGTTAATCAATTCAATATCTCTTGAGACATTGTTGATCTTAGATAAGATTTTATCTATTTTAGTTTAAAAAACTTCTTTCGGCTACGGTTATCAAAATTGTTAACATTATTCTTTAAGTAATAACTTTTTATTCACAATTTTTATTATTTGTTAAAATTCAATCAAGGGCTCCTTTTGGGGATTTATTTAATTCTTCAAGTTCTCTTCTCGGAATCATATTTTCTAGTTGACATATTTAAATTGAAATAATTTTAATAATAACTAAAACAAGAATATATATATATACTTATGAACTAGGAATATCAAGAATAACATATTTTCAAGAAAAACTAATAAATAAAGTTAGAATAATAAAACATGGCTCACAAATTTGATAAGTTGATAAAATAATATTGAAATAGTGTTGCGTTCCTTCAATATAATGATTGTTTGTTGCACAGAGTCAAATTTTAAGGAAATAAATAAGGAAACACAATTTCCCACTTAAGGAAATTATTCCCAAAAAATGTTAAGTGGGAAAACTAACGGTCATTTTGTTTGTTTTTTTATATACTTCTTACATGTTTTTTTTTAAAAACATTTTAAAGTACATATATATATTTTAAATAATATATATAAGTATTTAAAAATAAATTGAGGGCCCCTAAAAAATTATTTACATGAACATGTATTTTACTTAGTAATTCTTAATAATCTTCTTCTTCTTTGAATTTTCTTAGAATGTGCAATATAATTACCAAGTTTGGAGGTAAAGTCCACATTCAGTCCTTTTAATTTGGTATCTGTCAATTTTATTGAAACATTTGGCTTTAGCTATCTATCTCCATTAATTTCAAACTATTCTACTTTATGACCATACTGAACAAATGAGACAAATTCTGGACCACAATTTATTTTTTCCCAATCAATTGGACTTCAAAATTAGCCAAATTCATCTTCTATATCTAATTTAAATTAATATCATGGTTTGAGATTTTAGGCTCGAGCTTTGATTTTAAAAAAAATCAACATAAATAAACTCTGTAATGTACAAATTTAAATTATTTAGACTCTAACATAATATCGAACATCGAATGAATAATTGAAAAAAATAGATGTTATTTGAGTTGGAAGTATGCAAGGAAAAGAAAACAACTTAATTATGTCTTGTGGGTCAATCTCTAGAGGGACCAGGTACTTGATGTTGGTGATTCTTCTTTATTAGTGTTTGTTATTTTCTGTGTTTTTTTTTTTTGGCTAGTCAGTCTGTAAACCCATCTAAAAATAAAAGGTCACTATGGGTTGTTAAATTTATAAAAAATATTTTTTTTTTAGAATTTTTTTTTTTTTTAGTGAAAGTAGAGAAAATAAGTTTCGTAAGTGACAATTCATTTGATTATGTCCTCTTGATGTACAACCTAAAATGTATATATTTAGTCATTATTTACCTCATATATTAATACCTTTTCCTCTTTTGAATATTAATTATAGTAATTTGTTCTTAATGTTATATTTATTTTGTATAGTAAAAAACCATTGCTAATTATATTGACTTTGCGTAGCGCGGCACAAGACCCACAACGGTTGTGCAATATCCTGACTTGGTTATGATTTGGTTTTTAAAAGTTTAGGCTTTGTATAAAGAAAACGAGTCCCTAACCTATTAGAAATGACTCAAAAGAGAGAGGTTATATTTAAGCCATTTCTAATAGGGTAGGGGTATTCTTGACCTTTTTTCCTTTATATGAAGGCCTAAACTTTTGAAATTGTGCCTTGTAATATAACTTTTAGTTTATCCGTCGGACTTATGGGGTTTGATCGAGTTATTGTTTGCATGCTTTATTGTTGTTATGCTTTTGTATGTGCCTTCTGAGCTTATGGGGGTCCAATTAGGTTTAGATAGTTTTTATTGCTTTTATTATTTACTATAATAGCTTTATAATAATGCATGTCTAGTTATACCTTTATCATTGTCTTCCTACCTTGTTTTACTTGCTTCTTATCTTGTTATTGAAATCACAAGCTCAGTCGGCTTATGATATCTACTGAGTACTCGTTGTTTTGATACTCATACTTATTGGCAATTAGAGTTGACTCATCTTCATCATTGTATAATTTTTGACTAATCTTTTTTATTTCAAGAAAACTTGTATATATGTTTAGTCTATAATCTACTTTTGTAATAGCTTGTATTGGCATCCACCAGGTTTTGGATATGGTCTTATAATTTGTCCTTATTCGAGGGTTGTATATATTTACTCTCTTTTATTTCCACTGTTTTTTCATTATACTTCCTTCTACTTCTTCAACTCCTTAGGCTCATTATCATTGATTTTGAACTATAAATTAATTTACCAACCAATAAGATATAGTAAATATTATCATGACCCAAATTTTGGATATATAATGACAAAAACACTTAGCACTACTATCCAAGACCCATCTAATTTAGAGAATAGGATAGCTACAAGCCTACAATTGCCAACATTTTGTATTCCATTGGTAGAGATCTAATGACTCCCCTGTACTGTTTATTTGAATTATTTTAATATATTGGTTGATTTAGATTTTTTATTAAAAGGATTTGAAAACTAAAAATATAATGTTTTGAGATTTAAATTTAAAATTTTAAAGTGAATTATGAACGGCTAAAGTATTAAGTCAATTTCTATTTTTGTATTTAGAAAATTTTAAACACTTTCTCTATATATAATAAATAAAAATTATATAATATATATAATATAATTTTGACCTAAGAGGTTCGAATAAATACCTCAAACCCCTCTAAATCCACCCTTAAATAGCATCTTTATTACAGAAAAAAAGATAATTTCAAGGATCAGCAAAAGATCCAAATATATTGGAAAATACTCTCTGTGCCTAAGATATAGTGGAAAAAGACATCTTTTGAATTTGACCTCTTCAATGAGAAAAAAATTACTCTTAGTATTTACATCTATTTTACTGTCTATTTTTATTTATTCATGTTTTAACTTGATGCACCTTTTAAAAAGTTAGTAATAAAATAATAAATTTATTATATTATTTTATGAATGTAATAAATTTAATATTTTGAAAGTAACTATAGTTAATAATAATGATAAATTAAGAGTTGTATATGTGATGAATTATTTCTTGAATTGTCAAATTGAATAAATAAAAATAGTCATCTATCTTTAATAAAATGAACAAGTAATAGAAAAGGAAAATTACATGGTTAAGCGAACATGTACTAGTTAATTAGTCATCATAGCTATAATTTTAATTAATTACCACTCGCAACTAACATTCCGTGATAATTACGTGGACAGGAGTTTCGAGTTTGCATAATTCACACATTTGTATAATATAATTTGTATAAATTTTGTATAGTCTAATTTTGTATAGTATAATTTGTATAATTGTTTAAAGTTCAGATGTTTGTGTTTATATAAATTCGTTATTTCGAGTTTATACAAAAATAACTCAATTATACAAACTCACCCGCGAATTATACAAACTCACCCCTAAATTATACAAACTCGTGAATTATACAAATAAGGTAACTTAAACTGTAGCTACAACTTGCAAATATGCAAACTATAACTATGGAGCATAATTAGGTTTATTAAGAAATAGGAGGAGGAGCAATTAATTGCAAGAGTATTTCTAATTTTTTTAACAATTTTTTTAAAAAATACTTATTTTACCAACTATTTAAGAGGGTAAAGTAGGAAAATAAAAATAGAATTTCCTAGAAAACAATTTTATTTGAGTAAAATTGGATGCTGGAGGAGATTGTGGACGGTGAGGTAGGTAGGAGGGAAGATGAAAATAAACCAAAACTTCTGGATTAAACAAATCAAATCTCCGCTTCCTACTTTCTTCCTTTATATATTTAAATTTATAACGTTTGTTAGTATTTTACATATTAAAATTAGGGGTACATAAATTGTGTTGGTTCAGATTTTTTAAACATCAAATCAAATTATTTGTGTCAAATTTTTAAATTTATGAATTAAATCAAATTAAATTTTTTTGAGGTTTTCAATCTAGAATTTTTTATTTTCTTTTTCCGGGTTTTTCTAGTAAAGTATTCATACAAACATATAATTAACGTGTGCTTCAAAAATCTCTTTAGTCCTACCAAAATACAATTATCTAAGGTGTTTCTTAAAAATAACACAAAATATGATATGAGTGATGAGACTAAAATATTCAACAAAAATAATAATGTAATCCCATAAAATAAATATTGCAAATAAATAAGTCAAAATGAAAATGATCATAATTTTAAAGTACTAAATCACGCTAAAATAAGTCTAATAAGTATTTATTATATGATTATTAAACATTAAAGAAAATCAAAATTAGGTTATGTATTTTAACTATCTAAACGAATATATAACTAAAGAACAAATATTCAACATTATTGTTATTCTTAGCATTGAATTGTTTTTTTGTTTGTTTGTTAGCATTAGTATCGATTCAATTTTGATTTTAGCTTTATTAGAGTTACTAATATCTATGGAATATAACTTTTATTGGACTATTCAAAATTCAAAGTCAAACTTATAATATGTTAAAAAGATAAAAACTATTAAAATGTATAAGAAATATTTAATAAATTATATCAAAGTAAATACTTTTATGTATAAAGTAAATTTAAAAAATTATATATACGATGTTGGATTTGGTCTCGGGTTGACTTTTTAAAGTTAAATCCGAACCAACCCAATATAGACGGATTTTTTTTCTTCAATACCAAACCAAGTCAAGCTAACCATTAGTCAAATTTTTTGACTCGATTTACAATTTAGTGCAGTTTTTGGTTCGTTTTTGTTCACCCCTAATTAAAAATACTTTTTGATTTTTTTTTTTTGTGTTTTTTCTACCTTATCTTCTTACTAATGAACAAAATCAACCTTTTTATTGTGATTTTATATGAAAATATAGAGACCATGATGCATATTATTTTAAGAAACTAAAAAGACGGTGCAAACTATAAAAGTGTGCATACATTGCTCTAAGTTTTGTATTCTCAATTAAAATTATTGTTTCTAAACCCATAAAAAAAACTGTTGGAAACATTAAATTATTTGTAGGGTAATTAAAGAGTAGAAGATGAAAAGAAGCATGCATATATATTTCAAATGTAGTAAAAAGAAAAATTGGAAATTAAATCATATGAATAGGTCCTCTTTATTTTGTTTTGCCAATTGCCATGTCAAGAGTAGTCACTATCATGAAGAAAAGAAAAAGAAAAAAACAAAAAGAATAGCCTCTATCTTATTATTGGAGTTATATAAAGATGAGACAGGTTGCCATAATTGAACAAATATTTAGTTTTGTGTTTAAATAGATGTACACTGGTTTCTTCTCTTTAATAGATTGCAACATGTTAATAGAAGTGGAGCCCCCAAAAACCTGTCTTTGAAGTTCACATCTCATAGCAAAACCCAACAACAACCACCTTCATTCATTCATTTCATGCAAAACCATCTTTACCATTAAAGTCATAGTCTCAGAGGTATAGAGGGGACCATATTCTTAATCATTATTCATGTATCAAAAGAGTTAGTTCAATTCCACTGCACCACTTGTGCCTTCATAAAGTGGGAAAACAATCTTACATGATCCCCTTTCCTTTTCTTGTTATCTGTTTCTTGTTTTCTCAACATCACCTTCAGATTCTATTGGATTTTTAATTATTCTTCTCGATTTTTGGATATACCTTTAGGGGATGTCGTTTACTTATCCCCACGATTATATTACTACCATTATAATTTGTAATGACTCTTTAGGTCATTTTCCTGTACTGCGTTATTTTTTATGTTAAGAGCTTTCCTATAGCAATCCCAAGTCATTTATGACTTGATGGGACTGACTGTTTGGCCACCTGGTCGTTCGTTCTTTTTGAAGCGAGTTTGTGTGTTTTGGAGCTTTTGAAACTTGAATAGTTGACTTCGATCAAAACTTTAGGTAGACAACCTCAGAATACAATTATGATGGTTCAATTAGCTCTGGAACGTCAAGTTTGGTTTAGAAGGATCTTTGGTGAGGGCTCCCAAGGCTTCCGGGCTCATTTCAAGCTACCTTGTGGCTTTGGGCGAAAATAGAGCCTTGGCTGTGAGACCTACTTCTTGTCGAGATGACATCCTTTGGAAGTTTCGACATCACTGATGAGTCAGGAATGTCGAATTTTGTAGGGGTAGCATTTCTCATTTGCGTACATCTCCGTTGAGTCCGGAATGTCGAAGTTAGTGGGGGTAACATAGCTCATTTGGGTACATCTCTGTTGAGTTCGGAATGTCAAATTTGGTGGGGTAGCATAGCTCGTTTGCGTGCACTGGTTTTCAAACTAATCCCAAGCATCTAAGAGGAGTCAGTTGGGATTTAGTTAAATTTGCTGGTGCCTGATGCTGGTGTAGCCACTTAAGCTGCCTTGACATCCTTTAAGCGGTTATGAAGCCATTTTAGCAGGTCATGCTAGCAAGGGTCTAGCCGATTTAGCGGCCATGGCATCGGTTAAGCGGCCAGGGTGCCACTTTAGCAGAGCCGGTCAACGAGCCTAGCCGCTTTAGTGGCCAAGGCACAACTTTAGCTGGGACTCTTAAGAGACCAAGTGATCGCTTTAGCGGCTATCGTTGGTAGTTATATCTCAAAAATTAGTTCATTATTCAACATCAAGTGCAATATTTTGATCATTAGAGCTCCGTTTGAGCTCATATTTAGTGCTATTTGTTGGGAATTGTTTTAACCTCATGTTAGGATCATTGGGTTGCGTTTGGGGCTTGTATTAGAGGTAAATTCTCATCCCGAAGACCTCTCTGCCTCTCTTTAATGCTGTCTTATGATTCATAATGTTGCATGAACTATTTTTGCTCAAATTTAAGTTCGGATTGTGTCTTTTTTTTTTTGGGCACAAGTTCCTTGAGCTACATGGGACCAATTGATGGAGTCACTTGTGGGATTCTCCCTGTGGGTCCCACAATGCTGTTTTAGACTCATTTTTGGGCTCATATTCAATTATTGCTATTTTGGTGTCACAACGTCCGTATTGACGTCATGATTATTTATTTGATGGTGTGGCAGCAATCAGGGGCAGTTCGAAAGGGTAAGCCTCCGGTTTAGTATTTTGGAGCGCGTATGATTGACTTCGAGGTAGGCTATCGCTTACCAATCATAGATTGAGCTTGTGTTGGTATTTATATAATGTTTAGCTAGTTTTGGGAGGGTTCCTAGCATGTATCATGCTTATTTGGGAGAAATCATGCCTTAGCTTCTTTTTGGGTAATTTTGGGAAATTAAAGCATGTCTAACTTTGTTGTGTTGTTGCCTTGCCATGTTGTAACTCGATACCTTCTTAGATTGATTATTGTGACTTATTCTTGGCCTTAACCTAGTGTCACGACCCAAAGTATACCCTAGACGTAACATGTTGTATAGGACCCCGAGAGGCCCTACACACGTCACTTAGCATACATCATATAATATAGTAAAATAAGGATTTCAAAAGAAACAATCTTATATCATAAAAGAGTTTGACAAACTAAAGTCTAATCATAAGTCTCTATAAGCCATCTACTACATCAATAGAAATGATTTGGACGTAACACATACATCACATACAAAGTCTGAAAACTAAAATAAATAAAGCAATAAGTGTGTCTCGATCCTCAGAGCATGATGACTCGCCAATTCTTGAGTGCTAAAAGATCAACTAGCCACGAGTGTGAGAGGTAGGAGCGTTGAACCTTACATTATGAAACAATGTAGGCACAAGTATGCATTAGTACATAAAATGTATTAAATATGATAACAATGCATAAGAGTTCTGAAATCATGATGAAACATACTTTATATGACATACAATGACCAAGGTAAATCATAAGATAAATAGTTAGAAAACATAAGTCATAATCATGGTCAATACAACCTTAACATCTTAAAAATACTTTATGAGATACTTTAAAAGTAACATTAGTTCATTATTGTGGAAAGTTTACCATTAACCGACATAAATCATGTGAGCTATAACATAGAGTTCAGTGTACTGCTCCCACACCGAAAAGAGAGTGTCCTACTTGCCAAGGTAGGACCATGAGTCTGAGATAAGGTGAATCCACTAGCTAATGTCTATCTGAGACAATATCCTATGGTGACACATAGTTATGAGATAAAGAGATTGCTACTAGAGGCCCGACCTCTACAACGGGAGAGCCTCCATCTCAATATCCTCTTGGTGCTAAGTAAAAATCCCACGGAATAGTCATTAATCATATTCATATTATCATCCAAGCAAAAGTACAATTAAGATACTAATCCAAGTTATAAACATCATAGAGTAGCTCCTTAGACCATGCGTGAGAAAACCTTTTACCGTTCATGATCTTTTCATAATAGATTTATAAGACCCATAATCATTAACTTCATACTAAAAATGTCACCCTACTAATGGTATTAGTTTTAGAAAACTTGATCCATGATCATTGATGGTATAACTGGCTACCATACTAATCAAGACCTAATATAGAAAAATAAATCAAAAGGATTGATGGAAAATCTAGATGCCATTCGTGTCATGTGGTCAAGCTTCATAAAATATATAGATACCTTCATCTATAATCTTACTTGAGTCGTAAACATTGCTTTCATAAAACAAGCATAGTTTCCATAAAAATCATATTTCATAGTTCATAAGCTACATCATGTGTTCATAGCCTAAAAATCATGGATCATACATAGGTTCATATGAATTCAACTCAAAATCATGTAATTACTTCACTTCATGCATAAGAAGATAGAAACAATCAATTGAATCATGATTGAAAAGAACCCATGAAGATGGAATAAAATCCTAACTTTTGAATTGAGAATCTAGCTTGTAAAACTTGATGATTTTGGGAACCCTATAGAGGAATGACTCCATAGGTGAATACTAATATACCTTAGAAATATATGCTCAAAAGCTATGGCGAAATTGAGACCTTGGAGATTGAAACCCTAACTTCCTCTTCCTTAGCCTTAGAGTGAATTTTGGAGAAGAACTTGGACATAAATTTGGGAATTAGGTGAATGATTTAGAATAGGTAGTTTAGGATTTAATTAACTTATGTAGGTCTTGAAATATGGTTTAAAACGACATAGTTTAGGTACCGAACACTTTGGGGAAAGAATAAATTGTTCCTAACTTTAAAACTGATGAAGTGCTTTAAAAGAAAGGCTTCACGGACCGTTTAGGGCTCCACGGTCCGTGAAACACTCAATCGTCCGTAATGTTGTCCATGAAACTTTAATTGTCTGTGAGGGCTTCTAAAATGGGCATAACTTTTTACTTCAAACTCAAAAATGGAAAAAGCTTGGTGGCATTGGAAAGAGGAATCATAGACTTTTATGTGATAGGTCATGGACTCATGGGCCACCTAATTCATTATGTGCTGAGATATATGGTTGTTTGAAGTTGACCCAAGTAAAATCTTATATTGAAACTCAATTGGTAGGAAAGCTTTCAATTCAACTTTGTGCTAGGGGATTTTAGTGACCTTAATTCATTTCCAAATCATTCCACACTAAAGAATTGACCTTAACACCTAAGAACAATTAAGAATCACTCGGTACGACCTTATACACTAATGAAGAATGATTTGAGTCTTAACTTAGAAATTTTCAGGGTGTTACGATATCTCCCCTTTGGGAATATTCACCCTCAAATGGAACTCAACTGGCATGAAAAGAGTAGGAGAGAAACTAGCAACCCAACATTAGTACAACTTCATCAAAATACACATAACAAAGGAGGAACCTTGACTCCAAGCTAAAACATATTCAAAACATCATTTCATAAGACATACATTCAAATCATACTCAAATGCACATAATCATGAAGCAATCAATCAAGCTAAATCATATCTTCGAAAATCAATTTTTAAATGAGCATGCATGCACGAGGAAACATGAGAATGACTAAAACATAAGAATCCTAAAGAGTGACCCATGAGGGGCTAGTGCCTCAAGCTAGACTCGAAGAGAACATAAAGAGATAGGGATACTAAGAGATCACATATCCTCCATCCTTTCACATACCAACCCAAAGAAATGAACCTTTCCAACAATTTAAATAGTCCCCCACACACACACACCAATAATGAAACACACTATCTCCCCCTTAGGGGGCAAACTTCTCTAGTCTTTTCGAATCCATCTCCCTCAACCCAAGCATAGCACCAAAGTCTTAACAACAACAAAACCATTGATACAAGTAAACACTTAAGAAGTTTCCATAAAGGATTTTAAGGTCGACCTAAAACACAATAACTATATATGGAGTCATACCATAGCCAACAAAACACCCAACATCAAACAAAACATAACCACAATCTAAAAGACCATAACTTACCAATTACAACATCTAGGGAACCCTCATGATCTTGTCGAGTCTGAAGAGAATAAAACCTATTCTGTTTCTGACCACCACTAGAACCTGAAGAAGGGTAATGTTGAGCATGTCGACGATTATCTCCCTTATTCCTAGCAACCGAAGGAATATCTCTTATCTTATGATCCATCTTTCCACAACTGAACATGCATTAGAACCGGCAAGACAATCACCCCTATGTCTTCTTCCACACCCCGACACTTGAACACTATTTGCTCACTAGAATCATTACCTTGAGAATACCTCTACTGGACCTTGAATGTGAGAAATCACCATTACATGTTCTTGCCCTCTTTGAATCCCTAGTTTTCTCCTTAAGCTTGTTCTCTTTTATTTGTTGTGCATTAACCATCAAATGGGAGACATCTATATCCTTAACAAGCATGACAGTTAGGCATTCTTTGCCACCAAGTTGGAAGCATCCGATATAAATTTACTCATTCTTGCTCTTGAATTGGTAACCATAGTTGGAGAATATTTGGACAATTGCGTGAATTTACAAGCATACTCCTTCACACTCATATTCCCTTGAAGAAGGTTAATGAGCTCAAGTACCTTTGCCTCCTCATTTCAAGGGAAAAGAACCTATCAAGAAAATCAACCTTAATTTCTTCCAATCAAGAGGACCCTAATTAACTTCCCTCTCTTCCTTCCATTGATTAAACAAAACTTGAGCAACACCTTTGAGTTGGTAAGCAACCAATTCTGCCTTTTCTACCGATGTGATACCTATAATTCCCACTATCTTGTAAACCTCATCAATGAACTCTTGAGGATCTTCCTCAACTTTAGACCCATGAAATTTCGGAGGATTCATCCTAGTAAAGTCCCTCACCCTTGTTGCCGCCATACCCACCCTTGAGTTCACGGGAGCCACAACCTCCCCTATTTACTTGAGCCATCATAGCTTGGGCCAATACAAGAAATGCAACTCAAAACTCATCATTAGTCACTCTCTCGGTGAAAAGGTCAATCAGAACTTAAGGAGATTGATTAACTTCTTGTTCCACATTCTCATTCATATTCCTTCTAACATAAGATTTTCTAGGACCTATATCCTGAAATGGATTAAACACGATTAAGAAGAAAGATCTTTCTAGAGATAGACTCCATGACACGATTTTAGAGTAATGAAAGAAACAGAGATTCCTAAACATCTTATAGCCTCTTATTCATAAATGTGGAGTGTTTCACACTCATGGACAAGAATCTACTCGACGTTGCTTATGAGACATCCTAGGACCTTTCTGAACTTTGTGCTCTGAATACCAAGTTTGTCACGACCCAAAATATACCCTAGGTGTAACATGACGTATAGGACCCCGAGAGGCCCCACACAAGCCACTTAACATACATCATACAAGATAATAGAAATAAAGATTTCAAAAAAATGTCTTATATCATAAAAGAGTTTGACAAGAGGAAGTCTAATCATAAGTCTCTATAAGCCATTTACTACATCAATAGAAATGATTGAGATGTAACCCATACATCATATACAAAGTCTGAAAATTGACATAAAGAAAGAAATAAGTGTGTCTTAGTCCTCGAAGCATGAGGATACACCGATTCCTGAGTGCTAAAAGATCAATTAGATACGAGTGTGAGAGGTAGGAGAGTCGGACCCTACATACAATGTAGGCACAAGTGTGATAACAATGCATAGGAGTTATGAAATCATGATAAAAAGACTTTATATGACATGCAATGACCAAGGTAATCATAAGATAAAAAGTTAGAAAACATAATTCATAATCATGGTCAATGCAAGCTTAACATCTTAAAAACACTTGTCACGTACCTACTTATGTCATCACACAAAAATACAAATATCTCTCTATTCTGAAGTCGTATAGACAAACAATTTGATGCCTTAGAAACTAGACTCTCAGAACTCTGATTTGATAGGGTATGAATACTCTAAATTTTTATAGAATGGAAGAAAATCTCCGAGAATTTGATCTAATTTCAGAGAAATCTTTAAAACAGAACTTATGACAACTTTGCCAACTTTTATTTTGCAACTCACTTAACTTCAAAACTTGAGATGTGACCCTTAAACATTTAAAATATGATATACCACATCATTCTTAATTTATTGATTACTTTTCATCTTTCCATAAAGGTACAAGTTAATTTAAACATTTCAAAAAGTTGGGGTGTTACAAAAATACAATCTAAAATGATAAAATACAAAAACGTATATGATAGAGGGATTATGGCACCACAAAATTTACCTGTATCTCACAACAAACTCCAAAAAAATTGTGACTAAGATGCAAATCAACAAGACCTACTGGTACTAGGATACCAATTTGCGTCAAAGATGTAGCAAATGTTGTTTGAGTATGGAAATCACATGTACTCAGAAGGCATCATAAGTCGATAAAACTAGTATTCAACATTATATCATATAAAATACTAAATATAACACAATTAGGTCATTCACCTCTAAAAAGTTAATTGAGGAACGGGGAGAGAGAAACTAATAAAACATCACTAAATAGTCCATGTCCATGTAAATGTAGCTGAAGTAAGAAGAAGATGATATATACGAGTAACACTATGCAATTCAATAAAATGCATGACCATATGATCCTACCGGTGTATACTTACCTCAATCGGTGGCATATGGAAAATCAGAACCCATAGGGGATTCACACGATCTATATACCCACCATGAACAATTTTACTTTGAGCAACTGATGTCGCCCAAACTACACTTTTTACGAGGTTAAAATAGTCAATGCAAAATGTAGTAACCCAACTAGATTGAGGTCAAATCTACGGAGAGTGTACTAGAGTTTGCGTATAATTTGAGTTGAGATTGAAGGAAGTAACTACTCTTGAGAAATTGGGAATTTTGATTATGATCTAGCAACTACTTTAACTACTTGGATTTTATAAATAAAGAAGCCAAACTAGAATTATAGTTCTTAGATATCGGAACTCCACCAAATACTGTACTATCCATTCATTCAGGTGTGGTTTTGTGCAAAACCGACAAATCTATAGATATCCTAAAGCCTCTCAGCCCAATTAAGAGAATATCATCACATGTTCTTCTCAAACACTTTGGTGTGGAATTACTTTTTCCATTCGTCAAAAGTCTAAAGTAAACTATCTTCTCTCGAGCACAAGTTATTAGATGGTGGTTGTTAGCACCAAATCCTCATTAATAAATATTTTTCCTAATCTATAGCTATATGGTAAAGCAGGTCATAATACAAACATATTTTTTTATAATGGTTTTCATGCATTCAAAGAAAACGTAAGTATGAAAGGAACTTAATAGACAATGATCACTCCTTTTATGAATATATATTTTATTGTAAAGTACTCATTATCATCATCCCTAATCTAAGTTTCATAACTTCAGTTATGTATTTAGCTACTTATAACTAGTTTAAAATAATAATTATAATAATTTAAACTACTAGATAACATAAATATAAAAGTAAGCAAATGATACCTTTGATTAAAGTAGCACTTGCTAGCGAATCTCGTTCGTTCTACAATAATCTTCTAAATAATAAAGTAAATCATAGAAACTAAGAACAATACACTATAATTCTAATTCCAGGTCCTAATAGCTCTTCTAATAATCTGTAGCCCCTAAATACATTGTCAAAATACACATATAACAATAGGGTCAAAATCTTAATCGCGGCTTGACTCTACATTGACTCGGTCAAACCCAGTTTGGTGGATAAGAGGTTGCAATGTGAGGGGCATCACGAGGAGACCAACCTCTGTGTGTAGGGCCCACCTCAAGTTTGGCCTCCTTTTGTTGAGTTTTTGAAGTTTACTGTTTAGAAAGTTGTGGCGCTAGACTCATCTCATGGTCCTTTCGGGACATATTTTTCCTTTATGTTAACCTTGATTGCTTTCCTTTGCATTTCAATCTATCATATGAATTTTTTTCTAACTATTTTTGTTCCAAAATCAACCTAATCTCGTCTATTAGCTCATTACATGATATCATTCATTTATAATGAGATGATCTAGAAGCTTTTCTAATTTCGTACACCATTGGAGTGTACTTGTTCAACAAAGCATTGTGTGGCCTCGGGGTTAGTATCAACTTGGTGTCCTTTGTGATTTAAAAAATTAGGGGATAGAAGATCTTAAACTCACTCCGATGATATTGGTAATGGTGAAAAACTCTATAAAGAGCTCGGTGAAGATTCTCTTCGATATCTTGGTCAAAATTGACAAATTCACTATCCCAACTGACTTCGTAGTGTTGGATTATGATGTTTATATTGAGGTACCTATAATCTTAGGCCGACCATTTCTTACCACGAGGCGTGCTTTGGTAGATGTGGAGTGTCGCGACCCGAGCCTATACCCTTGACGTGATCGACACTCGGAAACCATTGTTGGTCCCCAAGAGAACCCTCATCCTGGCTGGCTACAAGCAAAAAACTAACTCAAGCATGCAAAAGCTCAAAAACTGAATTGAATTCAAATACTCAATTTTAAAATAATCTGAACAATACTCAATAGATAACTTAGAGTTTGTAAAAACAACTCAACTTTGTCTATCAATGAAAACTCTACTATTACAGAAGGATATCGGGACAAGACCCACGACATCTCAAAACTACTAAATGTACGATAAAAGTGAAGTCCTCCAGAATGTAAGAAGGCTCACCAAAGCTGACCGGAATATCCCATGCTTCTTACACCAAAGCTGACCGAAATATCCTATGACCTCAACGAAACGTGTGCTGATGATTCTGAATACCTGTATATGTATCATGAAATGATGCAGGCTAAATGGCTCAGTACATGGAATGGACGAGCATGTAAGGGGAATTCTAAAACATAGACATAAACTTGAATTGGTGGAAAAGAAACATACTTACCTCTTCTCAACTCATTTAATTCAACTCAACTCAAAGAAACATAGTTCAACTCAATAACTAAGAGACTCAGCTCTGTGAAACATAGTTCAACTCAACTAAGAGAAATAAGGCTCAACTCAATAACAAAATACTCAACTGTGGATACTCAATTCTGAATACTCAAATCTGGATAAATAAACAATAAAAAATACAATATATGAAAAACTTTTAAAATAGTAGATAGCAACTCAATGTATTGTAGAATACAATAATAACTCAGATTGTATGCAATGATACAAAATAACTCTGTTTGTATATAAAAATACAAAATATCTCTGTGGGAGTTTATCTAATCGACAACCATCACCATGAGCTATGTGATGATACATCGTCTCTCCCAGCTGCCATAACTGTCATATACCTTGTCGGGGTATAAAACTCTTCAACTAAGTAGATCCACTAGTCTAAGCTAAAAAACATTAAGGAATCATCTAAAAAGTATGACCCTTTCTACCCACGTTGGCTACATGGTTTATGGGGGCTGTGAGTTGTTTGAAATCTCCCCCATATCGGTGCTCAATACTACTCCCAAAATATAACTAGCTCATATGTTTAAAAACATTACTCTTTCTGTGATTTGAGATTATTATTGAAAATCTTTCTCTTAAAAGAGACGGTACTCGACTGCTCAGAACTCTTTTGGAAATCTCAGTTTCCTTCTCTTTTAAATGTGAAAACATTTACTTTTGGAATACTTAGTTCCCATATGTCATTTTAAAGAAAATGAACTCAACTCTACTCTTTTTCAAACTCAACTACTCAAGTCTTAAAACAAGTTTAGAAAAATTTGTAAGAGACTTCTCAAATAGGGTTCATGTCGAATTATGAACATGAACGACTCAATTCAAGGTTTTCAACAACCGTACATGGAATTCAATCCTCGGAACTCAACAACTCAGAACTCAAGAACTTCAATGATACTACTTATTTCAAGAATGCTCAACTCAGAGGGTTCATGTGGAATTATGGGCATGAATAACTCAACTCATGGATTTCATAATACTATTCATCTCAAGAATGTTCAACTCATAGGGTTCATGCAGAATTATGGGCAAGAACAACTCAACTCAAGGACTTCATGGGTAATATGTAATAGTTCCATGATTAGGAATCAAATCTCAAAAGGGATTAGGAACTCAATACTCAAGACTTAGAACTTGAAGATACTACTCCTCTCAAAGATGCTCAAATTATGAAGTTCATGCCGAATTATGGGCATGAACGACTCGACTCGATGGTCTACATAACAATATGGAACTCGTGTACACAACTCTTCTCATTCTCATACTTACTTCCTCAAAACTTAGCTCAAATCGATAGTTGATATCAAAGGATTCACGATTTAACTCAAAGACTTTCTTGAACTATACTTTTAACTCTCTCTTGAATTTGAATTATGAATTCAAGAGTTATGGTTCATGATATGAAGGATCTCGTGATGATAATGTAGACTCATGAATACATTCTCCTCATTCTCATACTCACTTGCTCGAGTCTTGAAACAGGTTATTAGAAGTTGTAGAAGACTCCTAAAAAAGACTCAAAAGGACTTCCTCAAAATGTTCGAAAGAACTCTCAAGACTTAACTCTTAGATCTACCTTGAATTTTAATTATAAATTCAAGGTTATGAATTATTTCTAGATGTTTAGAAGTAGTTTAGAGTGTATAGAATCGATAGGGCTTGAAGGTACCCTTTTAAAGAACTCAAACGGGCAAAACGACGGAGAAGTGGTGGGGGCAGGTGACCCTGGCGCACTGAGTGGCTGGGGTGCACTGGTTGGCGCAGAGCGCAAGGCCCCAACCCAGAAAACCTCGATGACTTTTCTTTCTTGTTTTCTGACCCTAACTCGCCTAGAATCAAACAATTTCTTCCCCAATCACTTAGATTCGAATACCCAACCTAAGTACACACTAATCTACTCAAAACAACCCTCAAATTCCATGGATTTATCTCAAGAATTCATCAAAACCCCAACAAAATAAGATTTCGAATGAAACTTCAAGAACACTTATCAAGAACTCATCAAGAACTCAACATACTCAAACTTATGGATGAAATTCGTAAAAGAAACTAATGATTGGCGTGTGGGTGAACGAACCAAACACTATAACAACTTACATAACTCTTAGGGATCAAACCCATGGCAAAAATCCGCAATGAAACTCAAGAATCTCGACGAACGCTTTGAACCCTTCCTCTTTTCTCCTCTTTTCTCTTCTTGGACTCTCTTGTAAGACCCTAAGCGCATTGGGGATGAATGAAACTGATTCTAATCTTTTTAGACCCCTAAATTATTACTAAAAATGAATTAAATCTAGATGGGTAAGGAAAAGACTAAAATACCCCTCATATTTTCAAGTAACTTTCCTTAACTGGATAACTTGACTTCAAAAGGGCATATATCACTCATACGAGCTCAAAAATTAGCAAACTCTGTGGCGTTGAAAAGATAATTAAAAGACCTTTCATTTGATATCTTATGAGCCACCTAACTCATCCTGTACTGAAAGTTATGGTCGTTTGAAGGTGGCCCAAAACTTAAAAGAACTAGGAATGACTTGAATGAATTCTCTTTAGTTATTTTTGGAATTCAAGGTGCTACATCTAGTGACCTTAACACTTAAATTTTTTTTTTAAATTCCTTGGTAAAAACTTACTCACTACGAAGGATGGTTCGAGTCTAAGCTCAAAAATTTTCCGAGGTGTTACATGAAGCTAGGAGAGTTGAAATTTAGAATTGAGAATGATGATGTGACATTTAATATGTGTAAACCGATGTGAATCAATGGGGTACTTGTGTCGTGCCGCGACGTTAAATCAAGCACTTCTTGAAATTTTAAAGTATCAATTTAACAAATTCAATTATCGAAATTTAACAAAAATCTATAAAAACAAAAACTGCAATCTACAATATTCAATAATTAAAAACTAACAAAGAACCTAAACTTGGATAAATTATGATTTTTTTTAGTAAAGACGGGTTTTCTATTTCATCCGATAAGAAAATGACACATAATAAATATTTTAAAAAATAAAGAATAAATAGAGGGTTGTTAGTTTCAAGGGCTATAATGAGCTAAAAGGTGAATGAAAAAGTATTTTTAGACCAAAAAGATGAGTGGACGGGTAATTTTAGACCAAAAAATGAATGAAGGGTATTTTTAGACCTTTTCCTATAATTTAGGGACATTTTTGGTGCTTTTCCGTAATTACTATTTGGACAGTCAAATTATATTTTCTTTGATTATAATTTTATCAAATACTTCCTAAATAATTTATTTTGTTAATTATTATGACTTATAATACCTTTTATGTAATTTCTAAATTTGTAAATTTTATTTTAAAAAGAAGATTGAAGATTCTGTGTTTGAATTTACAATGAACATTAGTTAGTTTGACTCTTATACTTCGAATCAAGCCAAACAAATTTAAAAAAGTATAATTTAGTATGACTAGAAGTCTTGTACTAGTCTAATGAGTAGTCTTGTATTCACCAATAGGAACCTTTGTCATCGAAATATGCATCCAATACACATTCTCTCTTTCTCTAACTAATGTGAGGTTTCTACAATAAGTAAATGTGGTTAGTAGTTGAAACTTTTCTTGTGTGAAGATGTTTTTGATACAAGTACTAGCCTAGACAGAAATTGACTTTTGTTTTTTATCTTTCTTTTTCTCACATCCAAGTTGCATGAGGATGTGAGATGTCATAGTTCACAAGTCACAACCACCACAAGAAGTCATGTCACAATCTCGAGGCACCCTTATTCTCTTTAACTAGTAAGAGGGTGTTTAAGTTGTTGTCTTTCTTTCTCTTCCTTAACCTCATGGTCCCCTTTTTCTCTTTCTTTCATGTCACTTTCTTGTTGTTCCTCATATCTCTTTCAAAATAGTTGGCCTGAATGAGACACTGCCTATGATAAAACTCTTGTATGTGTGGACCTCTTCTTTCTTCTTCCATCGCCTTTGCTTCTCCGGCAACATGTGTTCCCCATGTGTGGAGGATGATGAATTGGTGGACAACTTCTTTTTGATCCACAAATCCTCTTTTATCTCTCTCTTTCTCCTGTGTCTGCTACTCACATTGATGCCTGATTAAGTATTGGGAAGTCCCAATTCGGGTTAAAACACTCTCTAGCAAAGGTGACTTTGTACCTAAGGGGACTCAAACTTGAGACCTCTTGGCTAAGAATGAAGGAGTACTTACCACTCCACAACAACCCTTGTCGGTTAATATTTGATTTTCAATGCGAGTGTATGTACTATCCAGCCAACATAAGGTGTCCTTCATTTTCATTATTTACTTACATATCATTCATTTTAATATAATGTTATTTTAGTCACATACTTAATTTTGGTTTGTTAAGGATAATATCTAGATTTAGACAAGATCTCTTAATGAATTTAAAGCACGTACCCTCCAAAAGAGAGGGCGGGGGAGGGGGTAAACATGTTTTACATTTTTAACTTGGCACTCTTGGTAGTAATTATTCTTACACACACCTCAATTATGGAGCTATGTTAATATGTTGTGGAGACCACACTTAAATATTTAATTTAAAAAGATTATATTCTATAACATATATAAAGTAACATAGTAAAAATCCCTTTTAATTAATTTATTTATAAAAAAACTACGATAAATTGGAAACGGGGAATTACTAAAATAGAACGCATACTTTGTAATTCGCAAGAAAAAATATAGATGCTAAGTCAAAACAAATTGCCAATCTAAAATAATTTTCATTTTAGAGAATTAAGATGTAATTAATTAATTATTAGTTTATATTTTTATATTTACTCTAAATGGACAGAGAGATTAATATTATATAAAATAAAAGAATAATATTACATTGAGTTTAAAAAATTACAAACAAATTAATCTTATACTCCCTCTGTCCCAATTTGTGTGACTTACTTTCCTTTTTAGTCAGTGCCAAAAAGAATAACACATTTCTATATTAAGGGCCCATTTGACCATGCGATATGGTATCACGATATGGAATCATGGTATGGAATCATGAGATGAAATTGAAGTTTTGTTTGGACATGCGATATGAAAATTTTTGTGTTGTATATTTTCTCATAAACATAAAAATCCCATAAGTTGTAAAACTATTAAAATAGCCCCAATTGTTTATTCAATCTTATCAAATAGATAAAAATTTATAAAATCGCATAACAAATTATTACAAAACTATTTGTTCTCCACTTAAGTAATTGTTTCATCTAACTTTAATTTAATAAAAAAAATTGAACATAAATTGTAGTGTACTAGTCTTTAATATAATCCTCCCACATAGTACAAACAATTTCCTCACGTTGAACTTGCATTTCTCGATCATGTGACTGAGAAGACGAACCAACATTGTTACTTTGAGCCATTTGTTGGTCAATATCATCCGCAACTATATTTTCATGCTCATAGACCATAAATATTCCATCAATACTATTCTCGCAAATAATTATGTAACATTGCACAAGCTATGACAATTTTCACTTGTGTATCAATATCATAGTGGTTCATACCTTGTTTCAGTATTCTAAATCTATTTTTTCAAGCTCCAAAAGTCTGTTCAATCACATTGCGCAGAGATGAATGCCTATAATTAAACAGTTCTTTGGCATTTTGAGGCTCTCTTTCACTTCCTCGGTAATCTTGCAAATGATAGCGTAGTCCTTTGTATGGAGCTAAAAATCCTTTTGTGTTTTGAAAACCAATATCAACAACAAAATATTTATCTACCAACAAACATTTTATAAAGAATTACTAAAAGCATATGTGACGTAAATGAGACAGCTTTGTGTAAATAAATAATATTTATTCTAAGGATGTAATTTAAAGTTACCATGTGGCGGAAATGGAAATTGTGACGTTGGTTCAACAAGTGCATTCTCAAGTATTTTACTATCATGTGTAATACCTTCCCAACCAGCAGCAACAAAGGTAAATCGCATATCAAAATCACAAACACATAAGACATTTTGTGATGTTCTTCCTTTGCGATTACGCTATGCTTGTTGCACCGCTTTAGGAACCTCCCCTTCTATATATGTTCCATCAATCGCACCAACACAATCCTACCAAATAAAAAATACATCAATATTAGTTTAGTGAACATAAAATAAATTGGAAGCATTATAGAATGCACTTCATAAAAATAATATTTGTAAGACTAATAAAAATATAGTGCTTCCAAGACAATGCAAAGTCATAAAATAAACATTATCTCTTTAACAAAGTTGATATGAAATATGTAACTAAGTACCAATAACTTATACATAAAGTATAAATGTGCACTTATTAAGGCCATAAAATAAATTTATTACTCAACAATCAGTTGGTGTGAGTTAAAGTGACAATATGTTGGTGAGAATAATAAATTTTATGTCGGTGAAAATAATAAATTTTTAAAAGTAATGATGTGATTATAAATTTTATTTACATATGAAATAAATGGTTAGTAGATATAAATGTGTGGTTGTTTTAACAAAATATAAACTCGTGGATCATTTTTTATAGTTAAATAGCTCAAATCATGAGATGGAATTCCCATATAATTCCATATCATGGTTTTTGGAGAATATGGAATCACATCTCATGATATGAAATCATGAGATGGAATCAACGTAAAATTACATGTCCAAATGCTGATTCCATCTCACGATATCATATCGTGATATGGTATCGCATGGCCAAACGCCTACTAAGTAACAATTTAACTATAAAAAGTCTATTTTACCCTTAATGAAATGATTTACAGTCACACAAATTTTTATCATTCATTTTGGACCACAAGTTTTAAAAGTCTTCTTTTCTTTTTTAAAACTTCGTGACGAGTCAAACTACCTCACATAAAATGGAACGGAGGGAATAATTAATATTTTTTTAAGGACCGTGAAAAGTAATGCCGTTAAATTAAAGACATTGCCAGTCACTAGTCAGTAGGAGCTTTTCTAACTTTTTTTCTCTGCAACTCTTGTCTGCACCCACGATAGGAGGTGGCCCAAAAAGATTTAATTTTCCGTTTAGTCTAGATTTTGAAATTGAACGTTAATATTGGAAGTTGTATTTCAACATGTACTTTTTTTAAAATTAGGGTTCGTTTGATTATGCGTAATGAAATGATGATATGAATTCATATGAGATGAATAAGCTGAAATTTTCTTTGAACACGCAATTTGAATTTTTAAGCTATATATTTTGCTTTATAAATATAAAAATCTCGTTAATTGTGAAAATTATCAAAACTGCCTCAATTTTTTTTTATACAATTTATCAAATAATCAAAAGCTCATAACAAAATTATAATAAACTATCAGAAAGTTGTTCTAAAAAATTAAAACACAACATTTATTGATCCAAATTTAGTTCAATATATATCCTCACATTGATCATGTATTTCTCGAAATAAATAGTGTAAAGGTTGCTATGAGTAATAACACTAACTATACATTTTATTTACATATGAAATAAATGATTGATACATTTGTATTTGAAAAATGTAAAATCATGATATGAAATTTCCAAATCAAGCCTTTTGAATTCATGAGATGAAATTGTATGTCTAATTGCTAACTTCATCGCATGATTTAAAATTACGAGATAAAATCACACATTCAAACATCTATTAAAAAAAAATGTGAGTGAAAGTCCGAAAAATTTAAAAACTGGGCTCAAACCAGTCTGCTCAAATTTAATGGCCATTATTTAAAGATAAATTATCAAAAACTACTTCCAGAAATTATTGCCTAGCAAAATATGGTGAGAGAAGTATTGAAAACACTCTTGAATTTGACGTAAATCATTAGTTTCATCCTCGAACTATTAACAACATTAAAAACATCCCTCTGCAATATGCACTAACTAACCTAAGATACACCCCTGATCTGCCACACGACATAACAAGCGGTCTCAAACTCTTGTAGGAGCATGTAACTCTTAATAAAAAGCTGAGAGCAGAGTTGAAAACACTCCTAAACATGACGAGAATTATTTAGGAGTGTATTTCACTCATAATGCAAAATTTAGTGTGTATTTAATTAAATTCAGTTAGTCAAGCAAAAATGTTTTTTTAAGGCTATTATTAATTTAGAAATGAAATTAATAATTCAGACCGAGTTTAATATGTTTTCAATATTTTTTTGAAAGAAAAAAAAAGTATGTTAGGGTTTTGGCTTTCCTAGTCTTAGGCTTTTTTGGCTTTCCTAGCATGGTGTGACTTTTTAACATAGATACCTATTAAAAGTAGCAACTAGAGCAGACCAAATTAATTACTTGGTCATAGATATTTGTAGAAATTTAAAACACAAGACAAGAATGTGGATGCAATATGAAAGTGAATGAAGAGTACTACATATGCCACCATCTTCTTTTATTTTGAAAAAGACACATGCATGATGAATATTTAATAATTTACAAGAGTTTGGTGGGGTGTGTTTGGGATTGAGAGAGGAGGGGCTACATGTTCCTATCAATACAATATGGAAATCTTCATATAAAACTGTTAATATAAGAACAGCTCTTTGAACTCCTTAAAAGCTTAGGTGTGATCCATCATTATTGTCCTCAATTGAACCTTATTATTTGGACCACTAAAGGCATCTTTTCAGATGTTGCATTAACATTTCCATTGAGAAGTAGAGAAAAAAAAAGAAGAGACAAGGGGAAGAGAACATCTTTAAATTTTATCCTTGGTCCCTTTATTATTTTTATAGACTAGATGCAAATTAATAAAGCTAAAGTCAAGATATATAGTCTGACTTCCCCCCATTTATATTATTATATATTCTCTCAATATTAATTTATGTGACAGTATAAGAAAGATAATTTTTTAAAAATATAGTGTGACAAAATTATAAATATTTGCGTCAATAAAATTAAAATTTTAAAATTCAATTATTTATAAATATAAAAAGACATCGTTCTTTGTAAAACAAGCTAAAAAAAGTATACTACATAAAATAGGTCAAAAGGAGTACTATAATTTTTTATCCAACTATGTTTTTTAATTCAAGGTGGCCAAAAAGGGCATAATATGAATTTTATTAAAAAAGGGTTTCGGACAGAGGTCAAATAATACGTCAACAAAACAAAACAAAGAAGATAAAGCCCAAAATTGGCCCAAATCCAAAATAGAGAACAAATATCAGATCATATTTATTTCAAATAAAAGTCTAGAAACCTCCATGAATACTGCTTCAAATTTCAGCAATGAGTCTGGTAAAATTTGTTGCAGGTTATTGAGAAACACAAACACAAATTTCAGCAGTAATGAATCTATTAGAAGCATTGTTGTCCTGATTTAGTATCAAATATACACCCCCAACAGTTTTCACCAGATGTATCTGAAATCAGTTGAAATTCCTTCAACCAATAGCTACTTTGCCACTCTCCAAACTTAATTGAGCATTTAGACACAAGTCTTCAAAAATTTAAACTTTAGACACTAAATATGACATCACTCAATATTCTTTCAAAACATATAGCACGCTACTCTCAAGTTTTTAATACTACACTTTGGTCTACACTCATCCAACAAATGTGGAATTGTTTTTTTTTCATTTATTAAAAACAATTCCACTAGAGAAAAGCTCTCCCAGAAGAAACCAAAATGCTCCCGTTTTTGCAACTGATTTAGCTGATTCCGACGGCTTTTCTGACGATATTATAGCTTTCACAAGTGAAATCATCATCATTCTAGGGATTGCTTCCATTTTTTTTACCATTTTCTTTCAAATAGCTTCAAAGAAAAACATTCCCGCTATTTTAGAAGTTTGAATTTTTTGCCAAAATCACTTCATAACTCGTTTTTAGATAAACTTTAGCAGTTTAGAAGGACTACAGATACATGTTTTCCATTTCAGGAGCTTGGTCTGAACCTGATCTTGTTCATTCGCGTTTTGTATGGATTTCGTACCAATCATCAACCGCTAATTAGTAATATCGTAATCTAGTATCTATCAGTGTATTCAGTGTATTCTATATATGACAGTAGCTGAATTTGTTATTGTTGGTGGTGATTATATGGGAGTATGGGAGAAGACTCCCAAAAGCTGGTATGAAGTAAGACAATAGTGCCCGTTGCGTTGCGTCGCAATGGTACATATGACGATATGATTGCAAGCGTAATTGAAGCCAATGAGTTAGCCTGCGAGCCAAGCAACTTGGTGATAGGCTATCAAATGAATGGGATGGAAAAAATGATAATCATGTGAGCTTGTACATGATGGATGTTGCTGCTGATGGCTCTAGGCCTATATTGAGGATAAGTGTTATTGCGAGGTCTCTCATCAAACCAACAAATTCATTTAACGACAACGACTCAGTTGAAAATGAGAACTTGGGTGATCAACCAAAGGAGAGCTTTTGTGATAATGCAAATGACAATTTGGGTGATAATTCAATGAATAAGTATGATCATTCAATGGATGTTAAATAATGATAGGCATGCGAGCTTGTACATGATGTATATTGCTGTTGATGTCTCTAGGCCTATAATAAGGATAAATGTCATTACGAGGTCTCCCATTGAACCAACAAATTCATTTAACGATAACGACTCGGTTGAAAATGAGAACTTGGGTGATTAACCAAATGAGAGATTTTGTGATCATTCAAATGACAACATGGGTGATTATTCAATGAAAATGTACGATCATTCAATGGATGTTGAAGATCAACCAGTAGATGCGGAGGATTTCAAACATTTTGAAGAAGTGCAGGAAAAACAGGAATTGAGATTACAACCGAACCATTCTTTGTCTGATGAAACTAATTTTTATATGTATCAAATATTCAGTACCAAGAGTGAGCTGCAGTTGTTATTATCCGAAGCAACGACGAGGAAATCTTTGATTTTGCTATAATGAAGAGTTGTAATAAATACTTAAAGGTGAAATGTGTATCTTGTATTGTGGGTGGATGCTGCGGGCAAAGAAATATAGGTGTTCAGATAGATTTCATATCTACAAGTATATTGGCGATCATAGTTGCGATGTTAAATATGCCATCAACAACCATAAAAAATATCGACCAAAGTCATTGCGTCGTTTTGTGTGAATCTTTATCGTGATGGCAAGGATCCAAATGTTAAAGAGATTTAGAGGACTATTTTTACTTTTTTTAATTGTAGTCCAAGCTATTGGAAATGTTGAAAGGGAGATGTGATTGCCAAGGAAATGGTTCGAAGGATAGTGGAACACAGATATTCATGCTTAACAACTTTTTCATATATGATCGACACTCTTAATGTTGGTTCTAACTATTGTATCATGATAAGCGGGGATACTCATAGGTTCATGTATTAATTCTTAGCTTTTGGTTCTTGCATTAGGAGATTTTCCCACACGAGAAAGGTAATTGCGGTCAACGACACTCATTTACATGGTAAATATGAGGGAGTATTGTTGAACGTTGTTGCACAAGATACGAAGAATCATGTTTATCCAATTACCTTTTGTGTCGTGGACAAAGAAGACGATGCATCTTGGACGTTCTTCTTTGAGAAGTTGAAGGATATTGTGGTCTATGAATATAATTTGTGTTTTATTTTCGATAGACACAAGAGCTTTGCCAATGGTATTGCAAAGGTTTACAATCATGCTCATCACAGATATTGCATGAGACACCTCGATGAAAATCTCCGAGTAAATCACCACTGTGAAGATTTCCTCTATCTATACTACAATGCGACAAATGCTTATTCTTTGGATCATTTTATGGAATTCTAGGACAAACGCCCCAAAGCAATCGTCGTCCTTGAGCATGAAGTTGATTTTGAAAAGTGGAGCAGAGCACATTTTCCAGGCAACAGGTATGATGTGATGACCACAAATATTGTCGAGTCACTCAACACTATGTTGATAGACGAGAGAGAGAACCCTGTGACATCTATATTTAATTCGATTGCTAAGAGATTTAGAGGATTGTTCAGGGAGAGACATGTATATGTCCTTAAATCAAAGGGTAATAAAATGATGTCGGCTCCCGAAAGGATCGCAGGAAAAAAATGATCGAGGGCGACTCCTTATATTGGAGAACATAATCAGGGACGACAATCAATTCACCGTGTTCGGCATAAGTTCTACTTCCACCGTGAACCCACTGAAAAAGTGATGTTATTGTAGGGAATATGACTTGGTCAAGATACCATCTGCTCACGCAATGGTTGCTTTGAGCTCGAAGCGTGGCGATGAGTAGGATATGAACATCTATGAATATTATTCACCGTTATATAAAGCTAAAACATACCTCCTTGCATACTCTAAATCTATTAATATTGTCCCTATCGAGTCGAAATCGTGTCTGCTAGAAGAATTGCTAAGCGTGAATATTCTTCCACCCCTTGTCGATAGCAAGCTTGGAAGGAAGAAAAGAAAACTTGTCAAAGGTGTCAGTGAGAATTTCAAGAGCAAGAGGAGGAACAAATGTTCAATTTGCAAGAGATCTGAACACGAGAACCAAATGTATGAACAACAACAAATCTTAGATAGATTTGACTAACTATGTTTTTGTAATTAAGCTACTGGAGATCTCAAGCTACTGTTTATTTTGGACCCCAACATTTTGGTTAATTTAATGTCAATTATTGTCGAATTTACTTATGATCTAATATAGATCAATCAAAAGATGACATATATTTTGTACATTGTCTATTAATATTTATTATTGAGTCTACTCTGTGTATTAAGGTGTATATTATTAATATATGAAAATTTATGATATTTTTAATTCAATAATTTTAGTGTATGCATTAGAATGTAATTATTCTCAAAACATTTATTTTTACACTTTTTCTCACTAAAATTGTAAATTTTCCTCATGCATGCTATTTTAATGCCCAAAATCAAACAATGAATAATAAATAACCTATGTATAACTAATCAAACATATAACTAATACAAGCCTTACTTAGTTATACACTTTACCAAAAGATACCTTAAGGAATTGTCGAAAAATTAGACGTTGACATTGAAAAAGTAGCAATTTGTACTTTGTTATTGTTGTAAAACTTGGGTATTTGACTATTGTTATTGTTGGTAAAAATATATAGATAATTAAGACAATTGATACCTTTTCATGTGCTTGGTTTAGATTGTACCAATGACATTTACACTTTAACGCTAATACGGTATATACGGGGTGATATCATGATCCAAAAATGATCTATACTGCACCTACTAGAATATGATGTTTATATATAGACCATAGATAGTATAATTTAAAAGGGAGAATGATTAATTAATAATAAATTATATTATTAAAATTTATTCAATTAAATAAGTTTAAACAAGTCATGTAAGGGTCCACATACATTGAGGGTGGTGATCAATGATGTATGAGAAATAGTTGTAGTTATACAATCAACATCTTCAATGTAATGTGTGAGAAGGCACAAGTATGTTGGGTTTCCAAACTAAAGCTCAAGCATCCAATCAAGATAATTGGTGCCAAGGTCAAGGAAATCAAGGTTGGAACTACAACAAATACAATCGTGAATAACACCACAATCGTGATAATAACTACAACATAAATGAGTATAAAAACATAAATGATAAGAGTAGTCCATATGTTCCATTAGGGAATCGAGATGGAGGATCAAATTTGAATCGCATTGAAGATATAATGCCTAAGATGATGAAAAGGTTTGACTCGATCGATGACAATATGAAGAATATGCATACTGATTTATCGAGCATTGGATAAAAGAAAGATTCATATGTAGTGTCCATTAAAAAAATTGATCAATACTTAAGTTAAATATCTTTGAGCGTGAATCCATGCCAACAAGGAACACTTCATAGGAATACTATCCAAAATATCAAGAATGATGGACAATACATGACGATCACTACTCGAGGTGAAAATAGACTATTGACCCTCCTATGCCGTCTGAGGTGAAAAATGCTAAGGAACCGGAAGAGGCTGAAGTCGAAAAAGTAGAACAACGAAACGATAAAAGTGAGAAAGAACCAGAAATTACTCAAAATATCATTGCGATGCCTAGACCTCCACCTATGTTCCCTCAAAGATTGGTTAAGAAAACAGAGGAAAAAATATCATAAGTTCATCTTTATATTGAAATAACTCTCGATAAATGTTCTCTTGATTGAGGCACTTGAAAAAATGCCGGGTTATGCAGGTTTATGAAAGATCTAGTGACCAAAGAGAGGGCCACCGGTTTTGAAGGGGATGGATGATAGGTTGCAGCATTGTAGTGCCACTGCCACTAGATCGTTAGTGCAAAAGAAGGAGGATCCTGGAGCGCTTACTACTCCATGTACTATTGGCATGTTGCACTTTGCTAAGGTCCTATGTGACTTGGGTGCTAACATAAATCTGATGTCGCTATCTGTATTCAAATAGTTGGGTTTGGGAGCCCCCAAATCGACTATAATGCGCTTAATTATGGCTGATCGTACTGTGAGGAAATCAATTGGAATTCTATAAGATGTTCTAGTTAAAGTTGAGGCATTCATATTTTTGATAGATTTTGTGATATTAGACTTCGAGGTTTGAAGTGTCTATCATCTTAGGGAGAGCATTCCTTGCTACTAGGCGTGGTATAGTTGATATGGAGAGAAAGAGGATGAAATTCCGATTGAATAATGAAGAGGTAACATTCAATATCTACAAATAAATGTAACATCAAAGTGATCTTAATGCGGTGTCCTGTAACATCTCGCTAGTTGAAAGAACTAGAAAGAGTTAGAATTGGAAATAGTCATTATAGGAAAGAATGAAAAATCTGGAAATTTGTTAAGTTATGTTGAGTTTGGGTTTTTTGTCAACTTCAGACGACCATAACTCCTAGCTTAGGATGATTTAGGTGTGCTTCCAGATATCGTAGGAAATATCTTGGAATTATCTTTCCAATGTCGCTTAGTTTGCACGATTCCAAGTTCGTATGAGTGAGATATGCCCATTGGAAGTTGAGCTGTTCAAATAAGGAAAGTCTAATTTGGATTTTAGAAGGGCATTATAGTCTTTTCCATACCCCATGACTTAATTTCGTTTTGGGTAATTAATTGGGGTCTTAACTGATAGGATTTAGTTTAAGCTTCTACAATATTGAGTTAGGGTTTTAGAGAAAAGAATAGAAGAAGAGAAGAGAGGAGAAGAAACAAGAATCGTCAAATTCTCGAAGCTAAGATCATGCATTTCGTCAAGGGGTGATCCCTACGAGGTATGTGAGTTCACACAACATTGGGTTCGTTCACCTACGCGCCAAACATGTTTATTTCAGTATGATTTTCGTCCTAAAAGATTGAGACTTTGATGTTCTTGAGTTGTATTCTTGAATTGCTTTCGTTCTTGAATTTGGGATGAGATTGAGGAGTTGTTGAGAGTTTAAGGTCGATTGGTAGATTGTTTTGAGTTAATTTCTTTTGTACATGTGCTGGGTATCTGAATCTAAAGAGGAATTGAGAAAAAGAATCGAATTTAGGTGAATTGGGGGTAGAAAATAAAGAAAGAACAAGTCGGGCAAATCTGGGTACCTGGTTCGCGTCGCGGACCTGTTCCTCAGGATTGACCAAATTTTCTCCACGTCACGGAGTGGTCATGGACCGTTCTGCCTCAAAAGTTATTACGCAACCAAATAATTAAATGCAACTCTGCGTTGCGGACTTGCTTCCAGACAGTGATTTCTTGATCTATTCTCATGTTTAACTATCTAAAAACACTTCTAAACATCATGAGATCTTTCCTATCACAAATTGCAATCGTTGAATCCATAATTCAATTCAAGGTAAGTTAAGAGTCAAGTCAAGAGAAGTTATGAGCCAAGTCAAGAAAAGTTCATAGAATCTTACAAAAGTCTTTTACAAATGTTTTAACTTTGTTTTAAAACCTGAGTTTTGAGTTGAGTAAAGAGTAAAGATTTGAAGTTCATTTCTTCAAAGAGTATATGGGGACTATGTATTCCCAAAGAGTTTAAAAATGTTTTCACATTTAAATAAGAAAGGAAACTGAGATTTCCAAAGAGTCTTTGAGCTAGTTTTTAGAAAAGAGTAAATGCTTTCACAATTAAGCAAGAGGGGAAACTTTGATTTCCAAGATAGCCTTTGAGCTAAGTTTTGAGCAATTATCTCAAACCACAGAAAGAAGTATGTTTTTAAACATAAGAGCTAGTATTATATTTTGGGAGTAGTATTGAGCATCGATATGGGGGAGAGTTCAGACAACTCCCAGCCCCCATAAACCATGTAGCCATCATGGGTAGAAAATGGTCATACTTTTTAGATGATTTCTTAGTGCTTTTTAGCATAAACTAGTGGATCCACATAGTAATTCAGGTTCTATACCCTCGGCAAGGTATATGACGGCCCTAGCAGCGTGAGGCAAAATGTTGTATCATCATAATAACTCTTAAGTGATGGTTGTTGGTTAGAGAAACTCCCACATAAGTAATTGTATTCTTATATACACAGTTTATTGTATTTTTACATACATTTCAGATTTATGTGTATCTTTACATACACATAGAGTTGACATCATGTTTTAAACAATTTTTCTTTTATTTTGCACTTGTTTTAAACTGCTTTATATTGAAATGAGTTCAGTTATGTTGAGTTGAGTTGAGCCAGGTAAGTTCTTTCAGTTCCTTTCAAGCTTACGTCTTGTTTTAGTATTCCCCTCGCATACTCGTACATTCAATGTACTGATGCCAGTTGGCCTGCATCTTATTATGATGCAGATACATGTAACTAGGATCAATATCCAGTGCTTCGTTGATCCAGTTGAGCATTCAGAGTATTGTGGTGAGCCTCCTTGCTTTTTGGAGGATCCCTATTTATATTGCTTTAGTAATTTTCAGTTGTTAGGATGATCGGGGGTTTTGTCCCGACATCCATCTCAGTTATTAGAGGTTTCATATATTGACAGTTAGTTAGTTCATTTGTCTTTACCTTGTTATTGGCTTATGTTCAGATTTGAGTTGCCACTTTGGCTAATTTAAATGTTTATTTCTTAAACATTATGAGTTTAGTTTGAGATAGTTGATTTACCTTGCATTTGAGTTCTTTTCTTAATGCTTAAAGTCTTCCGCTGAGTAAGTAAGCAAGACCAAGGGTTTGCTTGGGGCCAACAATGGTTCTCGAGTGCCAACCACGTCTGGGGTGTAGGCTCGAGGAGTGACAAACTTGGTATCACAACACAAAGTTCAAGAGTCATAGGGAGTCTATGAAGCCGTGTCTGTAGAGTCCTAGTTATCGGTGTGAAGTGTGCCACATCTATAATTAGGAGGCTGTAACATTGAGGAAATTATCTCACTTCTTTCATATTAATTTCGTGCGATAGAGTTAATCTCTATAAAGTTTCTTTCTACTCATGCTTTCGCGTAACCAATTGTGAGATTGGCTTTATTTTGATGAAGCTTTCTTGGGGAGTTTCTTTCCCTGAGAACTGAAAGAGGCTAAGGTACGATCGTTTCTTACCCTTAAGCAAGAGTCACTAAGTGTTCATGAGTATGGGTTGAAGTTCACCCAACTTTCCCGTTATGCTCAGGAGATGGTTGTGGATATGAGGAGTAAAATGAGTCTGTTTGTTGCTAGGTTGTCCCGTCTATCAAGCAAAGAGGGAAGGGCAGCGATGCTAATTGGGGACATGGATATATCAAGGTTAATGTTACATGTGCAACAGGTTGAGGAAGAGAAGCTTAGGGATAGGGAGGACTTTAGAAACAAGAAGACTAAGATAGGGATTGAGTCCGGGCAGAAGAAAAGTAATGTTAACCGTTCGTCCTTTCAGTAAAAGCAAAAGGGGCCTTCTCCATCATCTGCTGGTGCACCTGCACCAAGAAACAAATGTGAGTACAATAGTCAGAATTCCTAGAATTTCAGAGCTAGACCTGCATAGTAGCAAAGTAGTATGGCACACGGGGGTACTAAGATTCCTGCATGTGCTAAATGTGGTAGGAACCGCTCAGGGATGTGTCGTGATGGCTCCACTGGATGTTTCAAGTGTGGCCAAAATGTTCATTTTATGCGAGAGTGTCCAAAGAACAAACAAGGTAATGGTAATGGGGGAAAAATGCCCAGTCTTCTTCAGTTGCCCCACCAGACATAGCTGTATCTAGAGGAACTACTTCAGGGGCATGCGGAGGATCAAACCGTCTTTATGCCATTGCTAGGCGCCAAGAGCAAGAGGATTCGCCAAGTGTTTTCACTGGTATGATCTAAGTATTTAATTTTGATGTTTATACTTTGCTATATCCAAGAGCGAGTTTATCCTTTGTAACTTCGTATGTTGCGCTGAATTTCAAAGTTTTTCCTGAGAAACTGTAACGACCCGAGAGCACCCCGTAGTCGTTACCGGCGTATTCGACCTCGAAGAGGTCTTATACAAGCCCTTAACATTCGTCATAACATGTATCATAGAATAAAATCACGGAAAATTTAAAACTTTTACTTTGGAAGTTCAACTTCACTTCATATATGAAAAACAGAACCTAACTTCGTCACAATGTACCATCTAGACATAGAAGTATTGAAAATGGGACTTAGCCCTTACAACAATAAGAAGTCTTGAAATAGGAAATCCTATTTCAACAATGTCTATAAACATAAGCAAAATACTAAACATAGAGGCTAGATTATAGGGTCTTGTCCTCGGACTTGAGGACTCACCAATTTGGGGAAGAAACTCCAAGTGTCTTGAGAAGTAAGTTTGAATCCTCAATGTTTGAATCCGCGACGCAGACCTATTCCCTCCAAGTGTAATTTGCAAGCTGCCCTGGCAACTTGCTTGGCCAAGGTTGGGGTCCTCCTCGGGGACCCTTAGGGTTGCCCCGGGGCGTCGCATTCGAATGTTTTGACCCTATAAACATATATTTACCTAATTTAAACCTCCTTTCAAGATTATACCATCATACGACACTCCCAAACCTGCCCACAACCTAAGGACACACTAGAACACATTCTTTTCTAGTTTCCGGACGTCGCGGTCGTTCCTTGACGTTTAGAATTTTACTCTTCCAAACCAAGTCAATTGCATTAATTTAGGTTTAGAAACATCATTTTAAATATTTTTAAGTCATTATTCATAATGTGGGGCTCTAACTTAAGTCATAAAATTTCCGGGGTGTTACAATATCCCCCCTTAGGAACATTCGTCCCCGAATGTCACTTGGACTTCTTTCTAGGGGGACAATGACTCAAACTAGTAGCACAACAACCAGTCACATCAACATTATCATATCATCATATCATATAGGAAGTTAATCCACAACATCACTATGCTCAAAACTCTTTGCTTCACATAAGTATAGGAGTAACTACCTTCTCCATATTCAATGAGCATCAACATATATATTAAGCAATCAACAAGACATTTCTTTAACAAGTCAACATCAAGCATGCTCATTACAACTCTCATGAAGACAACATCACACAACATCTATGGGTGCAGTTTCGACCATGAGAAACAAAATTCATGAAAACACAAAATACAACTTAAGCATGAATTTTTCACAAAAATATGCACATACAAGGAAATCATGTCATAATCATCAACACACATGATTTTCAATTTATACCAAATTAAGAGAGACTACCAACCATCAACTTTGGCTAGGAGTAGGAGGTAAAAGATGAGGGTAGCAGGACTTCATGTCAGCCTCGGCCTCCCATGTTGCACCCTCAACTAGGTGGTTTCTCCATAGGACTTTTACGGAGGCAACCTCTTTATTCCTCAACTTCTTAACTTGACGATCTAAGATTTCGACCAGAACCTCTTCATAAGAAAGGTTCTCATTCACCCCTAAACCTTCTAGAGGGAGAATGGACACCGGGTCACGTATACACTTCTTTAACATAGAACTATGGAACACCGGGTGAACCGGGGCCAATTCGATGGGAAATTTCAACTCATAAGTGACCTTTCCAACACGCTTCAAGATCTCATAAGGCCCAACATACCGGGGGCTAAGCTTTCCCTTCTTACCAAACCTCATCACCCCTTTCATGGGTGAGATCTTCAAGTAGACCCAATCACCTACTTCAAATTCAAGATCCCTCTTTCTATTATCAACATAAGACTTTTGCCGACTATGAGCCGTTTTCAACCTATCCCATATAAGTCGAACTTTTTCTGTAGCCTCATAGACTACCTTGGGACCAGAAGTGCAAATTCACCCACTTCAAACCACCCAACCTGAGATCGACACCTTCTACCATAAAGTGCTTCAAAGGGTGCCATAGCAATACTCGAGTGGTAGCTATTGTTGTAGGAAAATTCTATCAAAGGTAGGTGGTCATCCCAATTACCTTTGAAGTCAATGACATACGCTCTCAACATGTCCTCTAGGGTTTGGATGGTGCATTCCGCTTGACCATCCATTTGAGGGTGAAATGTGGTACTAAGTTTCACTTGAGTACCAAGCCCACTTTGGAAAGACCTCCAAAAATGGGAAGTAAATTGGGCACCTCTATCCGAAATAATCTACAACGGGACCCCATGTAACTTTACAATCTTCTTAATGTACAACTTAGCATAATCTTTCGCCGAATAAGAAACCTTGACGGGAAGGAAATAAGCTGATTTAGTCAATCTATCCACAATGACCCAAATAGAGTCGTGTTGCCTACGGGTTCGAGGAAAACCTACCACGAAGTCTATATTGACTTCTTCCCACTTCCAAGTGGGGGTATCAATATCTTGAGTTAGACCTCCCGGTCCTTGGTGCTCGGCTTTGACTTGTTGGCAATTTGAGCACCTAGCCACAAAATTAGCTATGTCTCTTTTCATTCCGTTCCACCAATAAATCTCACGTAAGTCACGATACATTTTGGTGGATCCTAGATGGATGGAGTGTCGGGACCCATGGGCCTCCTTTAAGATTGTCTCTCTTAGGCCATCCACATCCGGCACACGTAACCTCCCTTGGTGCCTAAACACCTCATCTTCTCATTGAGAGAAAGTTTCTATTGCTTTGTTGAGAATCGACTCTTTTAGTTCCATCAAAATAGGGTCAAGATGTTGCTTAGACTTCACGTCAACAACAACCGATGACTTGGAATTATGACAGACCATGACACTTCATTTTTGGGGAATCTTCAAGTCGGGCACCCAACCAGGCTAGCCTATGTACATCACATGCTAACTCCCTTTTCTCTTTTCTACATGTGACACACTACCCATAGATACACGACTCAAAGCATCTGCAACCACATTTTCTTTTCTGGTGTGGTAAAGGACACTCATATCATAATATTCAAGAGTTCCAACCACCTCTTTTGTTGGAGATTCAATTCTTTTTGGCTAAAAACATATTGAAGACTCTTGTGGTCGGTAAACACATCCACATGTACCCCATAGAGATAGTGTCTCCAAATATTTAAAGCAAAGACTACGGCCGCTAGCTCAAGGTCATGAGTTGGATAATTCTTCTCATGCACCTTGAGTTGTCTTGAGGCATAAGCTATAACCTTACCATGCTACATGAGGAAACAACCCAAACCCACTGGTGAAGTGTCACAATATACTATAAACCCTTCGGTGCCCTCCAGTAAGGTTAAAACCGGAGCGGAGGTGAGCTTATCTTTCAACAATTGGAAGCTCTTTTCACAAGATTCCGACCATTCGAACATGGACTTCTTTTGAGTTAAGGCCGTTAATGGAGATGTAATAGATGAAAATCCCTCAACAAACCTCCGGTAGTAACCGGCCAAACCCAAAAACTTCGGATGTCGGAAACTCAAAGGTCTAGGCCAACTTTTGACCACATCGGTTTTATTTGGATCAACTTCTATACCCTCACTAGAAACAATATGACCAAGGAAAGCAACCGATCTTAGCCAAAACTTGCATTTGCTAAACTTAGCATAGAGTTGGTGATCTTCGAGGACTTGCAATACTATCCTCAAATGATTCATGTGATCATCCTCACTTTTAGAGTATAACAAGATGTCATCAATAAAGATAACAAATGGGTCTAGATAATTTCTAAACACACGATTCATAAGGTCTATGAACGCCGCCGAGGCATTTGTAAGACCAAAGGACATCACTAAGAACTCAAAATGATCATATCTTGTTCAGAAGGTTGTTTTCGGAACATCAACACCTCTCACCCTAAGTTGGTGATAACCCGACCTCAAATCAATTTTTGAAAAGTAACTCGCTCCTTGAAGTTGATCAAATAAGTCATCAATCCTAGGGAGTGGATACTTGTTCTTATTGGTCACCCTATTTAATTGTCGGTAATCAATACACATACGAAGAGATCCATCCTTCTTCTTCACAAATAACATCGGTGCACCCCAAGGAGATATACTAGGTTGGATGATACCCTTATCCAACAAATCTTTGAGTTGAGCTTTTAATTCCTTCAACTCCGCCGGGGCCATCCGATAAGGAGGGATTGAAATGGATTGTGTATTCGACAATAAATCTATGCCGAAATCTATTTTCTGTTCGGGAGGAATCTCGGGTAAGTCATCGGGAAAGACTTCTGGAAAATTCTTCACTACGGGGACCGACTCCAAAGGAGGGATCTCGGACTCAAGATCCTTGACCCTCACAATATGATAGAGACAACCCTTAGAAATCAACTTACAAGCTTTTAAACATGAAATGATCCTTCCCCTAGGAACGGAATTTCCTCCCTTCCATTCTAAAATGGGTTCATTAGGAAATTGAAACTTCACAATTCGGGTCCTACAATCTATGGACGCAAAACAAGCATGAAGCCAATCCATCCCCAATATAACATCAAAGTCTAACATATAAGGTTACACCAAATCAACCAAAGTGACTCTATTGGGTAATGATATGGGACAACCTTTATAAACTCTTTTAATAACTATGGCGTCACCCACCGGGGTAGAAACCAAAAAGGGTTCAGCTAAGACATCGAGAAGCATATCAAACTTCATAGCCACAAAAGGGGTTACAGAAGACAAAGTGGCACGGGGATCCAACACTGCATAAACATTAATTGAAAATACTTGTAGCATACTGGTCACAACATCCGGAGAGCTCTCTTGATCACCTCGGGATTGGAGAGCATAAAAGTGATTCTTCTTAAGAGCATCGGGATTTGGGCCACTTGCTTGTGCTTGAGAATTTTCCCTTCCTTGAGCCTTTAGCATAGGGTAGTCCCTCCTCATGTGGCCGCTCTTACCACAACCATAGCAATTACCCGTGCCAACTAGGCACTTTCCTTCATGTTTTCGACCACACTTTGTACAAATAGGCTTATCAACATAAGGACCACCACCTCTTGCTTCTTGAGGCTTAGGGGTAGACACTTTACCTTTGTTGACCCTTGGAGTGTTAGGAAGACCTTTGTTGGAAAACCTCTTTTTGAACTTTGACTTATCTTGGATTTCAAACCTAACCTTAGAAGAATTTCCAACATCGGCCCTTGACCTCTTCAATTCTCTACCAACTTGCGTAAGCTTTTGCTCCTCAATTTGTTCGGCATGAACCATTAGACGAGAAATGTCCATGCTTGGGATTAGCATAGCCGACCTACATAATTCATTCACCACAAGATCGGATACCTCCATAACAAATTTGTTCATTGTAGCTCTAGAGTTCGACACCAAAGTAGGAGCATGCTTGGACAATTGAGTGAACTTGAGGCCATACTCCTTCACACTCATACCCCCTTGACGGAGGTTGATGAAATTTTGCATTTTCCGCTCCCTTAGTTCCAAGGGGAAAAACCTATCAAGAAACGCCGTCTTGAATGTAGCCCAACTTATCAGACCCTCTCTAATAGGTCTCCCCTCCTTCCATTGTTCATACCACACTTTTGCCACATCTTTGAGTTGATAGGCGGCTAACTCGTCCTTTTCTTAAGAAGACACACCCATAGCCTCTAGAACCTTAAACACTTCATCAATGAACCCTTGTGGATCCTCTTTCACTTTGGAGCCAAAGAAAGTAGGGGGATTCATCCTTGTGAAATCCCTTATCCTAGAAGGGGTAGTGCTAGCATTGGCGTTCACTTGCACCCTAGCATCCCTAGCAACTTGAGTGGCCAACACTTGAGTCAAATTATGAATAGCCGACCTTATCTCAACATTAGACATAGCCCCTTCTTCAATAGGAACTTGAGGGTTTTGAGGAGCTTGAGGGGGAACCGTCTCATTCACATTCTCCTCACCGGCCCTTCTTGCATTGTTCCTTCTTGTATTCATTGCCTATAAGCACAAGAGAAGGATTAGAAGAAAAGGACTAAATAGAGTTAAGACTCTTAGTCACGATTATGGAATAACAAAAGAGTGAAAGTTCCTAAGCATCTCGTAGCCTCTCATTCATAAGTGTGGCGCGCTTCACACCCATGAACAAGACTCCACTCGACGTGGTATCTTGTGACATAAATCCTACATTATTCTCAACCTTATGCTCTGATACTAAGTTTGTAACTACCCGAGAGCACCCGCTAGTCATTATCGGCGTATTCAACCTAGAAGAGGTCTTATACAAGCCTTTAGCATTCGACATAGCATGTATGGTAGAATAAAATCTTGGAAAATTTAAAACTTTTACTTTGAAAGTTCAACTTCACTTCATCTATGAAAAACATAATCTAACTTTGTCACAATGTACTATCTAGACATAAAAGTATCGAAAATGGGACTGAACCCTTACATCAATGAGAAGTCTTGAAATAGGAAAGTACAACAATGTCTTTCAACATAAGGAAAGAACTAAACATAGAGGCTAGATCATAGGGTCTTGTCCTCGGACTTGAGGACTCACCAACTTGGGGAAGCAACTCCAAGTGTCTTGAGAAGTAAGCTTGAATCCTCAACGGCCCGAACCTAAATGTTTGGGGAAAAGGGAGAAAATATGGGTTAGTACAACACACGTACTAAGTATGGCTACTATGCATAAAAACCATTTAAACATGCATAAAAGGACGATTAGTCAAAACATGCTTTTTACCAAGTTAATCCAATATGCACACAAAGTAAGCATCATAGTCCAGACCAACATAATATCATCCCAACATGTAGACGACCCAAGCAATACTAGTGCAATGCAGAGAATAGAACCCCATAACCCTATTCAAAGCCAAGTATCACATTAAGCAACCTATTTCATGCATACATTCATAAGATCATATTTCATCATGACTTGCCATATTCATAATGATCATACATAACATAACTTTAACATACATAAGTCATAATCATCATAATCATAAGAGAACACTACTGCAACCATCTCTTAGGATCCCACAAGTGCAATGTGCAAGAGAAGTCCCATACCCTCCCTTACACTATGTAGAAACCCTTAAGAAAGCCCTAGCAAGAGTTCACACCTTTCATACCTTTATTTACTTTTACATTAGGGAAATATTGCAATAACCAACATTGACCATGAGAGCTACATGGAATCCGGTGTTCTACTCCCACACCGAAAAGAGAGGGTTAACACTTGCCTAAGGTGTAACCATTCGTACATAGCTATCTAGGTGGATCCACCAAGCTAGAGTCCTATGTTGGCACATAGTTAAGGGTTAAGGACATTGCTTCTAGAAACCCTAACTTACTAAACGTGGGGGTTTCCATCTCATGAGACAATACATATCGTGGGTAATACAGAGTTGCTAAACGTGAGGAAACCCATGTGGGGAGCCGGACTTACTAAACGTGAGATCCCCATCTCATTTACATGCCCTTTCAGTGCTAATCATCTAATTACCTTTTGTAATCATCTTTAGTCATCACATAAGTTCACATTAGCCTTTACTAGACTCTTATGTAGACATCTTACCATAATATCTCATATGTGTTCATAAGTGAGTAGCAATTCTTTCACTTTAGAAACACATAGCAAGTGAGTAAACCTTTTACTTTACATTACATTATAATCATGAGAACTACCTTTCAATCATATATCAATCATACCATAACATACATACATACTTCATAGGTAATTCAAGTGTAGAGGGTTAAGGATGAGGAAACTAGGTCATCAACACCACAACAACACATTAGGTATAGCATCATTACAATTTAAGTAATTCACCTTTCATACTTGAGTTCAAATAAGGACCAACCTTTATACCTTCTTGCCCTCATAGGACATTCATACTTTAATTACCAAACAATTCAAAACAAATAGATAATACAAGGTAATTCATGAAGTAATAACGTAATCAACATCAATATAAGCAATTGACTTATCCCCTTCATAGCCTTCAAGGCTTCATTCAAAGACTCAACCTTAATTTCATAGAAATTATACATAACCTAGGGTAGAATCATCATACAAACATGAATTATATAACATCACATAAAATTCATAGCCTTTAATCAATATCCAACACAAACTAGGGTTAGAATTAGGAAAAGAAGGAGAAACATGGGTCTCATGGGGAATTCTTCAAGAAACCACCAATGCAACATAAATTCATCCATAATTGTTCATATAACATCAATCAAAGTCAGTTTATAACATCAATTTCACTTTAGAAAGAAGACCCACGTTTTTGGATAGAAACCTAGAAATTGGAGTTTTTGAAATTCATCTTAAAAGGGGCTCTTGGGGAAAGGAATCCCAAGAGTGATAAGAAACCATACCTTATTGACGAATTAACCACAAAAATCCTAGTTGAAACCTTGGAGAGTTGGTCTTCTTCTTGAAGCTCCAATCTTCTTCAATGGAGTACTTGAGAAGAGAGACAAATAGAGAGACGGAGGAACTTTAGGTTTGATCTTTGGGGTTTTGTGTTTGTGTGATAAAAGTGAGGTAAATTGACTTAAAAATCATTATATATACGTCCCCTAAAGTACCCTAAATACCCCTCACTTAGTTGGACTCTTTAATGAAGTAAAAATTTATTTATGAATTTCTTCATTTTCGTCGCAGAACAAATCCGCGACGCGGAGCTGTTTCCTGAAGATGTTTGGAATTAAATTTTGAGACAGTAGAGTCTGCAACATGACCACGTCACGAACTAAATTTTTGCTCCTTGGGGAAACTAGTCCGCGACGCGGACCTATTCCCTCCATGTGCAATTTGCAAGCTTCCCTGGCAACTTGCTTGGCCAAGGTTGGGGTCCTCCTCGGGGACCCTTAAGGTGGCCCTGGGGCTTTACATTCAAACGTTTTGACCCTATGAACATATATTTACCTTATTTAAACCTTTTTACATGATTATACCATCAAACGACACTCCCAAACCTGCCTACAACCTAAGGACACACTAGAACACATTCTTTTCTAGTTTTCGAACGTCGTGGTCGTTCCTTGACGTTTAGAGTTTTACTCTTCCAAACTAAGTCAATTGCATTAATTTAGGTTTAGAAACATAATTTTAACTATTTTTAAGTTATTATTCATAAGGTGAGTCTCTAACTTAAGTCATATAATTTTTGAGGTATTACAGAAACTTTGTGAATCCTTTTGTGTTTCTACACCTGTTGGGGAGTCTATTCTAGATGAGTGAGTATATTGTGATTGTGTCATTTCCATCAATCACAAGAACATCGTGGCATATTTAGTTGAGTTAGACATGGTAGATTTCTATGTCATTCTTGGTATGGACTGGATTCTTGCCTGTTATGCCTCCATTGATTGTAGAACTCAAGTTGTTAGGTTACAAATTCCTAATGAGGTAGTTATAGAGTGGGGTAGTAGCTCAGCAGTTCCTAAGGGTCGTTTCATTTCATACCTTAAGGCGAGAAAGTTAGTTTCTAAGGATTGTGTCTACGACTTAGTCCGAGTTAATGACTCTAGTGTTGAGATACCTCCCATTCAGTCAGTTCCAATAGTAAAAGAGTTTCCAGAAGTCTCTCCAGATTATCTACTTGGAGTCCCTCCTGAGAGAGAAATAGACTTCGGCATAGACATTCTTCCCGATACTCGTCCTATCTCTATTCCGCCATATAGAATACACCAACAGAGTTGAAAGAGCTTAAAGAATAGTTGAAAGATCTCCTTGTTAGGGGTTTCATTCGACCAAGTTTCTCACCTTAGGGTGCTCCGGTCTTATTTGTGAGAAAGAAAGATGGTTCATTTAGGATGTGTATAGATTACCATCAGTTGAACAAGGTTACCATCAAGAACAATATCCTCCTCCAAGAATTGATGATCTTTTCGATCAGTTTCAAGGTGCTTCTTGTTTTTCTAAGATTGATCTCAGATCTGGCTACCATCAGTCGAAAGTAAGGGAGTGTGATATTCCAAAGACAACATTCATGACCCGTTATGGTCATTATGTGTTTCTGGTCATGTCGTTTGGTTTAACCAATGCACCCGCATTGTTCATAGACTTTATGAGTAGAGTATTCAAGCCATATTTAGATATGTTTGTTATCGTTTTCAATAATGACATTCTAATGTATTCGAGGAATGAGGAATATCATGCTAGCCATCTCAAAATAGTTCTTCAGACTTTGAAAGATAAGGAGTTATATGCTAAGTTCTCTAAATGTGAGTTTTGTCTTGAGTCTGTGGCATTCTTGGGCCACATAGTTTCCGGTGATGGAATTAGAGTTGATACCCAAAAGATAAAGGCACTGCAGAATTGGCCTAGACCTACATCTCTAACTGATATTAGGAGTTTCTTAGGTTTGGCTAGATATTATAGAAGGTTTGTAGAGGGGTTATCATCTATTTCATACCCTTTGACCAAGTTGACCCAGAAAACAATGAAGTTTCAATGGTCTGAAGCTTGTGAGAAAGGCTTTCAGGAATTGAAAAAGAGGTTGACTACTGCCCCAGTGTTGACCTTACTGGAAGGTACTCAAGGTTTTGTGGTATATTGTGATACATCTAGAGTTGGTTTGGGTTGTGTATTAATGCAGAATGGCAAGGTTATAACTTATGCCTTCAGACAGTTGAAAGTTCATGAGAAGAATTACCCAACCCATGACTTAGAGCTGGTTGCTGTAGTATTTGCTTTGAAGATATGGCGTCATTATTTGTATGGTGTTCATATAGATGTATTCACTGATCACAAGAGTCTTCAGTATGTGTTTACTCAGAAAGAGCTTAATCTCAGACAAATGAGGTGGTTAGAATTACTCAAGGATTATGACATGAGTATTCTTTACCACCCAGGTAAGGCTAATGTGGTTGCTGATGCCTTGAGCAGATTGTCTATGGGTAGTACTGCCCATTTTGAAGAAGATATGAAAGAGCTAGCAAGAGATGTGTATAGACTTGCACGATTGGGAGTTCGACTAATGGATTCCACAGAAATAGGAGTAGTGGTGATGAATGGGAATGAATCATCATTAGTGTCAGAAGTGAAAGAGAAGCAAGACCAAGATCCTTTATTGATTGAATTAAAGGCAAGTGTTCATAAGTAAAAATTGGTGGCTTTTGAAAAAAGAGGAGATGGTGTTTTGAGGTATCAAGGTAGATTGTGTGATTGATTTCAAGAGTAATTGGGATGATCACCTACCTCTCATTGAGTTTTCTTACAACAATAGTTACCATGCTAGCATCCAAATAGCTCTATATGAGTCTCTTTGTGGGAGAAGATGCAGATCTCCTATTGGATGGTTTGAAGTTGGTGAAGTAGGGTTGATAGGACCAGATTTAGTTCATTAAGCTATGGAGAAGGTGAAAGTGATTCAAGAGAGGTTGAAAACGGCACAGAGTCGTGAGAAATCCAACACTTATGTTAGGAGAAGGGAGTTCGAAGTAGATGATTGGGTTTACTTAAAAGTTTCACCCATGAAAGGTGTTATGAGATTTGGTAAGAAGGGGAAACTTAGCCTCGTGTATATTAGTCCTTATCGGATATCAAAAAGGGTTGGAAATGTAGCTTATGAGTTAGAGCTACCACAAGAGTTAGCAGCGGTTCATCCGGTATTTCACATTTCCATGTTGAAGAAGTGCATGGGAGATCCTTCACTTATCATACCAATTGAAGATATTGAGATCAAGGATAGCTTATTTTATGAAGAGATTCCAGTTCAGATTCTAGATCGCCAAGTTCGCAAGTTGAGAACAAAAAAGGTAGCATCAGCCAAAGTTCTTTGGAGGAACCAATTTGTTGAGGAAACTACTTGGGAAGCTGAGGAAGATATGAAGAAGAGATATCCACTTCTCTTCGAATCCGGAGAAGTTCCAGGTCAAGGTACTAATCCTTTTCTTGGTATTCATTTATACATTGGCATGTTGTAATTGCATTGTGCTTGTTGGATGTTTGATATGCATGTTTGATGTTACGCCCTTAGCCTACTAAGAGTAATCTCATTTGAGGACGAATGTTCACAAGGGGGAGATATTTTAACATCGCGCTAATTGAAAGAACTAGAAAGAGTTAGAATTGGAAATAGTCATTTTAGGAAAGAATGAAAAATTTGGAAATTTGTTAAGTTATGTTAAGTTTGGGTTTTTGGTCAACTTTAGATGACCATAACTCCTAGCTCAGGATGATTTAGGCATGCTTCTAGATACCGTAGGAAATATCTTGGAATTATCTTTCCAACGCCGCTGAGTTTGCACGATTCCAAGTTCGTATGAGTGAGATATACCCATTGAAAGTTGGGCTGTTCAAATAAGGAAACTGTAATCCGATTTTAGAAGGGTATTATGGTATTTTCCATACCCCATGACTTAATTTCATTTTGGGTAATTAATTGGGGTCTAAACTGATAGGATTCAGTTCTACAATATTGAGTTAGGGTTTTAGAGAAAAGAAAGAAGAAGAGAAGAGAGGAGAAGAAGCAAGAATCGTCAAATTCTCGAAGCTAAGATCGTGCATTTCGTCAAGGGGTGATCCCTACGAGGTATGTGAGTTCACACAACATTGGGTTCGTTCACCTACGCGCCAAACATGTTTATTTCAGTATGATTTTCGTCCTAAAAGATTGAGACTTTGATGTTCTTGAGTTGTATTCTTGAAGTGCTTTCGTTCTTGAATTTGGGATGATATTGAGGAGTTGTTGAGAGTTTAAGGTCGATTGGTAGAGTTGTTTTGAGTTAAATTCTTTTGTACATGTGCTGGGTATCTGAATCTAAAGAGGAATTGAGAAAAATAATCGAATTTAGGTGAATTGGGGGTAGAAAACAAAGAAAGAACAGGTCGGGCAAATCTGGGTACCTGGTTCGCGTTGCAGACTCGTTCCTCAGGATTGACCAAATTTTCTTTGCATCGCGAAGTGGTCACGGACCGTTCTACCTCAAAAATTATTTCGCGACCAAATAATTAAATGCATCTCCGCGTCGCAGACTTGCTTCCAGACAGTGATTTCTTGATTTTTTCTCATGTTTAACTATCTAAAAACACTCCTAAACATCATGATATCTTTTCTATCATAGGAAAGTTAAGAGTCAAGTCAAGAGAAGTTCATTTACAAATGTTTTAACTTTCTTTTAAGACCTGAGTTTTGAGTTGAGTAAAGAGTAAAGAGTAAAGATTTGAAGTTCATTTCTTCAAAGAGTGTATAGGGGACTATGTATTCTCAAAGAGTTTAAAAATGTTTTCACATTTAAATAAAAAAGAAAACTTAGATTTCCAAAGAGACTTTGAACTAGTTTTCAGAAAAGAGTAAATACTTTTACAATTAAACAAGAGGGGAAACTTTGATTTTCAAGATTGCCTTTGAGCTAAGTTTTGAGCAATTATCTCAAACCACAGAAACAAGTATGTTTTTAAACATAAGAGCTAGTATTATATTTTGGGAGTTGTATTGAGCACCGATATGAGGGAGAGTTCAGACAACTCCCAGCCCCCATAAACCATGTATCCATTATGGGTAGAAAAGGGTCACACTTTTTAGATGATTCCTTAGTGCTTTTTAGCATTGACTAGTGGATCCATTTAGTAGTTCAGGTTCTATACCTGATATGCTCAAATTACACCTCCCTAAAGAAGCATAAGCGATCGTTATCAAGTAAAGAATCCAACTTGTAGGTCGGGGTCGATCCCACGAGGAAAATGGTTTAGACTTCACTTTAACCAACAATTTTATTCGTTTAGTCAAATTATTTCCAGAAACAAGTAATTAAAAAGGAGGGGGGGGGGGATTTGTGAAACAATTTGTAAGAATTCAGTAAGTAATTAGTAAACAAAAGTCAATTTCGGTTGTTACCAAGATGATAGAATTAACTAGGGTCTACGTGTTCCCCACAAGCTCATAACGCAGTAATCCTATTAATAACAATCCTTTCCTAGTGTACTACATGCAAAGTGATATGTTAGGTATCTCTAAATCCTTGGTCCGGCATCTAGAGAATTTCACCCCGCACCTTGGTCCGGCTACGTGTGTATAATTTACTAACCCTTATCTTTAACTCATATTAGACATCACATCGATGTTTGACTTAGTTATTACTTTGCACCAATCGACACTAGCCTATTAGATAGTATCACACTAAATCTATGTTGATAATTCTTTTCATGTTGATTACCTACTTGGTCCGCCAAGTAGCAACAAAGAGAGTTCTAACACGTGCACTCGTTAGAAAGACTTCTAAATGAAAGAATTATCAATGCATGCAACAACACTATTCAAGAATTGCTTAGTTACTATTCATACTTTGTTAATCGCTCATAGTTCCCACAACCCTAGTTGTGAAGTTTAATTACCCATAATCATATGAACACAATTCATTGTTTTAGATGAAAGAATTATAAACTTACGTAAGAAGATTAATAAACGCAGAAATTCAACTTGAATTGCAATATCTAAATCTTCAAAACAAACTTAGGAAATTCGAAATTGCTAAAGTTGCAAGTTAATCTCCCAAGTCAAGAACTAAAATAAAAGTAATAAAGTCTATCCCCCAAAAACGAGGTTTACATGATCTATTTATAGAAAACAAGTCCTAAATTAAAAAAAGGAAACAAAATAAGGAAAGTTTGTTCAGGCACGCGTTTTCATTCCACGAGACTGACTCATGGACCGTCAATGGATCTATGGTTCGTGAGTCCCTTCCGTTAGCCAGGACTTAGACAATATTTGAGCTTCCCAAAAACCATCTCTGTGAAGCAAATGACGGAACTCTAGTATGGACCGTAGATCGATCTACGGTCCGTCAATCCCTCTCCGTAGCTCCACACTTAGAATCTTCAAACATCAGGTACTGGAACCCTTACAATATCATTCTAGGGATCAACAGTATGGTCCGTAGATCAATCTACGAACCATCAATGGCCACCGTGGTTCCACAGTTGGTCAGATTTCCCTGAGTTGATTTCCATGTCTTGCCTGCTGATCTACGGTCACCATCTACGGAGCGTCAATGAACCTACGGTCCGTAGATCACCTCCATAAATGCCTTGTTCTGCATTTCTTTCAGCTGTCTCTTTACTTTCGTGCCTAAACATCTTTCCTGCAAAACATGATAAAAACACATAAAACCAATACAAAAAGGCCTTAGACACACACAACTCTTAAGTGAAATGTATTAAAAATACCATAAACTCATGGTATATCAACACCCTCAACTTAAATTAGTTGTTTGTCCTCAAGCGACACACTAAGACTCTAAACGACACTTGTATAAAAGCAAGCAATTTCAATCCCAAGCAATCATATGGCTTCTATCTCAACTATTTTTTCTAGTGCAAAGTCTGTTCTTTTAGACTCGACAAGCTAATTCATGCGGGTCAAAGTATGTCAAAGATCGTCCATCCAACACACAACATACATTGTTTCACTATCACCAAGGTACCAACTTTCCGACAATGTAACAAGTGCCCTTACTTCAAACGAAATCCCTTTTTCACACAATGAATATGAATTTGAGTACAAGGATTCATTCAACACTCACACTTAGAAGTAGCTTCAAGTACAATTAATGCTCAATACCATAGGCTTGCCCTTATTTTCACTGCTTAGACTCTCTAAACTAGATTCTAGGATCATTATAGGACTCTCTTGGCTTGTAACGTAGTCTCAGGGTCAGGTGTGGTACATTTGGGTACTTCTTAATGACTTTCTACCCTCCTTGTCATTATAGTAGGCGTTCAACCTCTTTTTGCCCTATTTTTGACATCCTACCTTTTTACCTTTTTTACCTTTATTTTCTTCAACCAAGGATGTGACTTTAGACTTTGTAGCTCTTTATTTTTCACTTTCATCTTTTTCTTGCGTTTTATTCTTTTCTTTAGATTTCAACAAGTCACATCCTTTCCTCTCTTTCTCTTTTTCTCCTTTTCAACATCAAACTCTTTTCATACCCATTTTTCTTTCGGTTTCCTTTTTCATAGCCACCCTCAACTTATGGGTTTTCCATTGGTTGAGGTACACAATACCCGATGTCGGATCATGACCAAGATTGAGGTTACCCTTTACATTAGCCACCCTCAACTTAGGCTTTTGGCCTAAGTCGAGGTGCACATTTCCAAGGAGGGACTGGGGCCAACATAGTAAATTATGGGAAGGTGAGTTAGGGGTTTTGAAAGAAATGATCTAATTTAGGCTCAAAGAATTTGGATAAAAGGAAGCATTTATTTCATTTGGTAGGACTTTTCTTTTATGCAATTTGTGGACTTATCAGAACAAGGGCCTATGATCACTTCCTAGCCTCTAGAGTAGATTGTCTTAGTAGGACTAACCGGGCAAGTTCTAAATTGGCATAAAAACTGTTTGAACAATCAACTATTCTCACACACTCTTGGCACACAGTTTCATTATCAGATTATCAGATTACCCAGTTCAAGTTTTAGCTTAAGTCATGCCATTAAGTTGATTCATTATCATGTCATACTCAGAGTCAACACATTCAACTTATCTTAGCCTACAAATTCTAGCACACAAAATTTGGACGGGTATCATTTTTCATAAGCCATTACGCTTCATTCTTTTTCATGCTTCTACACATACGATCCTAACACATGCCGGTTCAACAGAAATTAAACAGTCTCTTGGGGAAAAAGAACACAGGCAAGAAAACCCCAAGAGAGGATTATAAGTTGGGTTACTCAGATTTCACCCTATCACTCACAATCTATTTATCCCACCCCTAAAAAAAAATGGTGCAATTGTCCCCAATGCACAGAAAAATAGTAAACAATAATGGATTTGGGTGAAGCAAACCTGAGGTACATAGTGCCGACGAACCATCAACAAGCGGGTGGGTCCGATTTCCCGAAGCCCGCTAAATCAACACTTGGGTCACCCTCAGTAGTGACCGCATCAACAAGGACAACACCATTAGTAGTGCTAACTGCGACTCTAACTACACCATCAGTGGTGGTTACAAAAATCGCCAGAGTAGGTAGAACCTCAGACACGGGCATAGAACTCGACGCCCCAACAACCATCTCACGGGCCCTCAGCTGCTCATCTATTATGGAGGCTTTTCGTGCATTCTTCTCCTGCCTGCGCTGCCTATTGCTAGCCTTTTCCTTCTCCGTGAGCTCAGTTTTGTGCCTAGATCGGTGCCTCTTACCGAGGGCACATGCAGGCTCGGGCAGCGCATCCGCATCATCTTCACTGAATAGTGCACCCAGGACTGTATCATCGCCTAACGCAGAGGGTTCTGCCTGTGGCTTAATAACTGGTGTCAACATCAGTCCGGAGACTAGCTAGCTCGTTCCGGATAGAGGACATATCAGTAGTAGGAGCTGGCCTCTCTAGAATTCTCAACTCGAAGGCATCGAGACGCTTATGAACTGCTTGGACCTTTTGGTCCAATTTTGCCTCCCTCCTTAATTCTACTCTCTCTTCGGACTCAGCAATCAACTTCTGCATCCAGGGCTTAATATGGTGCAGCAAGGTGGCCATTTGGGCCTCTAACTTCTAAACTCGAGCTAGTGGTATAACATTGGCTCCCAAAGGCGGGGTGTCTCTAGATGAGTTGGGGGCATAACTAGCGGCCTGAGAAGAGGAAGCGGGGGTATCATCAGTGTGGGCTGGAGGGATAGGTTCATCACCATGCATCTGCTCCACAACATTTACTAAATCAGTACCCAATGGCACATCGATCTGTGGCCTTCTGCGAGGAACAACCACATTTGCCTAGTCCCGGATCAGGCCAATATCTAAGGTCCCCGTAGGGTGGATCAACCTATCACAATGCCAGAGCGGCACTCCAGAGTCCCTGCACAATTGGAAAATCAAACATGGAAAGGGGTAAGTAGAAGAGGTCTTGAACGCCCTCTCGTGAATCTCTGCCAGCAGCATGCGGGCAAAGTCGATCTCCAATCCTGCTACTAATGTTGCAACCATGATGGCTCTGTCCTATGTGAGTTGGTTGTTAGCTTTTGTAGGCGACACCCTGTTCCGCACCAACAACCAAAAAAACTTGGCCACCAAAGTCGAGGTGGCCTTCTGAATACCCAAACGTGGTGAACTAACCCATTCCACACGCTCTCCATATACAGCTATGTGCCTAGCCAACCATAGTAGGACAACCTCCCTCTGCTCGGCATTACGTGTGAAGGCTCCACTCTTCATAACATTCCATCTGTAATCTAATTCGGCCGTGTTGAGGGTCGAAGTGTGATCAGGACCAGGGACGTAGAGGAATCGGCTGATGGTGGTATATGAGATGCCTACTGGAAAACCTCGGATCATAGTAAAAGTGATAGGGTCCTGGGCTGTGGGCTTGGCCCTCTTGTCAATCAAACCTCGGAGAGTGGTAGCATAAGAGGCATAGAACTCCCGCATAATCTCCTCACTATAGGTCCCAAGCCATCCAGTCACACTTGTGAAGTTTAAAAAGCCGGTGGATGTTGGGGACAGTGTGCAAGCTCCCAGTGAGGACTCTGCGCTCCTCTGTAATAACTCGGGCCATCTTCTCTTTGTCATTCTTCATCTTGGCATGCCGATAAATTTTCCATTGGCCCTCAACACACCATCTATTTGGCTCGCCGGCCACTGGAGTAGGGTCATCATTCCGTGGTGCTGGTACTGATTTTGAGCTAGTGGCTTCATCAGACAAGATTGCTTGTTCAATATCACCAGAACCTGTGGCTGATTTAGAAATGGACCTTGAAGCTTGGGCAGACTCGGACCCTGAAGTATGGGCAGACTCGGACCCTGAAGCATGGCTAGACTCAGAGCTGGACGCAGACCCATTCTCTGAACTTGAAGCAACCCCAGTTGGTGACCCGATCAGTGTGTGCTCCTCATTAGACTGGGAAACTGTGACTACATCGGGAATCACCTTCTGGGGGTGCCTCTGGCGACTCGGGGTGAGGTGGGAGAGGTCCTTGTGTTGGGAGGAAGTATGCTAGATCCGTCTCCACATCATTATATTCATCAATTAACCCGAAGCTAGGGGCGATAGATTTTGACTTGCCCATTTTTGTGTAGGTGACTAGCTTCTTGGTTGCCATCGAACATGTGGAAAATTTATTAGTATCAAGACTAACTAACAACACACTCGAAATAATTTTAGAACTAAAATCGAACACCAACAAAGACTAAAAAAAATTTCAGACAGTGGCTACAGTGGTCATCTACGGTGGAGATCTACGGTCCGTAAATCCCTTCCGTGGATTAGAGGAACAACAATACTGGTCGCAGAGGGAAACCACGACTGTACAAAATGGTCCGTAGATTAGTCCACATCCGTGGTTTCACACTTAGTGAACTTTTCAAGTGCTTCCATCCACGGACCTGATCTACAGTCCGTGGACTAGGACTCGTGGATGGGATCTGTGCCAGGTTTTAGACAAACTTTACTTTCAATCTCACATGTTTGACCATTTTCAACAGGGTCCTAGTCTAATCATGCATTTCAACAATTAATCATGCTAGTTTGTCATTCTCAGGATTAAACATTTTAACAAGTATTTAAGACAAACTTTGGAACCCTAAGTCGAAACTTACATTTAGACTTATAATCACATACAACAAGGCAACACAATCACTATCTATTGTTCCAAGGGTATTGTAACTTCCAATTTTAGTATGAAATTTCATCTAACGATTACCCAAGGTCAAGACCCAATCCCTGAATTTCTATATTCTATCAATAAATTAAAATTCAAAGTGAGGAGAAAGTCTATTACCTTACAACAACGGGAATGGGGTGATTGTGTGATGACAGATGCTTGCAAGACCAAAAATCACCTCTTCGTTACTAACCCAAACATTGGACCCTTTTTTTGTGGAATATAGAATGAGTAGTATTCAGAATGGAAAGGAATCGTGGGAATTATGGGGGAATGGAAGGGATGATTTTATGGGGGAGTTATGGAGTGATTTCAAGGGAGTTGACGTGTTTGAAACGATTGGAGAGTGAATGGAGGGAAGTGGAAATGATTTCGAATTAGGGGAATTTTAAATAAGGGGGTCTTGGTCGGGTCAAACAGAATTAGGGTTTGGATCCACGAGACCCCATCTACGGTCCGTGGATCGATCTACGGTCCGTAGATTGGGACCGTAAATGACATTCTAACTTGGAAAATGGTTTAGACTTCACTTTAACCAACAATTATATTAGTTTAGTCAAATTACTTCCAGAAACAAGTAATTAAAAAGAGGGGGGATTTATGAAACAATTTGTAAGAATTCAGTAAGTAATCAGTAAACAAAATTCAATTTTGGTTGTTACCAAGATGAGAAAATTAACTAGGGTCTACGAGTTCCCCACAAGATCATAACACAGTAATCCTAGTAATAGCAATCCTTTCCTAGTGTACTACATGCAAAGTGATAAGTTAGGTATCTCTAAATCCTTGGTTCGGCATCTAGAGAATTTCACCCCGCACCTTGGTCCGGCTACGTGTGTATAATTTACTAACCCTTACCTTTACCTCATATTAGACATCACATCGATGTTTGACTTAGTTATTACTTTGCACCAATCGACACTAGCCTATTAGATAGTATCACACTAAATCTATGTTGATAATTCTTTTCTTGTTGATTACCTCCTTGGTCCGCCAAGTAGCAACAAGGAGAGTTCTAACACGTGCACTCGTTAGAAAGATTTTTAAACGAAAGAATTATCAATGCATGCAACAACACTATTCAAGAATTGCTTAGTTACTATTCATACTTTGTTAATCGCTCATGGTAACCACAACCCTAGTTGTGGAGTTTAGTTACCCATAATCATATGAACACAATTCATTGTTGTAGATGAAAGAATTATGAACTTACGTAAGAAGAATAATAAACCCAGAAATTCAACTTGAATTGCAACACCCAAATCTTCAAAACAAACTTAGGAAATTCGGAATTGCTAAAGTTGCAAGTTAATCTCCCAAGTCAAGAACTAGAATAAAAGTAATAAAGTCTAATCCCCCAAAATGAGGTTTACATGCCCTATTTATAGAAAACAAGTCCTAAATTAAAAAGGGAAACAAAACAAGGAAAGTTTGTTTAGGCACGCATCTTCATTCCACGAGACTGACTCACGGACCGTCAATGGATCTACGGTCCGTGAGTACCTTCTGTCAGCCAGGACTTAGAAAATATTTGAGCTTCCCAAAAACCAGCTTCTCTGAAGCAAACGACGAAACTCTAGAAAGGACTGTAAATCGATATATGGTCCGTGAATCCCTCTCCTTAACTCCACACTTAGAATCTTCAGACATCAAGTACTGGAACCCTCGCAGTATCATTCTACAGATTAACAGTATGGTCCGTAGATCAATCTACGAACCGTCAATGGCCACCGTGGTTCCACACCTGGTCAGATTTCCCTGAGTTGATTTCCATGCCTTGCCTGCTGATCTACGGTCACCATCTATGGAGCGTCAATGGACCTACGGTCCGTAGATCACCTCCGTAGATGCATTGTTCTGCATTTCTTTTAGTTGTCTCTTTACTTCCGTGCCTAAACATCTTTCCTGTAAAATATGATAAAAACACATAAAAATCAATACAAAAAGGCCCTAGACACACACAACTCTTAAGTGAAATGTATTAAAAATATCGTAAACTCACGGTATATCAATACCCTCCGCAAGGTATAGGACGGCCCTGGCAGCGTGAGGCAAAACACTGTATCATCACAATAACTCTTATGTGATGGTTGTTGGTTAGAGAAACTCCCACAGAAGTAATTGTATTCTTATATGCACAATTTATTGTATTTTTACATACATTTCAGAGTTATATGTATCTTTGCATACACACAGAGTTGACATCATGTTTTAAACAACTTTTCTTTATATTGTACTTGTTTTAAACTGCTTTATATTGAAATGAGTTTAGTTATGTTGAGTTGAGTTGAGTTGAGCCAGGTAAGTTCTTCAGTTCCGTTCAAGCTTACGTCTTGTTTTAGTATTCCCCTCGCATACTCATACATTCAATGTACTGATTCTAGTTGGTCTGCATCTTATTATGATGCAGATAAAAGTAACCAGGATCAGCATCCAGTGCTTCGTTGATCTATTTGAGCATTCAGAGTCTGATGGTGAGCCTCTTTGCTTTTCGGAGGATCCCTATTTATATTGCTTTAGTAGTTTTCAGTTGTTTGGATGATCGGGTGTCTTGTCCAGACATCCATCTCAGTTATTAGAGGCTTCATAGATGGACCGCCAGTTAGTTCATTTAACTTTACCTTATTATTGGTTTATGTTCATAATTGATTTTCCACCTTGGCTAAGTTAAATGTTTTTTCTAAAACATTATGAGTTTAGTTTGAGACAATTGAGTTATCTTGCATTTGAGTTCTTTTCTTAATCCTTAAATTCATTAAGTAAGCCAGGCCGAGGGTTCGCTTGGGGCCAACAATGGTTCTCGAGTGCCAGTCCCGCCCAGGGTGTAGGCTCGGGGTGTGAAATATCCGTTTTGAATTTGTCTGTTGAGGAGCAATTAAAGGTGTCAATTGAAGAGATATTAGGTGTTGAAGCATTAATGGCTATGATCATGAAATTTGATGGAGAGAACATTTAGAAGTATGATGATTTAGTTGCTGCACTTGATGGAGAGGATTATACTCGTCGCCTACCAAAGAAGTTGGACTTGGATTTGAAAAATAGAGAAACTCCACCTAGAAAACCATCTATTGAAGAGCCTTCGAAGCTGAAACTATAGGCTCTCCCATCTCATTTGTGGTACATGTTCTTGGGTCAGAATATACTTTGCCTGTCATTATTGCTACTGATTTTAATGAAGGAAAAGTAGAGGCCTTGATAACAGTGTTAAGGCATTTTAAAATAATAATTGAATAAATGATTACTGACATTTTAGGTATTCCACCAGGTATATGTTCTAATAAGATCCAACTCATGTCTGATTGTAAACTAAGTATTGAGAACCATAAAATATTAAATCCACCAATGCATGAAGTCGTGAAGAAAGAGATTATCAAGTGGTTAGATTCTGGAGTATTTTATATGATTGTTGATAGTAATTTGGGAAGTCTAGTTTAATGCGTGCCAAAGAAGGGAGGAATCATTATGGTTCATACTTCAAAGAATGAGCTTATATTGATGAGGTTAGTTACTGTTTGGAGAGTTTGAATGGATTGTCGCAAGTTGAATGCACCGACAGAGAAATATCATTTCCCAATACCGTTCATGGACCAAATGTTAGATCATCTAGCCGAAAAAGGTTGGTACTGTTTTCTAGATGAATATTCGGGGTACAATTAAATTTATATAGCACCGGATGATCAAGAGAAGACTACTTTCACTTACCTCTATGGGACATTATCTTTCAAGATGACGTCATTTGTGTTGTCTAATGCACTAACGACTTTTCAACGTTGCATGATGTCTATATTTTTAGATATGATGGAAGATACTATGAGGTATTTATGTATGATTTTTCTGTGGTTGGTGACTCGTTTGCTTGACTCAAAAATATTTTTTGTCTTTTATCCCCAAAAACAATAAAAAAATTTCACAAAATAATAGCTCTAGCTATTTTAAGATTTTCCACCAAAAATAATTTCACCATCAAGTGTTGTTTTTGACACTTAACCATCATACTCATTGATCAAGAACAAACCTCATAGTAATACATAGTTATGTCTTTTACCTGCCATGAAAGAGGGGTTATACTCCAAGAACACAAAAGAGATTAATCAGAGTTGCAAACCACCAAAAGTAATTGGAAAATAGAATTGGAATGAGCTAACCACTTTACTTCTGTGAACGATTCAACAAATTACCCATAAGTCCATCATGACCAATGTCAGATCTCACGAATAGAAGAAGTTGAGACTATTCATTAAAAAGATTAGAGACTCGTGCTGATAACATGTTATAAATTATAGACATAATACTAAAATCAAATGGAAAGAGCAAACAAAGAAGAAAAGGAAAAAATAAAAAGTAGCAGTAACATTCTCTCAATATATGATATATTATTTCATACAATATAGGCCTTTATAAACTTAAAGTAACTTGAAAACTAAGCATGCTATAATACATGTGGGTCATAGGACATTCAGATCCACTAATTATTTACAACATTAGTTTGTTAGTGTTAATTTTGTTTTGAAAAATGGAAATTCATAAGAGGAAAAATATTTTTCCTCGCAACGTTTAGATATTTTTTTAATAAATTAACTGATATATATAAATTGGAGAAATTCATATATAATAACAAAAGGACAATAATATCATTAATGAGAAAACAAGATCAATATCTTTCAAGTTTTGATTGTCAAGATGTCACTTTAACAAACTTATCATACAAGAGATGTGAAATCTACAAGTCTGAAGGTGAACCTCCGGCCTATAAATTTTTTGTATAGTCTCTATAATATATATGAACAATTTAGTCTTATCTTCTCATTCTAGAAAAATAAGATAGGTTAAGTGTTCCACTTTCATCTGACTTATTAAGATCTACAATTGAGATTCATACTGTAGTTTCTCATATTAATTCAACTAAGCATTACTATGTAAGTTCATCTTATTGCAATAGTTTCCAGCAATATCAATCGAAAACTGTTTCACGTTGTCCAAAGATACTCAAGAAACAACTTATTCAAGGTAGTTTAGCTTGCACATTTTTATTTAATTGCTCATTACATTACTTTTTAATATGATTCGTATCGTCTGTACTACTTTTATCAGATACACGTGTAACGCACGTGTTTAGATACTAGTATCAATGCACGTGCGCTGCACGTGAATGCCAAATCATGAAGTACACTATTTTTAAGATAATGTCAATATTATTAAACCAAAATTTTTTAGTAAAGGATTATAAATGAATTAATAAATTATAAGTTCTTATGAATAATGGATGTGGAAACTTTCTAATGATTATTGAGTGCATGAATACTAAAAGTTGTAAAATGAATATCCAAAATCATATATATATATATATATATATATCAATTTATAATACAAAACTAGATATAGATAGTGTGGTGTGGCAACTCCAATTACGTTTATCTTTTTGTATCTTTTTAAAAACTCTTTTTCTCATTTTAAAATTGACTTTGATATGTAAATGAAAAAAATCACTCTTAAAATCTTTTAATTACACCTCTTAAATATACCTTCTCATCTCTCCTCAATAATTCTTTTTTTATTGTTGTGTTGTTGGAGTTTTCTTTAAGTATAATATAAATAAATGCAAATATAAAATATAGAAGATATACTAAATTGGGTGTTTTAAGTTGAAATATTATAGTATATTAACTTTCAAGTTATGTGGTATTCAAATTCCACTAAACTTTGAACTCACACAACAACTTTAAATCACACTTGAGTTTTTTAAGAAGAGAAAAATAGAAAACTTAGAAAATTCATAGTTTAAAAATGTGTGGAAACTCCTCCATTTATAGCAACCAAAGGGTAGTATGAGAATATACTTATTGTGGCTTATCAAAAAATTCAGAACTCTTTGAAAATATCACAACTCATCAAAGAAGTCATAACCCTTCGGAGAAGTCAGAATCCTTCAATGTGAAAAGGTGTTTTCTTTTAATATAGTGATATAATATAAATAAAAAATGTAATAAGAAATAAAGAAGATATACTAAATTGGGTGTTTTAAGAAAAAAATGAGTAGAAAACTTAGGAAATTTGTAGTTTAAAAATGAGAGGAAACCCTTCTTTATAACCAACAAAGAGTAGTATGAAAAAGTACTAATTATGATCGAAAAGGTCACAACTATTTAAAAAAGTTACGACCCATAGGTTCATCTTTATATTGAAATAGCTTTCGATAAATTTTTCCTTGATTGAAGCACTTGAACAAATGTCGGGTTATGCAGGTTTATGAAAGATCTTGTGACCAAAAAGAGGGCCACCAGTTTTGAAGGGGATGGATGATAGGTTACAGCATTGTAGTGTCACTGCCACTAGATCGTTAGTGCAAAAGAAGGAGGATACTGGAGAGCTTACTACTCCATGTACTATTGGCATGTTGCACTTTGCTAAGGTTATACATGACTTGGGTGCTAACATAAATTTGATGTCACTATCTGTGTTTAAAAGTTAGGCTTGGGAGACCCCAAATCGACTGCAATGCGACTGCTTATGGCTGATCGTACTTTAAGGAAACCAATTGGGATTCTATAAGATTTTCGAGTTAAAGTTGAGGCATTCATATTTTGATGGATTTTGTGATATTAGACTTCGAAGTTTGAAGTGTCTATCACCTTAGTGAGAATATTCCTTGCTACTGGACGTGCTTTAGTAGATCTAGAGAGAAGGATGATGAAATTCTGATTGAATAATGAAGAGGTAACAGTCAATATCTACAAATAATCGAAATACCAAAGTGATCTTAAAGTGGTGTCCGTTGTGAATTTGACTATTAAGGAGAAATTAGAGGTGTCAATTGAAGAGATATTAGGTGTTGAAGCATTAATGACTATGATCCTTAATTTTGATGGAGAGAACATTCAGGAGTATGATGATTTAGTTGCTGTACTTTATGAGGAGGATTATACTCATATCCCACCAAAAAAGATGGACTTGTATATGAAAAATAAAGAAACTCCACCTGGAAAACCATCTATTGATGAGCCTTAGAAGCTGAAACTAAAGGCTCTCCTATCTCATTTGTGGTACGTGTTCTTGGGTCAGAATAATACTTTGCTAGTCATTATTGCTACTGATTTGAATGAACGGAAAGTAGAGGCCTTGATATCAGTGTTGAGGCATTTTAAAAGAATGATTGAATGAACGATTGCGACATTATAATTATTCCACCAGGTATATGTTCTCATAAGATCCAACTCATGTCTGATTGTAAACTAAGTATTGAGAACCATAGAATATTAAATCCACCAATGCATGAAGTTGTGAAGAAAGAGATTATCAAGTGGTTAGATTCTGGAGTAGTTTATATGATTGTTGATAGTAATTTGGGAAGTCTAGTTCAATGTGTGCCGGAGAAGGGAGGAATCATTATGGTTCCTAATTCAAAGAATGAGCTTATATCGATGAGGTTAGTTACTGTTTGGAGAATTTGCATGTATTATCACAAGTTGAATGCACCGACATAGAAATATCATTTCCCAATACCGTTCATGGAACAAATGTTAGATCATCTAGCCGGAAAAGGTTTGTACTATTTTCTAGATGGATATTAGGGGTACAATCAAATCTCTATATTGCCGGATGATCAAGAGAAGCCTACTTTCACTTACCTCTATGGGACATTTTCTTTCATGAGGATGCCATTTGGGTTGTGTAATGCACTAACGACTTTTTAACGTTGCATGATGGCTATATTTTTAGATATGGTGGAAGATACTATGAGGTATTTATGTATAATTTTTCTGTGGTTTGTGACTCGTTTACTTGACTCAAAAATATTCTTTATATCTTTTATCCCCAAAAACAATAAAATAAATTCACAAAATAATAGATCTTGCTATTTTAAGATTTTCCACATAAAATATCTTCACCATCAAGTGTCGCTTTCTGACACTTAACCATCATACTGATTGATCAAGAACTTACCTCATAGTAATGCATATTTATGTCTTTTACCTGCGATGAAAAATTGATAATACTCCAAGAAAACAAAAAACATGTAAAAGAGATTAATCAGAGTTGCAAACCACCAAAAGTAATTGTAAAATAGAATTGTAATAAGTTACCCAACTTTACTTCTGTCAACGATTCAACAAATTACCCATAAGTCCATCATGACCAATGCTAGATCTCATGGATAGAAGAAGTTGAGACAAATCCTCAAAAATATTAGAGACTCGTGCTGATAATGTGCTATAAAATAAAGACAGAATACTAAAATCAAATGGAAAGAGCAAACAAAGAAGAAAAGGAAAAACAAAAAGTAGCAGTAACTTTTTCTCAATATATAATATATTATTTCATACAATGTAGGCCTTTATAAGCCTAAAGTAACTTGGAAAACTAAGCATGCTACAATACATGTGGGACATAGGACATCCACATCCACTAATTATTTACAACATCAGTTTGTTACTGCTAATCTTCTTTTGAATAATGAAAATTCAAAAGAGGAAAAATATTTTTCCTCGGAATGTTTAGATATTTTTTTATATATTAACTGATATATATAAAAACAAAAGGACAATAATATCATTAATAAGAAAACACCATCAATAACATTCAAGTTTTGATTGTCAAGATGTCACTTTAACAAATTTATCATACAAGAGATGTGAAATCTACAAGTCTGAAGGTGAACCTCCGGCCCATAATTATTTTATATAGTCTCTATAATTTATATGAACAATTCAGTCTTATCTTCTTATTCTAGAAAAAATAAGATTGGTAAAGTAGTCCACTTTCATTTGACCTATTAAGATCTACAATTGAGATTCATACTGTAGTTTCTCATATTAATTCAACTAAGCATTACTGTGTAAGTTCATCTAATTGCAATGGTTTCCTGCAATATCAATCGGAAACTGTTTCACGTTGTCCAAAGATACTCAAGCAACAACTTATTCAAGGTATTTTATCTTGCACATTTTTATTTAATTGCGCATTACATTACCGTTTGATATGATTCATATCGTCTGTACTACTTTTATGAGATACACGTGCAACACACGTGTCGAGATACTAGTATCGATGCACGTGCGCTGCATGTGAATGCTAAATCATGAAGTACACTATTTTTTAAGATAATGTTAATATTATGAAACCAAAATTTTTAGTAAAGGATTATAAATTAAATAATAAATTATAAGTTCTTATGAATAATGGATGTGAAAACTTTCTAATGATTACTGTGTGTGTGCATACTGAAAATTGTAAAGTGAATATCCTAAAGCATATATATCTATTATAATATAAGACTAGATATAGATAATGTAGTGTGGCAACTCCAATTACGTTTATCTTTTTGTATTTTTTTAAAACTTTTTTTCTCATTTTAAAATTACTTTTGATATGTAAATGAAAAAAAATCACTCTTAAAATCTTTTAATTACACCTCTTAAATATATCTTCTCCTCCCTCCCCTATAATTCTTTGCTTTCTTATTGTTGTATTGTTGTAGTTCATTCTTTTAGTATAATATAAATAAATGTAAATATAAAATGTAGAAGATATACTAAATTGGGTGTTTTAAGTTGAAATATTATAGTAAATTAATATTCAAGTTATGCGGTATTCAAATTCCCCTAAACATTGAACTCACACAACCACTTCAAGTCACACTTGAGTTTTTTAAGAAGAGAAAAATAGAAAACTTGGAAAATTCATAGTTTAAAAATGTGTGGAAACTCCTCTATTTATAGCAACCAAAGGGTAGTATGAGAAGATACTTATTGTGGCTTATCAGAAAATTCAAAACTCTTTGAAAATGTCACAATTCATCGAAGAAGTCACAACCCTTTGGAGAAGTCAAAATCCTTCAATGTGGAAAGATCTTTTCTTTTAATATAATGATATAATATAAATAAATATAATATGAAATAAAGAAGATATACTAAATTGGGTGATTTAAGAAAAATATGCATAAAAAACTTAGGAAATTTGTAGTTTAAAAATGAGAGAAAACCCCTCTATTTATAACCAACAAAGGGTAGTATGAAAAAGTACTTATTATGCCTTATCGAAAAAATAGACAACCATTCGGAAATTCTACAACTCATTAGAAAAGTTAAAACTCATTGGAAAAGTCAAAATATTTCAGAAAAGTCACAACTCTTTGAAAAAGTCACAACCTTTCGAAAAAGTCACAACCCTTCAATTTGAAAAGGTGTATGCTTTTAATATAATAAAATATACTAAAGTGGGTGTTCTAAAAATAAGAAGAAGAAAAATAGTATGAAAAGGTACTTATTGTGATTTATCATAACAACCACAACCTTTCAAAAATGTCTTAATTCTTCGGAAAGGTAAAAAGTCACAACTATTTGAAAAAGTTATGATCCATAGGTTCATCTTTATATTGAAATAACTCTAGATAAATGTTCCCTTGATTAAAGCACTTGAACAAATGCCGGACAATTCTAGGTTTATGAAAGATCTAGTGACCAAAAAGAGGGCCACCAGTTTTGAAAGGGATGGATGATAGGTTGCAACATTGTAGTGCCACTTCTACTAGATTGTTAGTGCAAAACAAGGAGGATCCTAGAGAGCTTACTACTCCATGTACTATTGGCATGTTGCACTTTGCTAAGGTCCTATGTGACTTGGGTGCTAACATAAATCTGATGTCACTATATGTGTTAAAAAAGTTGGGCTTGGGAACCCCCAAATCTATTACAATGTGGCTGCTTATGGCTGATCGTACTGTAAGGAAACCAATTGGGATTCTATAAGATGTTCCAATTAAAGTTGAGGCATTTATATATTTGATGAATTTTGTGATATTAGACTTCAAGGTTTGAAGTGTCTATCATCCTAGGGAGAGCATTCCTTGCTACAGGGCGTGTTTTAGTTGATATGGAGAGAAAGAGGATGAAATTCTGATTGAATAATGAAGAGGTAACATTCAATAATTACAAATCAATGAAACATCAAAGTGATCTTAAAGCGCTGTCCATTGTGAATTTGACTGTTGAGGAGCAATTAGAGGTGTCAATTGAAGATATAGTAGGTGTTGAAGCATTAATGACTATGATCCTTAATTTTGATGGAGAGAACATTTAAGAGTATGATGATTTAGTTGCTGCACTTGATGGGGAGGATTATACTTGTCGCCCACCAAAAAAGATGGACTTGGATCTGAAAAATAGAGACACTCCACCTGGAAAACCATCTGTTGATAAGCCTTCAAAGTTGAAACTAAAGGCTCTCCTATCTCATTTGTGGTACGTGTTCTTGGGTCAGAATATACTTTGCTCGTCATAATTGCTGCTGATTTGAATGAAGGGAAAGTAGAGGCATTGATATTAGTGTTGAGGTGTTTTGAAAGAATGATTTAATGAACGATTGCTGAAATTATAGGTATTCCACCAGGTATATGTTCTCATAAGATCCAACTCATGTCAGATTGTAAACTAAGAATTGAGAACCATAGAATATTAAATCCACCAATGCTTAAAGTTGTGAAGAAAGATATTATCAAGTGGTTAGATTCTGGAGTAGTTTATATGATTGCTGATAATAATATGAGAAGTCTAGTTTAATGCCTGCCGAAGAAGGGAGGAATCATTCTGGTTCCTAATTCAAAGAATGAGCTTATATTGATGAGGTTAGTTACTGTTTGGAGAGTTTACATGGATTATCGCAAGTTGAATGCACCGACAGAGAAATATCATTTCCCAATACCGTTCATGGACCAAATGCTAGATCATCTACCCGGAAAAGGTTGGTACTGTTTTCTAGATGGATATTCAGGCTACAATCAAATCTCTACAACGTCGGATGATTAAGAGAAGACTAGTTTCACTTACCCCTATGGACATTTTCTTTCAGAAGGATGTCATTTGGGTTATGTAATGCACCAATGACTTTTCAAGGTTGCATGATGTCTATATTTTCAGATATTGTGGAAGATTCTATGAGGTATTTCTATATAATTTTTTGGTGGTTGGTGACTCATTTGCTTGACTCAAAAATATTTTTTTGGTCTTTTATTTACAAAAACAATAAAAAAAAATTTACAAAATAATAGCTCTTGCTATTTTAACATTTTCCACAAAATTAACTTCACCATCAAGTGTCGTTTCTGACACTTAACCATCATACTCATTGATCAAGAACAGACCTCATAGTAATACATATTTATGTCTTTTACTTGCGATAAAAAAGGGGTAATACTCCAAGAAAACAATAAACATGTAAAAGAGATTAATCAGAGTTGCAAACCACCAAAAGTAATTGTAAAATAGAATTGGAATGAGTTACCCAACTTTACTTCTGTCAACGATTCAACAAATTACCTATATGTCCAGCATGACCAATGCCGAATCTCACGGATAGAAGAAGTTGAGACAAATCCTCAAAAATATTAGAGACTCGTGCTGATAACGTGTTATAAAATAAAGACAAAATACTAAATCAAATGGAAAGAACAAACAAAGAAGAAAAGGAAAAACAAAAAGTAGCAGTAACTTTCTCTCAATATATGATATATTATTTCATACAATGTAGGCCTTTATTAGCCTAAAGTAACTTGGAAAACTAAGCATGCTACAATACATGTGCGCCAAAAGATATCCACATCCACTAATTATTTACAATGTTAGTTTGTTAGTGCTAATTTTCTTTTGAATAATGAAAATTCAAAAGAGGAAAAATATATTTCCTCGCAACGTTTAGATATTTTTTAAATAAATTAACTGATATATATAAATTGGAGAAATCCATATATAATAACAAAAGGACAATTATATCATTAATAAGAAAACAACATCAATAGCTTTCAAGTTTTGATTGTCAAGATGTCACTTTAACAAACTTATCATACAAGAGATGTGTAATCTACAAGTATGAAGGTGAGCCTCCCGCCTATAAAATTTTTATATAGTCTCTATAATTTATATGAACAATTCAGTCTTATCTTCTCATTCTAGAAAAAATAAGATAGGTGAAGTTGTCCACTTTCACGTGACTTATTAAAATCTACAATTGAGATTCATACTGTAGTTTATCATATTAATTCAACTAAGCATTACTGTGTAAGTTCATCTAATTGTAATAGTTTCCTGCAATATTAATCGAAAACTATTTCACGTTGTCCAAAGATACTCAAGCAACAACGTATTCAAAGTATTTTAGCTTGCACATTTTTATTTAATTGCTCATTACATTACCGTTTAATATCGTTCATATCATCTGTATTACTTTTATGAGATACACGTGCAATACACATGTCCAGATACTAGTATCGATGCACGTGCACTGCACGTGAATGCCAAATCTTGAAGTACACTATTTTTTAAGATAATGTAAATATTATTAAACCAAAATTTTTAGTAAAGGATTGTAAACCAAATAATGAATTATAAGTTCTTATGAATAATGGATGTGGAAATTTTCTAATAATTACTGAGTGCGTGCATACTGACAGTTGTAAAATGAATATCTAAAAGCATATATATCTATTTATAATACAAAACTAGATATAGATAATGTGGTGTGGCAACTCCAATTACGTTTATCTTTTTGTATTTTTTAAACTTTTTTTCTCATTTTAAAATTAACTTTGATATGTAAATGAAAAAAATCACTTTTAAAATCTTTTAATTACACCTCTTAAATATACCTTTTCCTCCCTCCCCTATAATTCTTTTCTTTCTTATTGTTGTATTGTTGGAGTTCATTCTTTTAGTATAATGTAAATAAATGTAAATATAAACTATAGAAGATATACTAAATTGGGTGTTTTAAGTTGAAATTTTATAGTAAATTAACATTCAAGTTATGGGGTATTCAATTCCACTAAACTTTGAACTCACACAACCATTTCAAATCACACTTGAGTTTTTTAAGAAGAGAAAAATAGAGAACTTAGAAAATTCATAGTTTAAAAATGTGAGGAAACTCCTCCATTTATAGCAACCAAAGGGTAGTATGAGAAGATATTTATTATGGTTTTATCAGAAAATTCAGAACTCTTTGAAAAGGTCACAACTCATCGAAGAAGTCACAACCCTTCGGAGAAATCAAAATACTTCAATGTGAAAAGGTGTTTTCTTTTAATATAATGATATAATATAAATAAATAAATATAATATGAAATATAGAAGATATACTAAATTGGGTGTTTTAAGAAAAAGATGAATAGAAAACTTAGGAAATTTGTAGTTTAAAAATGAGTAAAAACCCCCTGTATTTATAACCAACAAAGGGTAGTATGAAAAAGTACTCATTATGCCTTATCAAAAAAATTCACAACCATTCGGAAATGCTACAACTCATTATAAAAGTTACAACTCATTGGAAAAGTCATAACACTTTGAAAAAGTCACAACCGAAAAAGTCACAACCCTTCAATTTGAAAAGGTGTATGCTTTTAATATAATAAAAAATATAAAATATACTAAAGTGTGTGTTTTAAAAAGAAGAAGAAGAAAAGTCTGAAAAGGTACTTATTGTGATTTATCATAACAACCACAACCTTTCAAAAATGTCTCAATTCTATGAAAAGGTCACAAATCATCGAAAAAGTCACAACTATTTGAAGAAGTTACGACCCTTCAGAAAAGTCACAACTCTTCAAAAATATCACAACTCATTGGTAAAGTCACAACCCTTCTATATGTAAAGGTGTTTTCTTTTAATATAATATAAATAAATATAATATAATAAATAGAAGATATACTAAATTAGGTGTTTTAAGAAGAATAAGAACAACCCTTCCAAAAAATCACAACTCTTTGAAAAATTCCCAATCTATTTATTACCAACTATATTGTTTGTATAAAGTTGAGGGTATTTTAGTAACTTAACATTCAAGTTAGGGGGGTGTTCATGTTTTTGAGGTAGTATTTAGAAGATAGATACAGATTTTCATGTTGTTTGACCAAAAATATTAACTTTTTTTTATATTGCTTCTATTTTGTTTTTGTCACTTCCCGAGCCTACACCCTGGGCGGGACTGGTACTCAAGAACCATCGCTGCCCCCAAACGAACCCTTGGCCTGACTTAGCTCATAGCGGAAGACTTAAATAACAAGATAATAGTCTTAAAAGATAAACTCATGATTAGGATGTATTAAAAGAACATTCAACTAGCCAAGATGACAACTCAAATCTCAAAACATAAACCAATAACAAGATAACAACTAATGAACTACTAACTGTCTATGAAGCCTCTAACAACTAAGATGGACATTGGGACAAGACCCACGACATCCTAATGAACTAACTATAAAGTAGTAAAAAGGGGTCCTCCGAAAGTGTAACACCCCTAAATACTAACCAAGAGTCGGATGTCGATACACCATTGCTTAATTATTACAGTATGTTTTACTCTCATTTTGGGAACTTTAAATGTTGTGATATTTGCAAACTTGCTTAACATAAATTGTGATCGTAATTTAATGGATTGTATTGGGGTATTTGCATAATATTCTAGTTGGAATTATTTATAACTTGGAAGGGAGGTGAGATATATACATATTGGGATATATGTATACTTTTGGGCAACAAACTTTATACTTTAGGGCAGCCAACTTTGACTTTTGGTGTAAGTGATAAGTATCACTCTTATAACATATAATTTCACACCTCCTCTATAAGAATTGGTGTTCCTTAACTCTAAGAAAGGGGTAGAGCTTCCTCTAACGATATTACTCAAAAAAATTCAAGAAAATTTTGATCCTTTTGGCTGGAATTTGAGATACACCCTTCTCTTTGGTAAGTGATGAAATCTGTTTTTGAGCTGGGTAGTGTTTGGTAATTTATGCATATCTCGTTCTTTAGAACTTCGTGTACAGTGAATAAATATGATTTGGAAAGCTAATTCGTATAACTACAACTCTTATGTTAATGTAAAACTCAAATTTAGCTGTTATGGATCCGAAATATGGGACGCAACATACGGCAAGTTATGTCCAAATTTCGGAATTTGAAATCATGTATGATCAACTGTTAGTGTTTTGAATATATCTTTTTGTACAAAATAAATTTTGCGGTGATTCTTGTTTATTTGCAACCTATAGAGATATATCTACATGTTTAATAAGGATATAAAGTCCAGTTTTGCATTTTTCCTTTTCAAATCTGAGTTTTGACTTGAGGTACCAGGCTAGACAGATTCACTGTTTTGGGAGCATAGTTGTATTCGTACATGCTAGACTTACTTGTGATGATGATCCTGCTTTACGTCAACATTATTGAGCTAATAGAAGTTAAATAAGTTATTTAATTGTATTTTTAAGGTTATATATACTCGTGTACAAGTTGAGAACCTTGATATGTTGGTCGGGCTACAGTTTGAATTCTTGAAGTTTTGTTGGACTGTTTCTATGCTAAAGCCCGAGGTTTGTGTATAAACTTGTACTCTTTTTACCTGCTGGTATGTCTGAAAGTTTATCTTGGTACCTTGGTTACCTCTTGTCACTTTGCATTGTCGTGTTGGTATCCTTTCAGACATTAAAGACATTTGTGTAACTCGGTCACTTGAACGGATTGTTTGATCACTTGGCACTCTTGTTGGGACCTTGTCCTTCTTGTGGATGTGACTTTGTCACTATTGGCATGCCTCTTGATTCAGATCATTTGGCATCTTGACTCTAGATTTTTAATCCGTCTTAAGAATGGAAGTTGTCCATTTTAAGTATGAACTAGAAAGCCATTTTTAATATGGTTCTTGGTCCTCTTGATTATTGGGCTTTGACCCTTCTTGATACTGGGCGTCGACCCTTCTTGATACCTGCTTGTGCTTGATGTGACGACATGAGGTATATATTGGGTGAGTCTTGGTATTGGATCTCTTGGGAAATGGTGCTATGGGCGTTCTTGACACTTGGATCTTTAAATATAGAACTTGATACCCTTAATATATTGTTTACTTGATTTATTTATTATATTTCAATTGTGTTGTCCATGACTTTTTGAAAGGGAACGTCCGAGTTGGTAATATTGTTTTTATATCATTTTTGCAGTGTGAGGATAATATAAGCATAAAAATCACGTGAGTTATTGGCTTATATTATTTTGGAAGGGTTTTTCCACCATAAGTTAAAATTCTGCGCAATATCAATTTGACATCAAATTAATGTTTAAATGGGCAGGATGCACATCCTTAACTATTTCTTTTTTTTTTCTTTTATGAACATAATCCCTTTACTAAATTATAATCAATATGGCCATAGTTAATCTATTTTAAATGTCACAAGTATTTAATTAGATTTCTTGTTTAAGTGGTAGCATCCTTCCAAGTGGGTTGTTACAGAAAGCAATGAGGCTCACCAACTGACTCTGAGTGCTCAACTGGATCAACGAGGAGCTGAATGCTGATCCTGGTTACCTGTATCTACATCATAAAATGATGCAGGCCAAATGACATCAGTACATTGAATGTACGAGCATGCGAGGGGAAAACTAAACATTACATAAGCTTGAAAGGAATTTGAAAATAACACTTACCTTAGCTTTACTCAACTCATAGATACTCAACTCAAATGCAACGTAAAACAACAATAAAGGTGTAGTTTATACAAAACATTCAAAACAGTAAGTGACAACTCAATGTGTTAAGAAATACAATAACAACTCAGTTTAAATATAAAGTAATATAATACTATGGGAGTTTCTTTAATCGACAATCATAACTATGAGCTAATGTGATGATACAACATCTTGCCCACGCTGCCAGAACTATCCTATAACTTGCCATGATATAGGACGCCTCAAGTAAGTGGATCCACTAGTCTATGCTAAAAAGCAATAAAAAATCATCTAAAAATTATGACCCTTTTTACCCATGATGGCTACATGGTTTATGGGAACTTGAGTTATTGTGAACTCGTCCCCATATCGGTGCTCCATACTACTCCCAAAATATACTCAACTCATATGTTTAAAAAAAAACTCTTTATGTCGTTTGAAATAATTACTCAAAACTAGCTCAAAGGCTCTCTTGGAAATCATTGTTTCCTCTCTTGTTTAAATGTGAAAACATTTACTCTTTTGGGAATACATATTCCCAGTATACTCTTTTGAAGAAAAGAACTTTGATGTTCCCTCTTTAGTCAACTCAAAACTCAAGTCTTTTGAAGCAAGTCCGCGATGCAGAGATGCATTCAATTATTTGATCATGAAATAAATCTTGAGGCAGAATAGTCCTTGATCACTCCGTGACGCAGAGAAAATTTTGTCAATCCTGAGGAATAGGTCAGCGACGAGGACCTGGTACCCATATTTGCCCGACTTGTTCCTTCTTCTTTTTCTAATCCCAATTTGCCTAAATTCGATTCTTTTTCTCAATTTCTCTTTAGATTCAAATACCCCACACATGTACACAAGAATCTAACTCAAAACAACTCTAACAATCGACCTTAAACTCTCAAGAACTCCTCAATCTCATCCCAAATTCCAGAATGAAAGCAATTCAAGAATACAACTCAAGAACATCAAAGTCTCAATCTTTTAGGACAAAAATTATACTGAAATAAACATGTTTGGCACGTGGGTGAATGAACTCAACGCTATGTGAACTCACATACCTCGTAGGATTGAATTCTTGGCGAAAACCACACCATAATCGCAAGAACTTGACGAATCTTTGAACTTTTCTTCTCCTTTCTCCTCTTGAGTTCTTTCTCCAAAAACCCTAGCATGAATTGGTAAAGAGTAAACTGATCTAATCCTGTTTAGACCCCAATTAAACTTCTAAAAACGAAATAAATTAATTGGGCATGGAAAAGACCAAAATACCTCTTTAAAATTCGATTTTGATTTTCCTTATCTAGACATCCCAACTTCAAATGGGCATATCTCCCTCATACGAACTCAAAATCAAGCAAACTCGGCGGAGTTAGAAATATAATTCAAAGATATTTCGTACGATGTCTTGTAGAACACCTAACTCATCCTAAGATAGGAGCTATGGTCACTTGAAGTTGACCCAAACTCAAGCTTAACATAAATTAAACAAATTTCCAGATTTTTCATTCTTTCCAAAAATGACTCTTTCTAATTCTAGCTCTTTCACTTAGCGAGGTGTTACAATATATCCCCCTTGGGAACATTATCCTCGAATGAGATTACTCTTAGTAGGCTATGGGTGTAATATCTAACAGTCAGCTCAAACACTCAACAATCAAATCTAACACATTAAGTATATCAATTTAAGGAGTACTAAGAAGAGAATTAATACCTTGATCTGGAATTTCTCTGTACTCAAAGAAATGTGGATAGCTCTTCTTCATATCCTCCTCATCTTCCCAAGTAGCTTCCTCAACAAATTGATTTCTCCAAAGAACTTTGATTGACGCTACTTCTTTAGACCTCAACTTACGAACTTGACGATCTAGAATCTAAAAAAGGATCTCCTCATTAGACAAGCTATCCTTGATACCAATATCTTCAGTTGGTATAATAAGTGAAGGATCTCCCATGCACTTCTTCAACATGAAAACATGAAATACCGGATGGACCGCTGCTAACTCTTGTGGTAGCTCCAACTCATAAGCTACATTGCCAATCTTTTTGGATATTTTGTAAGGGCCAATATACCAGGGACTAAGCTTCCCCTTCTTACCAAATCTCATAACACCTTTCATGGGTGAAACCTGCAAGTATACCCAATCATCTACTTCAAACTCTAACTCCCTTCTCCTAACATTAGTGTAGTATTTTTGATGACTCTGCGCTGTTTTCAATCCCTCTTGAATAATTTTCACTTTCTCCATAGCTTGATGAACTAAGTCTAGTCCAATTAACCCAGCCTCACCAACTTCAAACCATCCAATAGGAGGTTTGCATCTTCTCCCATAGAGAGCTTCATAAGGAGCCATCTGGATGCTAAAGTGGTAACTATTGTTGTAAGCGAACTTAATGAGAGGTATGTGATCATCCCAATTCCCCTTGAAATCAATCACATAGGCCCTCAACATATCTTCTAAAGTATGAATAGTACGCTCTGCTTGACCATCTGTCTGAAGATGAAAAGCAGTACCTAAGTTTACCTTTGAACCCAAGCCTTTCTGAAAATATTTCCAGAACTGTGCAGTAAATTGTGCTCATCTATCTAAAATAATCGATACCGGAACCACATGAATTTTGACTACCTCTCAAATATACAGCTTAGCATAATTATCTGCTGAATGGGTAGTCTTTACTGGCAAAAAGTGGGCTGATTTCGTCATTCTATCAACAATAACTTAAATAGAATCATGTTGCTTGAGAGACCTTGGTAGACCTGTGATGAAGTCCATATTGATCATCTCCCACTTCCATTCCGAATGTTTTATATTCTGAGCCATAGCACCGGGCCTTTGGTGCTCTACTTTAACGTGCTGACAATTCGGGCATTTAGCAACGAACTCAACAATACCTTTCTTTATACTACTCTACCAATATACCTCTCTAAAGTCACAATACATCTTTGTGAAACCATAATGGATAGAATATCTGTAGCTATGAGCTTCCTCCATAATCCTCTCTTGGAGTTCATCCACTCTTGGTACACACAATCTACCTTGATACCTCAATACACCATCTCCCCCTTGTTCAAAAGCCATTACTTTTTTCTTATGAACATTTGCCTTCAATTCAAACAAAATAAGATATTGGTCTTGCTTCTCTTTCACTTCTGACACTAATGATGATTTAACCACATTCATCACCACTACTCCTCTTTCTGTGGAATCCATTAATCGAACTCCTAATTGTGAAATTCTGTGCACATCTTTTGCTAACTCTTTTTTTATCTTCCTAAAAATAGGCGGTACTACCCATGGACAACTTGCTCAAGGCATCAACAACAACATTAGCCTTACCTGGGTGATATAAAATACTCATGTCATAATCCTTGAGTAATTCTAACCACCTCCTCTGTCTGAGATTGAGCTCTTTCTGACTAAACACATACTGAAAGCACTTGTGATCGGTGAACACATCCACATGAACATCATAAAGATAATGACGCCATATTTTCAAAGCAAATACTATGGCAGCCAATTCAAAATCATGGGTTGGATAATTCTTCTCGTGAACTTGCAACTGTCTGGAGGCATAAGCTATAACTTTGCCATTTTGCATTAACACACAACCCAAACTAATTCTGGACGCATCACAATATACCAGAAAACCTTGAGTACCTTCTGGTAAAGTCAATACTGGGGAAATAGTCAACCATTTTTTCAATTCCTGAAAACTTTTCTCACAAGCTTCAGACCATTGAAACTTAACTGTCTTCTAAGTCAACTTGGTCAAAGGGGACGAAATAGATTAGAACCCCTCTACGAACCTTCTATAATATCCAGCCAACCCCAAGAAAGTCCTAATATCAGTTGGAGATGTGGGTCTAGGCCAATTCTGAAATGCATCTATTTTCTGGGTATCAACTCTAATTCCATCACCGAAAACAATGTGGCCTAAAAATGCCACAAACTCAAGCCAAAGCTCACTTTTCAAGAACTTAGCACACAACTCCCTATCCTTCAGAGTTTGGAGAACTATTCTGAGATGGCTAGCATGATCATCCTCCTTCCTCGAATATATTAGTATGTCATCAATGAATACGATAACAAATATATCTAATTAAAGCTTGAATACTCTATTCATAATGTCCATGAATGCTGCAGGCGCATTGGTTAAACCAAACGACATGACCAGAAACTCATAATGACCATAACGGGTCCTGAAAGCTGTCTTAGGAATATCACATTCCCTTACCCTCAACTGATGGTAGCCTGATTTGAGGTCTATCTTAGAGAAACAGGTCGCACCCTGAAGCTGCTCGAAAAGATCATCAATTCTCGAAAGAGGATACTTATTCTTGATGGTAACCTTGTTCAACTGGCGATAATCTATACACATTCTAAGGGAACCATCTTTATTCCTCACAAATAAGACAGGAGCACCCCAAGGTGAGACACTTGGTCGAATAAAACCCTTCTCAAGGAGATCTTTGAACTGCTCTTTTAGCTCTTTCAACTCTTTCAACTCTGCTGGAGCCATTCTATATGGTGGAATAGATATTTGATGAGTATTAGGAAGGATATCTATACCGAAGTCTATCTTTATCTTAGGAGGGACTCAAGGTAGATCATCATGAAAGACTTATGGAAAGTCACTCACAACTGGAACTGACTCAATAAGAGGTGTATCAACACTAGAATCATTAAATCGGACTAAGTGATAGACACAACCCTTGGAAACTAACTTTTATTCCTTAAGGTACAAAATAAAATGACCCTTAGGAACTGCTGAACTACTACTCCACTCTATAACTGGCTCATTAGGAAACTGGAATTTGACAACTCGAGTTCTGCTATCAATGGAGGCATAATAGGCATGAAACCAGTCCATACCTAGAATAACATCAAAATCAACCATTTCTAACTCGACTAAATCATCCATGGTGCTCTTCTGATTGACAAAAATGGTACAATCATGATAGACTCGCTCAGTTAGAATAGACTCCCCAACATGTGTAGAAACACATAAGAGCTCACAAAGTTTCTCAGGAAGAACATCAAAATTCATTGCAACATAAGGAGTCACAAAAGATAAATCGCTCTTGGGTCTAGCAAAGAATAAACATCAAGAGTAAAGACTTTGATCATACTAGTGACAACATCTGGAGAATTCTCTTGCTTTTGATGACTAGCGATCGCATATATGCGGTTTGCTCTTCTGCCAGTACCTGAAGTAGCTCCTCTAGGTGCAACCCTGTCTGGTGGAGAAACTAAAGAAGATTGGGCTTTATTACCCCTATTTCCATTTCCATGTCTGTTCTTCGGACACTCTTTCATGAAGTGACCCTCTTGGCCGCACTTGAAACATCCTGTTAAGCCATCACGACAAGCACCTGGGTGGTTCCTACCACACTTAGCACATGCAGGAGCCTAATTGCCTCCTTGTGCTACACTACCCTAAGACTGGGCATGTCTATCTCTAAAACCCTGTGAATTATGACTATTGTAGTCACCTTTGTTCCTTGGTGCAGGTCCCTTTTGTTTCTGTTGAAAGGAAGAACGGTTCACATTGCTCCTTTGCTTCCCGGACTCATTCCCTGTCTTAGCCTTCTTGTTTCTGAATTCTTCTCTATCTCTCAGCTTCTCTTCCTCAACCTGCTGCACATAAACCATAAATCTAGTTATGTCTATGTCCCCTATCAGCATAGCTTCCTTGACCTTCTTACTTGACAGACGAGATAACCCAGCAACAAACAGACTAATCCTGCTCCTCATATCTGCAACCATTTCTATAGCATATCGAGAATGTTGGTTGAACTTCAAATTGTACTCATGAACACTTAGTGAATCCTGCTTAAGGGTTATGAACTCCCTTACCTTGGCTTCTCTTAGTTCACGGGGAAATAAACGCCCCAATAAATCCTTCTCAAACATAGCCCAACTCAAAACTGGTGCACCCTTAGCTCTACCCTTCTTCCACTGGTCGAACCAAATCCTAGCAACACTCTTTAGTTGATATGCAACTAGTTCCACTCGCTCAGCATCAAAAACGTGCATAACCTCAAATACCTTTTGCAGTTCCTCAACTAATCATTATGGATCCTCAGTAGTGCTTGAACTAGTGAAATTTGGAGGATTCATCCTCAAGAACTCACGGATCCTCGAAGTATCAGCCTCTTCCTATCGAGCCCCTCTTTGTTGCCCAACCTGGTTGGTCACAACTTGACTTAGCATTCGGATTGCTTCCCAAAATTCAACATTGGTGACCTCTCTTTCGGGTTGCACTTCTGGTGCATTAGGTATCCCCTGCTCCTCAACGTTCCTCCTATCAGGATGACATCAGACTGCTCTTCGTGGAGGCATGATCAACTGAAAGACACGAACAAGCATGAGTTGGAAAGAGACTTTTATAGAGATACACTCTATCGCACAAAATGAGTGTGAAATAAGTGAGATAGTTTCCTAAGTGTCACAACCTCCTAATTATAGATGTGGCGCGCTTCACACCGATAACTAGGACTCTACAGACATGTCTTCATAGACTCTCTAGGACTCTTGAACTCTGTGCTCTGATACCAAATTTGTCACTCCCCGAGCCTACACCCTGGCGGGACAGATACTCGAGAACCAATATTGGCCCCAAGAGAACCCTTGGCCTGGCTTAACTCATAGCGGAAGACTTAAATAACAAGATAATAGTCTGAAAATATAAACTCATGAAAGAACTTAGAATGTCTTAAAAGAACATTCAACTAGCCAAATGACAACTAAAATCTCAAAACATAAGCCAATAACAAGATAACAAGAAATGAACTACTAATTGTCTATTAGGCATCTAACACCGTTAGGACAAGACCCACGACATCCTAATGAACTAACTATAAAGTAGTAAAAATGGGTCCTCTAAAAGCAAGGAGGCTCACCAACTGACTCTGAGTGCTCAACTGGATCAACGAGGCGCTGGATGTTGATCTTGGTTACCTATATCTGCATAATAAAACAATGCAGGCCAAATGGAATCAGTACATTGAATGTACGAGCATGCGAGGGGAAAACTAAATATGACATAAGCTTGAAAGGAATCTGAAAAGAACACTTACCTTAGCTTTACTCAACTCATGGATACTCAACTCAAATGCAACTATAAAGGTGCAATTTATACAAAGCATTTAAAACAGTAAGTGACTACTCAATGTGTTAAAGAAATACAATAACAACTTAGTTTACATATAAAGTAATATATTACTATGGGAGTTTCTCTAACCGACAACCATCACTATGACCTAATGTGATGATACATCGTCTCGCCCACGCTGCCACAAATGTCCTATAACTTTCCATGATATAGAATGCCTCAACTAAGTGGATCCACTTATCTATGCTAAAAAGCACTAAGGAATCATTTAAAAAGTATGACCCTTTTTAGCCACGATGGCTACATGGTTTTTGGGGACTTGAGTTATTGTGAACTCGTCCCCATATAGGTGCTCCATATTGCTCTAAAAATATACTCAGCTCGTATGTTTAAAAACAAAACTCTTTCTGTGGTTCGAGATAATTACTCAAAACTAGCTCAAAGGCTCTCTTGAAAATCGGTGTTTCCTCTCTTGTTTAAATGTGAAAACATTTACTCTTTTAAAGAAAAGAACTTTGATCTTCACTCTTTACTTAACTCAAAACTCAAGTCTTAAAGCAAAGCTAAAACATTTGCAAAAGATTTTTGAAATGACTCTAAGAACTCTCTAGACTTGGCTCTTAACTTTCCTTGAATTTGAATTTATGGATTCAAGGATTGTAATTTGTGATAGGAAGGATCTCATGATGTTTATGAGTGTTTTTAGATAGTTAAACTTAAGAAACGATCAAGAAATCACTGTCTGGAATCAAGTCCGCGATGCAGAGATGCATTTAATTATTTGATCGCGAAATAAATTTTGAGGCAGAACAGTCCATGACCACTCTGCGACGTGGAGAAAATTTTGTCAATCCTGAGGAACAGGTCCGCGATGTAGACCTAGTACCCAGATTTGCCCGACTTGTTCCTTCTTTGTTTTCTAACTCCAATTCACCTAAATTCGATTCTTTTTCTCAATTCCTCTTTAGATTCAGATACCCAACATATGTACATAAGAATCTACCTCAAAACAACTCTAACAATCGACTTTAAACTCTCAAGAACTCCTCAATCTCAGCACAAATTCAAGAACGAAAGCAATTCAAGAATACAACTCAAGAACATAAAACTTTTAATTTCTTAGGACAAAAATCATACTGAAATAAACATGTTTGGCGCGTGGGTGAATGAACCCAACGCTATGTGAACTCACATACCTCGTAGGATTGAATCCTTGGCAAAAACCACACTCAAAATCGCAAGAACTTGACGAATCTTTGAACTTTTCTTCTCATTTCTCCTTTTGAGTTCTTTCTTCAAAAACCCTAGCGTGATTTGGTAAAGCGTAAACTGATCTAATCCTGTTTATACCCCAATTAAAATTCAAAAAAATGAAATAAATTAATTGGGCATGGAAAAGACTAAAATACCCCTTTAAAATCCAATTTTGACTTTCTTTATCTATACATCCCAACTTCAAATGGGCATATCTCCCTCATACGAACTAGAAATCAAGCAAACTCGGATGAGTTGGAAAGATAATTCAAAGATATTTCCTAAGGTATCTTGTAGAACACGTAACACATTCTGAGATATGAGTTATGGTCGCTTGAAGTTGACCCAAACTCAAGCTTAAAATAAATTAAACAACTTTCCAGATTTTTCATTTTTCCAAAAATGACTCTTTCTAATTTTAGCTCTTTCACTTAGCGAGGTGTTACAGTTTTTTATTTCAGAATGTCAATTCATCTAGAATTTATCAAGTGTCCTTTATGTGGGGGGAACTTTTCACGACAATTAAGAATTCATGATTCATATTCAGACTCATCCAATTGATAAATGGAGATAGACATTGTAGAAGGTGCAAACAACCTATGTGAAACATTATCAAAACCTTCAAATTCAATCCAACATGTAAGAAGCTTGAGAAACAAAATAGCCAACTCACCACCACCACAACTAACATTCGTCCCGGGGAAAGAAGCGCTATAAGAAGGCACTTTCAAAAACAACCCAACTCACTAATGGTGCCCCTTTAGCCCTACTCTTCTTCCATTGGTCGTACCAAATCCTAGCAACACCCTTGAGTTGGTATGAATCAAACTCCACACGCTCAACATCAGCAACACACATAACCTCAAACACCTTTAGCAGTTTCTCCACAAAGTTCTCTAGATCCTCAGTGACATTTGATCCTGTGAATTCTGGGGGGGATTCATTCTCAATAACTCATGGATACTAGATGTATCAGTCACACCTCGATGAACCCCTCTTAGTTGACCAACTTGATTGGCTGAAACCTGAGTCAGCATCTTAATAGAATTGTTGAATTCAGTATTGGTGATATCTCCTTGAGGGGGTTGCACTTCTGGTGCATTGGGAACCTCTTTCTCTTGAGGATTGACATTTCTCCTAGTATGACATCCTCTAATAGCTCTCTGTGGAGACATGATCTGAAAAGATACGTGCAAGCACGAATTAGAAAAAAACTTTTATAGAATTGAACTCTATCACACGAAAAAGAGTAAGAAGGAAGTAAAATATTTTTCTAAATGTTGTAGCCTCTTAATTTTCGATGTGATCTACTTCACACCGATAACAAGGACTCTACAGACATGGCTTCAAAGACACCCTAGGACTCTTGAACTCTGTGCTATGATACCAAGTTTTTCATGCCCCGAGCCTATACCCTAGATGTGGCTGGCACTCGAGAACCATCGCTGGTCCCCAAGTGAACCCTTGGCCTGGCTGACTACTTAGCAGAAGACTTACTCAAATGAAATAGGAACTCAATGCAAAGATTAACTCATAGGTGCTCAATAATAGACTAACTCAATAATGTCTGAAAGTACTTAAATAACATAAATAATCAATTCAAGGTCTCAAAGGAACATCAACAAGGAAAACAGGAAAAAAGACTCCTCAAACAACTATTATCTATGAAGCCTCTAAACAATACGATAGATGTAGGGACAAGACCCACAACATCTTAACAAAAATAATATAAATTTGGAACCCATCGGAAAGCAAGGAGGCTCACTAAAGCTAGATGGAGTGCTAATGGTATCAACGAAGCACTTGTTGATAACCCTGAACACCTGTATCTGCATCATAAATAAGATGCAAGTTGAATGATGTCAATACATTTAATGTACGAGGATGTAAGCGGTTAATTGAAACATAAGTACTGAACTGATAACCTGTGAAGACATACTCACCTCATCTCAACTCAAATGTGAAATCAACAATAAGAGATGCTATATATAAAGCTTTTAAAACAGTAGATATAAACTCAATATGTATAAAAATACAATAATAAACTATTTACTCTTATTTGGGAGATTCTCTAATCGACAAACATCACTATGAGCTATGTGATGATGCAGTGTCTGGCACACGCTGTCAGAACTGTCTTATACCTTGTCGGGTATAGAACTCCTCAACTAAGTGGATCCACTAAGCTATGGCATCGTCTAAAAATTACAACCCTTTACCCATGTTTGCTACATGGTTTATGAGGAATGTGAATTGTCTGAACTCATCCCCATATCGGTGCTCAATACTACTCCCAATTATATATACAACTCATGCTCAAATGTATAAAACATATCTCTTTCTTAACTCGAGGTTGTTACTCAAAGGATCCTCTTAAAAGAGGTAATGCTCAAAACCTTCTCATAAACTCATTTAGAAATCAATGTTTCTCTCGTTTTAATTGTAAAAATGTTACTCTTGGGAATACCTAGTTCCCCTATACTCATTTGGAAACATGAAAGGTAATTCTCCTCATTCTCATACTCATTTACTCAAGTCATAAATCAAGTTATAGATAATTGTTAAAGACTTTTCAAAATGACCACCCACAAGGACTTTCTTGAACTTTCCTCTTAATTTTATCTTGATTTGAAATGTGAATTTAAGAGTTATGATTAGGATAACCCATACAGGACGAAGAACATAGAAGAAAAGGGCCTAACGCCCCTGGTGTATATGTGGCGCTCCGTGTGATTTAACGTTTCAAGCACACCTCAGCCAATTCTAGGTGTTCAACGATTGTAAATCAGTATAAAACTCAACTAAATGAGTTGGGGTTGAATCCCACAGTGAGCGGTACGCGTCTCAAATTCAATTAGGAAGTATGAATGTAGTCTAATCAGCCATAAGAATAGAAATTATCGATTAAAGGCACAATCAAGTAAAAGAGTTGACACGAATATCAAATGGTTTTTTTTTGTTTTGATTCTCAACTAAAAGCAGTCTCAAACACTAGGAATTAATAATAATAAGAAGGATTCTCGGGATGTGATGGATTATAGGAAAATATAGACATATGGGTAATTGCCACTATTAGTAAATAGCTAAATCATGTGATTTCTTTCGAACATCAACAAGCATGACAATGAATAATACCCCACACCTTAATACATTCACTCTCTTGAGCTAAATGTGTGGGATTGGGTTTAGAATTCACTCTCTCGAGATAAACCCAGGTCAACCCAATACCCACAAACCATCAATCAATAATCCTAGTTCTAAAACCTTTCTCTCGAGAAAGCCAAGAACACAAATATAGAACTGCATTTGCAACTACAATTCTTAAATTAAATCACAATTATTGATTAAACTCACTTTTAAATAGAATTTAAACTAGTAATTAGCAATACTCATAAACTAATTCACCCATAATCACATGATCACACCCCAAGAATTTGGGGTTTTAGCTAGACATTATAAAAAGGTAAAAACAATTTCCAAATTGATTATCCATCAACTGGGTAAGAGTGATTTTGTCTTTACAATGCTCCAATTTGATGAATTTCAAAAATCCACTTCCAATTTCTCAAATTCTTCAAAGCTATGAAAAACTATAGAGAGAAGAGTTCTAAGTATTATAATACAAAATAATACTAAAGATAAGTTCCAAGATACTAACTAAAATGTTCAAAATCTAATTTATAGTCGTTGAAAATAAGCCACGAAGGGCCAGTCAGCGAAGTAAGTCGGGCTCACCGAACAACTCGGAGAGTCACCCTTTGACCTCTTCCATCGCCTTTTCGCCTTAGAATTCAGCCTCCTCAAGGTCTGTAACTTTGGGCTATCTCTCTTGGCTTTGCGGAACTACTTGGCGATCCGCCGACTGCTCCTTTTCGTCGCCGATTTGGATTTTTCCTTCAAGGCTTGGCACACTAGAACTTTAGGCGGTCAGATGAGCCACTCAGCGACACACCGAGTGCTCTTGGCGATCCTCAGGCTCGCCCTTCTTCATTTCTTCAGCTTGTTTTGTTCCTTTTTGTCTGTTAGTGTCCTTGCTTTGTTCCTCAATCCATATACTTGAAAATTAAGGATTTAACATCAGTTATTGGCACAAATTAAGCATTTGAGGACACTAAATCTATAAAACAAAGCCCTAAATGAGTCCAAATCTAGGACTCATCAACACCCCCAACTTAAACTTTTTCTTGTCCTCAAGTAAAACTCAAGTTCAGCAGTTCAAAAAAGATATCTCAAATAGTGCTACATAAGACTCAATCATGAATGCACACAACAAGACTAAAATTATTCATGCAAGGATCAATTGTGCACTCAAAGATTCAAGTTGTGACTTACCATTATCAAAGATGCTCAAGTTCACAGTACTTTCTTCAAATGCAAGTTCAAGCTCAACAAAGGTACTCAAATGCTCTCACAACAAAGATGATTCCATATTCACACACAATTTTTCAACAATTTATAGTTCCTCATAAGAAAGTACAGAGTGCAACGGTCTATTCAAAATAGTGTTAATATATTCATTGCCGCACCCAACTTCTTTGCCTCTGACCATGATCGACTTCACTGGTCTGAATTCGCTTGCCTTCTTCTTGCTTTTGGGTACCAACTCCCCATCATCTGTACAAAATTCTCGGACCCAGGAAAGAATGTAAGGGCCTCGGGGTCTAGTGATCTGCTCAAACTCATAGTAGTGGATGGTGTCCCTGAAACGGGGGTACTTGCCCTCCAAGCCCTCTGTAGATAATAACTTCTCCTCTAAGATGGTCCGTACCCCATCACCTTTCAATATGTTCAGTAGTCGAGGTGGAGGAGTGATAGGGAGTGCAGGGGTCATTGGAGGTGCCTGAGCTGGCATTGAACCTATTTCAGGAGGGGTGGTAGCTGAGGGAACTCATGTTCACAATTCACCCTATTATTCACTTTCACATGGACTATCGGATACCCCGTTTCTTTTTTTTCTAATTTTCATCACTTATTTCACAACTTTTTCATTCTTTTTCTTTTTCTCTTTTTTTTATAATGAGGGGTTCCATCTTTTTCAAAACCATTGCTCAAAGGGGGAATTTTTGACACTTCTTGATTTACCTTCACTTTTTCACCACACCCCCAACTTAGACTTTTGGCCTAAGTTGGCTATTCAAACAAACCACACTTCATGAGGATTATGGGTGAATGGATAAAGAGGGGTCACAATTGCTCAAGTTTCTTCCAAGAAAAGGATAAGACTCAAAGGGGTTCAAGCAAGGTTCACACATCTCACAAGGTTGGCCACAAAAAGAGGTATATTATCTAGCTGTTTCACTCATCAAAATTATTGCCTAAGATCATTTCAAGAGCTTGCATCATTTAGTCAACCGGACCAATGGGGCAAATTCTAAGTGTCACCATACATAGTGTTCAAGGTAAGCTCATCACACAAGGCATTGGTACCAATATCAAATGAAACTCATTCGAGCTAGTGTGCAATGTTAATCACAAGAGACTTCACTCGATAATCGGCTAGTCACAACAAGATGCAAAAAGTTCATACATTCTCTATGCAACTTCATTTGGCCTCATCATAGCCGCATATTCATTTTATTCAATTAAGAGCACTATTCAAGTCATCGGTATTGATCATAACCGATACTCAAATATGCACAAGAACAACCATATTCACACACAAAAATAGGTGGGACAAAATTTTCAAAATTGGTCAAAAACCATTTCCATTCAAAACAAAAGGAGCCATAAGCTCAAACATCCACAAAATATGATCAAACACATATATAGATCAAAATACCCAGTATTCATCAATATTCACAAACAAAATTAAAACACAAGAGGTAGGTATGGAAATACCAGCCCCACCCACAAAAGAAAAGCAATTGTCCTCAAATGTAACTAAAAACATAAAAATCACAAAAACAACAAAGAGAGAGGTAAAGAATGATCTTGTCTACACAGTCGCTCCATCTATCGGGGCATCAATGCTCAGGATCACACTCTGATCTTGGGCATCAGTGCCCGAGTTAGCAACAACACTGGCTCCACTAGAGCCTGCCATGATGACGGACTATACTATCATCTCCTCTAAATCAGGAAGGTCCTCACATATGGTCGTCTCCTGAGCATCAAGCTGCTCCTCATCCGTCTCCACCTCTGACTCAGCAGTAGCCACATCATCCATAGGCTCATCTCCGGTAGTAGCCGAAGGCTTATCAAAACTAGCCGGAACACCCGGATCCTCAGCTAACACAAACAGTGAAGTGAAATATGTGGACTTCAGATAGTCCACATCTTTCCTCAAATCAGAAACCTTGGCTTTCAAAGTCGTATCCTCGGAAGTAACCCATTGTCGACTCTGATAAGTCTTTATTCTCCCTGTGAGAGCATCAATAGATGTATGGAGGGTTGTCAAAGCAGCTAAGATGACTCGCTCAATCATCCTAGGCACCTCGACCTCTAGCCGGGAAGCCAGGTGCCCCATCTTGAGGAGCATGGCCTGAGTGATCCTAGTAGGCTGGGAAGCAGCAAAAGAACTTGGGCCTGGAAAGGAGTGGTAGTAGGTGTACCTGAAGGCCCGGAGGCCGGAGTAGGCAAAGATGCCTCTGTAGCTATGGACTCAACATCAACCTCTGGGGATGCATCCACCGGAGTTGCTCTCCTCCTATCCGCCTCATCCCGTGTGTACTCGGCCTCTATGTGCCATATATCAGTGGAGGATGTGGGTGTGACCTCAATATCTCTCTTTTCTTCACGAGGAACTCCATCCCACCGACATAGCTCTATAATTAGCACTAGGAAAGGAAGAGATGTCTGGCGTTGTTTGGTTGTGTATGGTACTATTGTGGAAGGACTTTACCCACATAACCTACAATGGGAGTATATGAACTTATACATGCAAATGAATGAACTATTTTAGTTATGATTATATACATGTTTATTAAGATAAATGTTAGATGTGTTGATTTACATGGTCTAGGATCCTTGGATGCAATATATGAGAATGATGCATGATTGTGATATTATGTACATACTTATGAACACTTTGAGAGGGAAGTGTCTATGATGACAATGTTGTTGTTGTGTCATTGCAAGGACAATTATACACACACATACAGTCCATGCATAAACATGATTATGATGTATCAATGGTGTTAATTGAAAGTATAATTCTCATATGCAGCTTTACACATTATTATGCATGAAATGTACATGACCATGATGATCCTATTGTGTTGATTGAAAGTCCATTCTCATGAGAACACGTGATCTTGGTGTGAAAGTTATACTCACATCCTAATGTTGATTCTAAGGTTGAAAGTACATTCTCACCTTTAATGAATCTATGAGCTATTTTATGAATTGTATTTAATGAAGGGTAGATCACTTATTCACACATGTAAATACAATTCAAGACTAATGACGTATAATTTGGGAAATAATGCTTACCATCGAGTGGATATGGAAAATGAGGAAATGGCCTTTCCGTCAATGCAATAGGTTGGGTCACCTAAATTAAACTCATGAGATGGAAGCCCCTCCTCTAATGTAATAGGGCGGGTTTCTAGAAGTAATCTCCCTATCCCATAACTATGTGCCCACATAGGTCTCTTTAGCTAGTGGATCCACCTTATGGATATACATTTAGTTCTACCTTAGGCAAGTAGGTCACCTTCTTTCGGTGTAGGGTTACACGACACCGGATTCCATGAAGCTCACATAGTCCATGTCGGTTATGGCTACTTTCCCTATATAACAAAGATAATGAATGATACATGAACTATACTGTGACTTCTTGGTGAGCTTTACTTAGTAGGAGTGGGGGTATGGGACTTCACTTCCACATTGCACAAGTAGACTTAGTAGGATGTCATGGGATGGTTCCTTTATATTATGATGAGATTTGAATGCATACAATATAGATAGTTGTTATGAATGACTTTCCTTATAATTCAAGTAATGTACATGACTATTTCTTTATTTGTGGCTATTGCTTATGATGAGGTCTAAAGATGAAATTATTGACTAAAGTAGCTTCAAAGGAGTACTTAGTAGGGTTGGTATTATGGGATGCCAACCATTCATTGCACAAGTTTTTCTTAGGGGTTGCTTATGTGATTACTTAGTGATGAGATGATCTTGGTATTTTACTTTTTATTGTGTTATGATTGGAGGCTATGTATTGTGAAGATTGGGATATGTATTGTGTTGATGTTGGAGACTATGCTTGTTATTATAATGATATCTCTCATGTTATAATGTAATGTATGTGAGATGCCTTATGGGTTGCATTCTCCAACTATTTCAAAGATGATGTTCAAAAATGGAATATAGCATGATTTCAAATGAAATGCTCTTTTTTTATGCATGTTTTAATGGGTTTGTGCATGGCTTCCATACTTAGTACTTTTTGTACTAACCCCTCTTTCTACATTTTCTATAAGGGTAGGCTTCGGAGATATTGGATTCCATCCTCGTGGCTAGGTTCATAGGATATTAAGAAAAAGAATATTGGTGAGTCGTCATTGTATTCGAGGGCTCAACCATATATCCTTCATGTCTTTATTTTTATGTTTTAGACTTTGGTTGTAAGGTCTATGTCCCTAAGATTGTATTTCAAGAGTTTTGCTCCAAGTATAATAGATGGTTTGAGACATAGTGTCATAGTTTATCTTTCATTTTATAAGAGACATAGATTATAAAGAAAAATTTTAAATTTCGTACTATTTTCCTATGCTTTTATGTTCATGTATGCTATGAGACTAGTATGCGACCCTTTCGGGATCAAATACGCCGTGTTACTTCTAGAGACTAACCCCGGGTCCTGGCAAACGTGGTATCAGGGCATAAGGTTTTTGGGATGGTTTTTATGATGTCTCCAACCACATCTAGTAGAGTCTTGTTCAAAAATGTGAAGTGTCCCACATTTTATGAATATGAGGCTATCGGATGTTAGGAAACTTCACTTCTTCATTCTCTAGTTGTGCCATAGAGTTTAAATCTTTAAGGTCTTTCTCTCTAACCGGTGTACTTTAGGATATGACTACTCAGAGGGCTTATGCTACAAGGAGAGAGAGAGAAAGGTTGGTTGTGATACCAATTATGGCTATGTGACTTGAGAGATTTGAGGTATTAGATTGTGATGTTGCCTTTAGTGTGAATGATACTTCATAGTTGCCTTGTATTATGAAAGACGTTTAGAAGAATTTGGGTAGGCTTACTCCCAAGGGTGGAGATAGTGTTCCTACCTAGAAAGGTGATTGTGAGGTATGTTTATTTATTGGGAGAACCTGGCTTAGTCATGATGAGTTTCGAGGTATGTTGATAGATTGGTTGAATAGTGGTGCTTAAGTGGTGCCTTGAGATGTTGAGTGAGTACACTCCTTTAAAAGAGGATAGAAGTGTAATTCTCCATGGTTTAAAATCATCTTGTGTGATGACGGTGAAGGTTTAGTTATGACTTGCTTCGACCTTAGAATTGAAGGAAGTGATGATTTAAAGAGTTTGTATAGGCTTACCCCCTAAGTGGGGGATAATGTGCTTAGATGGTAAGGTCATTGAGTGTCCTTGATGTTCATGAGTTAGGCTTGCTTGATAATCTCACCTTAAAAGGTGTAGTGAGTTGAGAAGTGTAGTCCCGATTTGGTGGGCTCATATCTGACTTTGAGTGGCGTTGGTAAGGTTGCTTATGATCAAGAGTGCTTAGATGAGAACATCTTTAATTTAGAAGTACCAATTGGGATATTAGACCAGCAAGCCAAGTAATAGAAGAATAAGAAATTGCTTTCATGAAAATGTTGAGGAGTAGTATTCTAGTAAGGGTTTTAGTTGAAAGTGCTTATTTGGGAGGCCAAGGGCCAATGAGATGTCCAAATATCCTTATGTCCCCTTCCATTCCCCATCTAGCGAAAGGTGATAAGTTCTCCTTGACCCATTTCTTGATCATGGAGTCTTGGATGCTATGTGTGTCCTATGATTCCCTTGTTCCCTAGAGTTACCCTTTTTAACCTTGGTAGGGTGTGGATGCATGATTATTAGACCTCTATTGGTTTTAGAGTCCGATAAGGTTATAATGAGTCTTGGTAATGCCTTGAGTTTCTTGAAAGGAGTAGTAATTGAGGTTTTTGGTAAAAAGGGGCTTACTCCCAAGGGGGAGATCATGTGCTTGAGTAGCAACATTGATTGAGAGTACCGATATCCTCATCTTTTCTTCTATTCCTATTATAGCTTGAGACCAAGAGTTTCTTTTTAGGGCTTGTTTTATGTCTAGGAGTCAAGAGTGTTTTAGAAATTTCCGTGATCTACTTATGTTATGCATATTTTTGAAAGATTCTTACTTTGTATAAAATGGATTTTTCATGATTTACATGTTCCTCATGTTGTTGTGCATTCTAGAATGGTGATGACATATTTGACTTCATGAGATGATGTGATGAACATGCTTTGTTGTGTTTTTGATGAAATTGCACTTGGGCTCTATGTTGATTATGTTGAGCTTGCTTTTAATGAGAAAATGTTATCCTTCCTATGACTATGTGATTAATGATGTTAAGAAGTGTTTGTGTAGGCTCACTCCCAAGGGGGGATATGTTGTGCCTAGCTAACATTGTGTTATGTGCTTATGTGTTGCCATGACTTCTTTAGATAATGCATGTTTATGAAAACTTGTGTTTTGAAATAAAAATGAGTTTATGTGAATTGTTTCCCTCGTGTTATGGAGCTATGAGTAAGAGTTGCCTATTGTACTTCATGAGAAGAATATTGGACATGTTTTAGTTAGGAGTTGAGAAATTCCTCCTTGAATGAAGTGCTTTTTGAGAGTAAATTGCATAATGTGCTTAATGATGTTATGATGAGCATGATTTGAGTTGGAGAATGTAATTCGTCCAATGGAATGAGAAATGTTGAAGTTATGATGCATAATGAATTTGTAGATGTAGTTCCTACTTCCTTGTGTTGCATTGAGTATGTTGGAAATGAAGTTGATATTTCCTCCTAGTTGTGTGCATTGTTTATGATGTTGAATGCATGATGGGCTGCTAGTCTTGAGTCATTATCCCTTGATGTGTTTAAAGTGTCATTCGAGGACGAATGTTCCTAAGTGGAGGATAATGTAACGACCCGTAAAATGAATAGTGAAACTAGAGCCTAACGTGTGGTTTAATGTCTAAGGTTAAGGGGTTTAGTGGTTAAAAATCCAAGTACGTGCTAGACCCCGTAGTTTAGAAAACATTCTAAGGTTTGGTTGAGGTTGCAAAGTCAAAAGCCAAGCCAAAAGGGGGCAAGCCTAAGCCAAAGGCCAATGCTTCCCCAAGCTTGGTCGACACTACCCAAGGACCATGACCAGTTTCATGACCAGTGGTCTTGACCACGGTCCGTGAAAGTGCTCGTGAAGGTCCCTTAGGCATGTGTGAGACTTGGCTTTGAGGCCTAGCCACTGCCTAGGAACCACGACCTCTACCGCAACTCGTGGTCTTGACCACAGATCGTGGGAGGTCCTGTGGTCTTGCATTGGCATTGTCGGGACCAAGGTTGCATACAACTCCATCTAGCCACTACCTAGCATCACCACGAGGGTCTTCACGATCCGTGGTGGCCACCACGAGTCGTGGTGCCACCCGTGGTTGGCAAGACAATGTGCTCACAAGGATGCCTAAGGAAGGCTCTCCTTCACGAGCCTTCACGTCTCGTGGTGAATACCACGGACTGTGGGAAGGCTTATGTATTGCCTTCACCACTTGGGAGCCTTTACAAGTTGAGGGAGCTACTGGTCAAGGGACCACGGGCACCACCACGGGCCGTGGTCCACTTGATAGATCGTCTAGGTGGGCATGGTCCCTGACGGGGCTGCCCAAATTAAGGTTATTGGGTAATTTCCTTTTTATTAATTATGGTGTGGGGTCGTTTTTAATTAGTTTATATATATGTATATACATTTCATTTATTCCTCTATTCTCCAAAACTCAAATCAAATCAAAAGTTCTTCTCCCTCTCAAATATTTCTCTCCCTAGACTCCATTGAAGAACAAAGGAAGGTATCAAGCTAGAACTTCAAGAAGAAGGCTTTTTCATATGAATTTGATGGGATTCTTAGTCTAAGGTATGGATGATTTTCATTCTTAGTTAGCTATCACCAAGAAGCCACTTCAAATCATGTTTTCAAATCCCCCCATTCTAGGTTTTTTCAATCTAGTCATGGGTCTCCTTCCAAAATGAATTCAATTGGTTAATTAAGGTTTATTATGATTGGATTAATGGAGTATTGATGGATTTTGATGGAAATCTCCCTTGGACTCATGATTTCCCCTTCTTCCTAAATTGTGAACTAATATGTGACTTGATTGATCATGGAAGCTTAAAAATCGATTATGCTTATGTTTATTATGTTGTTGAATCGTGATCTCTCTATCTAGTATTGTAATTCTAGAAGTTAGGGTTGATCTTGATTCTTAGCCTTGAAAGGCAATTTGCTAGGGTTGTATATGTTGATGAAGATTGTATATGAACTTGTTGATCCACTTGAAAGGTGGAGGTGTTTAATTATGATGTAGTTACTTGATGTTAGTATAATTCTACATGTATTATTGATTAACCTAAGATTCTAGGGTTATGTCATGAAAGAGGTAAAATGAGGGTTTGAATGTGACCTTCTAAAATTGATGACCTTCTTGATGAATTGCCTTAGATTAGATCACCTAAATATGAATTGCTTATGAGTGAATCTTGTAGACATGAATGAACTTGATTAGGTCTTACATGATGAATCATGGTTGAGTAGTATTGAGATTTAATTTACTTGATGTTATATGACTATAATTGAGTAAGAATGAAACATGTGGTTAGTCTACCTTGAGAGTTAGGTCTACATGGTGACCATGTGAGGTATTGCTTGAGATTAATGCTCATAATATGAAGATGACTCGTAGGTCTTTAAAGGTACATGCTAAAAGAAATGAACTATGAACATTGAGACTTTAGGAAGGAAGCCATTATGCATGTTGAATTGTGTACGGTACTATTGTGGAAGGACTTTACCCACATAACCTACAATGTGAGTATACGAATTTATACATGCAAATGAAGGAACTATTTGAGTTATTATTATATACATGTCTATTATGATAAATGTGAAATGTGTTGATTTACATGGTCTATGATCCTTGAATGCAAAATATGTGAATGATGCATGATTGTGATATTATGTACATACTTATGAACACTTTGAGAGGGAAGTGTCTATGATGATAATGTTGTTGTTGTGTCATTGCAAGGACAACTATACACACATACAATCCATGCATAAACATGATTATGATGTATCAATGGTGTTAATTGAAAGTATAATTCTTATATGCAGCTTTACACATTATTATGCATGAAATGTACATGACCATGATGATCCTATTGTGTTGATTGAAATTCCATTCTCATGAGAACACATGATCTTGGTGTGAAAGTTATTCTCACATACTAATGTTGATTCTAAGGTTGAAAGTACATTCTCACCTTTAATGAATCTATGAGCTATTTTATAAATTGTATTGAATGAAGGGTAGAACACTCCTTCACACATGTAAATACAATTCAAGACTAATGACGTATAATTTGGGAAATAATGCTTACCATCGAGTGGATATGGAAAATGAGGAAATGGCCTTTCCGTCAATGCAATAGGTTGGGTCACCTAAATTAAACTCATGAGATGGAAGCCCCTCCTCTAATGTAATAGGGCGGGTTTCTAGAAGTAATCTCCCTATCCCATAACTATGTGCCCACATAGGTCTCTTTAGCTAGTGGATCCACCTTATGGATATACATTTAGTTCTACCTTAGGCAAGTAGGTCACCTTCTTTCGGTGTAGGGTTACACGACACCGGATTCCATGAAGCTCACATAGTCCATGTCGGTTATGGCTACTTTCCCTATATAACAAAGATAATGAATGATACATGAACTATACTGTGACTTCTTGGTGAGCTTTACTTAGTAGGAGTCGGGGTATGGGACTTCACTTCCACATTGCACAAGTAGACTTAGTAGGATGTCATGGGATGGTTCCTTTATATGATGATGAGATTTGAATGCATACAATTTAGATAGTTGTTATGAATGACTTTCCTTATAATTCAAGTAATGTACATGACTATTTCTTTATTTGTGGCTATTGCTTAGGATGAGGTCTAAAGATGAAATTATTGACTAAAGTAGCTTCAAAGGAGTACTTAGTAGGGTTGGTATTATGGGATGCCAACCATTCATTGCACAAGTTTTTCTTAGGGGTTGCTTATGTGATTACTTAGTGATGAGATGATCTTGGTATTTTACTTTTTATTGTGTTATGATTGGAGGCTATGTATTGTGAAGATTGGGATATGTATTGTGTTGATGTTGGAGACTATGCTTGTTATTATAATGATATCTCTCATGTTATAATGTAATGTATGTGAGATGCCTTATGGGTTGCATTCTCCAACTATTTCAAAGATGATGTTCAAAAATGGCATATAGCATGATTTCAAATGAAATGTCCCTTTTTTTATGCACGTTTTAATGGTTTTGTGCATGGCTTCCATACTTAGTACCTTTTGTGCTAACCCCATATTTCTACATTTTCTTTAAGTGTAGGCTTTGGAGATATCGGATTCCATCCTCGTGGTTAGGTTCATAGGAGATCAAGAAGAAGAAGATTGGTGATTCATCATTGTATTCAAGGGCTCAACCATATGTCCTTTATGTCTTTATTTTTATATTTTAGACTTTGGTTGTAAGGTCTATGTCCCTAAGATTGTATTTCAAGAGTTTTTTTCCAAGTATAATAGATGGTTTGAGACAGAGTGTCATAGTTTCTCTTTCATTTTATAAGAGACTTAGATTGTAAAGAAAAGTTTTAAATTCCGTACTATTTTCCTATGCTTTTATGTTCATGTATGCTATGAGGCTTGTATGCGACCCCTTGGGGCTCAAGTACGCCGTGTTACTTCTAGGGGGTAACCTCGGGACGTGACACATAACTCTTTCTGTGGTTTGAGATTATTACTCAAAAATCTATATCTTAAAAGAGATTGTACTAAAAACTGCTCATGAAAAACTCTTTTGGAAATTGGTGTTTCCTCTCTGCTTAAATGTAAAAACATTTACTCTTGGGAATACTTAGTTCACATATATCATTTTTTAAAAAATGAACTCAGCTTTACTATTCCTCAAACTCATATGCTCAAGTCTTAAAACAAGTTTTAAAATGTTTGCAAAAGACTCATCAAAAGACATGAAGGAATTCTTAAGACTTGACTTTTAGCTCTACCTTGAATTTGAATTATTTATTCAAGGTTATGATTAATTTTATGAATGATTTCTAGATGTTTAGAAGTAGTTTAGCGTAGTTAGAATCTATAGGAAGTAAAGGTATTGTTTAGAAGAACTTAGACGGGCTGAACGACGGAAAAAGGATGGGGTCAGGCGACCCTCTCGCACTGCTGGCATGGTGCGCCAGCCCCTAAACTTCGGAGACAACTTTTTGGCGCACTGCTGGCACACCACGCCAGACCTGCTGGGCCATCGTGGGCGCGCCGCACCACCCCTTCCCCAAATCATCCCGATGAATTTTTCTACTTGTTTTCTGACCTTAATTCAACTAGAATCAAATGGTTTCTTCCCTAATAACTTAAAATCGAATACTTAACATATGTATAGAATAATCCACACAGAACTACACTCAAAACACTAAAACTTATCTCAAGAACACATCAACAACCCCATAAATCAAGATTTAGGAATGAACTTCAAGAACACTTATCAAGAACTCAATTTCTTCGATTTCAAGAACGAAATTGTACTGAAAATTAACATGATTGACGTGTGGGTGAACGAACCCAACACTATGAGAATTCACATGCCTGTTAGGATCGAATCCTTGGCAAAACTCTGAATTTGCAAGAAATCGTGAAGAACGCCTTGACTTTTCTCCTCTTCTCCTCTTCTTGAACTTCTCTCAAAATCCTAGTGTAAATTAGGATTTGTAAAACTGAACCAAATTAGTTTTGACCCCTAAGTATTACCAAAATTGGCTTAAATCTGCTTGGGTAAGGAAAATACCAAAATACCCCTCTTAAATCCGGTTAACTTTCCTTATCTGGACAACCCGACTTCAAATAGGCATATCTCCCTCTTACGAGCTCAAAATTTAGCAAAATCGGTGGCGTTGGAAATAGGATCTCAAGAACTTTCATTTTATATCTTATGGGCCACCTAACTAATCATGTACTGAAAGTTATGGTTGTTTGAAGTTGACCTAAAGCTCATACTTAGCATAACTTGCAAAAATTTCCAAATTTACTCTTTCGAAAAATAGTTCTTTCTAATTCTAGTTATTCCTAAGGTGGGATGTTACAATAGGTTCCAAATATTTTATAATAGAAGGAGATTCATACCCAACATATATCTCTAACCTTCTTTGGGGACCCATATTTGTACATTGTGGTGGTGCAATTGGAACATATACCACATATCAAAATATTCTAAGATAGGATATGTTCTGATCCTGACCAAAAGAAAATTGTAATGGAGATACTTTATGATAACTTGTGTGTCTAATCCATACAAGACTTGCTACATGCAAAATAGCATGACCTGATAATGAAAAGGGAAGTTTTGTTCCCATAAGCATTGGTCTAGCAATTAATTAAAGGCGTTTAATCAATGATTCCGCTAGACCATTTTGAGTATGAACATGAGCAACCAGATGCTCAAATGTTATCACATTGATATACAATAATCATTATAAACTTGGGATGTAAACCCACCAGCTATATCAAGACGAATTGTCTTAATTGCATAATCTGGAAATTATGCTCTTAATTTTATTATTTGAGCAACTAATCTCGCAAACGCCACATTGCGAGTTGATAATAAGTAGACATGTGACCATCTTGTATATGCATCTATTAAGACCATATAATATTTAAATGGTCCACATGATAGGTGAATGAGACCACATATATTACATGTAAACGTTCCAAAAATGTTGGAGATTCAATTCTCACTTTGATTACTGATGGTCTATTAATCAACTTGCCGTGAGAACACACAAAACTAGGAGAATTCTTTAAATTGAAGAATATTTTGGTTCTTCAAAGAGCGTCCATGTGAACTCTCAATTATTTAACACATTATATTAGAACCGGGATGACCCAACTAGTCATGTCAAACAATAAAATCATCTGAGTTAGTAAATCTTTGATTTATTATGTCATGTGTTCCAACCATGCTAATACTTATGCAGTATAAGCCGGATGAAAGAGCGGGTAACTTTTCAAGTATAAATCTTTTACCTGACTTTACTGTAGTTATATAAAGATATTCATTATTTTCATAATTTGTAGTCTCAATATGATAAGTCATTTTGACGAATGTCTTTGAAACTTAATAAATTTCTTTGAGACTTACTACAATATAATGTTTCATCAATTATCAATTTTGTACCTCCGGTAAGTACTAAGTTAGCCTTTTCGGAGACTGTAATTAATTTTGTACTACCATGAATAGTATTAACATTAGCTTCCTTCATAATCAAAGAAGAGACATATTTCTTGTTTCTTAAAATAGTGTGTTTTGTGGCACTATCTATAAGACATATATCATCATAGTTTATTTTGGATCCAGCTGATGACTCGAGAATTTCCATATTCTTCATAAAAAGAAAAGATATATTATAAGAATATGAGAAACTAGAAACATACAAAATTTTAAGAGGCTGTACTAAAAATGTAGAAATTAGCAAGACATAATGTTTTAGGAAAGAAGAACAACATAGTTCCAAACATAAAAGAAAATAATAATTACTTTTATAATCTTATCCCCAATAAGATGATCAGTTCTTCACCTTATACTCTCATAAAAGTCTTCAGCTTCAAATGAGTAATATTTGGGTGACCTTCAAAGTCATCATCTTTTTTGCCTCAATATCATCACATTCATTTGAGGGAATTGCTTTATTATCATCATCCCGAAAGTTTAAGTGTGCCTCCACATTGTTATCTTTTCTTTTGAGAGAGGCTTGATAAAGATTTATAAAATGACCGGGTATACGACATTCACCTGCCCAATGACCTTTCATACCACATAGGTGAAAAATATTGGCTCTTCCTCTAGAAGGATTATTTTGAGAAACTTTATTGTTCTCATGTTTATTTCCACCATAATTGTCGATAATTATTTCATCCTCTACCACGTCTTCGTCCACGTCTAAGACCCTGACCACGACCACGGTCATGATAATTAATATGTCTTGAGCCAAACTAATTGTGTGCTGCTACAACATTCACTTTAGAGAATGGAGCAGACCCAGTAGGACGGGCTTCATGATTTCTCTTTAATAAAGTATTATTATGCTCTACCACAAGTAGATATGTAATTAATTCAAAATATTTCTTAAACTATTTTTCACGATCTTGTTGTTGTAACAACACATTTGAAGCATAGAGAGTGGAAAAAGTTTTCTCAAGTAAGTCATTAGTAGTGATATTATCTCCACATAATTTTAATATGGAACTTACTTTGTGAATAGCAGAATTATAATCATATACGATTTTAAAATCTTGAAACCAAAGGAGTATTCACTCATATCAAGCTTTTGGTAATATTGTAAGCTTTAGATGGTCATATTGATCCTTTAAATTAATCCATAATTCAAGTGTGTCTTTCATAGTTAAATATTCAGTTTTTAATCCTTCATGGAGATGATGGCAAAGAAAAATTATGGTTTTCGCTTTATCTTGACTTGATGATTTATTTCCTTATTTAATAGTATCTCCAAGACCTTTATTGTCAAGGTGGATTTCAGCATCTTAGAACCCATGAAAAGTATTATTTTTTTCTGGTGTTATCAAGTGCTACAAATTCAAGCTTTGATAAATTGACATGTTGAAAACTAAAGAAAAACATTACAAAGATTACTAATATTAAATTTTTGAATTAAATAAATTTAAGTAGATCCTTAAGATATACTCATATAAAACAAGTTGGCTATTAGTTAGTGTAACCATAAAAACAATGATAATACATGATACTAACATTTGATTGAAACAATTGTCCTATTGCAACGTACATACAATTAGTTATATAAATGAAAATTTAAATAGTATCTTATTATTATTATTATTATTAGTTCTTGCATACAAGAAGGACTTTATTTATGAAATGAAATCAAGTAGAATCAACAAGTTAAAAGGCATCGTCTTAATGAAAGACAACAGTTAGGAGAATTCTGCGAACAATTCGCTTTGGATATCCCTAAAGCAAGCTCCAAAGATAGGAAGCATTCTTCTAAGAACTGATCTTTACTATCTTCTTCATAAGAAGATGATTCTGAGCTATTACCCAACTCCGTAAGACTTTCGATATTATCAAGTCTGGATGATTGATTTTAAAAATGAAACTACTTGTGTTTAACTATAACATACTAAGTTACTATAAGATATGACAATTATGTCTATTGTTTAAACATATTAAATAGTTCTACTAATGTTAAGTTAAAATGATCCAGGCAGATTCTTGAAAGGCTGTCGAATGAATCTGTTGGATTACCCGTTAGCCAGGAAGGCGTTAGGGCGGACCCGAATAGTAGAAGCTTTCATTAATCTTGCCAGGATTGTTTACACTTGTAAAGGCACCTTGAGTAAAAGATAGTGATGTACATAAGCATTCTATGTACAGTTGTATAAATATGTCTATCTGTATAACCATCTATGTTTCATTCATAGATTTCCTTTCTATTATAACTATTAGTTATAATATGTTCATGCTTTTCCAAGAGCACATCGACTTAAATGCCACCTGAACCAAACCAATATGCAAGAATTTGTAAATTTCCCTCTAAGGGGCCAGATCATTTTCAGATAATAATCTAAAAGTTTGATGATCATTATCAATAGAGAGGGTTTGGGGGAGGTTGGATTCTGGTATTAGCTACTTTCTCTTTTCCTTTAGTATTGGAATTGATTCTAGAAAGTAGTTTATCAACATTATCATGAATAGAAGTACTCTGTTCTCCTAATATGCTCATATAAATGTTAGCATAATTTTGCTGCTTGATCATAATATTAATATGTTGAGCAGTAAGTAAAGTAGTATTATCTTCAAATAATTTTGAAAAAGCATTAAAATAAACAATCTTGTTGTCCTTTTCAATTTGAAATGATTGTATGGGAGGAAAAATAGATTTAGTAACTTCCCCAGTACTTAATGCAAAATCTCTTTCTATCATAGAAATATAATTATGAACATACTTAGCCATAAACCAAGGAACAAAAGCAATTAAAAAGTTCATCATATACTTACCACAAGTGTCGTAGATTTGGTCATTATGCTAGAGAATGCAGAGTCAAGGAAAAAAATCAAAAACCTTGATATTGATGATAATATCAAAGAATCTCTATGCAAAATCATGCTAAATTCTGATTCAGGAAAATCAGAAACAGAATACAGCAGTCATGAGGAATCCTCTACAAGTGAAGATCTTAAAGCCCTTCACCAAGAAGATTATATGTCATCAGATGATGATTGCTTGCCTTGTCAACAAGGGCTAAGTTGCGAAAATAAAGGGGAAGAAAATGATCTTTATAAGATCTATTCCCAATTTAAGGAATTAAGCATCAATGTCATTGATAATGACAAAGTCATAGAGCTCTTACAAATTGTTAAAGATCCAGAAATAAGAGCTCAAACTATTGATAAAATCTGCAATACTTCCACTTCTCAAAATCATATCACAGAAAATGTCCCTACCAAAGAAGGTTCATACACCATGACAGAAGTCAAAAATCTCCTATTAGAAAGAAGGAAACTTATAAGTTCTCCTACTACTGTAAGTGATCTGAAGCAAGAGATTAATAATCTCAAAGATGACATTCATCGTTTAAAAGAAAAGAATGTCACTATAGAAATTAGACTTGATATTATCGAAATTATTATTATTATTATCATCATCATCATCATCATCATCATTATTGTTATTAATATATTATTTAAATATAAGAATAGCTAGAAGAAAATTGTATACATACTAAAACTAATATAACTGATTGAATAATAATAGAGTTGGATATATTAAATAAGGATTATCAAGTTAACTAACTAGAAATTAAATAGATAAGTAAGATAAAATATATAAGACATGTATTTGTTATACCCAAGACAAAATTTGGAGCTTCGTGCTGATAATGTGTAATAAAAAAGTATCAATGCTAAAATAACAAGAAGATGGATGAGAAATAGTATGTGTAGTATTTTTATTTTCACTTACTCTTGGTTATTTCTTTGTTACAAGAAGAGGGGTACATTTTGGATAGTAACATGGTCTCCATGACTTCCAAGGCTTTCAGTGTCAATCTTTGCGATTAGGCATTTTAACTTTTAAGTTATGGCCTAAGTTTGACTTTAGTCAGCATTCCAAGTAAACAAGTTTGGATGAAAATTCTATCAGCGTGGTTAGCTCATGAATGCTGAGTTTGGCCTAAAACTATCCTTCATTTTGATATTGAGGCTTCCCGACTAATTCTGAGCCCCCTTGCAGAGTTTAGCTTAAAATATAGTTTGGGAGTGGAACCCACTTTTGTAGAGATTACCTCATATGGGAAATTTGACTGCTACATAGAGTCTAGAATATCAAACTTTGTAGGGTTGCCTATCTCTTTTGTGTGCATGGATTCCGAACGAATTCGGAATGCCCCGTCGGAGATTTGGATATTTGCTAAACCAACTGATATGCATCAGCTGGTGCAAGTGTAACACCTCAAAAAAAAATTGAACTGAGACTCGAACCATCCTTCGTTGTGAGTAGTATTTTTACCGAGGAGTCTAAATTTCTTGAGTGTTAAGGTCACTAGATGTAGCACCTTAAGTTTCAAGAAGAACCAAAGAGAAAAGCATTCAAGTCATTCCTAAGTTTTTCTTAAGTTTTGGGTCAACTTCAAATGACCATAACTCCTAGTAAAGGAAGTGTTAGGTGAGCTAAAGGATGGAAAATTAAAGCCCTTCGAGTTCTCTTTCCAACACCACCGTGTTTACTAAATTTCAAGCTCTGGGTGAAACGTTATGACTGATTTACTAACGATGCACAAACCTGGCAGCAGCTCCGCAATGGCTCCACGTTACGGAGCCAATACGGACCTCACTGCGTAGTGAAAAATTATTTCGACTCCCACCTCGTTTTATTTATTTCTTAAAGGGTATTTTGGTACTAAAAACCCTTAGGAGGTCATCTAAATTACCCTAAACGTTTAGAAAATTAGTTTTTCATAAATCAAACCCTCTCATCCACTACAAAAAATTGTAATGCTCAAGGAATTCAAAAAATGCTAAGGCTAAGGTTCATCTTACAAGATTTTCCTTCAAATTGCTTCAAGAAGATAGTTCTTCCAGGTATGTAAGCTTCCATAGTGTTGGTTTTGTTCACCCACATGCCAATTATGTTAATTTCAGCGTTAAATTCATTCTAGGAAGTTGAAAGTATGATGTTCTTGAATTATGTTCTTGAAATTGGCTTTAGTTCTTGAGTTTAGATGAGATTTTTGAGTTCTTGATGAAATCATATCGATTTTAGAGTTGTATATGAGTAGGTTCTTGTGTTCATGTGATGGGTATCTAAATCTAAAGAGGGATTGAGAAAAGGAATCAAATTTAGGCGAATCGGGAGAAGAAAATAAAAAAGGAAAAAGGAGGGCAAATCTGGCACATTGCTCTGCGTTGCGGACCTGCCTTCGCCTTTCACAGAAATTTTCTTCACGTCGCGGATAGGGGACCTCTCTGCCTCAAAAGTTATTTCGCGACCAAATTTTAAAATGCATCTCAACGTAGCGAACTTGCTTCCACACAGTGATTTCTTGATCGTTTCTCATGTTTAACTATCTAAAAACACTCCTAAGCATCCCGAGATCTTTCCTATCACAAATCACAACCTTGAATTCATAAATCAAATTCAAGGTAGAGTTGAAGGTTAACTTTTGAGAGTTCTTTCAAACATTTTTTAGAAAGTCCCTTTAAGTCTTTTTGAGGAGTCTTCTACAATTTATAATAACTTGTTTTAAGACTCGAGCAAGTGAGTATGAGAATGAGGAGAATGTATTCATGAGTCTACTTTATAATCACGAGATCCTTCATATCATGAACCATAACTCTTGAATTCATAATTCACATTGAAGAGAGAGTTAAGAGTATAGTTCAAGAAAGTCTTTGAGTTCAATTGTTAACCCTTTGAGATCAACTATGGATTTGAGCTAAGTTTTGAGGAAGCAAGTATGAGAATGGGAGGAGTTGTATCCATGAGTTCCATATTGTTATGTAGACCCCGAGTCGAGTCGTTCATGCCTATAAATTTCGTATGAACTCCATAAATTGAGTACCTTTGAGAGGAGTAGTATCTTCGAGTTCTAAGTCTTTGAGCATTGAGTTCCTAATCCTTTTGAGATTATATTCCTACTGATGAGACTACTACATGTTACCCGTGAAGCCCTTGAGTTGAGTTGTTCATGCCCATAATTCCGCATGAACCCTATGAGTTGAGCAGTCTAGAGATGCGTAGTATCGCTAAGTCTCGAATTCTGAGTACTGAGGTTCTTTATTGTTATTAAGATACCTGAGTTGAGTCGGTCATGTTCATAATTCCACATGAACCCTATGATTTGAGTTATAAATTTTAAAAAGATTTTTAAAGTAAACCCTTGAGTTCTTAAAGTGAGTTATGAGAAAGTAAAGATGAGTTTTGAGAAAAGAGTTTTCTAAAACATGATTAGTATGACAATCGAGTATGCCATCAATGTATGAGCAGTATGGTATCTAGTTATACCATCAATGTTTATGCAGTATGACTTCCTGAGTCATCAATGATCATATTATAATATGATTTTGAAATGTTTTTGAGAAAGAGTAGAGTTGAGTTGAGTTCATTTTCTTTATAATGATATATGAGAACTAAGTATTCGCAAGGCTAAATATTTTCACATTTAAAAGAGAAGGAAACTGAGATTTCCAAAAGATTTTTGAGTAGTTGAGTAACATTTCATTTTATAGAAAGATTTTGAGTAATAATCTCAAACCACATAAAATGTTATGTTTTTAAACATATGAGCTAGTATATTTTGGGAGTAGTATTGAGCACCGATATGGGGACATGTTTAGATAACTCAAGTCTACATAAACCATGTAGTCATCATGGGTAGAAATGATCATACTTTTTAGATGAATCCTTAGTGCTTTTTAGCATAGACTAGTGGATCTACTTAGTTAAGGCATTCTATATGACAGAAAAGTATAGGACAATTCTGGCAGCGTGGGCAAGATGTTATATCATCACTTAGGCTCATAGTTGTGGTTGTCGGTTAGAGAAACTCCCACAAAGTTATATTATATTTTATTATAAATAAATTGAGTTGTTATTGTTTTCTTCAATACACTTAGTTGATTTCTATTGTTTTAAAAGCTTTCCATATATTGCATATGTATTGTTGCTTTATATTGAGTTAAGTATCCAGAGTTAAGTACCCAGAGTCGAGTATCATATCTTTGAGTTGAGTATTTAATCTCTGAGTTGAGTATCTTACCCTTGAGTAGTTTTGAGTATTCCTTGAGTTGAGTAAGTTTGAAAAGAGGTAAGTATGTGTCCTTTTTTTTATCAAGTTCAAGCTTATGTTTATGATTTAGAATTCCCCTTACATTCTCGTACATTCCACGTATTGAGCCATTTGGCCTGCATCCTTTCATGATGCACATATAGGTATTTAGGGTCATCAGCAGGAGTTTCGTTGATACCACATGCAGTTCGAGTTAGTTATGGTGAGCCTCTTTGCTTCCGAAGAATTTCATTTACTTTTCAATTTTGTCAGGATGTCGTGGATCTTGTCCTGACTTCCATCTTTGTCATTTAGAGGCTTCATAGATAGAAAGTAGAGTTTCAGAAGTCTGTTCATTTATTATGTTAAATCTTTTAAAGAATTAAGTTTCCCATTTTGGGGTGAGTTGAATATATTTTATTATTCAGAGTTTTCTTTTGATTTAAAGCTTTGTATTTAAGTTTCATGAATTTTTATTCAGTTTTAAGATTTTGTATGCTTGAGTTAATCTTCTGCTTGTAGTTGGTCACAATAAGGGTTCGCTTGGGGACCAACAATGGTCTTCAATTGTCGGCCACGTCCAGGGAATAGACTCGGGTCGTGACAGCAAGCCACTTTTGGCCTTTGCGTTCACTGGCCCTTGGCCGTGTTTGTGGAGGTCAGGTGACTTGAGGGCCATTATCGTAGGGCTTTAGCCGCATTTGTGTGGTCTCTACCACATTTATGTGACCCAGATTACCCCTAGGACACATTCGCAAGGCCCTCGCCACGTTTGCAAGGCCCGTGTTTGCGAAGGTTATTTGAGATCTGTCTTTATTTATAAAGACTTATGTGACCAACTCTAGGTGCAAGGGTTCTAATTGTATTTCTCTCTCAATATAGCTCAAAAATTAGCGATTCAAAGTCCACATGATCCATGGAGGTTGTGGCTACGCTGTGATGTGACCAGAGTGTGTTGGTGGACTCCTGTTCGAGGTGAAATTGATGTTGTAGCTATTGTACTCGGTTCTTTTATTTTGAGGGAATGGTTGTTTCTTTGCATGTTGTTTTGTTCGCATATTCAAACCTCGAATTGTGACCAATTTTGGAACACAAGTTAGGAGCACGGTTTAGGACCTCGTGACAGAGTCAATTTTGGAAATTCTGACCTGGGTCCCACAATTCCCATTTGACTCTGAAATTGGTCCATTTTATTTTATGTGGTTTTGGTTTCTAAACTACCATTCCAACATTGTGATCCTATTTTTGATAGTGTGACAGCGTTTAGAGGTCGTTAGGAAAGTAAAATCTCTGGCCTTTTCATTTAGAGTGCTTGTGGTCGGCATATAGGTAGGCTACGACTTCCTTTCTCTTTAGATTGTGCTTAAATGTGTAAATTTATGATGATAAAGTGAATTGGGTGCGGGCACCTAAGTATTCCTACTTTTATTCTTAGATACCATGTTTTAGGGTTAATCGATATTGTTTTGGGTTTAGTATCATGCTAGTTGGGGTGTTATATGTATTGTTGCATGTTGTTGTGTATTACTTGCATTTTTTCTTGTTATTTGGAGCATGTTCGGCCTTAGTTTAGGATATACGAGTGTTGTTTTAGAATTGCGAGCCTTGTAGCTTTATTTTCATCTTTGACGTCGTTTTGGATGGACTATATCATTTTAGACTAGAATAGCACACATGGGTCTGATATTATGAGCCTTAGTATAGATATTTTAGCAGCTTTGTAGACGTTCTTCCTTCTCTCCTCATCTCTGAGGCTTCGATGCGATATCGAAGGTTGTGTTCTTCTCAGGATTAGAGTGTTTCATGCTTAAGCCTTTTTGTGAATCCTTGTGAGGGGACGTCAATTGTAATGATCCGTAAGGTCATTTTTGTAAATTTTTATAAAATTACTATTTTACCACCTCTCGACAGTTACTCGAGTCATTTTTTATCAGTTCATGAAGTTGGTTTGGGAATTTTAAACTATTCGATAACTTCATATATTTAGTTGGTGGTATTTATTAAATAATTATTTTGTATTAGTCGGTGGTTAATGGGTCAAGTCCATAATTTATTTAATACCCTAAGTTTAACTCTTTTATTAAAATAAATTAGTAGGGTTAACCAATTATATACAAAATTACTTAAGAAGCGAGAGGAGTATAGCGAGAAAAATATTTGTGCGGCACTGACGAGAAAAACGATATCCTGGTAAGCAAGCTTCGTGATTTGTGCCTGCATACATTTATCTTATTGCCACATATATACAATGTTACTCATTTTGTATTAATTGAGATTGAATAAATTTAAAGTTGACAGGTTAATAATGTTTGGTATGGTTTTGGTCGAATTAGTGGGAAATATAGTTTATTCTTCAATAAAGTAATGATGGAAATTATTAGATATAAGAATAATGATTGGTTGAGTATAAGATCACTGGAAACTTTAGATTTTTCGTCTAATATAGGTCAATTTTGGCAGATTTATATTATAGTGCTTAGGTTACTGACGCTTAATCCAAATCGGGTTGAAAATTTCTTATGATTATCATATTATGATTCGAGTTTTGATATACTGAGATAGATAATTAAATATGAAGTATATTGTGTTATATGATACCAGTAGAGTTATGTTAATTGGAGAGATTAAGACTTAACCCTAGACTTGAAATTTGGAAAATATGAGAATTGGTGTGTTAATTGGCATCAAAACTAGGAACTTGATTATATATTTGGATGAGTTTTTGGGTCTGAGCTAGACATATAGTAATATGGGTGTTGTTATTTTAGAAATCTTATTGTGATTATTATGTGGATAGATTGCATTTATTTGGGAGTTCAATGAAAGGAGAAGACTCAAGTTTCGGAGTAATTTTTCGATTGTTTGAGGCAAGTGGATTTCTAAACCCTTGTTAAGTGTATAGAATCGTGTATTTGTGGTATTTGTTGGGAAGTAATGGGACTTGGTGATGGGTTGACTTGTCCATATTGAATAATTTTAATGATGAAAAAGGGGTAATAAAAGGCAATGTGATTAATTATTGGTGTGTGATGTGTTAAGAATGATTTGAAAGGATTATTGATTCATTGTTGATGTTGTATTACGATTATGTTGTTGTGAATTATGCATTTTTATGAAAATGGTCATCTCCTCATTATTTGTGTGAACATGTCATTTGCATTGTTCTGAGACATGATTGTGACAAGTGTTATGTGAATTGAGAAAGAGTAGGAAATTAAAAAGGATGTACCATTTTGAGGGACATGTCGTGTGCCGTGACATATACTATATTTTGAGGGACGTATCGCACGCCGTGATAGATTCTAATATCAAGGGATGTGTCGCCCGCCGCGATGGATGTATGGACAGATACCTCTTCCATAGGTCCCTGACTGAGAGACAGCGTGTGTGTATCACTAGGTCAGACATGCATCACTATACTTGACATTGCATTGCACATCTTTATCATTGATGAACTTGATCTTGTGAGTGCCTTTCTGTGGAAGTTGTGATTGATGAATAGTGAGTTTGTTGTTGAGGATATATAATTGTTAAAGTGTTGTTGTTGAGTTGTGTGTTATGTAAACTGTGAACTGTTAGGTTGGGCTGGTTGTATGCAGGTTGTAGTTGTGGAGGTTTGGTTGGGGTGTAAGGAGTACTCGTATTCTATTCCCTTAGCTTGTGTTTAGAAGTTTACTTGTTGAGAACTGTGTGGTTTGGTACTCACCCCTTGCTTCTACATTTTTGTAGGTTACTAGCCCGGACCATTGTGATATTTTCTCTTCTCTTTGTCTAAGGCTTCTTGTGGATGTTTGTGAGGTAGCTACTTGTCATTTCAGCAAACCTTCTTTCTCCTTAATTATAATCTTGTTCTATTCTAGAAACAATGTAATTTGAGACTTGTATTTTCTTTCAACTTTGTTATAACACATTAAGGACTTGTACACGTGACAACCAGGTTTTGGGAGATTTATTAAGTTGACTTAGTTATCCTCATTTATCATATTGTGAGATTTAAATATGTCTTACTTCCGCATAGTTTGTGAAATTTAGGGTTTAGGTTGACTTGTCTTGGTGGGATAAGACGAGTGCCATCACATCCACTTTTGGTCGTGACATCAATCCAGGGTGTCCTGGAGCCTACTTAAGATCCACTTCGGAGTCCATACGCTCCTGGGTCAGTCTTGCAAGCAAGCGGGTTATGCCCTTAAGAGTGGATTGGTTGGCGAGGGGACCTTGATATCTGAGATCCTCTTTGGAGTTGACACGCCTCCAGATCACTCTTGCTACCTGGACTGGAGTATACTGGCTGGTTGGGTTGCCTAGAGTGATTGTAAATCTTGCTAGCTAAGCTGGGATTTGACTGTACATGACGGTTTCTTGGGTTGAGAGCTCGACTTTTGATTTGTGGTACTCTTCTCTCGATAGACTTAACTTTTTTGTGTACATGTTGGGCTTTTTTGTGGTCCGTTCGGGTTTTATTTAAACTCGTGCATGAGTGTACCTTATGTGCTTATGGGGTCCAGTTAGGTTTAGTTTAGTTGTACTTATATTTACTTTCGATATGCTCGTGTGCTTTCTTTCATATCTGCTTTGACCTGTGTTTGTGTCTAGATTCTATCTTTTTCATATTGCTTTTACCCTTTTGCTCAGTCGGCCTATGATGCTTACTAAGTACCTTTCTTTTGGTACTCATGCTACACTCTGCATCTTTTTCATGAAGTAGAACTACTAGCGCTGATCGTTCATGCCATCTTTTGCAACTTATGGGGATCAGAGACGAGGGTGAGCACTTGACATCTTGGATCAACCTATCTCTTTATGTATACATGTAGCTAGTCTTTTGCCTCTGAAAGGGCTTGTTGTGGTCCAATTTTTGGACTTGTATTTGTTCATATTAGACAACTCTGTACTCGTGACTTTAAGGTTCTGGAAGAGATTCCATTGTATATAGATTTTGGCTTGATTCTGTTTCTGTCTTGTGTTATTTTTTATTGTTATTTCTATTTAGTTCTACCCTCATACACACTACTTTACATTCTGGGTACAGGTTAACTTACCTACTTGTGGGTTATACTAGGCGCCATCATGACTCGTAAAATCGTGTCATGACACACATCCTCCCCAGTCAGGATAAATCAACATGGTAATACAAATAATGAGAATTCAATAGTAAAATTGTGAACATTCAAAAAATGTCTAATTAACATTTTCCTTAACCAATATTCTTTGTTTTTGTACTTATCACAGTTGGGATAAAAACTAAGTCTTTAAATACTTATCTTTTTCTCATAACTCACGAACAACCTCATCTAATTTCTTATCAATATCTGGTGTCCATTGGAGGTGTCATCTTTTCTTTTATGGTCTTTCTGTAGTTATTTTCGAAAGCAAAGAATGATCCTCCTCTTTTTCTGAAGTACCACTACTTTTAATTTGTGCCTCCTCATTAGTACTTATCTTTCTATTAAACCTTTTTACTACATCTTTTTCTATTAAAGAACCTACCGATTCATCTTGATAAGTCTCAGAGCAATTTTCTATGTTTTTCCCTTTCTGTCTTGCAGTTTCTTAGGACAAGATTTGTTTTCCATTACATAAACTTGATTAGCCTTATAGTGTTATAATTTTTCATTTGCCTTGTTATTGTAGCAAATCACATGCTTCCATACATCCTTGAGATTCATTGATGACATGGACGACTTCTTAAAAATGAAGCATGCCCCTTGTGTTGATGCTTATATTACCATTTCTATTGTCATCTCGGGAGATATCACTAAACTAAAAATAAAAAATCAGAATAAAACATTAAATGAGGTATCCGGAATTGTCGAGAGAACTTAGATGTTCACACCACTTTTTAAGGAACATATATAAATATAAAATTTGACCAAAATAATAATAATAATAATATATATATATATATATAAACTACAGGTAACACTCATGGATTAGAAGTCAATATTTTGATATTATTATTATGATAGATAAAGTTCAATTATGATGTGTGATATTTACATGTTGAAATACACTTTTGAATTATTGAAAACTACACACTAAACCACATAAAATAATTAAGATTTTGAGAAAATGGTCTTACAAATAATAGGCTTCTCTTTGATGAGTTGAGTGGACTTGATGAATTCAAGGTAGTCCATTTTAAGCATGTTGACATCCACCATGACCAAGTCAAATTGGTCGATCTGTTCCTCAAGATTGCAGTTACTAAAAACAAAAATCAAACTCTGAAAATATCACAAAAAATTGTATATGTTGTGGGATATTTTCATAATAATTAGTGGTACACCTTTCTATTTCATTATGTTATTAAACGAATAAAGGTAGGATGTCATGACAAATAATATTACATTAAAAGTATAGAAAGGTATATTTGATTGATACTTGGTGACTAATATTTTTCAATTCTTTGATAAGTTAATTAATTTGATATTGTTGTATAAGAATCCAACTTATTCTTTTCCACTTAATATACAACTCATCTAGCATATCGATAAATTTGATGATGTCTTTTGATAAGGTTTAATATATCAATAATGTTTTACAATTGACGGTAATTTATTTTTTTAGATATTCAATCTACAACATGCTCCAATTCAGCATTTAAACAACTCAAATTAAAAATTTAGAAAAAACTTATGTTCTTAAACATTCATTACATAAAATTTAACGACATAATTTTACTCTGTCACATCCATTTGTTATGTTCTCAAGCATCACAAAAAAAAAATCAACCATTAATTTATTAAAACAACAACAATCTAACAAATTCATTCAACACTATTGTAATTTATTAATCTATACCTACGCTAAGTCATACATGACTGAAACACATGTTAAAATTAACTAAAAGTTTTAGCCATGTGCATCAGATTTGTTTTTGCCGATAAAATAAAATAGTTTTTTCCTTCAAATTTCAATAGTCAAATCTACTCCAAATAAATTTAATACGAAATATAAATTTCATTTATCATAAAAAAAAAAAGAGAAAAGGGTCTAAAAAATACTCCAACTTTGGTCAAAATTGATGTTACGATACCAAACTTTGGAAAGGACCTTTTACCCCTTGTACTCTTTAATAGTGTATTTTAAAGGTATATATGTGCCTACATGGACATCATAAATATTTCATCATTTTAAATAGTAAAGACATCACGACCACCGCAACACGGGGTTCTATTGAGAGAGAGGTTTTGTGTTGCACCGGCTAGAGGACAAGGAGCTTGCCTTCTATGCTCATCTGGTAGAGTTCGGGTGGGTTCCACTGACTGAGCCTCCCCCAGATGCACGGTCTACCTAGGTGAGGGAGTTCTATGCTATCCTCTCTACCGTCCGCTGGGATGTCTCTTACCATGTCATGTGGGTTTGGGGAGTCGACATCCCCTTGAATGTCACCTCCATAAATGAAGTACTATAGGTACTGAGGTCTCGAATGATGATTACGAGGCCAAGCTGAGGGAGATGGACCTGGAGTAGCTGAGGGACACGCTGGTTGAGCCCATGTTCCGGGATCAGGTTTACTATGTTACTGCTGAGGGTATTACTAGCACAGATTGGTCACCCGATGCTAAGAGGTGGCTACACTTGGTGACTAGAAGGATCCACCCATCGGGCAACCGTACCAATGTGACCTTTCCCCGGGCATTGGTGGTGGCATGCACCATACATGTCATACAACTAAACGTGGGGGCGCAATACTTCTCAGAGTGGAAGATATTCTATAGGGGTAACAGAAGGTGTTCTTCCTCCCTGGTCTTATCACGGCTCTGTGCAAGCGGGCGGGAGTACCACTATTTTATGCTGACAAGGTACTTCATATGGACCCTCCCTCACCCTCTTTTGGTTAGGTCAGGTTCCACTTCTAGGGGTAACAGGAGGAGGACTGGCAGGGGTAGCAGCAGTAATGCAGCCGTCGATTCGGACGACGAGGAACCACTCTCAGGTGCACGGGTCGAAGTGGATCTAGAGACTGTCCGGAAGAAAATGGGGAGCGCCTATGCTAACCTCACTTCGGTTCCACCCAGTAGTGCCTTAGAGGTCGAGATGCTCTGTCGCCAGCTGCGCCAGAAAAGGAGGAAGGGGGTGGATAGGGATCGTCTGATGATCCGGATGTGGAAGACTACCAAGGAAATCTTTACTTGTGTTACCCTTGGCAAGGAGATTTCTCAATTAGATCCAAAGGACGTTACACAGTTCCCGATGTTGAATGAGGCATGGGCTGGAGTGATACCCCTAGAGAATCTTGACTCTGACATTGACACCACCCAGTCCGAGAGTTCCTGATTGGCTTCTTTTCGCCTCTCTTGGGCTTGTAATTTGGACAACTCAGTTTTTATCTTATTCGTTCTCCTAAGTTTTTGTAGCACATGGATGCTTGTTTTTGCTGTTTTATACGGCTTTAATTTAATTACTAGGCGTTATAATCTATACCTATATTGTTGAACAGTGAGAGGGCTGGCATAAAATCACACGGATCCCCTTCGGGGTTGGAAATTTGTAACTAAGGGAAAACAGGGGAGGCAGGGCTGAGATTCTGCCTCGCCCTGTCCCACTTTGGCGGAAATAATCCCACCCTAGCGGCTCAGACGGGACCAAAACCCAAGCCATAATTTCTGGGTCCTTTTTCGTTCTTCTATATTTTCCAGGGTAACCATTTTACCATTCAATCAAAATTCTAAATTTTCCAAGCGATGAGACACGATACGTAAACCAGTTCATTCTAAACAACTCGGCATCACAACCCACACATCCCCAGGATATACCGAGACATTCACATGATTACTAGTTGGTCGCAGCGCGCGCCCAGATTTCGTCTTACGAATCGCTCGTAGATTATCTAGACCTTTGCATTAACTCAGTTATAAATTCTTACCTCAACGGGTTTCACGATGTTCAGGGAATTATACTTGCATACTTTAACAACTCAAATAGCAATTTACTCATAACAAGTTCAGACATGCAACATTGTGTCCTTAATCCTGTCATTTGCACCAACCATAATACCTTCACATCACCAGTAAAAACAGACACCAAGAATATTTCCACATACACAGTCATTTCACACAACAAGGAGCACACCTTCACATTTAATTCAAACAAGAAGAAGCACACATTCACCATTATAATCACGCATCAAAATAATTTCACTTTATTTGGTAAGTTCGTCCCATAGATGGCCATTACTGAGCATATATGCCTTATACAGCCCCTAAGGCCAGATACCAACTGGAACCTTCTCAGCTCCAATTAACTTTTTCTTGTATCCCTTCAGTCATAACCACGACGTCCAGTCTACTTCGTTGAGATACCAATTGGAATCGGGAGATACCAATTGGACTCAACTCATACCACAAGCAACACTCGCACGAAATGAGAGAAAGGATGAGACAACTTCCTAGAATGCTTCATAGCTTCCTGAAGATTAGGTGTGGACATCTACACACCAATCCGCAAGAGCCTAGTCCACATTTTGCTCTTGTACAGGGAGACCGGTAACCTAGGCTCTAATACCTATTTATCACGACCTAACCCACCGGGCCGTGCGGGAACCCACTCTAACACCTAAGTAGGAGAACCCTCTTATCCCAAAAGTTAAAACGTGTGGAAAGTTTACGAAATACGAAATTAAATGAGGAACTCAAATCCTTTTTCAAAAAAATCTCTTCAAATAATTACTAGTTAGTACTTGTAAAGTAAATAACACCCCCAAGAATCTGGTCTAAACAGGTACAAAAGCTAGTAAGAGTTCAACTAGACAATATAATAAACGACACAGCTCCCACCACGCGGAAAGAAGGATAAAAGCTGTTGGAGATTGTCTTCGTCTTCACCCAATGAAACGTCACCAATCCTGCATCCAAACTATGTCAAAAGACATAGCAAGAGTAGTATCAGTACAAAACACACGTACTAGTAGGCATCATCGGTCAACCTGACGCCCACCACATAATATAAGAAATTCAATAATAAGAACATGCTATAACACCCCTCGCTTCTCCACCTTTACTCTCTCTCGAAAATACCTCAAAATTCCACTAGCACTCCAACCACTAACCACTTTACCAACCAACCTACTTTTGTCGCACCCTTACTACCCCTCCATATACATCACGTCAACCTTTCTACTAACCACAACTCCTTTATCTCCCAAAGTGAATTCCACCAAAGTAATTACGTCATGAACACTAATCCCATTCTTTGTCAATACTACACACGACACAATTTTACCCGGTTATTAACAATTCTTGCAACCTTCACTTCCTACTTACCGTACCACATCCTGATATGGTTGTTTCCCTTTCGGATCACCCAACATCAAGGTACATATCCCATTACTCAGCATATAATACCCACCAAGCATAAGACTTCATAACTATACAACAACTCCGGTAAATACAACATCAATTATCACATGCATAGATTTGAACATATACCATATTAACAACATGCTCAATAATATACAACTTCACATTTTATGTCAAACTATCACAATTATATCACGTCGTTAGTCCTTTCATGGAACCCAATTCAGTGGTCCTCTCATGGAACACAAACCCAAACAGTTAGCATACCATAACGTGGTACCCGATCCAATAAATTATGCTGGAATGTGGCAACCGATCCTTTAGTTATGCCAAAACGTGGAAACGATCCGAGTTAGTTATGCCGGAACGTAGAAATCGATCAGAGTTAGTTATGCCGGAACGTGGCAATCGATCACATTCACACACCACAATCACAATCACAAGTATATCATCAAGATCATACAATTAAGTCATGATTTCATGGCATTCATCAATTATCTATCTCATTTACAACAAGTGTGATCAACATTGCAACATTCATACATATACAAGTATCATAATGAAGCAAGAACAAGCATACATCACACAATCATAGAATAACAACCATCACTTACATATTATTCATCAAACACGCCTCATGCAAACCCTAATTCAGCCATACTCAGCCCTAATTCATCGTCTAAGTCTTTTTTTAGGGTTTGGAATTATAAATCATTCGGTGCACGAAGGTGTACGAATAAATCCTACCATTGATTTACATATATTACACGGTGAGCACATATTGAAACTACTCAATTCATAAAACCTATCTACCTGGGCGCTAAGTAGTTGCATGGAATTTTGACTTCGATTCGGGTTTTTCGGGCTTTGTGATGGTGGATTTGTCAAAGAATCCGTAAGATTTCCCCATCCTCATGCTAGAAATCTCCTTCTCATTCCTTCCCAAGCTTAGAGCAGCTTTTCTGAGGTTTTTAAGGTGTTTTACGACTTATTTAGGTATTTTAGGAAGATGGAGAAAATAGGATTTTTTGTAATTTATGTTCAGCCTCTCCTACCCCGCTATGGCGCCAACTTACCCCGCTCTAATGCCGCCGCCCCAATGGCATCTGTCCCACCCTGGTAGTACAGTGGCCCAGAACTTTCATAGATTTTTTCCTTTCCTAATTAACGATAGTTCTGGTCATTTATCGAACCAGGTCATCAAAATCCATTAGAGAAGGAAGATGCGCTGAATGGGAAAGGTGGCCTTGCTGAACATCAATGAAAATGACAATGTAAAAAGAAAGACCAAATGCTTGAAAGGCGAACAAAGGTGGTACTTGGTAATTCGAAGAATGTGAAAGGCTGACTCAAACGAATTTGCCAACTGAGGCTCAAAAAATTGAAGCATAGAGTAGGAAAAGGCAAGCTGAGGACCAAGAGATGATTCGACAAACGAGCTGAGCGAGCCCAACTAATGTCACCAAATGGGTCACATATTGGGTTTTGGGCCTAATTTTGGAAAAAATTTAATAGCCCAAAGGAGAAAGAAATTACGAATCGAGTGGAGTAGAGTTCTGAATATGAAAAAGACTTTGAGCTTTTAGTAAGAGAACGCTTTACCATTATGAAGAACACTTTCAAACTTTTGGGGTTTTTCAAAATTTGTGCTTGAAATTGAAAAATTGAAGTTGAATCCAAAGTGGGTTTAGTTGTGATTGCTTAATTTCATGTTACCCATGGTTGCTTTAATTGATGGTATATTCTCTTTAGTTTTTCTGATGGGTGGCTAAAACTGTAGCGACCCTAAAAATTGATAGGTGATACTAGAGTCTAACGTATGAATCTTAAACGTTTAAGCATAAATTGGAGTTATGAAATTTTCCAAAAAATTGACTAAGAATAAGTTCAAGAGAGGGTTCACGGAAGGCGAAAGGCATCACTGCCCTTTGAAGCTCCCTTGAACTTCGCCTTAGCCGGATGGTAGACCATTCCAAGGCCCTTAGAAGCACCCTTGGTAATTGCCTTAGTTTTATTTGGTCAATCCAAGGGAGGCATAAAAAGGGGTAATTTCGTAATTTCCTTTTTGGTCTAAATTAAACGGGTATAACCTATTTTAGTTTATATATATATATGATATAAGTAGGTCATTTGAATATTCCCATGGATAAGCCTTAGCTTTAAAAGGCCAAAGGCAAAGTCCAAGGGAGGGTCCAAGGCTAGTGGATCACTTCAAGGACCTTAAATGCTCCCTTGGACTTTGCCTTAGTTTTATTTGGTAAATCCATGTGGGCAAGGGACATTTTCGTAAATATTATTTTTAAGTTAATTAAGAAGTGGGTATATTTTATATTATTTCTAAATAACTATATAAGGTATTAAAACATTTAAAAGGTATTTTTTTAATTCATTCTTCAAATTAAAACTCCCAAAGACTTTCTCTCTCTAAAGTTCTCTCAAGTTCAAGGAAGAAAAAGGTGGAGAGCTAGGGTTTCAAATTGAGGGTTCCTTCCACCAAATTTCGTTGGGATTTCATCAATTAAGGTATGGTGGCTCTTTATCTAAAGCTAGTTTTCACTTTAGAGCCAATTTCAAATGAATTTCAAAGTTTTCCAAAAAGTTATGAAAAAAAAGGCTTGTTTCTCAATTCTATCAAGGGTTCTTGCATGAAAATAGTTTCAATGATTAAATATGATGTTATTAATGTTTGGTCGAAGGTTTTGAATGAAAAACTCTATGAACCCTTTTCTTCCACAAAACCCTAGAATTTGCTTATGAAGTGGGTCTTTTGCTTATAATTCAAAGTTTATGAAATTGTGTTTGGATTGGATTGTGTTGGTAACTCTTATGACTTTCTATATCTATATATGATGAATTGTTGATGTATGGATGAATTGAGAGTTGTGGCCTTATGGGCAAGTTATGGATGAATTCTCTTGTGGTTAGTAAAATGGTTGGGACTTGAGTGTTGTTGATTATGGCTTTGGAGGATGGTAAGTTAGCTTAATCTCATATTATTGATATAATTGTTCTTGTTTTTTTTTGATCCACTTATGGTGGAGGTGTTTAATTATGGAATGTATTATGAACATGGCCTTGAAGGAATTATCTATTGAATTAAAGTGTTATCAAGTTATGAAGTGTCGTTGTACTATGTGAAGGTATTCTTATGGACATAAGGTGATCTTGTATAAAGTGTTATTGCATTATGATTGAAAGTGTGATCTTTTTTAATGTTCATATATGTGATGATGTTAGAATATGAAGAGTCTCTATATGGTAATGTTGTGGCTTGCTTGGTAGACTTAGATGTCCCTTCTTGTTACATGAAAGCTTATAGAATGAATGAACCTTGATCGGTAGATCCTTGTGGTGCCCTTTCTATGAATGATAAAAGAGGACTTCTAGACTAAGCCTTGAATCGGTAGACCTAAGCATGGTGCCCTTCCATAAGTCTAGACTTCTAAGTGAATGAAAAACCTTCAAATGGTGGACCTTAGGGTGATGACCTTCTTCTTGTGTGAAATGATAGACTTAGAGTTGGTAGAAAACCCTCTCTAAGAAAGTCAATGAGCTATCCTAATGAACCTTGATCGGTAGATCCTTGTGGTGCCTTTCTTGATAGAAGTACTATGGGCCGGCTAGAATTAGTGATGGAGCCCTCTCTAGTACATACATGTGAATGAAATTACTCTATGGGAACTAAGGCTAAGCACCAAGTGGATATGGTTAAGAAGGTAGCCCTCTCCAAGTATGAGGTTAGGGTACAATGAACTCATTTAGATATCCCTAAACCATGTTCCTACATGGGTTGATTATTAGTTCTACCCTTGGCAAGTAGAACATCTTCCACGGAGTAGGGTAGACTCCGGATTCAATGCCTAGCTAGTATGGTCTATGTCGGTTAATGCCTATTCCCATCATGTGGGATGTGCACCCTAGTTATTGGATAAGTTCTACAAAGTGTAGGTGGTAGTATGGGATGCTATCTACACATGACACTAGTAGGCCTAGAAGATGCTAAAGTGAGTTCCCTAAGTCTAAATGTCTATTAAGTGAAAGTCCTCTAATTTCTTGAATATCTCCTAAAATCTTGTGATGAAGAATGTTGACTTAGCACGTTGTATTGTAATGATAAATTCCATATCTATGGTAACCCTTAGGAACACTTAGGTGTAGATGAAGAGGTTGTATGGGCGGTCACTTCATGTCTGACTTAAGTGTGGCTTAGGGTGACTTGAGATAGAGGTTTCAAGATGATGAAAGGACTTACTTGACTATTATGTTTATGTATTGTACATTGGTACTAGTTGAGTATGTCTATTATGTGGGTAATGTATTATATGTGGATGATGACTTGAAATATGTCTATTATACACGTGTTATGAAGGTTTTATAAAAAAAATGGCATGCAAACCTATTTCTCGAATAAATGCCTGTTTTAGCATGTTTTTGTATAGTCATCATACTTAGTACTTAATTATGCAAATTTCATTTTTTTCTCTATTTTTTCTACAATAAGTGTAGGTTCCGGCAAGTGAGCGGGTTCTATAGTAAGCTTGGGATTTGAAGTTCTTCCTAGATCTTGTGGTATGTCCTCATAAGTCGAGGACAAGACTTTTCTATTCTAGTTTTCTGATAAGGTTTTTGTAATAGACTTAGTAGACTTCTTTTGATTGTAAAGGGGCCGTGTCCCTAGTATGTTTTCAGGTTTATGTCTAAGATGGCTAAGAGACTAAATATTCCGCTTGTGACTTTTGAAAGATGTTTTTTAAAAAAATGACCTTTGAGTCTTATGGATTTTGTTTTAAAGAGTTCTTAATTCCGCACTATTTTTACATATCTAATGTGATGAATGCTAAGGGCTTGTATAAGACCTATGAGAGGTCGAATACGCATGTTACGACTTGGGGTTGCTCTCGGGTCGTGACAAACTTGGTATCAGAACATAAGGTTTTGGAAAATGGTTCTTAGGTTCAAAGTCTCAAAAGCCACGTCTAGTAGAGTCTTGTTCATCGTTGTGAGTCGCGACAAATCTATGAGCGAGAGGCTATAGGACGGTAGAAGTTACACTTCTTTCATTATTCTTGAAGTTGTGCCTTAGAGTTTGGTCTATAAGTGTCCTTTTCCTAATCCTTCTCTTGTGTTTATAGGATATGAATACGAGAGCTAACCAAAGGAGAGCGGAAGGGGAGATAGTTGATGAGGGATTTCATCCCCAAAGTGTGCAAGGTCTTCAAGGTGACCAAGTCCCTATAGGTGAGCAAGAGAATGAGGTTCCGGTGGTTCCACCGGAAATGACTAATGAGGAGATTAGGGCGGCTTTTCTAACCTTAGCCCAAGCCATGACGGCTTAAGTGAATAGAGATGAGAGTACCGCGGCCTCAAGATTGAGAGACTTTGTGAGGATGAATCCTCCTATCTTTTTTAGCTCTAGAATGAAAGAAGATCCCTAAGGATTCTTGGATGAAATCTACAAGATTATAGATGTTATGGGTGTGTCATCTAGGGAGAAGGCGGAGTTGGCTTCCTACCAATTGAAAGAGGTGGCCTAAATTTGGTTCACTCAATGGAAAGCCAATAGACCAGTTGAAGCGGGTCTTACAGAATGGGAGGAGTTTAAGGAAGCATTTATAGAAAAGTACTTTCCCCATGAGAAGAGGGAGTGTAAAATTGAGGAGTTCATAAACCTTAAGCAAGGTAGTATGAGTGTGGAGGATTATGCTTTGAAGTTTACGTTGTTGTCTAGATAAGGTCCATCATTGGTGTCTAATCCAAGGGAGGAGATAAGTATGTTTGTTACCGGTGTATCCGACTTGGTTAAGGAAGAGTGTCGTACGGCAATGCTCCATGGTGACATGAATATCTCTAGGCTTGTTGTGTATTCACAATCAATTGAGGAGTCCAAACTTATGATGGTGAAGAAGGATTAAAAAAGAGGTAGGTCCGATGAGCAAGGACAACCTATGTTTAAGAAGCGAGCTCCTAACTAAGATTTCTCAAGTGCTCCTAAGGTCAACCAAGAGAGAAGTGGTAGTTCTCAATTTGTTAAGCCTACTTGTCCCACTTGTGGAAAGAAGCATTTTGGGAAATGTCTAGCCGGTACTAATGGGTGCTATGGTTGTGGAAAGGATGATCATAAGGTGAGAGATTGTCCTACTCTTGCGGCTAAAGAGAGAGATGCTAAGAAAGCTTCTTATAGTGGTCCATATGTTGAGGGTCAAAAGAAGACTCGTTTCTATGCTCTCCAAGCTAACAAGGAAGCAAATCAAGATGAAAGTGCAGGTAAGTCATAGTTTCTTGTTTTGTAATGAGATCTGTATTTGTTGTTTATGATGGCCTAGATGGGTTTCTTCTAAGTGGGGGATGGTATGTTGAATAGTAGGTTGTGGTAAGTTTTGACATCCTTGACACTTTCTTCTATTCCTATTTAAGCTTAGGATATAGAGTTTCTAGTGGCATGCTACATGTTTTGGAGTCTTATGTGAAAATGAGTTTCTATAGTCTCCTTATGATATGCATGTTTTAAGTTGAATTCTTGTTAAATGAGAAAATGAATTTTCATACATATGTCTCTCATGTTTATATGCATATATGATGAGTTGCTAAAATATTTCATGAGTTGACTAGTTGAGAATGCTTAAGTTTTTTCTTGATGTGGTATGATTGTGTTTTAATGAGATAATTGCATATTGTGTTATTTGATTTGTATGATTATTGTGGGCTGCTAGTCTTGAGTCATTACCATTAATGTTTTAAAGTGTCATTAGTGGACGAATGTTTCCAAGAGGCGAAAAATTGTAGCGACCCTAAAAATTGATATGTGAAATTAGAGCCTAATGTATGAATCTTAAAAGTTTTAAGCATAAATTGGAGTTATGAAATTTTCCAAAAATTTGACCAAGTATAAGTTTAAGAGAGGGTTCAAGGAAGGCGAAAGGCATCACTGCCCTTCGAAGCTCCCTTGAACTTCGTCTCAGCCGGATGGTTGACCATTCCAAGGCCCTTAGAAGCTCCCTTGGTAATTGCCTTAGCTTTATTTAGGCAATCCAAGGGAGGCATAAAAAGGGGTAATTTCGTAATTTCCTTTTTGGTCTAAATTAAATGGGTATAACCTATTTTAATATATATATATATATATATATATATACATATATATATATATATGATATAAGTAGGTCATTTGAATACTCCCATGGATATGCCATAGCTTTAAAAAGCCAAAGGCAAAGTCCAAGGGAGGGTCCAAGGCTAGTGGATAACTTCAAGGACCTTGAATGCTTCCTTGGACTTTGCCTTAGTTTTATTTGGTAAGTCCATGTGGGTAAAGAGCATTTTCGTAAATATTATTTTTAAGTTAATTAAGAAGTGGGTATATTTTATATTATTTCTAAATAACTATATAAGGTATTAAAACATTAAAAAGGTATTTTTTTTAATTCATTCTTCAAATTAAGTCTCCTAAAGACTTTCTCTCTCTGAAGTTCTCTCAAGTTCAAGGAAGAAGAAGGTGGAGAGCTAGGGTTTCAAATTGAGGGTTCCTTCCACCAAATTTCGTTGGAATTTCATCAATTGAGGTATGGTGACTCTATATCTAAAGCTAGTTTTCACTTTAGAACCAATTTCAAAGTTTTCCAAAAAGTTATGAAAATGAAAGCTTGTTTCTCAATTCTCTCAAGGGTTCTTACATGAAAATAGTTTCAATGATTAAATATGATGTTATTAATGTTTGATTGAATGTTTTGAATGAAAAACTCTATGAACCCTTGTCTTCAACAAAACCCTAGAATTTGCTTATGAAGTGGGTCTTTTGCTTATAATTCAAATTTTATGAAATTGTGCTTGGATTGGATTGTATTGGTGACTCTTATAATTTTCTATATCTATCTATGATGAATTGTTGATGTATGGGTGAATTGAGAGTTATGGCCTTATGGGCAAGTTATGGATGAATTCTCTTATGGTAAGTAAAATGGTTGGGACTTGAGTGTTGTTGATTATGGCATTGGAGGATTGTAAGTTGGCCTAATCTAATATTAGTGATACAATTGCTCTTGTTTTGTTTGATCCAGTTATGGTGGAGGTATTTAATTATGGAATGTATTATGAACATGGCCTTAAAGGCATTATCTATTGAATTAAAGTGATATCAAGTTATGAAGTGTCATTGTACTATGTGAAGGTATTCTTATGGACATAAGATGATCTTGTATAAAGTGTTATTGCATTACGATTGAAAATGTGATATCTTTTAATATTAATAAATGTGATGATGTTAGACTATGAAGAGTCTCTATATGGTAATGTTGTGGCTTGCTTAGTAGACTTAGATATCCCTTCTTGTTACATGAAAGCTTATAGAATGAATGAACCTTGATCGGTAGATCCTTGTGGTGCCCTTTCTATGAATGATAAAAGAGGACTTCTAGGCTAAGCCTTGAATCGGTAGACCTAAGCATGGTGCCCTTCCATAAGTCTAGACTCCTAAGTGAATGAAAAACCTTGAAGTGGTGGACCTTAGGGTGATGACCTTCTTCTTGTGTGAAATGATAGACTTAGAGTTGGTGGACCGGAACGGTATAAAACCCTCTCTAAGAAAGTCAATGAGCTATCCTAATGAACCTTGATTGGTAGATCCTTGTGGTGCCCTTCTTAGTAGAAGTACTATGGGTCGGCTAGACTTAGTGATGGAGCACTCTCTAGTACATACATGTGAATGAAATTACTCTTTAGGAACTAAAGCTAAGCACTAAGTGGATATGGTTAAGAAGGTAGCCTTTTCCGAGTATGAGGTTAGGGTAAAATGAACTCCTTTGGATATCCCCTAAACCATGTGCCTACATGGGTTGCTTATTAGTTCTACCCTTGGCAAGTAGAACACCTTCCACGGAGTAGGGTAGACTCCGGATTCCATGACTAGCTAGTATGGTCTATGTCGGTTAATGCCTATTCCCATCATGTGGGATGTGCACTCTAGTTATTGGATAAGTTCTACAAAGTGTAGGTGGTAGTATGGGATGCTCTCTACACATGACACTAGTAGGCCTAGAAGATGCTAAAGTGAGTTCCCTAAGTCTAAATGACTATTAAGTGAAAGTCCCCTAATTGCTTGAATGTCTCTTAAAATGCTGTAATAAAGAATGTTGACATAGTACGTTGTATTGTAATGATAAATTCCTTACCTATGGTAACCCTTAGGATCACTTAGGTGTAGATGAAGAGGGTGTATGGGCGGTCACTTCATGTCTCAGTTAAGTGTGGCTTAGGGTGACTTGAGATAGAGGTTTCAAGATGATGAAAGGACTTACTTGACTATTATGTTTATGTATTGTACATAGGTACTAGTTGAGTATGTCTATTATGTGGGTATTGTCTTATATGTGGATGATGACTTGAAATGTGTCTCTTATACTTGTGTTATGATGGTTTTATAAAAAAATGGCATGAAAACCTATTTCTCAAATAAATGCCCGTTTTAGCATGTTTTTGCATAGTCATCATACTTAGTACTTAATTGTGCTAATTCCATTTTTTTCTCTATTTTTTCTACAATAAGTGTAGGGTCCGGCAAATTAGCGGGTTCTATAGTAAGTTTGGGATTTGAAGTTCTTCCTATATCTTGTGGTATGTCCTCATATGTCGAGGACAAGACTTTTCTATTCTAGTTTTATAAAAAGGTTCTTGTAATAGACTTAGTAGAATTCTTTTGATTGTAAAGAGGCCGTGTCCCTAGTATGTTTTCAGGTTTATGTCTAAGATGGCTAAGAGACTAAATATTCCGCTTGTGTACTTTTGAAAGATGTTTTAAAAAAATGACCTTTGAGTCTTATGGATTTTGTTTTAAAGAGTTCTTAATTCCGCACTATTTTATATATCTAATGTGATGAATGCTAAGGGCTCGTATAAGACCTCTGAGAGGTCGAATACGCATGTTAGGACTTGGGGTTGCTCTCGGGTCGTGACAAACTTGGTATCAGAGCATAAGGTTTTGGAAAATGGTTCTTAGGTTCAAAGTCTCAAAAGCCACGTCTAGTAGAGTCTTGTTCATCGTTGTGAGTCGCGACAAATCTATGAGCGAGAGGCTATAGGACGGTAGAAGTTACACTTCTTTCATTATTCTTGAAGTTGTGCCTTAGAGTTTGGTCTATAAGTGTCCTTTTCCTAATCCTTCTCTTGTGTTTATAGGATATGAATACGAGAGCTAACCAAAGGAGAGCGGAAGGGGAGATAGTTGATGAGGGATTTCCTCCCCAAGGTGTGCAAGGTCTTCAAGGTGACCAAGTCCCTATAGGTGAGCAAGAGAATGAGGTTCCGGTAGTTCCCCAGAAAATGACTAATGAGGAGATTAGGGCGGCTTTTCTAACCTTAGCCCGAGCCATGACGGCTTAAGTGAATAGAGATGAGAGTACCGCGGCCTCAAGAATGAGAGATATTGTGAGGATGAATCCTCCTATCTTTCTTGGCTCTAGAATGGGAGAAGATCCCCAAGGATTCTTGGATGAAATCTACAAGATTGTAGATGCTATGGGTGTGTCATCTAGGGAGAAGGCGGAGTTGGCTTCCTACAAATTGAAAGAGTTGGCCTAAATTTGGTTCACTCAATGGAAAGCCAATAGACCAGTTGAAGCGGGTCTTATAGAATGGGAGGAGTTTAAGGAAGCATTTATAGAAAAGTACTTTCCCCGTGTGAAGAGGGAGTGTAAGATTGAGGAGTTCATAAACCTTAAGGAAGGTAGTATGAGTACGGAGGAGTATGCTTTGAAGTTAACCTTGTTGTCAAGATATGGTCCATCATTGGTGTCTAATCCAAGGGAAGAGATGAGTATGTTTGTTACCGGTGTATCCGACTTGGTTAAGGAAGAGTGTCGTACGGCAATGCTCCATGGTGACATGAATATCTCTAGGCTTGTTGTGTATGCTCAATCTATTGAGGAGTCCAAACTTATGAGGGTGAAGAAGGATTTAAAAAGGGGTAGGTCCGATAAGCAAGGACAACCAATGTTTAAGAAGAGAGCTCCTAACCAAGATTTCTCAAGTGCTCCTAAGGTCAACCAAGAGAGAGGTGGTAGTTCGCAATTTGTTAAGCCTATTTGTCCCACTTGTGGAAAGAAGCATTTTGGGAAATGTCTAGCCGGTACGAATGGGTGCTATGGTTGTGGAAAGGATGATCATAAGGTGAGAGATTGTCCTACTCTGCGGCTAAAGAGAGAGATGCTAAGAAAGCTTCTAATAGTGGTCCATATGTTCGAGGGTCAAAAGAAGAATCGTTTCTATGCTCTCCAATCTAACAAGAAAGCAAATCCAGATTAAAGTGATGGTAAGTCATAGTTCCTTGTTTTGCAATGAGATCTTTATTTGTTTTTTATGATGGCCTAGATGGGTTTCTCCTAAGTGGGGGATGGTATGTTGAATAGTAGGTTGTGGTAAGTTTTGACATCCTTGACACTTTCTTCTATTCCTATTTAAGCTTGGGACATAGAGTTTCTAGTGGCATGTTGCATGTTTTGGAGTCTTATGTGAAAATGAGTTTCTATAGTCTCCTTATGATATGCATGTTTTAAGTTGAATTCTTGTTAAATGAGAAAATGAGTTTTCATAATGATGTCTCTCATGTTTATATGTATATATGATGAGTTGCTAAAATATTTCATGAGTTGACTAGTTGAGAATGCTTAAGTGTTTTCTTGATGTGGTATGATTGTGTTTTAATGAGATAATTGCATATTTATTTGATTTTGTATGATTATTGTGGGCTAGAAGTCTTGATTCATTACCCTTAATGTTTTAAAGTGTCATTTGTGGACGAATGTTTCCAAGTGGCTAAAATTGTAGCGACCCTAAAAATTGATAGGTGAAACTAGAGCCTAACGTATGAATCTTAAAAGTTTAAGCATAAATTGGAGTTATGAAATTTTCCAAAAATTTGACCAAGTATAAGTTTAAGAGAGGGTTCAAGTAAGGCGAAAGGCATCACTGCCCTTCGAAGCTCCCTTGAACTTCGCCTTAGCCAGATGGTAGACCATTCCAAGGCCCTTAGAAGCTCCCTTTGTAATTGCCTTAGTTTTATTTGGGCAATCTAAGGGAGGCATAAAAAGGGGTAATTTCGTAATTTCCTTTTTGGTCTAAATTAAATTTATAACCTATTTTATTTTTTATATAAATAAATATATATATATGAGATATAAGTAAGTCATTTGAATACTCCCATGGATATGCCTTAGCTTTAAAAAGCCAAAGGCAAAGTCCAAGGGAGGGTCCAAGGCTAGTGTATCACTTCAAGGACCTTAAATGCTTCCTTGGACTTTGCCTTAGTTTTATTCGGTAAGTCCATGTGGGCAAGGGGCATTTTCGTAAATATTATTTTTAAGTTAATTAAGAAGTGAATATATATTATATTATTTCTAAATAACTATAAAACGTATTAAAACATTTTAAAGATATTTTTTTAATTCATTCTTCAAATTAAAACTCCCAAAGACTTTCTCTCTCTGAAGTTCTGTCAAGTTCAAGGAAGAAGAAGGTGGAGAGCTAGGGTTTCGAATTGAGGGTTCCTTCCACCAAATTTCGTTGGGATTTCATTAATTGAGGTATGGTGGCTCTTTATCTAAAGCTAGTCATGGTGCCCTTCCATAAGTCTAGACTCCTAAGTGAATGAAAAACCTTGGAGTGGTGGACCTTAGGGTGATGACCTTCTTCTTGTGTGAAATGATAGACTTAGAGTTGGTGCACCGGAACGGTAGAAAACCCTCTCTAAGAAATTCAATGAGCTATCCTAATGAACCTTGATCGGTAGATCCTTGTGGTGCCCTTCTTGGTAGAAGTACTATGGGCTGGCTAGACTTAGTGATGGAGCCCTCTCTAGTACATACATGTGAATGAAATTACTCTATGGGAACTAAGGCTAAGCACCGAGTGGAAATGGTTAAGAATGTAGCCCTCTCCGAGTATGAGGTTAGGGTACAATGAACTCTTTTGGATATCCCCTAAACCATGTGCCTACATGGGTTGCTTATTAGTTCTACCCTTGGCAAGTAGAACACCTTCCACGGAGTAGGGTAGACTCCGGATTTCATGCCTAGCTAGTATGATCTATGTCGGTTAATGCATATTCCCATCATGTGGGATGTGCACTTTAGTTATTGGATAGGTTCTACAAAGTGTAGGTGGTAGTAAGGGATGCTATCTACACATGACACTAGTAGGCCTAGAAGATGCTAAAGTGAGTTCCCTAAGTCTAAATGACTATTAAGTGAAAGTCCCCTAATTGCTTGAATGTCTCCTAAAATGTTGTAATAAAGAATGTTGACTTAGCACGTTAATTTTTTCTTTCAACAAGGACATGCGCAAAGTCCTAGGATACAATGTGGTTTACATCCACAAGAACATCTACCCATATAAATATTGTTTTTCTTGAAAGAAACATTCCTCCTTATTTCCACAGTACATCTACAAATTCCCTCAGAACAACTTAGAATTCCATTTCGACAAGATGATTGTTGTTTGATACTTTTATCTTTTCCAAATACTATACATGATTGTGAACCTATACAAAAAATAAAAATAAATGTTAATGTCATTCGTTCAAGTAAATTCATTGACAATACATAGAAATAAAACATATATAATTTCTTCTTACTTCCACTATTTTTATGATGAAGGTTAATCAATTAATATCGCTATGATCACTTGATCATACTTTATTTTTAAAATTTCAAATGAATAGGAAATAAAGAAATATATATTTCCTATATTCTACTTTGTACGTTTAGAATTTAGTTAGGAACTAAGTTTAAAGAAAAAAAGTTTTAAAATATTTCATAATATTTTTATGGATATACTAGGTTTTGCTATGATAATTGCTTCGATGGAGCCATGTAGTCAATAAAAATATTTAAGTTTACCTTAAACTATCAATTATTATTTATGTATTCTCTGTAATAATGTGATGCATACCCTGGTGAGGAATTAAACATATTTGAACGTACCATTAAATAATTAATAAATATCCAAAAATACTCTTACTTGGGTTCCACTAAATCAATCAAATCAAATTCATTCTTCTATGATGAAAAAATGTCTATTGGGAGAAAATATATTTGAGACAAACGATAATAATATGAGTCAATAGGTAAAAATATAACAAATGTAATACAAATCACAAATGTTAACCTTTATATATATGTGTGTGTATGTATGCGACATATGTCTCTATATATATGTGTATAAAGAAGAAAAACTATTGAAATACCATATAAAAAAAGATGAATGAGAGAGAAAGAGGGAGAGGGAGAGAGAAGAGGAGATTGAAAGGAGAAGAAACTTTACTGAGCAAAATCAACACCCAAAGAAGAGTGAATACAATAGTTGATTCCTTCTTCATGTTTTATACAATGTCACTATATCTCAAATCTCAATGATAATATTTTTATTTTTGTATATTGATTCAAAATAAAAGTCATCATATTTATAAGACATAGATGGTATACCAACTTGCCAAGTGAATTGAGTCATTAAATTATAAATCTAAAAGAAGTGGGTAAATTGAAAATTCAATACAACTAGTCAACTATTCTTTGGAAGTTGAAAAATAATATTAATTAGTTTTTGCACTTAAATTTAGAGTTTAAATAAGAATTAGATTAATGCAATTCATATTGTTGATACTCTATTTTGACCGACTTATATCTCATTTTGATAATTATTTTGTTGAATAAATATTATTAAAATTAACTTCCTTTCTTTATATATGTAAACTAGTATATAATTTTTGTCTAAATTATTAGTAGTTGTCACAACCTCGACTGTCATGAATGGCACTAATACTAAACAAATCGGTGGGAGAACCAACCAAAACCAAAACCAACCCAACACGATTTTATCAAAACCAAGTATGTTATATAAAACAAAGGAGTAGTTTAGAAATAAATGAATTGAGTCTCCATAAACGTATCTCAATCGTCTAAAAATGACCAATGCAGAAATACCCCTAAGAACTAAAAGTCACCATACAAAAACTCTAACACAATCCAACTAGGATACACCCCTAAAGCTAAACATAACTAAAGTCAATAGTCCATGTCCGAACAAATGGACAAGAAAATATAGATGAATCCATGGAAGCTAGAAAGACAAAGCTCACTCTTAGACTCAAAATTAGATGTCTCTCAATTGAGTCTTCGATCCGCCACTAGAAGATTATTTTCCACAAAACAAAAAAAAAAAAAACAATTACAATATTAGTTCACAACTACTGTGTATAGGTAGGATCACACAGCCGGTCCATCATATATGTATAGAAGTTGTTAACTACCAAATAGTAATTAAAAGCAATATACAATATAACAAAAATTACCAATAACACATAGAGTATCAATCATATGGAATGAAACAACAATAACACAGGAACAAACCAACACATAAACATATCCCACATAATTATAATAGAAATATCGATCCTTTTATGGAATCAGTTTAAGACAAAAATGTTTCCTTTAAAGATTCTGAAGAATTATAACTCAAATTAGTGTTCATGCTGAAATATAGAAATGAACAAATAAACTCAAGGATCTCAATAAAAATATATAAAACTCAATACTCGGAAATATAGAACTCATCATTCAACTATACTACTCATCTCAAGAATACTAAAATTAAGGATACTACTCGTTGATCGCCAAACGAGAAAGGTGGATCACCTAATCAGCACGACCTCTCCCAAAATGACAGTGCATAACACTTGTGTTTATTGAACCAGGCCATCGAAATACATTAGAGAAGGAGATGTGTTGAATGGGAAAGGTGGCCTTGCTGAACATCACCGAAAATGACAGTGTAAAAAAAAAGACCAAATGCTTGAAAGGCGAACAGAGGTGGTACTCGGTAATTCAAAGAATGTGAAAGGCTGACTCAAATGAGTTTTCCAACTAAGGTTCAAAAAATTGAAACCTAGAGTATGAAAAGGTAAGATGACAAGCAAGAGGTGATTCGATGAACGAGCTCAGCGAACCTGACTAATGTCGCCGAATGAGCTTGTTAAATCTTGAATTCTTCAAAATTTCAGCTTAATTTTGATAATTCATAAAAAAAAAAGATTTTTGTTAAATTAGTGGAATCATTCACCCACTTATTCTTACTATTACAAATGAGCCTCTAAAACCACTAAAAATGGACGTTCTCTCTCCTAAAATGTGCTTCCATGTATCCCCTATGTATCTCTCTTCCATCTTCTCTCTCTATTTCATTCCTCTAGTATAAAACCATTGGCAATGACACTTCACATTCGTACTATTAACAAAGATTGAGAAGTGATGACGAGAACAAGCAACAACCACAAAACGGGGATGAAGTAACTAGAAGTTGTGATGAACATCACGGTTCTATATTTGTGAATACGGTGGGTGGGTTAGTATGGGTGCCACTCACATTGGGTCAGGGAACAGAGATGTTGTACTTTTATTCAAGAGGCCACAAAACTTTACGAAACTTCTCTTCTTTCTTCCTTCTTCATGTTATGATTTTATTCTAATGGTATATGGCGATCCAAATTTGTATGTAACATCCTTCACTCTGATGATTTATACTAGGCGTAAAAGAGCCAGATTAATGATGAGTCAATAATTTGGACTCATTTAGGGCTATATCTTGATAGAATTAGTGTCCTCAAATGCATTTTTTGTCTCTATATCTGATGAAAATCCTTAAGTTTCAGGTATTTGAGTTGAGAGACAAAGCATGGACGTTATCGCGTAAAAAGGAAAAAAGTGGCTGAAAGAAGGAAGAAAAGACGGTCTAACGATCACCTAATCCATTAGGCGTGTCGCCGAAAGGCCTACAACCTCGTCTAATGTTCCAGTGTGCTTAGCCCTGAAGAAAAAGGTCAGGTTTGCGAGGAAAGGGAGTAGTCGGCGAATCACCGAACAGTTCCGTGAAGCATCATCATATCGCCCAATGATTCAAAACGCGAAGATGCTGAAGGCAAAAGCTAAAAGGTGAGGTACCAGACCAAATGGCGGATCGCCAAGTAATTCGGCGATCCTGACTAACTGCACCTAGTGGATCCTTCGCAACACACTTTTTGACAGCTATAAATACCCGCTTAAATCTGTAGCTTAGTATCAAGTTGTTGGAGAACTAAGTTTTATAATAGGACAACTGTTACATTTTTGGAAACATTATTCTTGAGCCTTGAAGATTCAAAGGGTTTCAACTCCAAGAAATTGGAAGTGGGTCTTCAAGAATCTTCATCATTGACGTGTTTAAAGACTTTATTTATCGTACCCATTTGATGGTAACACTTTTTGGTATCGATTTTTATCTCTTTTACATGTCTAGTTAAAACCCCAATTCTTGTGGTGTGATTTTTTGAATATGGATTAAATTATCTGTTGGGTCTTGCTTGTTGATGGTTTATTTGTTGTTTAAATGTGATTTCGTTTAGTAGTTGTGTATGAACTTAATGGAGTTGTAGTTGCAAATACGATTTCATCTTAGAGTTTTTGGCTTGCGAGAGAGAGAGGTCGTAAAACTAAGACTACTAAATTGATAGCTAATGGTATTGGGTCGACATGGGTTCAGCTCGAGAGAGTGAATGGGCTAAGGTGGAGGTTGTGCTTAAAGCGGTAACTCGGTGTTCAAGAGAAACCGAGTCGATTCGGGGTAAGTTGCTCGAGAGAGAACTTACCCCTACTAAAGTCTAGCCTAGTCACAAATACTCAACAATTTACTATCAAAAGCATGTACCCAACAGTTTAGTTTATCCCGTATTCCTATCACATTCCAAGAATCTCGTCTCTCTATCTCGTTATCTTATATTTTTACTATTTTTTTAGTTGTTACTTGACTACAAACCCCCATTAATAATTGACGCTTGCATCATCCCTTTTAGATTTAGTATGTTTATACTCGATAATGTTTTTGCTACAGTTAACTTTAGCATTTTTTGTGCTTAACTATTAATTTTCAGGAACCGCTCCCTTGGGACTCGACCCCAACCCATTCGATTGGGTTATATAACTATTGTACGATCATAGACACTTGAATTGGAAGTTGTGTCTGAATTACGTAAACATCAAAATGGTGCCACTGTCGGGGAGTGGTGTTACGTGAAAATTCTTGGTTAAGACGAATTTTGTTTTTGTTAATCGTAGTTTACTTACCTAATTTTTAGTTTTGTTTTGCTTGTTGGTACTTTAAAGCAGGGGAGGTGAGTATCGAACAATACTTGCGAGCTAATGGAGTTTCCTCCGTTAGAAGTAATGATGTTCCGGGATCGCATCCTAACCTTCAAGCAATTGGAAGGTGAACGGATCCATAAGTCATGGGCAAGGTTTAAAGAAGTGATAATTCAAGGCCCAACTCATGACATTCCCGACATAGCCCTCCTTGACTATTTCTACAGAAGTCTTGGTCCAGGAAACAAGGTGTTGGTCGACCAACTCATTCATGGATGAATTGCAAAACAGCCATATGTGATAGCAGCCCAACTACTTGATCAAATGGCTGAAACGAACCAAGAAGTAGAAAAGGACTTCATGTTGGCCGCACTAATGACTCAAATGGATGAGTTGGCCAAAAAGATGGTGGAGATCGAAGTCCAATGCAAAAGGAAGGCTAAATACATCCCTCCTCATGAGCGAAGAAGGCCAAAGGACAATGTGGTTAAACGCATTGAGGGAATGCTCTCAATCATTCACCACAAGGTGACTGGGCAGGATAGAGAGCTGAAGAAACGAAGGAGAGCATCAAAGTGATGAAGCAAATGATTGGTTCTCATTCCAGATCTGTCCAGCTGATCAAGAACCTTATGGGTCATGCGTTGACCCTTCTCAACTCGCAGCAAAATAAGAGGTTGTCTAGTGATACTATGGCTAACCCAAAAAATGAGGTTTGAGTGTTGACTTGCATCGTGCCACGACGTTAACTAAGGCGTTGTTTGGGAGGCAACCCAAAACCCTTAAATGTTTTAGTTTTGTTTTTGTAAATAATGCATGGTGTGTTGGTTGTGCACGTTTAAATGCGGAAAGTGTTTGGAAAATGCAGATTGGCGAGCAAATGGTCCAGTCGGTGTATCATCGAAGAGGTCGGCGTGCCCAACTTGATTCGCCGTTTGGCTCAACACAATTTCAACTCAGAGCTTGTAAAACTTAGTGAACTCAAGAGCAGTTCAGTGAGTCGGCGACCACAATTAAGAGCGTCGTCTTAACCCCCAAGAAAATGCAGGTCATGTAGAAATCGGCTAGGTAAGTGACCATTCGGCACTTCGCCGAGTAGATCGGCGGACGCGACTAATGTCACCGAATGGTCGCGAACTGGACGGTTATATATGGCCAAAGGTTTTAAAAGTTTCAAACTCTTCACTTTCCCTCACTTTTAAACTTCACAAACTCACACCAAGTTAGTATTCTCAATATTCTTGCTTTTCATTAGTATTTTGGTTGTTGATTTGTGCTCGGAACTAGGATTTCTTTGCCGCCTAGCATTTCAATCCTATTTTAATCGGCATCTAAGGTTGGTTTTTGAACCCCGAGTTTACTTTTGAAATTTTCTACTCATTTGCACTGGTTGTATCTTAGTGATGTGTGTTGGGCCTCTCTGATAGGAATATATTGTCTTAATGTTGATTTTAATGTAAAATTTTTGCATGTATTGCTTTAATCATCGAATGCCCGTAATTTGTGTGTTTTTAAATAATTGAAATTTTATTGGGTTGTGCTTGCATGTTGTTTAGATTGATTGGGTGAAGTCTAAGTCACCCTGTTTGTGCAAAATGGCGTATATTGCTCAATGATAGAAAGGGTGACACCCTTCTTAAGGGTAATTGTCGTGAAATGACCAAATTTGGCAAAATCGGAAGAAGTATGAGTATTCCGGGGTGATGGGTGCTATGGGTCTGAACCTAATTTAACTATTGCAATCAATTTTTAATTGATATATAAGATAGATGACTTTATTAAAAAAAAAAAACTGTAAGTTCTAACTTCTAATTAATTCTAAAGTTTAAAAATCATATAATTCAATAATTTTTCTAAGTGCAAGTTCAAAAATCCTAAAATTCTAAGTATTTCTAAAGTTCAACTTCATGATATTAAAGTTCTAAGTTCTAATTAATTCTTAAGTTTAAAAATTATACAAATCAAAATATTTTCTTAAGTTCAACTTCATAAATCTTGAAATTCAAGTATTTCTAAAGTTACAAGTTCATCACATTGAAGTTCTAAGTTCTATTTCTAAAGTTCTACAGTTTACAAATTATACAGTCCAATAATTTTTCTAAGTTCAAGTTCACAAATCCTAAAATTCAAGTAATTCTAAAGTTACAAGTTCATGACATTGAAGTTCTAACTTTTAATTAGTTCTAAAGTTCAAAAATAATACAAACTAATAATTCCTCTAAGTTCACCTCAAAGTCCTATAATTCAAGTTTATGACATTGAAGTTCTAATTTCAAAATAGTTCTAAACTTCAGAAATCATACAATCCAATAGTTTTCTAAATTCAAGTTCAAACATCCAAAATTCAAGTATTCTAAAGTTCAAGTTCTAACTTCTAATTAGTTCTAAGGTTTTAAACTTAAAAAATACTTCAATTCAAACTCAAAAATCCCAAATTTAGAGAGAAGAAGGGAGGAGAAGAGAGAGAGAAAAAATGGAAAAAACGGGCTTTGCCCTTCCAGATATTAGAAAAAACGACGAACAACATAGCTTTGTCCATCATTTTTTTTTAAATATTTGATCAACATTTTGACGAAAAGCGGTGCTCGCTTCTTTCAAAAAAAAGAAAAAATGTAATTACATTATTAAATAATTAATAAATTACTTTCGTAATCAAAAGCAGTGGACGGCGTCGCAATAGATAATAAATAATTAAATTTTAGTTATCTATATGACACAAAAATCCATCAAAAAACGACAGACAAAGAGTCATTGTTCGTCGTTTGTTCTATACAAATTAAAAAGAAAATAAAACGAGGGATAGCGTCGCAATATGCTTTGCTTTTTTTTGTAGCGACAATCCGTAGTTTTTGACTCCGTGATTTTTTAAACTCTTTTTAGTAATGAAAACTCAGTTTAGGTAACTTGAGATCCTTATCTAAAATTCCCAGTTTCTAACTTTTCTTTCATCTTCGAATGATAAATACAGTATTAGATTCAAGAAATAATCATGGATTCAAGTTAGAATCACTTACCTCAATCTTGTGGGTGAAAATCAAGAATAGAATTTCAAATGAAGGGTTGGTTTGTTCAACTAGAACCAAGGGTGAACTGAAATAGCCATCTATCACTTTCTTTCAGTATCGAGCTACGTCTCGTACTATGTATTAAAATGATTAGTAGCTCTATGACTTAGTCTGTTTTAAACTTATCAGCATATGTATCTCGTTATCTTATTAGTCTTATCACGTTTAGCATGGATAGTTGTATTAATTGGTAGTGATTTGAGGGATGCCGCATCACAATGCTGAGTTTCAGATTTGGGTTGTGACATTATGTTGAAACCAAGTTCCTATTTCGGCCTTGGTTCGCTTAGTTCATTTAGCACAATCTGTTTAGTTTGTGTAGACCTGGTCCAACAGCCTATATTTATTTAATTTTTCAGATTCATTTTATTGTATTGCATTTGTATGTAAATATAAATAGTATATGCTAGAGTTAACTTTACGAACTGACTTTACATCTTCCTCTTCTCTCATCTAAAACAAGTAATCGTATTTACTCGATGAGTGTTAACAACATGTAGTTTGAATGTTGCTCTAACTCATAGAACAAATGGTTGCTGCTCACTATCATATTGGAATTGACCAAAAAATGAATGATTGCACCTTCTGATTTCATTATTATCAATAACAAGTAAGAATGCAGAAAACATGACTAACTAATAGACAACTTACTTCTAACAACAACTGGATCACAAACATTGTGTGTCTTCCTTCATCCTATAACATTGTGAAATCTTACATTTCCAGTTTAAACAGCTTTAAACTTCAGCATCCATATTCCCCACCTTCCAACCACCGATACCTATCAACGATCCTCACATGGAGAAGAGGATCCAATTGATAAGAAGCCAGCTTGTTTCACAACGTCCTCACTTGTTTCTTCTTTCACTAGCCTTCGCTTTCCTTGTGGCAGATCCATTTGGTTTAAGTCCAGTAGGGGAGACTGACTTTAATCCAGTGAAGAATGACATTGCACCATACAAACAAGTCATGGAAAGTTGGCATGGAGACAAGAATAACCGGTTAGGCCTCGGCAATTTGGAGTTTGTTAATGAAATTTATGGTCCTGAATCACTAGAATTTGATATTTTGGGTCATGGACCATATGCTGGACTAGCTGATGGACGTATTGTACGGTGGATGGGGGAAGATGCTGGTTGGGAAACATTTGCACTCGTCACACGTAACTGGTAAGCATCTGAATTATATAGACGGACATATTGAATATGTTCATGTGAAGATGGATTAATTGCAATGTATTTTTGTATTAGGAAGTAGGGAGGATAGAGTGTGTATATATATATACTCTATAGTATTATTCTTTTAAATTTCATTGATCCCCTGTATAAGGTCGGAGAAGCTTTGTGCTAAAGGAAAAGATTCAACAACACCTAAGCAATACAGAGTTGAGCCAGAATGTGGCAGGCCCCTTGGGCTAAGGTTCAATAAACAGACAGGAGATTTGTACATAGCAGATGCATACTATGGACTCCTAGTTGTGGGTCCTGAAGGAGGCGTGGCAACGTCCTTGGCTACACATGTTGAAGGGAACCGAATACTCTTCGCCAACGACCTTGACATCCATACAAATGGCTCCATCTTCTTCACGGACACTAGCAAGAAATACAACAGAGTGTAGGTTAACATATCATTTTTATTAAATACTACAATTGTAGTGGTTTATATTACTCTTCTTTCATTATATAAATTTCTTATGTAGGAATCATTTTCTCATAATGTTAGAAGGAGAAGACAGTGGTAGACTTCTTAGGTACGATATTGCTACGAAATCTACTCATGTTGTTTTGGATGGATTGACGTTCCCTAATGGAGTACAATTATCCAAGGATCAAACTTTTCTTCTCTTCACTGAAACAACCAATTGCAGGTATCCATCCCTCCTACAAGTGTTTGTTTAATTCAAAAGTAAATCACCTAAACGTGTGATTCACCGAGACAACAAATATTTATTATAATATCTTGATGTTATGTGTTCAGGCTGATGAAATACTGGATAGAAGGTCCAAAGAGAGGGATAGTTGAGATTGTTGCAAACCTTCCAGGATTTCCAGACAACGTAAGGGTGAACGAAAAAGGTCAATTTTGGGTTGCAATAGATTGTTGTCGAACTCGTGCACAAGAAGTCCTGATAAACAATCCATGGATGAGAAGCATTTACTTTAGATTACCAATTCAGATGCGTTACCTGGCTAGATTGATGGGGATGAAAATGTACACTGTTATATCACTCTTCAATGAAAATGGAGAAATTATTGATGTTCTTCAAGATAAAAAAGGTGTAGTTATGAAGTTGGTTAGTGAAGTTAGAGAAATAAATGGCAAGCTATGGATTGGGACTGTGGCTCATAACCATATTGCTACCCTTCCATACCCATAAATAAAACTATGTTTTGCATTTCTTTTTTTATTAATTAATTTTGCAATCTTAGTATGGCTTCCTTCATTTATGTGTAACAAACTAATGAATAATACCCCAACACTTGTTTAACCCATTCTTCACATATCTTTTTATATATTTCTCACAATCTGCCCCTTAACCCATTTGTTTGCCGGAAAATTATTATTTTCGTCCCTGTGTTATGATCTTATTATGATTTTAATCCATGTAATATTCGACTTTCCTCATTTAACCTTTAATTAAGCAAAGCAATTTCAATCCTTTTACTGAAGATAGTTACAAATATAAACAGACTTTTCATTAATGTCAAGTGTCAGGAACATTACAGTAATACAATATTATTTGGCTGCCTAGAATATCACAACTCACGTGACAAAAGAAAGTGTTTTTTCTCTCTCCATCACAACTCACAAGAACACTTCATTTCCGTTCTAATCTTTTACTTTAATGAAGTGTTTTCTCTCTCTCCATCTCTTTTCTTATCTTTTGGTTTTCTCTTCACAATGCAAATGTCCGATTTACTCATGGAACCACAATCACATACCTGGTCCTCTCACGGAACCCAAACACAAATAGTTAGTGTATCAGTGTGGTACCTAAGTCATTCATAGTTAGTGTACCGACTTGGTACTTGAGTCATCCATAGTTAGTGTACCAACGTAGAACTCGAGCCAACCAACAATCACAAAAAATCATGCACAAGCACAATCACCTCATTCCCATTACTCCCCTACACATACATGAAAGTGAGTTCAAGATTCTATAAGCTTTAACAAGGTTTAGATGTTCACTTGCCTTAGTCAATCACAATTCAATCCAAGACTTGAGTTTTCCCTTCCAAACGATATTCAAATCAACACAATCTAGTCAAACAAGTCTTCACAATGAGCTTTCGGTACTAACAACACTCATATCAAGCAATTTGAATAATGGGTCATATCGACTCAAAAACCCGATTCCAAAAACTACCCAAAGCATTTGGAGTCCATTTGTGAAAACCATTTCGAAAACGGAGTTCTGTTCAACTCATAATCACCATTTTTCTTAAAAGCTCAAGTTCATGAAAAGCTTGTTGATTTGCCAATCAAAAATCCCATTTTTTTATGTTAAAATCCACAAATGATCATAGGTAATTGAAGGTTTTGGTTTACAAAGACTTACCTAGATGATTCGCCACAAAAAAATCTGTTTCAAAATTGCCTCCAAGGATTTTCCAAGACTCTAAATGAGAGAAAATAGAGAAATCCCCTGAAATTTCAGACCAAAAATCCTCTCAGATCTCGCAAAAGCGAATTCAAGTTTGCTTTCACGAACGTGACCTTTGTTTTGAAAAATCTAGCACGGGAAAAAGGGACCTCTCGCTTCCGCGAGTCGGCCTTCACTAATGCGGAGGTCATGAAAGCGAGAAGACCATTGCAAATATGAGGATCAGGTCTCCTGATCCCTTGCAAACACGACCAGGGCATTGCTAACGTGATCCTCGTGAACACGAGGTACACCAGAACCAACAACACATAAGGCACATAATTCACCAAAAGGACCATCGAGATTCGTTCGGAACCCCATACACACAAACCATATATGCTACATGACTAAACTCGACATTCCAGACTCAAAGGAACCATCAAAAGACTAATCTGATGTCTTCTTAATCCAAAACTATAGAAAGTAGCAATGAACAATCATAATGCCTAAAAAGAACAAATCAAGCTCGAGACCTCTGAAAATTCAACCATGACCTCTCTTAGGCCTAAAATCATCCTCGAAATCCAATATCACTGTTGGAAATTTGATTTGAGCATCTGAACCCTGAATGTTGACTAAAGTCAACCCAAAGGCTAAAAATTCAACATTTTCCAACTTAGGACCTCAAACCCTCAAAAAGACTCCGAATTTGAAATCGACGACTCTCTTGGACCAATTTCTACATTTTGGGATTGATGAAATCGACACAACTCCATTCCGAGACTCGAAACTCCAAAAGACATCGAAAACCACTTTTTAACAACTTTAGCTTTTTAAAACTTTATAGACTTCACATTTCACAATGTTTTGCTCAAAACTCAAAACCAATTTCAAAAACCATCATAAATGAATCGGTGCCAATATAAGGAGGGGTAAATCCGTAATTTTATGAAAATTTCCAAAAACGACCAACCAGATTGTTACACTTACTACGAATGTCATGTACTCCTTATGTTGTCCTTAGATTTCTATAGGGGTGTACAAAACCGAACCGAAAACCGAACCAAACCGCAAATCGAGTCAACCCGATAAAAAAACTCGACTAGTGGTTTGGTTTGACTTGGTTTGGTTTTGAAAAAAAAAACCCGACTATATTTGGGTTGGTTTGGTTTTAACTAAAAAAAACCAACCCGATATTATATATATAATTTTAAAATTTTATTTTATACATAAAAATATTTACTTTGATATAATTTTTAAATATTTCTTATACTTTTTCATAGTTTTTATCTTTTAATATATTATTTCAAGTTTGAAACTTAGAATTATGAATAGGTCAATAAAGATTATAGTCCACATATGTTGGTAATTATAATAAAGTTTAAATCAAAATCAACTTAATACTCATGCAAAAAGAAAATCAATTCAACACTAAGAATGACAATAATATTGAATATTTGTTCTTTAGTTTTACATTGATTTAGACAATTAAAATACATAATCTAATTATAATTTCCTTTAATATTTAGTCATGTAACTAATACTTATTAAACTTAATTTTAGCATGATTTAGTACTTTTAAATTATGATCATCTTCATTATGACTTGTTAATTTGCAATATTTGTTTTACGCGATTTCATTATTATTATTTTTGTTGGATATTTTAGTGTCATTAATCATATCATATTGTGTTATATTTTTAAGAAACATCTTAAATAGTTGTATTTTTGTAGGACTAAAGAAATATTTGAAATACAAGTAAATTATATGTTTGTATGAATACTTTACCGGAAAAATCCTAAACAACCCGAAAAACCAAAAAACCCGAAAAAACCCGAGGTTGAAAAACCCGAGTTTTATTGGTTTGGTTTGGTTTATCAATTTAAAAATCCGACACAAATGGTTTGGTTTGATATTTGAAAAATCCGAACCAACCCGGCCATGTACACCCCTAAATTTCTATTTTATGTCTATCCTATGATTTTTATTGTTCTCAGCATAAAAATATAATAAATGATGAATTATGATACTTTATCAAAAAACATGAAGTTGATGATTTTATGCTATGATCCTAATGACGATGAAAACAAATCATGATTATGAGTCATTGAGCTAACTTTTATCACTAAAATGTTGGGAAAATTATTTTTAATTGAGAAGGCTTGAGTTGTATGATAAACACCCGAAACAACACATGAAAACGTAGATAAGGGTGGTACCGTTAATTCAATGATTCCTCTATGTTACCCACAATATGTGCATCATTCTAAATTCTAGCTTATGATATTTAAGTCTCATCACCCCGACTAGATGATATCAGGGGCGGCTCTGCCTTATAAAAGTTAAGGCATGTGCCTTAGGCCCCCAATTTTGGAAGGCCTCAAATTTTTACCAAGAACAAATTATGTGTTATTTTTTTATTTAAAAAATTAATTATTTATAATAAAAAGTGTATATATATTATTATTTTTTATTATTATTATTTTTATTATTTTTTTATTATTATATTTCTTTTCTAACATTCACATTATTTATTTTTTTAAACTCATTTTTGCTTAAAGTTTGTCAACTTATTGCTTATAGAATTGTGCTAACAATTCATCTAATGATTGCTTTAATAAAATAATATTTTTCAACGTTAATTGATAAAATTTTACCTAAAACTAATCATTTTAAATAAAAAGTACTCGAAAAAATCATTTATAAAAAAAAATAAGTAATAATTTGCATCTAAATAGTTATAAAAATAATTTTTAAAATAAATATATATGAAATGTGTTAGGCCTCAATTGAAATTTTGTTTTAGGCCCCCAATTACGTTGAGCCACCCCTGGATGATGTGATAACTTAGCCTATCGGGTCAACATCGGACTACATGTGCTTACATGGTGGATATGTTGATAAACTAAGAAATTCTCAAAAAAGAAATACATTATGATTAATCATGCAAAACGTTGAGGTCTACCTAGTGATAGAGTTACTTGATTCTTTTTCATGTCTTATTAATATTACTTTGGTTGTCCCTTTATTCATGTATTCATAATGTTCCATTATATGCTATACTACATACAAGTACTGTTCCACATTTAGTTATGATCCCATTGTCTGGGCACTACATTTCACGATGCAAGTTCAGACTTTCACAAAGACAAGGCTACATGCTAGGTTTTCCACACTCAGCTTTTGGTGAGTCTCACTTGATCTTGAGGCATAATCTTTATTTATTCAACTTTGTTTGTTTATGGCTATGTCGAGACCTTGTCCTAGTAAACATTGTTATTCATGTTGTATTTAGAGTTTTCATAGATACACTAGTCTAAGGACCCATTTGGCCATAGATTTCCCAAGTAAAATTTGGAAAAAAAATTTGACAAATAGTGTTTGTCCATACAATTTGCCATTATTTGACAAATTTTTTTGGTAAATAACCCAAATTCCCAAATACTAGAAAAAACGAGTATTTGGCCAAGTTTCATTATTTGGGAACTTTTAATAATTCAAATTCTACACCAAATTTTTATCTTTTACAAGAACAACCTTCTATAATAGTTGTTTGCGTTGTTTTACATAATTTTTACGTGAACATCAAAGTAGTAATGAAATATTCAGTGAATATAAAACTGATGATATGATTATTGATGAAAATGATGAACATTCATCTTAGGGTAACAAAGTCATGCACAATTAATACAAACTTATGGTTAGTTTTAATAGTTTTTAAAACTTATGAATATAAATCATATTTCTTAAAAAGGTTAAATATATTTCTTAAATACTATGGCCAAAGCATGGTGAAATTTAACCCAAATTTTCACCCAAAAATATTTGAAAATCTACGGCCAAATACCAATGACAGAATCTGATGAAACACCATCACCCGCAATGACACCATCCGCCTCTCCAACTTACATACACCCACATAGAGATCCATTCGAACACGGCGTATTACCGATCCCAAAGCTAATTTTCACAGACGGAACACAAACCCTAGGTCCGATTAAGGACAAGCTATTGTCCCTTTCGTGTAAACTTGGAATCCATTGCTGAGTCCCTTCAGATCTTGCCTGACCAAATTTGACTTGTACTTGAAACCATTGTTTGTATTCTTCACTCCGTCTCTGACCCTCTCGTTACCGCTAAGCCCTCCGAGATTGGGTCTGTTGGTGTTAATGTGTTTGATTTGGTTGTATTTTTGTGCATTCAAAGTTACAAGAGGTTGCTTCCTAAAGGACATAAGGATTCAGTTGCTGTAGCTGATGTTTGGCCCTCCACTTCAGCTTTCAATGGGTTCTTGTCTGCATTGTCGCCATTGCAGGTGAGGATATTGTTCAAAACTCTAGCACTTTTTTTGAACAGTCATTTCAAAGAGAATTATCATTGAATTGATGGTATATAGTGAGCTTTCTTTGCATTTTTGTTATTTATTGGAAGATTTTTCTGGTAGTTAAGGTTTCTCTAATAAGATTTAGACATATGAAGAAGCTAGAATATGGATTGTTTACCATATTAAAAAGACTTTGAGAAACAGTAAAAAATTGTAAGGATTTTCACGGGTTATTGATAGTAAACCATAAACAAACTAATGTAAATCCCTATTCATGACATTAGGATAGTGGAACTTAATAATTTTCACATAACATCCAAAAAACAGTACATTAGTCAGGGAAGTACCCGAATCCATGGTATTCTCTAGATCGATCTTGAGCGATTGGTTGATCTTTCCTTGTTCTTGAGAAACTTGTGTCTCTCTTTTCCTTACTTCTTTGTTTCAAATTAAAGAAGATGGAGCACTTATATTTATTTTTTTATAAGGGAGAGAGAGGTCCATCAGTTTCAAGGCTTTTTTTTTTGGAGAAATGGTAACTTTTCCATCTATATATCCACATGTATACTATATCAAAGTTTAGTCCACCTTTCCAAAAGTATTATAATCTAGGAGGCCTATTTGTTCTTTTTGTTACAAATAGTCTAAACATCTAAAATATCTTCATTCTGTCCTAACACTTTTTGTTCACATCAAAAGTAACAAAGTCAGGTAATTGATCTTAAAATTCTATAAATTGCTCTTCTTTCCTTCAAAATATCTTTGATCCCTTTTTTTCCACTGTCCACCATATACAAATTGGGACAATGTTCCATCTTTTGTCCTTTGTTGGAGCATTCCCAACTCTAATCCAACACTTCAACACACCTTATATGTTCCTTGGTTTCACCCAAGAGATTTTCCACAAGCAGATAAACAGTCTCCATAGCTGGTTTTGCCCGTTTACAGTGTAAAAAGAGATGGTTGACTGACCCTGCTTATTCTTCACATAAGTAACATCTGGAGCATAAATGGTATTTCCTCTTCTTCATGTTCTCTGGTGTCAGTACTACTTCTCTGGTCAGCAGCCATGTGAAACAGTTGATGTTGTATTTGATATTCATGTATGCTGAGTTCACAGAGAAAACTCCTTTGTTGCCTACCTTCCATATTCCAGTGTTTTCTTTCCCAGTTAATTTGTTAAAAAGGGCTAAGGTTTTGTATATGATACCTATCATTTCCACCTTCCAGTCATTTAAATTTCTTCTAAGTGGAAGGTTTCAACCTTGACATGTCCACATTTTAGCAACAATGGCATGTTGTTGAAAGCTTAATAGGTGTAGATCAAGGAATAACTGCTTCAAAGTTCTCTGAGTTATCCACTTTTCCTCCCAGAATGCCACTTTTAGTCCATTCCCCACCTTAAAGTTTATTATGGACACTAGTAATGACCACAGATTCCTAACTGACCTCCAAATACTGCAACCATAAGGAGTGGTCACCATTTTGGTGATCCATTTATCCTCAATTTCATACTTTGCATAAATGACCTCCTTCCACAACATATCCTCTCATGTGATGACTTTCCATAGCCACTTCATCATTAGGCTTCTTTTTTGCATCTTTATATTCTTGATCCCCACTCTACCTTCCTTCTTGCTTTTCATGATCTCTTCCCATTTGACCGGATGGAATTTTCTCTTGTCTTCATTTCCTTACAAAAATATTTTTCTTCTTAGCATGTCTATTCTCTTGATCACATTGTCAATGGTTGGAAAACTGACATCATGTATGCAAACATTGCATCCTGAACACTATTGAACGTGGTCGATCTACCCCCCCCCCCCCACACACACACACACATAGAAAGGAACCGACTCCTTCAATTGGTCAACTTTTTCTCACATTTTCATCACCCCATTCAATATCCCTTTTGATTTACTTTTGGCCCCAAAGACACTCTTAGATAGGTAGTAGGTTATTCCCCTACTCTCCATCCCAAAATAGCTGCCAGATTGTCCACCTTTGTCACTTCATTAATTGGGTACATCTAGCTCTTTCCCCAATTGATGTTTAACATAGAGACAACTTAAAAAATTATGAAGATCACCCTTAGTATCAAAATTTGACCAATAGCAGCTCCACAAAAAAAACAAGAGTTTCATTTGTATATTGAAGATGAGTTCTCTCTAGGTTGTTTATAGCCTCTGTTATCCACCTGAAAACCCCTAACCCAATCATTTTTCTTGGATGTCTTTGTTAAGTGAATTAGACCTTCCATAACTAGGATGAAGAGGAAAGGTGATAAGGGATCACCATGTCTTAGTCCCTTTGGAGAGGAAAAAAATCCACAAGGGTCATGCTTATTAGGACTGAAAACTTCATTGTGCTAATGTAATATTTCACCTATCTTATTCGGTTGGATCCAAAGCCATCATCAATATCAAAAACATCATGTTCAAGTGATCATAGGCCTTTTGGATATCAAGTTTGCATAAATTTTGAGGTTGTTTGCTTCTTTGCCTAGATTCCTTACAAAGGACCTAATGTAGTCCCCTGGCTGCACCAATCTCCCACCAAGTTTCTTCCCTCTCCTCCCTGACATTTGGAGCATAAACTCTTATGAGATGCAAATTAAATCTTGGCACTTCCCTATGAAACTGCAGGTGACACTTAACATGCCTACACTACTAATTTTCCCCTTCCATACTCAATGTCTCCTCTAGTCCAATTAGCCTCTAATTGAACATAATTAACCCATTTGTTTCCCCAAACTTCTTTGATTATATCAGTGATCTCCCTTTCCACCTTGGTTTCCATACCATATCTGCCTTTCAAGTATCCATCGTAGTGGCGATAAGGCTGGCAAGGGAACGGGGATGCCCAAGACAGGACAAAGGGGGATGGGATGGGACAGGAACGCCTTTGACCGGGATTCAACCAGACCCGGGATGAATCGGGCCAGGATTGGCGGGACAAGATTAAGCCCATCTCATCCCACTATATTAACGGGATGGGGCAGTGTTTGACGGGATGGGACGGGACGCGGGATTTTTTATTTTTAATATATTTAATTAATTGTTTTGAAGGTATACTTTTTTGAATAACATTTTAATTTTTATTGTTTTCAATAACATTTTTTAGCTATGTAAAAATGCTTAAGTTTTGAAAATTTCAAATTTCATCTTTTAAATTTGAACCTTGAAATTTAAAACTTGAGAATTTAAATTTGAATTTGATTTTTAAATTTCAAAATTCAAATTTCAAATTTTAAAGTAAGTTTAGTATATATGTATATATGTATATATGTATGTATGATTGTATGTATTAAAATTTAAATACAAGACAATAGTTGTATAAAAAAGACTTGAATAAAACCTTTAAATTTATTCAAATAAAATCTAATTGCAACTTACAAATTACAAGTTACAATTTACAAATATTAGAGGAGTAACTAATCTACGCAACCATCTTTTAGGAAGAGTTCTGCTTTAATAAGTTCTCGTATGTAAATTTAATATTTGTAACAAATATTAGAGGAGTAACTAATCTACGCAACCACCTTCTAGGAAGGGTTCTATTTCAATTAGTTCTCGTATCTAATCTAATATTTGTATTCTCCAATAAAACTCTATTCTAACTCTTGTATATAATCTACGGTAACATCCTCTAGTCTTGGAAATGATGTTTGAAACTCTTGTGCCTCTAATTCATCGTCACTAGATCCAATTGTTGAATTAATCCAATCTTCTTGTTTAGAAGTTAACTTCGGCAAATTATAATTTCTCCTTTCGGCGTTGACCTAATCTCTAAATAAAACTGATGTCTCCAAGCTTTCTTCTGCCAATGAATGTCTATGATCTCCAATTTGAAATCTTGTCACACTAAAAGTAGCCTCTAAAGCTTGAATAGCTAGCACATCACAAAACATTTTGCTAATAATTGAAAATGTATTGCCACGTCTCCTCCACCATGCTAATATTTCTATGTTGCCATGATCGTTGTCAACTGTTTCCAAAGACTGATTAAGATATTCTTCAAAATCATCATAGTTAGTAGAATTAAGACCAAGAAAACCTCGCATAAAATTATCAATTTCATCATTACTAAGGCTAGCAAGGGGACGGGGATGGGACGGGGACGCCTTTGACCGGGCTTCAATCGGATTTGGGATGAATCGGGCCGGGATTCGCGGGACAAGATTATGTCCCATCCCGTCCCACTTTCGGTTTTTTTCTTACTACCTTTTTTAGAACAATTAAATATATTAGAAATAATGGTTATTACTTTTTCCTTATCAGTATTTTTTTTATTAGAACTCATATTTAATAAAATGTGAAGTGTAATATAAAAATAATAATAACACAAAAACTAATTGCAAAAAATTTAATAAATAAGGAAATAGAACTAATATACCAAACTTTTGCGTTAATAGCAGACGGTTATAACCAATTCTTGAAACCAGCTCCAAAAATATTATTGTAGTTTGTAACTTGTAACTTGTAACTTGAATACTTGATAACAATAATACAAAATATAAATAAATTACATTATAAATATTATGATATTAATTGAAATATAAAATATTATGATATTAATTGAAATATAAAATATTATGATATAAATTGAGAATTTAGAATTAAGTCGAATAAAGAGAATGAGAGAATATAAAAATAGATGAGAGAGTAGATAATTTTGTGAGAAATAATGAAGGGTAAAAGGGGTATTTATAATATAAAAATGGACTAAAGTGTATTTTATGTAACTTTAGGGTTAAAATAAATGTTTAAAAAGTAGGGGGTGATAGGGTGTTTGGGAGGTGTAAAAGGGCATAAAAAATCAAATATAGCCGTTGGGCCCCACTAACCATTGCCCCAACGGTCCCTAATGACTAATTATTTGAAAATTTTAAAAAGAATTAAAACTGTCCTGCAAGATCGATCGGTTTAGCCGGGCCGAAAATGGGTCAGGCCTGGCAAGGTCAAGTGGGACAGATCCCAAAACCGTCCCCTCCCCGATCCCCTAATCCCCTATCCCCCCAACTCGGTTCACCACATGAGACCGAGCCCAGCGAGACGGGTCTTGAGCTGGTACTGGGTCAGGTCAGGCTATCTCGATCCCCTTGTCAGGCCTAAGTGGCGATAAAAATTGTCGTACCTTGCCTATTGCCCAATTTGACACCAACACCGTTAGCTACACCATGAGCATTTTGAGCCTCAACATTCACAATCTTAACATAAGAGTTAGTTGGAGCAAGCTTCAACTCTAGTTTTTTTGTTACGGCCTTGGTCACAATTGTGAGTTGCTCCAGTGTCCATCAGTGCACGAGTGGGCTTCTTGTTGATGGTGAGATCCATGTAAAGATTGCATCATTATTGGGTTGGATAGATTGGTTCTTTACAATCTACATTGTCCTATCATATATAATTGTGTTGCACCGAAAGTCTATCCTTGCTTTTACCCCTTCTGCTCACGCACTATGTCATGAGACTTTAAGTCGGGACAATTCTTGAAACCATGCAGACCTCCGCATATCTAGCAGTCCTTTTTCTTGACCTTTACTTTATTTTCGGCATAGCTCTGGTGGCCACTCAACTTCTTGTAATCGAACTTGTTGACATCTTGAGTTTTAAGGCGTTGTTGGTAGGTCTCTTTACTTTTTCCATGATCTCCCCCAACTTTTTCATTACTACCCTTAGACTCATTGCCTTTATTTTTGTCATACCTGTCATGCTGGAAATTCATCAAAGACTTAGTTGCCTCCACTATGGCTTGTTCTACATAGGCCTGGCAAGGGGATTAGGATGGCCGGCCCGGACCAGCTCGAGACCCGTCACGCCAATCCTGGTCCCGTGTGGTCAACCAAGTTGGGGGGATAGGGGGTTAAGGGATCGGGGAGGGGACGGTTCAGGGATCTTTAATTTATTTATTTTCAAATAATTAGTTGTTAGGAAACAACTAGTGGGCCCCCTCACAACTATATCTGATTTTTTATGCCTTTTTACACCTCCCAAACACCCCCTACCACCCCCTTACTTTTTAAACTTTAATTTTAACCTAAAGTTACATAAAATACACTTTACTCCATTTTTATAGGGAAAAAAGACAAATATACCCCCGAACTTTGATAAATGGTACATATATGGACTATGTTATACTTTTCATCCATCTCAGCCCTTATCGTCCAATTATTGGTACACACATGCCCCTCTCACTAATGCCCCTCTCACTAACGCCCCTCTCATTCTGTACACGTGTCTAAATCCTAAGCAACTACCCATTTGATCATTACTTTTAACCCATAAACTAATAACCCACCCCATAACCCAATTCCCTCTAAAATATCTTAAGTCAAAATTAAAAGACCCAAATATTCTAAGTCTCGTTCGTATCTCACAAACCCTAGCCTTCATCAGTAAAGTTCGTCGATTCCATAGTTTGTTGGTCGATTCCATCGTGTGTTGTCATATCACTGAGATCCGGTCAAAGGTACCCAAATATCCTAAGTCACTTTCGTGTCTCACATATATTGTTTTCTGTTTTAGATTTGCATTCATAGGTAGTAAAGAAATGTGTTGTTGCGTTTTGATTTTCACTTATTTCTTTAGTTATTGTGTAGAATATGCTTTTTATAGTGAAAATGTAGGGGTTTGTTCACTTTAATCCGAAAAAATGAAGTTCGTTTTCTAGGGTTTCACTTTAGAGTTTTTTTTATGATGTTTGTTAGGCTTTCGTGCAACTTTTTGTTAAAGAATTGTTTTGTTTTTTTTTTGTATTTAGATGTGTTGGTTTGGTAGTGTCATTTTCTGTTCCTTTTGTTTCAGATTGTCTCCCCTGACTTTATTCCATTACTTTGTCTTCATTCCTTTATGTTGTAGGTCCATAAGAAATAATTGATTGTTGTTATTAATTTCATTCTAACTGTAGGACCACTTGTTTAATTGTTAATTACTAACTGTAGGACCACTTGTTTAATTGTTAATTACTAATTGTGGACCACTTGTTTAATTGTTAATTACTAACTGTGGACCACTTGTTTAATTGTTAATTACTAACTGTGACTTACTAACTTACTATGTGATTGTGCCTTACTAATTTTAGAGGGAATTGGGTTATGGGGCGGGTTATTAGTTTATGGGTTAAAAGCAATGGTCAAACGGGTAGTTGCTTAGGATTTAGACACGTGTACAGAATTGAGGAGGCCGTTAGTGAGAGGGGCATGTGTGTACCGATAATTGGACGACAAGGGCTGAGATGGACGAAAAGTATAACAGAGGGCATAAACGTATCATTTATCAAAGTTCGGGGTATATTTTTCCTTTTTCCCTTTTTTATATTATAAATACCCCTCTATCCTTCACTATTTCTCACAAAATTATCTACTCTCTCATCTATATTCTCTTATTCTTGAATCTTGATTCCTACTTAATTCTCAATTTATATCATAATATATATAAAGCAGTTTAATTATATTTTATATTATTGCTATTAAATATTCAAAATACAAGTTACAAACTACAACAATATTTTTGGAGCAAGCTTCAAGAATTGGTTATTACCGTCTACTATTAACGTAGACTTGGTACATTCGTTCCATTTCTTTATTATTAAATTTTTTCGTAATTAGTTTTTGTGTTATTATTATTTTATATTACACTTCAGATTATATCAAATATGAGTTCAAATAAAAAAAATACCGGTAAGGAAAAAGTAACAACGGCCACTATTTCTAATATATTTAATTTATCTAAAAAAGGTAGTAAGGAAAAAAACAAAAGTGGGATGGGATAGGAATTAATCTTGTCCCGCGAATCTCGTCCCAGTTCATCCCGTATCAGGTTAAATCATGGTCAAAGGTGTCCCCCCTCCCGTCCTATCTCCCTCTATCTCGTCCCAGCGTCCCCGTCCCCTTGCCAACCTTAGTAATGATGAAATCGATAATTTTATGTGAGGTTTTCTTGGTCTTAATTCTACTAACCATGATGATTTTGAAGAATATCTTAATCAGTCTTTGGAAACAGTTGACGACAAGCATGACAACATATAAATATTAGCATGGTGGAGGAGACGTGACAATGCATTTTCAATTCTTAGTAAAATGCTTCGTGATGTTCTAGCTATTCAAGCTTCATATGCTGTTTTTAGTGCGACAAGATTTCAAATTGGAGATCACAGACATTCATTGGTAGAAGAGCTTGAGGACATCAGTTTTACTTAGAGACTAGGTCAACGCCGAGAGGAGAAATTATAATTTGTCAAAGTTAACTTCCAAACAAGAAGCTTGGATTAATTCAGCAATTGGATCTAGTGACGATGAATTAAAGGCACAAGAGTTTCTAGCATCATTTTCAAGACCGGAGGATGTTACCATCGATTTTATACGAGAGTTACAATAGAGTTTTATTGGAGAATACAAATATTAGATTAGATATGAGAACCAATTGAAACAGAACCCTTCTTTGAAGGTGGCTGTGTAGATTAGTTACTCCTCTAATATTTGTAACAAATATTTGATTAATATTAGATTTACATACGAGAATTTATTGAAACAAAACTCTTCTTAGAAGGTGGCTGCGTAGATTAGTTACTGCTCTAATATTTGTAAGTTGAAATTAGATTTTACTTGAATAAATTTAAAGACTTTATCCAAATATTTCTTATACAACTATTGTCTTGCATTTAAATTTTAATGCATACATATATACTAAACTTACTTTGAAATTTAAAAATCAAAATTCAAATTTGAACTTTCAAGTTTTAAATTTCAAAGTTCAAATTTTAATTTTGAACTTTTAAATTTAAAAGATGGAATTTGACATTTTCAAAACTTAAAAACATTTTTACTTAGCTAAAAATGTTATTGAAAACAATAAAAGTAGAAATGATATTCAGAAAATATAACTTCAAAACAATTAAAAAATACAAAATCCCGCGTCATGCCCTGTCAAACACTGTCCTATCCCGTTAATATAGTGGGACTGGATGGGACTTAATCTTGTCCCGCGAATCCCGATCTGGTTCATCTCGGGTTCGGTTAAATCCCGATCAAAGGCGTCCTTGTCCCCTTGCCAGCCTTAGTTCTATATCTATGGCTTGATTTCAAAATATGAGCATTACAATCTTTATGAATCCTCTAATATAAACTCAAGGGCTGTTGATCTTAAATTTTGAACTTGATCTTGACTTGTACCAATTTTGGGCTTGTTCTTGAATGTTGATGAATTTGATTTTGATTGGTATTTTGGATTCAACGACTTTTGGGCCAGTTCTTAAGTCTTGATGACCTTTAACTTGACTTGTACTTTGGATTCAAGAGCTTTTGGGCTTGTTCTTGAATCTTATAGTCTTGATCTTGACTTGTACTTTGGATTCAAGGGCTTTTGGACTTGTTATTGAATCTTGTTGTCTGATCTTGACGTGTACTTTGGATTCAAAGGCCTTTGGGTTTGCTCTTGAATCTTGATGTACTTGAACTTGACTTGTACTTTGGATTCAAGGGTCTTTGAGCTTGTTCTTGAATCTTGTGGTCTTGATCTTGACTTATACTTGAATTCAAGAGCTTTTGAGTTTGTTCTTAAATCTGGTAGTCTTGATCATGATCTTGACTTGTACTTGAATTCAAGGGTATTTGAGCTTGTTTTTGAATCTGGTGGTCTTGGTATTGAATTTTTGAACTTGTAGCTTGTAGAGAAATCTTTGACGTTTGATCCACGAGCTCTCTCTTGCTTCTTGTTAGAATGCTGGTGTGATTTCTGAATTTTGAGGACTTATATTTATAGTTGTAGAATAAAGGAGTTATCATGTAAACAAATTTTCCTTCCGTCAATCAGATGTAAGTGGCATGACGATACTTGATTGGTTGGAACACATCACTTGTATATGCGACAAATTTTTATTGGCCTTTGACTAAGATAGAAATGTCATGTCATTTTGACACGTGACATGCTCCTATTGACTTTTTTGTGTGACTTGGCATGCCATGTCATTTGACATGTGGCACAAAATTGGGCTTTTAGGATGAGATGACATTGGTTTTAGCAAAGTGGATTCATCTATTGTAGTCCAAATTAATGGATTTAGACTTTAATTAAATCCATATTTATTGAACTTAAATAATTAAACCAATTGTATTAATCCATAATATTTATTTGGGCTAATATATTCATGAATTTAATATAATTCAAAATTATTTTATAAATTTATATTTCAAAATGTCTTCATTTGATATGACATATCTTGATCCAATTTTTTTGTTTCTTTTAAATAACATCTCAATTATAACATTAAATTAGTACTTCAAGCCTCGTTTTCAAAAGATAAAATATATCAACAAGATTTGAAGGAAGAGACATTTGTAATCATTTAAAATTTATTAAATATAAATTTATAAAGTGATTTTGAATTATATTAAATTAATGAATATATTAGTCCAAATAACTATTATGTATTTATAAAATTGAGCTAATTATTTAAGTCCAATAAATATGGACTTAATTAAAGTCCAAGTTCATTAATTTAGGTTATTTTAGATGAACCCACTTTGCTAAGTCCAATTTCATCTCATCTTGAGGCCTAGTTTGGTGCCACGCGTTAGATGACATAACATGCCAAGTCACACAAAGAAGTCAATAGGATCATGTCACGTGTCAAAATAACATGACACTCCTATCCCTATAAAAATATGTCACATGTACAAGCGATGTATTCTGACCAATCAAATATCGTCATGTCATTTAAATTTGATTGGCCGAAGTGAAACTTGTTTCATCATAACTCCTCTATTCTATAACTATAAATAGGGGTCCTCAAAAATCACACTAGAATCCTAACAAGAAGCTAGAGAGAGCTCGTGAATCAAGCGCCACAGATTTCCCTACAAGTTCAAGAATTCAAATATTTGAGAATGTAAAGATATGACACTTGAGCCTAATTCAACCCCAAAATCTAGCTCATGAGGGGAGGAACGCCCAAATCCATATAAGGAGACCACCAGTCCATTCCCCAACCAATTTGAGACTTTTACCAACTCTAACACCGCCTTTCACGCCTAAACCAGACTGGAGCGTGGACTTGGATCCCAAACGGGGATGGAACTGGCTTTGATACCATATAAAGATATGACACTTGGGTCTAACTCAACCCAAAAGCTAGCTCATGATGAGAGGATTGCACAAGTCTATATAAGAAGACCACCAGTCAATTCCCCAACCAATGTCAGACTTTTACCCACTAACAAAGTACAGGCTCAAAGCCCTTGAATTCAAGTATAAGTCAAGAACAAAGTCCTTCAAGAACAAGATCAAAGCCCTTGAATCCAAGAACAAGCTCAAGAGCCCTTGAATTTATATATGAAAAGATGAATCGTAGAGATTGTAATGCTTATATTTTGAAATCAATTAATACGATTGTTGAGATACTTTCAAGTGCTGATTATTATTTTTTTTACTCGAATTTTTCTGTCTACAAGTTCCTCTAAAAAATCATTTTTAACCGTAAGAGCTATTTTTCAACTCATTTTAACTCATAAGGGTTATTTTTTCAACTCGTGTTTTTTCAATGCACATGATACTTTTAACCTAAAATAAAGTGGTAAGCAACAATCTCTTTTTCAATGCCTCACAAATTTTCATCGATGAAAACTATCAATTTTGGTCGGTGAGAATGAAATCTTATTTTGAAACCTATGATTGTGGAATATTGTAATGGAAAAACAATTCTTACAATGGATAGAATTCAACATCAATTGCCAAAGCATAAATTGAGGAAGAACATTTTTTCATTTACAGTAACTAAAGCAGGGGAGGAGTGTTGAATTTCTCTTTTAGTTATTGTCACACCCCGAGTCTACACCATGGACGTGGCTGGCACTCGAAGACCATTGATGGTCTCAAGCAAACCCTTGGCCTGACTTACTGACTCAGCGGAAGACTCTAAGCATTATTACAATGATCAAATGCACTTACTCAAATAGCTTAATAAAAAAACTTGGAATGTCTAGAGATCAAACATTCAACTTGGACAAAAAGGCAACTTAAGTCTTAACATATGAAATGATAATGTAAAGACAACTGACTGCTTACTGTCTATAAAGCCTGTAAAACAAAGAGAGATGTCGGGACAAGACCCCCGATCATCCTAACAACTGAAATACTAGAAAGAAAGTAAAAAGAGTCCTCCGAAAAGCAAAGAGGCTCACCAATTGACTCTGAGTGCTCAAACTGGATCAACGAGGCACTAGATGCAGATCCTGGTTACCTACGTCTGCATCATAATAAGATGCAGGCCAACTGACATCAGTACATTGAATGAACAAGTATGCGAGTTGGAATGCTAAAACAAGATATAGGCATGAAAGGATTCTGAAAGAAACACTTACCTTGGCTCTTCTCGACTCATGAGTAACTTAACTCAAAATAAAGAAATGAAACACATGCAATATATGAAAAGCTTTATAAAACAGTAAAAGCAACTTAGTTCATTAAAGATAAAGCAATAACAAACTTAACTTTACTCATATAAGAAAGTAATATAGTTTATGTGGGAGATTTTCTAACTGACAACCATCACTTAAGAGCTATAGTGATGATACAGCGTTTTACCTCATGCTACCAAGGACCATCTTATACCTTGCTGGGGGTATAAAACCTAACTCACTAAGTGAATCCACTAGTCTATGCTAAAAGTATCTTAAAGAGTCATTTAAAAAGTATGACCCTTTACTACCCATGATGGCTACATGGTTTATGGAGACTTGAGTTAATATGAACTCGCATCCCATATCGGTGCTCAATACTACTCCCAAAATATACTTAGCTCAAATTATTTCAATCAAAACTTCTTTCTTTTGTTTGAGATAATTACTCAAAGCTTAGCTTAAAAGCTCTCTTGGAATCGATGTTCCCTTTCTTTCTCATATGTGAAAACATTTTAAAACTTCTTGGGAATACTTAGTTCCCATATACTTCTCTGAAGAAACGAACTTCAAATATTTACTCTTTACTCTTTACTCAACTTGAACTTTAAGCCTCTAAAACAAAGTTAAAAGCATTTGCAAAAGACTCCTTGAAAAGACTCGATGAACTTCCTAGACTTGGCTCTTAACTTTCCTTGAATTTGAATTTATGGATTCAAGGTTATGATTCATGTTTATGGATGATTTCTAGATGTTTAGAAGTCATTTATAGTAGTTAGAATCAATGGAAAGTGTTAATACACTTTAGAATAACTTAAATAGGTTAAACGACGAAAAACTGGTGAAAAATGACGTTTTGGGCGCATCCCGGGCGCGACGCGCCAGCTCCAGCTTTCTGGGGCTCTATTATGGCGCACTGCTGGCGTGCCGCCCCAGCCTGCCTGGTGCTATGGGGGCGCGTCACGCCAGCCTTCCGATAGACGCGATCTGACAAATTTTTGGACCTCGTTTTCTGATCCTAAATCGTTTTAATCCGATTCTTCTTCTCAAATTCACTTTAGATTCATGTACCCAACACATATACACTAGAATCCAACTTAAAACAACTCTTAACATCGCTAAAATGTCTCAAGAAAATCCATCAATCACATAAGTTCAAGAATGAAAGCAATCTCAAAAACACAATTCAAGAACATCAAATTCTAACTCTTTAAGGACGAAAATCGCTGAATTAAACATGTTTGGCGCGTGGGTGAACTAACCCAACACTATGTGATCTCACATACCTTATAGGGATCACCCCCGACGAAATCCACAAGCTAAACTCGATGATTTTCTTGCTTCTCCTCCTCTTTTCTCTTCTCTAAAACCCTAACTCTTTTCTCAAAAGCGTAAACTGACTAAGATCAGTTTAGACCCCTAAGTAATTACCAAAAACGAATTAAAATAAAAGGGTAAGGAAAAGACCAAACTACCCTTCTAAAATTCGGATTGGACATTTCCTTAATCAAACAGCCAAACTTCCAAAGGGAATATTTCACTCATACGAACTCAGAATCGCACAAACTCGGTGGCCTTGGAAAGATTATTCCACGATCTTTCCTACGTTATCTGGAAAAACTACTAAATCATCATGAGCTAGAAGTTATGACCGTTTAAAGTTGACCAAAAACTCACTTATTCTAACTTAACAAAATTTTCCAGATGTTAGTTCTTTCCAAAAATGGCTATTTCCAATTATTGGCTTCTTCCTATTTATTTCAAATTGAGAGATGTTACAGTTATTGCAGTAGTTCTTAGTTTAATAAGTTTCTTAATTTTAGGATAATTTGAAGTTTAAATTTCTATTAGATAATTAGTTTGTTGAGATATTTTAGTTTGTTTTGAATTTTAAATTATGCAGATTTTGTCTTTTAAGTTGACTATTTAAAGCCCTCTTGTGATTAATAAAATTATAAAGAGACATTTCCAATCCCTTTTTGCTGCCGCATCTTTTAAAAAACCAACAATGTTGCTAGAGATTGAAGAGGGAATGGTGTTAGAATTGTGTATTAGGTGAAGAAATAACTAAGAATCCATGGAGATAACTTACCATGATGTTGTAGGACTTGTAAGAGAGGAGAGTGAAAAATAAGTTTGGGACGTCAAAAAATGAATGAAAATGAAGTGAGAATGACGAGCCCATCTGCGGAGCAATATGCTGGCCACATATTGGGGTATGCAGCCGCATATGCAACACAGTCCCTAATAGAATGTTTGGAAATTTTGGGCCAATATGTGCTTGAAAATGCGGCCCGCATATTAGAATATGAGGCGGCATATTTGCACAACATACTGCTTTGCAATCTTCAGGTAAAATGATCATAAGATTTTGCTCCAAACATGGATTGATGAACTGTTTGACTTGTTGGAAAGAAGACTCATCGAGCTTTAAATTGATAGGTCGAACACCCCCTAATTTCTTGTAGATTGGGAGATGCACACATTTGAAGTCAGACCATGTACGAGATCATTGTAAACAATCGACCGTAGTGTACTCTTCAATTTGATTTCTTGACTTTTAACCTTATTTTAACACTTCAAACAACTTTATATATTGGTTCCTTGATATATTTAGCCACTTACCATGTTCTCTCGAACTCAAAAAAATTCATTGGCGTATGACTAGTCATACTTTGGCATAGAGATATAGGGTGTTACACAAGCATTGTTCTTATGATTTGTATGATGAATGTACAGCAACTAAATAACTGCAGTTATAGGTTCTTGACTGCTGGATATGTGCAAGGGCAAACACTGTATCAAATGGACGGACACTGGGCAGATTCCTCATGAACTATTCAGCACTTGGTTCAGGTAGTCTAAGGTCACCGTCAATCACGACCTAGACCGTCGTGATTGGACAAAAATCACTGAATTAAACATGCTTGGCGCGAGGGTGAACTAACCCAACGCTATGTGATCTCACATACCTTGTAGGGATCACCCCCAACGAAATCCACAAGCTAAACTCGACGATTTTCTTGCTTCTCCTCCTCTTTTCTCCTCTTCTTTTCTCTTCTCTAAAACCCTAACTCTTTTCTCAAAAGCGTAAACTGACTAAGATCAATTTAGACCCCTAAGTAATTACCAAAAACGAATTAAAATAAAAGAGGTAAGGAAAAGACCAAACTACCCTTCTAAAATCCGGATTGGACATTTCCTTGATCAAACAGCCCAACTTCCAAAGGGGATATCTCACTCATACGAACTCGGAATCGCGCAAACTTGGCGGCGTTGGAAATATTATTCCACGATCTTTCCTATGATATCTGGAACTACTTCTAAGTCATCCTGATTTAGAAGCTATGGCCGTTTGAAGTTGACCAAAAAATCACTTATTCTAACTTAACAAAATTTTCCAGATTTTAATTCTTTCCAAAAATGGCTATTTCCAATTATTGATTTCTTCCTATTTATTTCAAATTACGAGATGTTACAATATCTCCCCCTTGGGAACATTCATCCTCAAATGAGATTAATCTTACTAAGCTAAGGGTGTAACATGCAACAATCAGTTCAAGCACCCACAAGCAATTGCAAATCAACATGCCAACTTATAAATAACTACTAAGGAAAGGACTAGTAACTTGATTTGGAACTGCTCCGAATTCGAAGAGATGTGGATATCTCTTCTTCATATCCTCCTCAGCTTCCCAAGTAGCTTCTTCGCCAAATTGGTTCATCCAAAGGACTTTGAATGATGTTACATCTTTTGTTTTCAACTTACGAACTTGGCGATCTAGAATCTGAACATGAATCTCTTCATAAGATAAACTATCCTTGATCCCAATATCTTCAGTTGGTATTATCAATGAAGGATCGCTCATGCACTTTTTCAACATGGAGACGTGAAATACCGGATGAACCGCTGCTAACTCTTGTGGTAGCTCCAACTCATAAGCTATTTTGTCAATCCTCTTGGAAATTCTGTAAGGACCAACATACCGGGGACTAAGCTTCCCCTTCTTTCCAAACCTCATAACACCCTTCATGGGTGAAACTTTCAAATACACCCAATCATCAACTTCAAACTCTAACTCTCTTCTCTTAACATCAATGTAGGATTTCTGACGACTCTGCGCCGTTTTCAACCTTTCTTGAATCACTTTCACCTTCTCCATAGCTTGATGAACCAAATATGGTCCTATCAACCCTGCTTCACCAACTTCAAACCATCTAATAGGAGATCTGCATCTTCTCCCATAAAGAGTTTTACAAGGAGCCATTTGGATGCTAGAGTGGTAACTACTGTTGTAAGCGAACTCAATAAGAGGTAGGTGATCATCCCATTTACCCTTGAAATCAATCACACAAACCCTCAACATATCTTCTAAGGTTTGAATAGTGCGCTCTACTTGCCCATCAGCCTGAGGATGAAAGGCAGTACTTAGGTTCACCTTTGAACCCAAGCCTTTCTAAAAAGATTTCCATAATTGGGGAGTAAATTGTGCACCTCTATCTAAAATGATGGAGACTGGGACTCCATGCAGTCTTACCACCTCCTGAGTATATAACCTGGCATAATCCTCCGTAGAATGGGTAGTCTTTACCGGCAAAAAATGGGTTGATTTAGTCATTCTATCGACAATCACCCAAATAGAAACATGTTGTCTGCGAGACCTTGGCAAGCCTGTGATGAAATCCATATTAATCATCTCCCACTTCCATTTCGGAAGTTCTATATTTTGAGCCAAACCACCGGGCCTTTGGTGCTCTACTTTAACTTGCTAGCAATTCGGACACTTAGCAACAAATTCTGAAATGCCCTTCTTCATACTACTCCACCAATAGACTTCTTTCAAGTCACAATACATCTTGGTGGAACCCAGATTAATGGAATATATGGAGCTATGAGCTTCCTCCATGATCCTCTCTTAGAGTCCATCCACCATTGGTACACACAACCTACCTTAATACCTCAATACACCATCTCCCCCTTGTTCAAAAGCTAATACTTTTTGCTTATGAAAATTTGCCTTCAATTCAAGCAAAATAGGGTCTTGGTCTTGCTTGCCTTTTACTTCTGACACTAATGATGACTCAGCCCCATTCATCACCATTACTCCTCCTTCTGTCGAATCCATAAGTCTGACTCCCAGGCGTGCAAGTCTATGCACATCTTTTGCTAACTCTCTCTTTTCTTCTTCAACATGGGCGGTACTACCCATGGACAACCTACTTAAGGTATCAGTAACAACATTAGTCTTACCTGGGTGGTAAAGAATACTCATGTCATAATCTTTGAGTAATTCCAGCCATCTTCTTTGTATGAGATTGAGCTCTTTCTGAGTAAACACATACTGAAAGCTCTTGTGATCGGTGAGCACATCCACATGAACACCATACAAATAATGACGTCATATCTTTAAAGAAAACACTACAACGGCTAACTCTAGACCATGAGTTGGGTAATTTTTCCCATGAATTTCAAACTGTCTGGAGGCATAAGCTATAACTGTCATTCTGCATTAATACACAACCTAAGCCAACTCTAGATGCATCACAATACATAACAAAACCTTGAGTACCTTCTGGTAAGGTCAATACTAGGGCAGTAGTCAACTTCTTTTTCAATTCCTGAAAGTTTTTCTCACAAACTTCAAACCATTGAAACTTCACTGTTTTTTAGTTAACTTAGTCAAAGGGGACGGAATGGATGAGAACCCCTCCACGAACCTTCTATAATAGCAAGACAAACCCAAGAAACTCTTAATATCAGTCGGAGATGTGGGTCTAGGCCAATTCTGCACTACCTCTATCTTTTGGGTATCAACTCTAATTCCATCACCAGAAACTATGTGGCCCAAAAATGCCACAAACTAAAGCCAAAACTCACACTTAGAGAACTTGGCATACAACTCCTTATCTTTCAAAGTATGAAGTACTATTTTGAGATGGCTAGCATGATCTTCTTCATTCCTTGAATAGATTAGTATGTTATCAATGAAAACGATAACAAACATATCTAAATAAGGTTTGAAGACTCTATTCATAAGGTCCATGAACGTTGTTAGGGCATTAGTTAAACCGAACGACATGACCAGAAACTCATAATGACCATAACAGGTCCTGAATGTTGTCTTTGGAATATCACATTCCCTAACTTTCAACTGATGGTAGCCTGATATGAGGTCAATTTTTGAGAAACAGGAAGTACCCTGAAGCTGATCGAAAAGATCATCAATTCTCGGAAGAGGATACTTATTCTTGATGGTAGCCTTATTCAACTGACGATAATCTATACACATCCTAAGGGAACCATCATTCTTTCTCACAAGCAAGATCAGAGCGCCCCAAGATAAGACACTTGGTCGAATGAAGCCTTTATCTAGGAGATCTTGCAACTGCTCCTAAAGCTCTTTCAACTCTGTTGGTGCCATTCTATATGGTGGAATAAAGATAGGAAGAGTTTCTGGAATGATGTTTATGCCAAACTTTATTTCTCTCTCAGGAGGGACTCCGGGTAGATCATCTAGAAAGACTTATGTAAACTCTTGTGCTATAGGAACTGACTAGATGGGAGGTATCTCAACACTAGAGTCATTAACTCGGACTAAGTGATAGATACAACCCTTCGAAACTAACTTTCTCGCCTTAAGTTATGAAATGAAACGACCCTTAGGCACTGCTGAACTACTACTCCACTCTATGACTGGCTCATTAGGAATCTGAAACTTGACAACTCGAGTTCTACAATCTATTGATGCATAACAGGCATGAAGCCAGTCCATACCTAAAATGACATCAAAATCCATCATGTCTAACTCCACTAAATTAGCCATGGTTTTCTTGTGATTGATGGAAATGGGACAATCACGATAGACTTTTTTTGCTAGAATAGACTCCCCAACAGGTGTAGAAACACAGAAGGGTTCACCAAGTTTCTCAGGAAGAACATCAAACTGGCTTGCAACATAAGGGGTTACAGAATATAAACTTGCTCCAGAGTCTAGCAAAGCATAAACATCAGAAGTAAAGACTTTGAACCCACCAGTGACAACATCTGGAGAGTTCTCTTGCACTTGGCGACAAGTGATCGCATAGAGGCAGTTTGCTCCTCCGACAATACCGAAAGTAGCTCCTCTAGGTGCTGCCCTGTCTAGTGGAGCAACTGATGAATATTAGGCCCTATTGCCCTAATTTCCACTACCTTGCCTATTCTTAGGACACTATTTCATGAACTGACCCTCTTGCCCACACTTGAAACAACCTGACTAGCCATCACGACACTTACCTAGGAGGATTGTACCACACCTAGCACATGCAGAAGCCCAGTTGCCTCCTTGCGCCACACTACCTTGAGACCGTGCAGGTCTAGCTCTAAAGTTCTGCGGATTCTGGCCATTATACTCACCTTTGTTTCTAGGTGCAGGTGCACTTGCAGATGATAGAGCAGGTCCCTTTTGCTTTTGTTGAAAGAACGAACGGTTCACATTACTTTTCTGCTGTCCAGACTCATTTCATGTCTTAGCTTTCTTATTTCTAAACTCTTCCCTGTCCCTCATCTTTTCTTCCTCAACCTGCTGCACATAAACCATCAACCTTGATATGTCTATGACACCTATCAGCATCGCTGCCCTGCCCTCTTTGCTTGATAGACGGGACAACCCAGCAACAGACAAGCTCATTCTACTCCTCATGTCCTTAACCATTTCCGGAGCATAACAAGATAGTTAGGTGAACTTCAACCCATACTCATGAACACTTAGAGAATCCTGCTTAAGTGTAAGAAATTCTTGTACCTTAGCCTCTTTCAATTCTCAGGGAAAGAAACGCCCCAAGAAAGCCTCCTCAAAACAGGCCTAACTCGCAAGTGGTGCATCCTCAGCTCTACCCCCCTTCCACTGGTCAAACCAAGTCCTAACAACATTCTTCAGTAGGTATGCAGCTAGCTCAACTCTCTCAGTATCAGCAACATGCATCACATCAAATACCTTTTTCAACTCTTCAATAAAGTTCTTCGGATCCTCAGTAGTGCTCGAACCAGTGAAACTTGGAGGATTCATCCTCAAGAACTCATGAATCCTCGAAGTGTCAGCCGCTTCCTGCCTAGCTCCTCTTTGTTGTCCAAGTTAGTCACAGCTTGGCTCAACATCCGAATAGCCTCACGAAACTCAGCATTAGTAACTTATCCTTGAGGTTGCACTTGAGGTGCATTTGGTAACTCTTGTTCCTCAACATGGATTGATGAACTGTTTGACTTGTTGGAAAGAAGACTCATAGAGCTTTAAATTGATAGGTAGAACACCCCCTAATTTCTTGTAGATTGGGAGATGCACACGTTTGAAGTCAGACCATGTACGAGATCATTGTAAACAATCGACCGTAGTGTACTCTTCAACTTCTTGACTTTTAACCTTATTTTAACACTTCAAACAACTTTATATATTGGTTCCTTGATATATATAGACACTTACCATGTTCTCTCAAGCTCGAAAAAATTCATTGGCGTAAGGCTAGTCATATTTTGGCATAGAAATACAGGGTGTTACTCTAGCATTTGTTCTTATGATTTATATGATGAATGTAAAGCAACTAATACCTGCAGTTATAGGTTTTTCACTACTGGATATATGCAAATGCAAACACTATATCAAATGGACGGACACTGGGCAGATTCCCGATGAACTATTCAGCACATGGTTCAGGTAGTCTAAGGTCACCGTCAGACACAACCCAGACTGTCGTGATTAGCACCCACACTAACCCTCCGATGGGAGAATCATTACTACAACTCAAACCAAGAACCTAAACCAAAACTAAGGCATTAAACTACGAAAACAGATTAAATAACTAATTAATGAAGTTCTCATAAACTTCAACAAGAAATCTAAAGAACTATACTAAGCAAATGCGGAAGAAACAACCTAGAACTTGAAATTCAATGTACCAAAACTACTAAAGAAATAACAAGTCTAAACATGAAAGGTCACAACCCCAACTAATCAACTAATCAGCTAACTAAAACAAATGTCTAATTCCGAAAATGGTGGACATAGACGAAAGAGAATTTCATGGCAGGCCGGAAGATTTGGCTCACCCTTGAATTCGATGCAACGATCTCTAATCTCCTAAGCGAGGTCTGTCAATAACCGCTTGAAGATGCCCTGTACTCAACAAAAATAAAAGCAAGTGCAGAATCAGTACACAACCACAGTGTACTGGTAGGATCACGCGGCTATCTCACTAGTATAACATAAGCAAGTCAAACAACATTATAATCACATGCATATATGTCAACATCTACAATATTATCAACATGCTCATCAGTATACAATTATCACAAATCATTGGTCCTCCCACGGAACCCAAACCCAAACAGCTAGAATACCGGAATGTGGTACCCGATACCAATGTTATGTCAGAACGTGGAAACCGATCCCATATTTATGCCATAACGTGGCAACCGATCCCAGTTAGTTATGCCGAAACGTGGTAATCGATCTCATTCAAACACCACAATCACAATCACAAGTACATCATCAAGATCATACATTTACATCATGATTTCATGGCAATCATCATTTATCTATCTCATTTACAACAAGTGTGATCAACATTGCAACATTCATACATATACAAGTATCAAAATGAAGCAAGAACAAACAAACATCACACAATCATAGAATCAAAACCATCACCTATCTCGAAACAAGCTGGAAGCCCTAAGAAACTTGATCCTTCCCTTTGCGGATTCGTTTCGCTTGTTCTTGGTCTACAATCAATCAATATAATGCAGGAATCAATAACCATTATTAATTACTCGGATTACTAACAATTATAAAAAACCCTAAATCAACCCATATTCCCTAAATATCCAATTTAGGGTTGTTTCCACCATAGATTCAAGATCAAAACCCTCCCCCATAAACATTAACCCATTCTATTTCGTTCTACGGTTCGAAAAATGGATTCGGGGAGTTAAAAACTTACCTTTAGCCTCAAGAATGGTGAAAAACGGGTAGAAATAGCCTGGGGTACGTTCCTTAGCTCTAAAAGTCGAAAAGTGCTAAATAAGGTCGTTTAAGGGTTTATTAAAACTTTAAGTCGCCTATGGCCGCCACAGCAGCCCTCATCCCATTGTAGCAGTGGCGCCAGAGCAACACCTTTCCCCGCCACAATGGCATTTTCAAACCAGTGAGCGATTATTATTTTAAGTCCCGTCTCGCTCGCCACATCGGCCAAAGTGGCAAAAACACCCGCCAAAGCGACCAAAACGAAACAAAATGCTATTTTTAAGAATTCCAAATCCCTATTCCACAACACACATTTAATCAACGATGCTCAGAAAATACCTTTCATGCTAAGATCAATTCCCGGAGATCTACTCATCCAAATTCAATTCCGTAAAGTCGTAGGGATTCCTTAACGAGTTATCTAACCACTCATGCAATCAAAACCACAATTAATTCAGTCGATTGTTACTAGATTTCCCCACACCTCAATTACTCTAATTTCATCCAAATCTGGACAAGGTTGGTAAAATTCTAATACTACAAAAAAGTTTTTTCAGCACCAAATTTATCCAGTTGGCATTTCTATAACGACGGAACCCGGTTGTTACAATAGATATCAATTTACCCATCACTCGTACCCAAGTGACAAAACTTAGGAAAAGTGGGCTAATGAAAGAATGAAGTAGTACCTGATTCGACGAACAATTGGCGGTACATGTCTCGTATGTCCCTCTCAGTTTCCCATGTAGCTTCTTCAACTGGACGATGCTTCCATTGAACCTTCACGGACTTAATATCCTTGGTCCTCAACTTACACACATCACGATCAAGAATAGCAATCGGTTCTTCCTCATATTGAAGGTCTTTGTCTAACACAATTGAGTCTCACTTAATGATATAATCTCTATCACTATGATATCTCTTCAACATAGACACATGAAATACCGAATGAACACTAGATAGATTTGGAGCTAAAACCAATTTATACGCCACCGGTCCCACACATTCAAGAACCTCAAAGGGACCAATATATCTAGGACTTAGCTTACTTTTCTTACCAAATCTCATCACCCCTTTCATGGGTGATACCTTAAGAAGAACATTCTCACCAGTATAAAATTCCATGTCTCTTACCTTATAATCCGCATACTTCTTCTGTCTACGCTGGGCTGCTAGAAGCTTAGCTTGACTACTCCTCACCTTATCTTGAGCATCCTTCACTAAATCAACCCCTAAAGGTTTCACATCTCCAGCCTCAAACCAAGCTATGGGTGATCTACATCCCCTCCTATATAATGCTTCAAATGGTGCCATATCAATATTGGAGTGATAACTATTATTATAGGAGAACTCACACAAAGACATGAATTTATCCCAATGCCCTCCAAAATCAATCACACATGCCCTCAACATATCTTCCAACACTTGAATGGTCCTCTCTGATTGTCCATCCGTCTGTGGATGAAAGGTTGTACTAAAAGTGAGTTGGGTGCCCAATTCATCATGCAATTTCCTCAAAAACTTGGAAGTGAATTAGGTACCACGATCTGAGATGATAGAAAGAGGCACTCCATGCAATCTCACTATCTCTTTCACATAAATCTTAGGCAATTGCTCAGCATTATAATTTATCCTTACCGAAATAAAATGGGCTGACTTGGTTAATCTATCAACCACTACCCAAATAGAATCAAACTTCCCCAAAGTCTTAGGTAGACCAACCACAAAATCTATAGCTATTATTTTCCACTTCCATTTCGAAATTGACATTCTCTAAAATAAACCTGCAGGCCTTTGATGTTCATACTTCACTTGTTGACAATTTTGACACTTAGCCACAAACTCCTCTATGTCTTTCTTCATGCCCGACCACCAATAAATTCGTTTCAGATCTCTATACATTTTGGTCACACCCTGATGAATAGAATATTGCGAACCATGAAATTCTGCCAACAATTTTTGAATCAAGTCATCAACTCGAGGAAGACAAATCCTCCATTTGAGTATACCATCCACATCAAGAGTGGTCTCTTGTGCCTTACCATTCGCCATCTTCTCCTTGAGTTCGTTCAAATTTTCATCCTCAAATTATTTGGCCTTGATCTCCTCAATGAATGTGGCCTTAACTTCAATGCTAGCTAACACCCCGCCTCTTTCAGAGATGCCCAACTGCATGAGCTTAGACTCCAAGGTCTGAATTTCTTTGGCCAAAGGTCGCTTGCTTACACTCAAGTAAGCTAAACTACCCATACTTACCATTTTTCGACTCAAAGCGTCTGCCACGACATTAGCCTTACCCGGATGGTATTCAATGGTCACATCATAATCTTTAAGTAACTCCATTTATATTCGTTGTCTAAATTCAGATTCTTTTAAGTGAACACATGATGCAAACTACGATGATCAGTAAACACTTCACTCTTAACACCATAAAGATAATGCCGCCAAATCTTAAGAGCAAATACTACTACCGCCAATTCTAAATCATGGGTTGGATAATTTCTCTCATGCACCTTCAATTGGCGCGACGCATAGGCTATAACATTTTTATCCTGCATTAACACAGCGCCCAATCCAGAATGAAAAACATCACAATAAACAATAAAATCTTTACCTTCCATCGGTAATGCTACGATAGGTGCGGTGGCAATAGAAGCAAAATTCTTTACAAATCGATAATAGTAGCTAGCGAGCCCCACAAAACTCCTAACTTCCGTCACAAAGCTAGGCCAAACCCAATTTTTAACCACCTCAATCTTTTGAGGATCTACCATTACCCCTTCATTCGAAACTACATGACCCAAAAACGCAACAAAAGTCGACCAAAATTCACACTTAGAAAATTTAGCATATAACAATTGTTTCCCAAGAACACCCAGAACAACACGAAGATGGTCAGCATGCTCTTCCTCACTTTTCGAATAGGCCAAAATATCATTAATGAAAACTATCACAAACGAATCAAGAAATGGTTTGAACACCTCATTCATCAAACTCATAAAAGTTCCAGGCGCATTAGTCAACCCAAAGGACATGACTAGGAATTCATAGTGCCCATAGCCAGTCCTAAACGCTGTAGTGGGCACATCTTTAGGCCTAATTTTTAATTGATGGTAACCAGACCTTAAATCAATTTTAGAGAAGACTGATGCACCTTGCAATTGGTCGAAAAGATCATTTATTCGAGGCAAAGGATACTTGTTTCGAATAGTGACCCTATTCAATTGCCGGTAATCTATACACATTCTCATACTACCATTTTTTTTCTTCACAAACAAAGCTGGGGCACCCCATGGGGAAGCACTAGGTCGAATGAATCCATTATCAAGAAACTCTTGGATTTGAGCCTTAAGCTCTCTTAATTCTGTCGGAGTCATATGATATGGATGGATAGAAATGGGACGTGTACCAGGTTCCAAATCAATACAAAAATCTATATCTCTATCCAAAGGCATACCAGGCAAATCAATTGGGAACTCTTCTCTAAATTTCGATACCACAGGAATAGACTCAATAGATGGAGACTCAACCTCAACATCCCGGATATGAGCCAAATAAGCTAAACAACCCTGCCCTACCAGTTTCCTAGCCCGAATAGAGGATATGATCTTAGCTTGCTTAGGCTTGTACACCCCTTCCCACTCTAACTTTTCCCTTCCCAGAATTTCTAAAGTTACAGATGATATACCGTGAGTTTACGGTATTTCTAATACATTTCACTTACAAGTTGTGTGTGTCTAGGGCCTTTTTATATTGGTTTTTATGTGTTTTTACCATGTTTTGCAGGAAAGGTGTTCAGGCGCGGAAGTATAGAGACAGCTGAAAGAAATGCAGAAACAGGGCGTTCACGGAGGTGATCTACGGACCGTAGGTCCATCCACGGTCCGTAGGTGATGACCGTAGATCAGCAGGCATGGTATTGAGGGCTAATCAGGGAAATCTGACTAAGTGTGGAACCACGGTACCCATTGACAGTCCGTAGATTAATCTACGAACCGTACTGTTGATCCGTAGAGTGATACTGCGAGGGTTCCAGTACCTGATTTTTGAAGATTCTAAGTATGGAGCTACGAAGGGGATTGACGGACCTGGGTCGATCTAGGTCCGTACTGCTGGTTCGTCGTTTGCTTCAGAGAAGCTGATTTTTGGAAGCTGAAATATTTTCTAAGTCCCGATTGACGGAAGGGACTTACGGACCGTAGATCCATGGACGGTCCATAAGTCGGTCTCGTGGATTGAAAACGCGTACCTGAACAAAATTTTCCTTAATTTGTTTCCTTTTTTATTTAGGATTTGTTTTCTATAAATAGGACATGTAAACCTCGTTTTTGGGGGTTAGACACTATTATTCTAGTTTTACTTTGTAACTTTGGAGATTAATTTGCAACTCTAGCAATTATTGATTTCCCAAGTTCGTTTTGAAGATTTTGGCTTTGCAATTCAAGTTAAATTTCTGGATTTATTATTCTCCTAACGTAAGTTCATGATTTCTTCATCTACAATTATGAATTGTGTTCTAGCCAATATGAATAACTAAATCCATAACTAGGGTTATGGGAACCATGATCGTTTAACAAAGTATGAATAGTAAATAAGCAATTCTTGAATAGTGTGTTGCATGTATTGATAATTCTTTCGTTTAGAAGTCTTTTTAACGGTGGCCAATGTTAGAACTCACCTTGTTACTATTTGCCGGACCAAGGAGGTAATTAACAAGAAAAGAATTATCAACATAGATTTAGTGTGATACTATCTAAGAGGCTAGTGTCGATTGGTGCGAAGTAATAACTGAGCCAAACATCGATTATGATGTCTAATATGAGGTAAAGGTAAGGGTTAGTAAATTATACACACGTAGCCGGACCAAGGTGCGGGGTGAAATTTTCTAGATGCCGGACCAAGGATTTAGAGATACCTAACTTATCACTTTGCATGTAATACACTAGAAAAGGATTGTTATTACTAGGATTACTGCGTTATGAGATTGTGGGGAACACGTATACCCTAGTTATTTATCTTATCTTGATAACAACCAAAGTTGAGTTTGATTATTGATTACTTATTAAGTTCTTACTATTTGTTTCACACAAGCACAACCCCCATTTTATTACCTGTTTCTGGAAATAATTTGACTAATTGAATATAATTGTCAGTTAAAGTAAAGTCTAAACCATTTTCCTCGTGGGATCGATCCCAACCTACAAGTTGGGTTCTTTACTTGATAACGATCGCTTATACTTCTGTAAGGAGGTGTAATTTGAGCGTATCAATAGACTTAGTATTATAATTTAACACAACATAATAGGGGGGGCAACCAAGTCATGCCTAAGATAATATCATAATCAAAAATATCCAAAATCACCAAATCAGCCCACGTCTGAAAACCCATAAACAAAATAGGACAAGCACGATAAACATGGGTGACTATGACTGACTCTCCAACTAGGGTAGAAACATGGATAAGGGCATCAAGTACACAAATCATATCAAACTCGGAGGAAAATCGCATAGATACATAAGAATAAGTAGAGACCGGATCAAATAACACGTTAGCGATCTAGTCAAGGACAAGAATAGTACATATGATCACCGTGTCAGATGTTTTTGCCTCATTCTTACCCGGAAAGGCGTAACATTGAGCCCTATCATCTTGACGAACCACCTCCCTGCCTGGTTGCACATTACCTCTGCTCGCATTACCATTACCATTTCCTCTACCTCCACGGCCTCGCTGATTACCTCTTCGCCAACCTTGTGGACGCCCTCAACCATTATTACCATTCCTCGTGAGTACCACTGCTCTAGACTTCTGTTGCGCAAAATCTAACACACATGGGTGGGGGCAATCTCTCCTCATATGTCCAAGTTCTCCACAGTTATAACATATACGATCAAAGGATGGTTTGTTGCCCGCTGAAGGCGCGCCTCCTTGGCTATCCTGAAAATTATAAGATGGAGTTCCCGAATAATTACTTATAGATGCGGGCATAGCGGACTGAATTGGCTTGGCCGCAAGCGTTGGCCTTCCGGATCCCCTAGCATAAGAACCTTGAAAGTTACCCAAGTTCTAAGCCCTTTTTGCCAACGCCTTGACTTGACCGTCTCGCCTTACCCCCTCCACTTTCTTAACATAGTTTGTCACCTCATTAAAACTCCTCCCTGCAGAAGTCATATAAACAGATAATACTTGGAATTCAAACCTCTAATAAATAACCAGATCCTTTCCTCTTCAATAGTAACCAACTGCGTAGCATATCTGGATAAAGCATAGAACTTGGCCTCATAAGCAGCCACAGACATACCACCTTGCTCTAAGGCCATAAACTCATCCTTCTTGCGATCCCTCAAAGTTCTAGGCACATATTTTTCTAGAAACAAAGCATGAAATTGGGTCCAAGTAAGTGGAGGTAAAGTAGAAGATCTACATTCCATATAAGCTCTCTACCATTACTTGGTCTCACCTTGAAGTTGAAAGGACACGAACTCAACCCCATGTTGGTGAACAATACCCAATTTATGCAGCCTCTCATAACAGTCTAAGATAAACTCATAAGTATCTTCAGTCTCAGAACCAAGAAATATCGGCGGCTTAAGCTTCAAAAACTTAGTCAACATGTCATGCTCATTTCCCGTCATAATAGAACCCAACAAAGGACGGAAAAAAACATCATTACCTCCCATTCCACCCGTTTTTGGCACAGTGCTAGCAACAGGGGGATTAGTGGGAGCTTGAGTTGCTTGGCCAGATGGAAGCACTCCAGGACCAGCCAATCTTTTCAAGAACGACATGATTTGTTGAGCTAACACTGGGTCCAAATGAGGAGTACTTGTAGTTCCAGTCGGTACCTCTTACTCTTGTCCAATCTCTTCAACATCCTCAACATCCACATTCTCCTCTATCTCTTCATGTTGCGCCGGAGGGTTCTCATTCGTAGGCACGTTCTCAGCAGGTACCTCATTCACGACTGGTGCTACTCTTCCACGACTTCTACCCCTGCCTCGATCGCGACCTGTCGCTACAGGTTTCTCAACCGAAGCATTGACGGGAGTTGCGGGCCTGACGCTGTTGAATCTAGTATTAACCATCTGCAGACAGAAGAGTTAAGGAGGTTAGATACCAATTTGAATCGCAGATACCAATAGGAATCAAGTTATAGCACGAAATGAGACAAGAGAAAAATAGAGAGATTTCCTAAAGTCCTATAGTCTCTCGAAGAAAAGTAAAGGTGTCCCCGTACCGTTCTGGGAGACTCTATTAGACTCATTTCGGAACATCGAGATCAATGAACCTACGCTCTGATACCAATTTGTCACGACCCAGACAATCGTGATTGGCACCCACACTAACCCTCAGGTGGGAGAACCATTACTACAACTCAAAACAAGCAACTAAACCAAAACTAAGGTATTAAACTACGAAAATAGATTAAATAACTAATTAATTAAGTTCTCATAAACTTCAACAAGAAATCTAAAGAACTATACTAAAAAAATGCAGAAGAAACAACCTAGAACCTGAAAGTCAATGTACCAAAACTACTAACGAAATAACAAGTCTAAACAGGAAGGGTCACAACCCCAACTAATCAACTAACTAAAACAAATGTCTAAGTCTGAAAATGGTGGACATAGACGAAAGAGAATTTCATGGCAGCCCGGAAGATTTGGCTCACCCTTGAATTCGATGCGATGATCTCTAATCTCCTAAGCGAGGTCTGTCAATAGCCACTTGAAGATGCCTTGTACTAAACAAAAATAAGAGCAAGTGCAAAATCAGTACACAACCACAGTGTACTGGTAGGATCACGCGGCTATATCACTAGTGTAACATAAGCAAGTCAAACAACATTATAATCACATGCATATATATCAACATCTACAATATTATCAACATGCTCATCAATATACAGTTATCACAAATCATTGGTCCTCTCACGTAACCCAATCCCAAACAGTTAACATATCAGAACGTGGTACCCGATCCCAATGTTATGCCAGAACGTGGCAACCGATCCCATATTTATGTTGGAATGTGGCAACCGATCCCAGTTAGTTATGTCACAACGTGGCAACCGATCCCATTCACACACCACAATCATAATCACAAGTACATCATCACGATCATACATTTACATCATGATTTCATGGCAATCATCATTCATCTATCTCATTTACAACAAGTGTGATCAACATTGCAACATTCATACATATACAAGTATCATAATGAAGCAAGAACAAACAAATATCACACAATCATAGAATTGCAACCATCACCTACCTCGAAACAAGCTTGAAACCCTAAGAAACTTGATCCTTTCCTTTTCGGATTCGTTCCGCTTGTTCTTGTTCTACAAATAATCAATATAATGCGGGAATCAATAAACAATTATTAATTACTCGGATTACTAACAATTCTAGCAAATCCTAGATCAACCCATGATCCCAATTTCCAATTTAGGGTTGTTTACACCATAGATTCAAGATCAAAACCCTCCACCATCAACATTAACCCATTCTATTTCGTTCTACAGATCAAAAAATGGATATAGGGAGTTAAAAGCTTACCTTTAGCCTCAAGAATGGTGAAAAACGAGTAGAAATCGCCTGGGGTTCGTTCCTTAGCTCTAAAAGTCAAAAAGTGCCAAATAAGGTCGTTTTGGGGTTTATTAACGACTTTAAGTCGCGTCTGGCCCACCACAGCGGCCCTCATTCCGCTGTGGCGACGGCGCCAGAGCAACACATTTCCCCACCACAGCGGCATTTTCGAACCAGTGAGCAATTACGATTTTAAGTCCCGTCTCGCCCGCCACAGCGGCTACCACCCCGCCACAGCGTCCCCGCCAAAGTGGTAGAAACGCCCGCCAAAGCGGCCAAAACGAAACAGAATGCTATTTTAAAGAATTCCAAATCCCCATTCCACAACACCCCTTTAATCAACGACGCTCAAAAAATACCTTTCACGCTAAGATCAATTCCCAGAGATCTACTCATCCAAATTTAATTTCGTAAAGTCGTATGGATTCCTTAACGAGTTATCTAACCACTCATGCAATCAAAACAATAATTAATTCACTCGATTGTTACCGGATTTCCCTACATCTTAACTACTCCGATTTCGTCCAAATCTGGACAAGGTTTGGAAAATTCTAATACTACGAAAAAGTTTTTCCAACCTCAATTTTCCCCCCATTGGCATTTCTATAACGACGGAACCCGGTCGTTACACCGTCTCATGCCAAGTATAAGCATCTGATCATACTAACAGCAACAACATACCTAGTGTAGTCCACAAAGTATAAGCATCTGATCATGGAATTGTTTCTGTCACGTGTCAGAAACATGCTGAAACCATAATCGGGTTGATGTTGTGCATCCAACACAGTTTTCCTCTCAAATCTCTTACTTCACTATCGTAATGGATTTAAGTGTTTTGTAAGTGCATGGCATTGTCATTCTAATGCTATTGAGAGGCTTGAGATACTATTTGGTCTGTGGTAATTTTTTAGAAATGGTGGAGCACTAGACATAAAAAAAATAATTTATGGATTTCATAATATTTGATGGAGGGAAATGTGTGTTTAATGGAATAGATTGGCAATGCAATTGAGAAGTTTGGGATACTAAACTTTAGTATGAGTATATATGAAGTGTCAAAGATGAAAATCTTAACTTTTTGGATTCTTTGTATATTCTACTTTTATATTACCAGGTTACTGGACTCTGTTTAAACCGTTAACAAGTTGCTACAAAAAGAGAAGTCTAAGCAGTGATATTTTCCCAAGATGAAGAGAAGGATAGCATAGTGGAAATGGCTTTCCAGTTCCAACCATGAGATTTAGAGTTTAGGTCACCAATGGAGTAAATTGGGAAAACTCCACTGTTTGGCTTCTGGCTAGTGGGGTTTACCGTAACAATAAAAGAACCAGTGATTTTTGCTGCACTGGAATACCCGTGACACTATATTTATACCACCCATCTTCTAGCCGGCTTTGAAATACTTGGTACATCTCAGCAGATTTAATATCTCTGCAGTAGTTTTATTGGATATATATTTCTTTCTATTATGAAGTGTTCTTGACTTGGTGGCTCTGCTATTTAATCCACACATTAAGAATGCTATGTCAAATACGAACGAAGAAACTTCTGTCCTATAAGCCTAATAGGCAACATTTACAAGATTATTTCAAAAGTCTTGACTTAGAGGCTGAAGAGGGCGACGGAAAAATTGGTAGTTTATCAACAAATGGCATTCGTAAAAGGATGGCAAATATTGGATGCGATACTAATAGCCAATGAAGCAGTAGACTCAAGACAGAAACAGGAGAAGCCTGACATAAAGCGTTTGGCCTTGTGAACTGGAACTTCTTACTAAACATGTTACAACAAATGCGATTTGGAGTGCAATGGATTAAATGGTTGAGATCCTGCATATCTATTGTCAGATTCTCAGTCATCATCAATGGTTCTCTGGAAGGATTCTTTCTTGCTCAGTTACTGACAGAGTGACCCCCTGTTACCTTTCTTTTCATAATAGCCATGGAAGCTAAGGTTTGAACAGCATGGTCAAAACAACCAAACTAAATGATTAGATTAAAGGCTTTGAGGTAGCCATGAATGAACACAACAATCAGGAGATTACACATCTTCAATATGTTGTTGACACCTTGATCTTCTGTGATGCAGAAGTGGAACAATTGAGAATTTTGAGAATTATAATGGTTCTCTTTGAAGGAATTTCTGGGCTGCATATTAATTGAAGAAAGAGTCATCTTTTCCCAATAAATGAAGTATCAAACGTGAAGTGCTTGACACTGATCCTGGGGGGAGAGGTGGGGACTCTTCCCACTACTATCTAGGCATGCAGCTGGGGGCCAAGTGAAGATCTACTGGAATATGGAACAATGTCCGGGAGAAATGTGAGAAAAAGCTCTCAAGATGGAGGTGCCAATATTCTGTATTAGACTCACTGCCAACCTATATAATGTCCCTTTTTATCATTCCTGTGGGAGTCGCTCAAAGACTGGACAACATAAGAAGGAACCCTCTGTGGCAAGGTAAAAAAGAAAAAAGGGTCTATCACCTGGTTAAGTGGAAAGAGGTAATTCTCAGCAAGGCTCATGGTGGATTGGAATTAGAAACTTGATGAATCACAGAAAATCACTCAAATTGAAGTAGTTATGACTTATGGAGGTACTCCCAAGACCCTCAAAGTTTATGGAGCATGGTGATTAAAGCCATATATGAGATAGAAGACAACTGGATCGCTAAACCAATCAGCTCAACTTATGGAGTTAGTCTTTGGAGGTCTATAAAGATATTATGGCCAAGTCTAAGAAACCAAGTCTCTATCGGAGTGCTAAATGGTAGACTTACATCCTTTTGGAATGATATTTGGCTGTGGAATGGAGCTCTAAAAGATTTATTCTGTCATATATGCTCTAACTCATCACCAACAGAGATTCATAGCTGAAATGTGGTCACCTCAAGGTTGGGAACTGATATTTAGAAGAGACTTGAACGAATGGGACATGAATAGAATGATTGAGTTCTACAAACAACTGGATAATTTCCCAGGAACTCAGAATGGAGATGGCAAGGACATAGTAGTGGAAAATTCAGTGTTAGTGTAGCCTACAAAATGATAAACCAATGGAGAACTCAAGTCACCAACTGGCCCTGGAAACATATTTGGAAGACCAAGACACCATACGAAGTTGCACGCTTCTGATGGTTATTGGCAAAAGAAGTTGTGCTCACACATGGAAATTTAAGCAAGAAGAAGTGAACTCGCTGCTCAAGATGTTTTCATTGTGAAAAGGAGGTGGACATAGCTAACTCACCTATTCTTGCACTGTAGGATAACTAATCAGTTATGGAAGATCTTCATTAATCTCATAGGCATAGCCTGGACAATGCCTAGAAAGATTATTGAAGCTCTATTTAGTTGTCTTAGATGGGTCCCTGCTTGCATTTGATGGGAAATTTGGAAAGGAAGTGACTCTAGATGCTTTGAGAACAGCAGCCACGCAGTGCAGAAGATCTAACTTTAACTGTTTTAAGCTCTTCTGTTTTTGGTGCAACCAAATCTACTCTGAGAATACTATATATATCCTAGACACATTAGGTTGCTGTTAGAGTAGTAGAATGGTTTTGCTCACTTGTATATATGGTTTCAGTACAATCCATGTACTGTTTTGTGTCTAATACATACATGTAACCTTTATCGAAAAAACAAAAAAAAAAAAAATAAACGAAATATTCTCCTAAGCTGACTGGGGCTCTGTTAATACATTTCTTCTAGTTTTATAATAAGATTTAAGAGTTGACAGTGGAGTGTTCTGTTTTTTCCTCATTACATGCATTGTTAGTTGCCAAATTTCCATACTATTGATTGTGAGTTCATGTTTTTAGATTTTGGAGTGCCCTACATGCTTAATGGTTTTCATCAGGTGGCTCCATACAATACTTTTTACCTTCAACTGGAGTAGCACCTAAATGGAGTTGGTCATCAACAAATGGGATGAACCCATGGCTCTTGGCGTTGTCGATCCCCATGATTCACTGTCACATCCTGCAGGTGTCTCTGATGTGCAGACTGAATCTGCCAGCCATGTAGACCCTGATCAATTCATTAACTTTCTGGTATGTTTGTACAAACTAGAGACAAGTTCATATTTTGAGTTTCATTTTCCAATTCCCACAGTATTGCTTCCATTTCCGTTTGTGTTTCCCCGTTGTTAGTTTGCCGAAACTAGAGACAAGTTCATATTTTGAGTTTCATTTTCCAACTCCCACAGTATTGCTTCCATTTCCGTTTGTGTTTCCCCGTTGTTAGTTTGCCGAAACTGAGCTCCCTATTCTCTCGAGAAAAAAAAAAGTTTGCTGAAATCTGTTGCTCTGATGACTATTTTCTTATTAAATTGCTTTTACATGCTAATATGGATATATTTCCATACTGGTCTGAAGGTGAGCAATCTGGGTCAACAAAAGACAATCCATTCCCTTTACCTGATGCTTTCCTGGCATCGAAGCAGAGAAATGTATGATGAAAAAAACTAACTCATCTTTTTTATTGTAATAATTTATAATGTGTGTTTACTATGGCATCATTGTTCTTATATCTTCACTAAAGTTCATTCCATGTTCTAGTGGTTTAGTTGAATTGTCGAACTTTTACCAAATCACCATTCATACTTGTCCTTTCAGCGTAACAACTTGGAAGGTCTTAAGCAGATTTTGCGGGAAGCTGACCTTGAAGAGAGGGATTAAAATTTATGATACAAAATAACGGGGGAACATTAATTACAAGAGACGGGGTAATATTTTTTAAGCATCTTACTTATACATCAGTACAAACTATTAAATTTGAAACAAAAGGAAGACAAACTAGTATATCTCCAAACACTTCTGAAAATGATAGTTCACAGATATATTGTAAAAATTGCAAAGATAAAAGCCAATGTTGTAAAGATTTAGGCCAAACAAAACAATACGAGGAAGAAGAAGAATATGATATAAGAGAAAAAGATTATACTCTAATAGAAGTAGAAAATGAATTCTATAATTTTCAAACGGGAATCAACAGGATAGGTACAATTAGAAGTCCTAAGGACTTAGAAAACATAGTAAGAATATTAGACGAGATGGAAATAATAGGAGAAAAACCTTTAAAATACTGGGAAAATAATAAAGTAGTATGTAAATTAAACATCATAAACCCTGAATACATAATAAAAACAGCTGCCATTGAAGCAACTAATCAAGACTTGGAAGACTTTAGCGTTAAAAACAACAGAATTAATTGAAAAGATTACAAAACAAGTCAAAATAGTAACAACTGAAGTTATTGAGTTAAAAAAGACGATACAACAACTAGAAGATAAACTCCTTTCATGAACGATCTATGCCAAGAACCATCCTATACAAAAGCCTTAAAATTTGCAGGAAGTATCCAACCAGATCCACAAGGATTGTCTGACCACCAACCTTCAAGTAAATCAGATCAAATAATTATTAAACAGAATAACACTATAATAGTATTACTGATAGAATTAAATAAAAAATTAGATAAAATAATTAAAGAAAAAGAAGTTATAAAAGAACAACCTAAAAATACTGAAATAGAAGAATTAATAAATCAATTAAAAAATATTGAAATTACTCCACCTAAAGAGAGACCAACTATAGTTAGAAAATCCCAAAAATGGACTTTCCAGGTAGAAGAACAACAACCGAAGAAAGACCACGAGTAAGTTTTTCCGATAATAGAATAGGAAATAGTTTTATATCAAGAATATTAACAAGAAATAAGGAAGAAGATAAACAAATTCAGGAGTTAAATGAAGTAATAGATATAGATAAAGACCTAAGAATATTCCAACAGAATCAGTTGAATCTACTAAACCCAAAGATATTATATGATACAGGATATTTTGAAAGAAGCAATCAGCTATATAGACATTATAGAGAAGAACAAATTTCAGCCATAGGAAAAGAAATAGCTACTATGAATTTAATAAACCCAGAATCCTTACGAGGAATTATACATAACAGACTAACATTAATGCACATGGGCTTAATAGTAGTAGGATTAAAAGGATTAACCAGAAAAAATCTAGGACCTAAAGTATTAATAGTAATATACGATGATAGATGGTCTGACTTAAAGAAATCAATCATAGGGTTAACAGAAGTAGATATGACCAATAATTGAGGAATATTTTATATTAGCCCAGATTTTATGATTAATTTAGGAGAATTCGGAAAGCACATAAAAATAGGAATCCAGACTAAAGGCTACGAAGAAATGAGTAGCCGAAATAATTTACTAATGTGTATAGGTTTCATTGGAAAAGTTGCATCGAAAAGTAATACAAGGTTTCGATTAAAAGTAGAAGATGTAGTAGAGGTAATGGGTAACAAAGGAATAAAATTAATAAAACCAATAAAAATAAATCCAGAAGAATATGCAGGATTAGAATGGAACCTAGAACAATTTAATAAAAAGAAAGTACTCATACCAGAATCTCATCTAATGTATACTAATACAAAAGGAGAAACATCTATTAGATTCACAAATTATAATTATTCTAATCAAACGAACTTAGAAGAAGAGTTAGAATTAGAAGAAGAAAAAGAGTTTATGAATGTAGAAATAATACAAGAAGGATATGAAGTAGATGAAGCTTTGCAAGAAGCCGAAAGAAGATATAATAATAATACAGATATAACCTTTAAATGTAAAGGAAGTAAAACAGGAAATATGGGTATATTTGAAGTAGACAGACATTTTAAAACATGCGAATTTAGAACTGATAATCTAGGATACAGAAAAGAATATAATAACCAAGACAAAATAGAAAACCTTGAAACAATACTAGAAAATCTGTATGAAAGTGAAGAAGAAATAGAAAGAGATTCTATAATAAGTCAAAAAGAGCTTATGGAATCTACTAGTTCAAGTGCTAGCCCGTTCCAACGAACTTCTCAAGACCATACAGTAGACACAAGTATAGGAAATGTACCAAGAAGACGAGTCTATAGAGTAAACCCAGACACAGTAACTGAAAACGTAAGACCAATGGGTAGAAGGATGCCTATAGAAGAACCTATTAGGTTACAAGAAGGAGGAAGTAAAGGAAAAATATTAAACATAGCAGCACATGACCCTCAAATGTGGAATGCAGTAATAGATTTATGGAAAGGAATAGTAGTAGCAGACTATATAAAAACATACCAAGATGCAGACGCAGAAACAATGTATAAATATATGGAAACCTTTTTAGGAGAATCTGCAAAGGCGTTATGGGAAGCATATAAATCTAATTTCCCACAAGAATTCCAAGCTTTAGTAAACCTGGGAGCAAACCCGTATAATTTTACAAATAAAATACACAGTTTAATTACAGGAGAAGACCCTAATAGTGGCTTAGTAGTCTTACAAAGAAATGCTTTAATACACCTAAAACAGTTAAGTATTACAAGTTGGTTCCACATAAAAAACTTTCTTAAAGATTATTATTATTATTGTACAATTAGTGGGAATTCTTTTGATGAAGAATTAGGAAAAAAGTTATTTAATAAATTACCAGGAGCCTTAGGCAAAGAAATAGAAGAAAAATGGTATAAAAGAGAAGGAGTAATACAGAATCCAAACGGTAAATGGTCTATAGGACACAAAGTACAACATATAATGGAAGTCTTAACAGAAAAATGTACAAATATACAAATACAGAAACAACTAAAACAGAATGAAATGAGTTTCTGTAAAAATGTCATGTATACAACCCAAAGTTATGATAAAGGACAAAATAAACCCAAGAAAAGATACAAGAAATATAAACCCTACTATAATCAGCAGTATAATAAAAAATACTATTTAAGAAAGTCTTCAGCCAGGAAACCTTATCTAAATAAAGATAGACATGTTCGAAAATATAGAAATGATAGAAATTATAAAAATAAGCTAGAATGCTTCACGTGTGGAAGTATAGAACATTTAGCAAATGTATGTCCTAAAAGAAATAATAGTAGAACTAGAAATTCTCAATTAATAGAAGATTTTCAAGAAACTTTAATTAATGTAGATGAATACATGTCAGACAATGAAAGCATATATTCTATAGTAAGTGTAGAAATAGAAGAAGCAACACGATCTGATGAGTCAAATTCAGCTAATGAAGAATTAATAAATGAGATAGGACTAGAATTTAAAAATATAGACTTAGAAGAATTACAAATAAATACAATGATGAATGTTTTACAAGAATGTACCCATGAATTTGAAAGGAATAAAGGAATAGATAGTAACCAATGTATTCTATGTAAATGGTATCCAAGTAGAGAAAAAAGGGCAAAATGTAAGTTTTGCTATGCTGAAGGATGTATCACATGCATAGAAAATCTGTTGAAAATAAAAATAAAAGGACGTGAAAAGATAGATATAAATAATGATACAATAAATTTACGACTAATAACATTAGAAAATAGAATAAACGAACTCGAGCAAAAAGTAATGTCGTTAGAAAAAGGAAAACAAAAACTTGAAGAAAATACAGAATCAGTCCAAAAAACAGAAGAATGGGGGATATACAACACATCTACCCAAGAAGCAGAATTAATGAACATAGAAACTAGAGAAAACGATTATGAGAATTTCATATATAATGAAGATAAAAAATTCACTACTATTAAAGTCTTAGCTAGACTTAAAATACAAGATATTGAGTTAGAAACTTTAGCATTAGTAGACACAGGATGTACAGGTAGTATAATAAATAAAAAGATTTTACCCCCAAAATTAATCAGGACATTAGACAAGCCAATTGCAGCAATGCAAATGGATGGAACATACAATACTTACCAACATTATATCGGAAAGACTCAGGTAAGTTTTATTAATACATGTAATGACTTTTATAAACCAATGTATACACTTGACAGGATATGGGTAAGAGATCTAAACATAAATGTAGATTTTGTAATAGGATTAAAATTTATGATACAAAATAACGGGGGAACATTAATTACAAGAGACGGGGTAATATTTTTTAAGCATCTTACTTATACACCAGTACAAACTATTAAATTTGAAACAAAAGAAAGACAAACTAGTATATCTCCAAACACTTCTGAAAATGATAGTTCACAGATATGTTGTAAAAATTGCAAAGATAAAAGCCAATGTTGTAAAGATTTAGGCCAAACAGAACAATACGAGGAAGAAGAAGAATATGATATAAGAGAAAAAGATTATACTCTAATAGAAGTAGAAAATGAATTCTATAATTTTCAAACGGGAATCAACAGGATAGGTACAATTAGAAGTCCTAAGGACTTAGAAAACATAGTAAGAATATTAGACGAGATGGAAATAATAGGAGAAAAACCTTTAAAATACTGGGAAAATAATAAAGTAGTATGTAAATTAAATATCATAAACCCTGAATACATAATAAAAACAGCTGCCATTGAAGCAACTAATCAAGACTTGGAAGACTTTAGTGTACAAATAAAAGAATTACTAAATTTAGGAGTAATAAGAAGATCTACATCAAAACATAGATCAGCAGCATTTATGGTTAGAAATCATAGTGAAATAGTAAGAGGTAAAGCAAGAATGGTAATTAATTACAAAAGACTTAATGATAATACAAGAACTGATGCATATAAATTACCTGATAAAAATGAATTAATCAATCGAATCCAAGGAAAAAGAATATTTAGTAAATTCGAATGTAAGTCAGGATATTGGCAGGTAAAAATGCATGAAGAAAGTATAGAATGGACAGCATTCACATGCCCGGAAGGACATTTTGAATGGTTAGCCATGCCATTTGGACTAAAAACTGCTCCTCTAATATTTCAAAGAAAAATGGACACTATATTTGGTGACTATAAAAGGTTTGTCTTAGTATATTAGATGATATCTTAATATTTAGTAAAGATATTAAAGAACATTTAGGACATCTACAGACAGTATTTAGATTATTTGTGAAAAATGGAATAATAGTAAGTAAAAAGAAAATGGAATTATGTAAAAATCATATAAATTTTCTAGGAGTAACATTAGGAGAAGGTAAAATTAAATTACAACCACATATAGCAACAAAAGTTTTAGATATGCCAGATAAATTAGATAATACAAAAGATTTACAAAAAATTTTAGGACTAGTAAATTATGCTAGGAATTTCATTAAAGATTTAGGAAAACTAGCAGGACCACTATACTCTAAAACAGGTAGCAAAGGGCAAAAACATTTCAATATAGAAGACAGTAAATTAGTCCAACAAATTAAAGAAAAAGTTAAAAATATTCCAGAATTAAGTATACCACTAGAAACTGACTATTTAATAATTGAAACCGATGGTAGTTTCCAAGGATGGGGAGCTGTGTTAAAAGCTAGACCCAATAAATACAGCGACAAGATAGAAGAAAAAATTTGTGCTTATCAAAGTGGAAAATATAAAGAAAAAGGAAATATGAGCAGCATAGATGCTGAAGTCTTAGCAATAATATATGGTCTTAATAGTTTTAAGTTATATATTTTAAATAAAAATGAAATATTAGTACGAACTGACTGTGAAGCCATAGTTAAATTTCATCAAAAAATAAATCAAAAGGCTAGTAGCAAAAGAAGATGGTTAAATTTTATGGATACTATATCTATATATCCAAATGTTATTTTTGAATATATAAAAGGAAAAGATAATAGTCTAGCGGATCAGTTAAGTAGATTAAATATTAAAATAACTTAAGTATACTTTTGTTTTCAGCATAAGACCAACCAGTTCAATAGACAAAGGCAAAGGAGTAGCCTCAGCATCAGACACATACGCTCAGACTGTATTAGGTAACATGAAGTTTAGACCTCAGACACCATCAATAGATATGATGGATCGTATTTACTTCGGTAAGCATAATTTAATATGTTACCCGAATTCAAATTTATCTTTTAGACAATTGCCAGAATGTGTGTTAGACAAACCTCAGAAATGCTTAGCAGACAATTTATGGATGGCATATAATAAGAAAGACAATAAATATTTTATAGTTTCATTAAATGCTTTATGTCAATATTTTACAGACAAAAGTAGAGAGAATAAATTTAAATATTACGTGGTAATACATGGTAAGACTAACGGTATTTTTCAAACATGGATAGAAGTAGTAGAGTCTATAAATGGAGTTAAAACTCCTCTTTTTAAAGGTTTTAATGATTTTAATGAAGCACTAGACTATGCAAAAGGGATACTTGGTCCAAATTACTATATCTCTCCAGCTCTCACACAAAATCCCCAAAAGACCCCTCAATACAATATCCAAAAAGACACCGACAAAATAATCTTTTGTGACCATTGTTCTTCCATGACCAAGGCCTTCAAAAGATTAAATGCAAAGGTAGAAGCATTACTCCAAGAAAACACTAAACTAATGGAGCAGATAAAATCACTCAAAGGTAAAGACTCCATTCAGAAGATTGATATCAGTACACAGACCTCAGAAAAGAGTTTTCCATCTCTCGAAAAAATGGATGAGCAGGGTGTGCATTCCCCAACGAATGCAAAAAGATCCACTGTATCGGATAATAATGATACAGCTAGTCCGGTTCAAACGGTAGCCGGTAAAGACACATCAAACCCGTTTATGGCTGTCACTTTGCTAAAAAGTGAAGGTGAAGGTTCTTCATCCAGACGCAGGTTACCCAGATCATTTATTCCTGTAGAGACAACAACAAAAAAGACTATGCTCCATAAAAAGAAAAAGAATGATAAAATAGAGAGCATAATAAAAAAGACTTTAGAACAGTTTTTCCAACAGGGACAAGATAAACATGTAATTACTCTACCAAATCCAGATCCAAACGGAGACAGACTAGTACCAGATACATAACAAAACAAACCTAATATTAGTCCAAGAAATACTAATAATAACATAACCAGATCCAACAGTTTAGGAGAAGAAGACTATCGAGAACATTCATATTATCAAGATGCTCAAAATCCAAATGCAGATGATGATTCAGGAATGAGTTTTGATTCCGAAGCTCTTCACAACCTTGATGCCTGAAGAACTGAAGAAAGAAGAAGGAGAACAAGACAAAACAAGACAATAATTTAAAGTAGGAATAAAAGTGTGCCATGTGGGTATGCCCACATTTGTCGTGTGAGTGCTTACTTTATCACTATCCTCCAAGGAGGACAAAACTGATAAGCACGCGTCTATCTTATTTTGTGTAAAAGTTTTGTAAAGCAAAAATAATGCATGTGCGATGGGGCCCAAATGTGTACCCGGCATGAATTATTTGAGCTAATCTTGAAAAAGTGTCGGCCAATTTTAGGCCGTTAATTTTTATTATATTATCTTAGTGCGTCGGCCACGTTTGGTCATTAGGTTTCTTCCACGTTTTATGCTAAGCCCCCCTCAACCTCTATATAAAGACACCCCTCCACACTTACGAAAGGAACAAGAAAAAAGAACCAGAAAAATACACAACATATTCCCCTTCCCAATGTTCAGAAAAACCATCTCCCTTACTCAATCCAAAAACTCCTAAAAATCCCTCTTGTAATATCCAGCTTGTAAAAAAGTTTGTTTTAAGTGTGTAAAAGTCAGTCGGGGTTCCCGAAAGAGAAACCTCTCTCAGTCTAAGTCATGTAAGTCTTTATGGTTCCTGTATTTTCCCTAAAAATATATGTAAATTATGTTTGTTTGCTTTAAATTAATGTTAAGTATGTAAATATATTTGTAAAACTACCCTTAGTATATGGTTAGACTTTTAACTTCTTAATAACAACGATGGATTAACCTGTAAATTCCTAGGATATTTCTAAGGCCTTAAAAAAGTCCGCAACATTCACAGGACGTCTTATTGGTCGTTTCCGGGGTGGGGTTAATGAAGAAGTTTTTAAGAATACAGGTTAAAAGGAAGAGATGAACGGGGTAGTAACTAAAAAAAAAATAAAAAAAATTAAAAAAAAAATAAAAAAAGGAAAAACATGACACATATAAGATAAACATGACCAGACACGAGTAAGAGGGAGTACTGAGTAGGATTTACAAAAATCTGAATTTCTGCTATTCTGCTATTTTGCCGATTTCTGCTATATTAAGTTCTGTGTTTTTTATTTGCTAAAATCTGTCTGTATTTTTGTCTGTATTTTCTCTGTCTCTATTAAAGTAAAGTCATTTTGCATTAGCTGTATTTTCTGTATTTACTGTATTTTTATTGTATTTACTGTATTTTTTCTGTATTTACTGTATTTTTATTGTATTTACTATATTTTTTCTGTATTTACTGTATTTTTTCCTATAGACCATTTACCGTTTAGATTCTGTATTACTCCTTCTCTTTTATACCATTTTTCTTCTATTTCTCTGCCTAAGGCTCCTGGTAATTTATTAAATAACTTTTTTCCTAATTCTTCAACAAAAGAATTCCCACTAATTGTACAATAATAATAATAATCTTTAAGAAAGTTTTTTATGTGGAACCAACTTGTAATACTTAACTGTTCTAGGTGTATTAAAGCATTTCTTTGTAAGACTACTAAGCCACTATTAGGGTCTTCTCCTGTAATTAAACTGTGTATTTTATTTGTAAAATTATACGGGTTTGCTCCCAGGTTTACTAATATTTTATTGATGCATTGAGGGTAATTTGGTATCTTTATGAACATTTTAAAGCTAAAATAGATGTATCTCATTTCATTATCTATCTATATATAAAAGGAGAAGAAAAAATGACACATGTCAGCACCACAAAATTCAACACTTTTGAAATTCAAAAAATAAAATAAAAAAATCTTTTAAATATATATCTTAATTTAAACAAAAAGAAATTAATAATAATGTGGATAAGAATGAATTTAAATTGCTAAACAGTTTCCACGAAAACTGTTTCGTTATTTTAATTTTTAAATTTTCTATTTTGAGATAAGATCTAAAAATATAAGGCAAATTTTTTAATAATAATAATAATAATAATCTTCTATCAATATATAATAGGAGAGACAAAAAGTGTCACGCACCACAAAATTCAACACTTTCAAAATTAAAAAAATAAATAAAAATTCGTTTAAATATATATCTTAAATTAAACAAAATTAAACTAATAATGATGTGGATAAGAATGAATTTAAATTGCTATGAAGTTTCCACGAAACTGTTTCTCTATAACTTAAAAAAGTAGAAAAGATTTTTTGAAATATTAAAAGTTGTGTACAACCATTTTAAATAAATAAATAAGAAAACTACCCACACATTAAAGAAAACCTGTTAAATGAAGATTTACTTTAGTTATTTTTTAAATAAAATATGATTTTAAATGTGTTTTATTTTCAAATTAAGTAACTAACCACGTAATACTATTTTAGAAAAAATGGTAAAGTAGTTATTACTTTTTGAATTTGAATTTAAAGTGGTTACCTAAAACTATTCTACCCATTATATCTATTCTCTATATATATACAAAAAAAAAGTCAATTACAAAATTAATTGATCTACTTTTCTTCAAATGAGTAATGTTATTGGTTAATTATTTACATTCTTCTTATCTTTATCTTTTTATTGAGTGAATAGAAACAATTATTTAAAATCTAGGCAAAGAAAAATTAAATATATTTACAAATAAAAAAGTGAAAATCCAAGAACAAGAAGAAGAAGAATATTTATCAAAGTGAGAATCCTCTGCAACAACTGTGATATTATTGAATCTATAATGTTTTATTGTGATTTTTTAGTTCATTTCATTCAATTTGATTTGTTTCTATCATATTTTGTACTTAAATTCTTTAGGTCGAATGAGTTTCATTTAATTTTTTTAATTTACATTCGTAATTTTGATGATTTTTAATCTGATCAATAATTTTTTACGATTATGTTATTTTTTATATAATTTTAGTGAAGTTATTCTAATACCTTTTTATGTTATCATTTTCTGTTAATTTTTTTATTCAATCATTTATTATAACATGTTTTTAAATATTTAATTATTAGTCATATCTTCACATTTATTAGAGTGTTAACTATATGCATTTATAAATCGTAATTTTTATGGCATCATTTGTTATCATAGTTTAAGCATGTTACCCCACTTTCTTATAGCTCTTTAATAATAGATTTGTGGGTGATAAAATATTAGAGAATGAACAAAAATATATGTAATTTTTATTTGTAATTGTATGCTATTTTTTAAATTTAATTTTAGTGAAATTAATCTAATACTTTTTAATTTTATTATTTTCTGTTATTTTTTTATTCAATCATTCATGTGTAATGTTATTGTTGTCTTATTTTCATTCTTCTTCATTTTTTTTTTTATGGGGAGATTAGTTAGATTATTTGATGGCTAGCCAAAAAATATTTGAATATATTTGCAAATATAAATGTGAAAGTTCAAGAAGAGGAATAGCAGTATTTATCAAAGTGAATCCTGTGCAAATGATGATATTATTAGATATATAATGTCTTATTGTGATTCTTTAATTTATTTCGTTTAACTTTATTTGTTTTTGTCATATTATGTACTTTTATTATTTAGATCGAATGGGTTTTCTATGTTTGTTTTTATATACCTTTATAATATTTGCAATTTTAACCATCATTAATATTATTTAATTAAATCATTATTTTTAAATCACTTTAAAAAATGGATAGGTTGGGGATGAAGTGATGGGATCATGTTATAAGTTAAATTTTATTTAAAATGTAATTTTTTAAAATGGTTTACTATACATTTAATAAATGATTTGTCTTTGACATTTAGAATCTTTAAACCTATAGAATATATTGCTAAAGATTAAGGAGTTATTTGGTTTGAATTCAAGTTATGACGGGATTGGTTATAATGGGATAAATTATGACAAGATAATTTATGTTGAGATTATTTTTTATTGCGTGTTTGGTTTGTTGTATTCAAAATAATAGGCTTTGCATAAATTTTAAGAACAATTTATTTGTTTACAAAAGTACCTTTCATGAATATGAGACTTCTTATATTACAAGATTTCAAAGGATTCAAAATTATTTTGTCAAAAGTGAAATAAATAATATGTCATTTAATTAATTAGAAATTACCATTTAATTAATTAGAATTTGCACAATTGTATATTAGATTGAGAAAAATATAAACGTTCTTCAAAATATCATATCGAAGAGAAATCAAAATTAAGATTATTTTTTTTAACAAGGAATTCATATATTTTTCTAAAATATAGAATTTTTAACTTTTTAATGTCGTTAATTAAGAATTATAAAATTGTATTAAAAAAAAATCATAAAGTAGATATTTTAAAAATTATAAAATTATTTATAATTTTTTAAATAATTGAGAGCGACTAATCGAAAGTTCAAATTTTAAATTTAATACTTATAGTTTTTGAAGATAGTTACACTTTCCAAACTTTATCGTAATTGTAGGATACTTATTATACTAGAAGGTACTCTCTAATAGTGCATAAAATCATTTTATTTGTTCAAAGATGTTTTTATTTGTATGCAACCTCGATTTTTATCTCAATTATGTAGAAACATTAATAATTATCCTAAATAATTTCAATCATTATTATTAATAGAACATTAGAAGAATTATTACTCAAAATCTTTACGTTAATAAAAATATAAATTGTTTTATATATGGTTGAAAAAAACATTGGGAACAAAATAATAAGTAAAAATTACACGTTGTATTAAATTATCTTTAAATTAATAAAAAAAAGAAATTGTGTAAGTATTATTGTTTATATAATTAAACAAAAATAGCAATGGAAAAAAAAAGTGTTAAAATAATAAGTACTAAATATTATGATAAACTTTATAATAGTCAAAAAGGAATTTACGCAGTAAGTACTATAATTATTATTTTCCGTGACATAATTGATAAGTTCCTTGACATCTAATCATTGATAAGAATTTAAATCATTATTTTCTTATGCAAAAGTTTAACAGATTAGATTTATGATTTAAAAAATAATATAACAAATAACTGATTCACTATTTGTAATTAATTATTTTCAATGATTAATAAAAAATGTATATATAAGGTACATGTTTGTATTATTATTACAGAATTTTATATTCACTCTTTTCTATTATAGTATGACACAAATTTAAAAATGTAAAGAATATTTTGATTTTTTTTGCTTAGAAAAAATAAATATTCAAAATATACTAACATGTTATTTCATCTTATGATATTTAACATTTCATGTGAAAAAATTTAAATTTTAAATTTTTAATATGAAAAAATATTAATTTATTAATACGACATAAAAAAATAAAGGACAAATATGTTTAAAAATTGAAGTATTTGATATTTTATGAAATTAAAATATTCATAAATTATAAAATTTATTTATAATTTTTTAAATAATTGAAAATGACTAATTGAATTTAAATTTAATGGTTATAATTTTTTAAGATTGTTACACTTTTCCAACTTTATCATAATTGTAGGATACTTATAAGACTAGAAGGTACTCTCTAATAGTGCATATAATTATTTTTTTTGTTCAAAAATGTTTTAATTTGTATGCAACCTCAATTTTTATCTCAATTATGTAGAAACTTTAATAGTGATCCTAAATAATTTCAATCATTATTATTAATAGAACATAAGAAGAATTATTACTCAAGATCTTTACGTTAATAAAAATATAAATTATTGTAACTATTATTTATAGATGATTAAAAAATTAAAATTGGGAAGAAAATAGTAAGTAAAAATTACACGTTATATTAAATTATCTTTACATTAATAAAAAAAGAAATTGTTGTTAGTATTATTTATAATATAATTAAACAAAAATAACAATGGGAAGACAATAATAAGTAAAGATTACACGTTGTATTAAAATAATAAGTATTAAAAATTATGATAAACTTTATAATAGTCATAACGAGAATTTACGCAATAATTACTATATTAGAATACTAGAAAAATTGATAAGTTCCTCGACATCTAATCATTGATTAAAATTTAAATTATTATTTTCTTCTGCGAAAGTGTAAGAGATTAAATTAATGTTTTAAAAAATAATATAACAAACTGATTAATTAATTATTTTCAATGATTAATAAGAAAATGTATATAGCAGGTACATGTATTATTTTTACATTATTTATATCCACCCTATATTAAATCATTTTTCTATTATAGTTTGACGCAAATTTCAGAATGTAAAGAATGTTTTGGATTCGAAAAAAATATATTCAAAATATACTAACATGTCATTTAATCTTATGATATTTTATATTTCATGTGAAAAAAAAAATAAAAAAAAATTTTTAATATGAAAAATATTAATTTATTAATACAACATAAAAGTAATAAAGGACAATATATAAAAATATTTGAAGTATTTGATATTTTATTAAATTAAAATAATTCTAAATTAATATATAGCCGCGCAACGCGCGAGTACGTATACTAGTTATCTTTTAAAATCTCAGTATTATTATTATTATTATTATTATTATATGTGAAAAAGCATAATGTTTATGTTTAAATGGAGCCTGGATAAAGGAAAAAGTATATCTATTGTGTTCCACGTGGCAGAATTCTATTGACCATCTTAAATTTCTTGTGGGGCAGGGATATGGAAGAAACTATCTAAACATGGGAATGGGATTTGGTGTGTAAGAAAAAAAAAAAAAAAAAGGAATTGGGAAACGATGGCAGGGATTACTTGCTATGGTCTCTCTTCTCAGAGGTAAGAGAAAAAAAAGACTGATTTGTATGTATATAAGTTTGTGTATGAATTGATGTATTTTGTTCGTTTCAGCGTGTTGGGATTGGGATCGGAATCATCTAAATCTTTGTTAGTTATGAAAGGGAAACAAAGAGGAATAAGAGGTTTTCAAATAAAAGCACAAGTTGAATTTGTGAATGCTGAGGAGGCGAAGAAACTTGTTGGTGTTGAGGGATATGCAGTAGTAGATGTTCGTGACAAAACTCAATTCGAGAGAGCTCATATCAAAAACTGCTATCATGTACCACTCTTTATTGAGAACACAGATAATAACATAGGTAAGTTTTTTACGTTTTTAAAAAAATAAATTCAGATGAGATTGATTATTCGATTTTGTTGTACAGGGACCATTGTAAAGAGGCAGCTCCACAATAATTTTGCTGGTTTATTTTTTGGATTGCCATTTACTAAGGCCAATCCTGAATTTGTGCAATCTGTTAAATCTCAATTTTCTCCTGAAAGCAAGCTCTTACTTGTCTGTCAAGAGGGTCTAAGGTAAGTCTATCTGAAAAATCAAATACTCCACCAATCTCTTGTCTCTATGGTACTACTAGTCTTTGAGAACGTGCATGTTTGTACTAGAGACACACTTATACTATACTAATGTCCCACTACGTGGCACTATCAACCAGATAGCTTGAAAAAATTATAAATATGCGATGGGCCCAGAAGATAGTGTCATGTGGGCCGAAAAGGGGTAGAAAATTATTTATAAAATAAGTTCGGGGGAGGTAATAGGACCTTAGTATAGTATATGTGTGTATGAGATTTCGGGCATAGATTGGAGGGATACTTATGCATTTCCCCTAAATTTTATTCCAAGTCATAATGAATCATTCTTGATGAAGATATTTTTTTCTCAACTCAATTTATCTAAGGGTTTTAGGTCAGAATTATATTGATCCTAGCACTTAAGGAATAACTCAACATTTAATCAAGTGAATCATTTAGTCTTCTTATAACACGAGTGTCAACAGATAACATTATACTAATTCTAAAAATCGTATACATTAAATACCTAATCTTTCTGAGAAACTACAAATTCACGTGCTCCATATTTTAGCCTTAAATTCGCCTCTACGTAGAAAAGCATATATTGAATACCTTTTCTATTCATCATCAAATTAAAGTAGTATATTTCTTCAAACATCACCTTCACCTATAAATTTACAATAATAGTAGATCCATCCCCCTTTTTCATTTTTTTGTTTTCATTTTAGTCTCACCAAATATCACCATTAAAGAGTAAAATTTCCAAACACAAAAGACTTACAAGGGAAGAAAAAGGAAAGGAAACAAAGGAAGATGACAATTTAGATCTTTTATTTTCAAGATTCAAGATTTTCATTCCCGATGTCTCTGATCTACTTTTGTATGAAGACAAATTTAAAAGGAAGAAAAAAAGATTAAGAGGGTGGAGGTGATGGTGATGGTGATGGTGGTTGTGAAGATGATGGTGACGGTGGTTGTGGCTTGAGGGAGGTGGACGGAAGGTGAGAAAATAGGAATTTTACCGTTTATTTAATAATTTGATTAATAATTTTAAAAATAGTTAATGAAGATAATTATGACGCATTGTTAATTTATGTTACATAAAATTAACATGTCATTTATTTAAGGGCGAGTGAGCTACACACATGATAGGAAGGGTTTAAATATATTTTTTTATTGAGTTTAAGGATTTAGTTGGTAAATGATTAAGTAGAAAGATTGAGAAAATGGCATAAATAGTCTCTTAATTATAGGAGTAGGTTTAAAATGATCTCTTAACTATACACTTAACGGATTTAGTCATTTAACTATTTAAAAACTTATCAGTTTTGGTCTCTTAACTATACACTTACCAGTTTTAGTCCCTTAACTATAAACTTATTGATTTTAGTCCTTTAAGTATTCAAAAACTTTCAGGTTTGGTCTTTGTCCATTTTCTTAATACAAATAGCTTAGGTTTATATTTACGGAATTCATGCCTCGAGAAATTAAATCTTTTAGCAATTTTTCCTATTGTTTCTCTCTCTCCGCTACTTTTTCTTCAAATTAACCTTATGCGAAAAACCTTAACCTCAACGATTTAAAATAAAATTCAAAAATATAAGTCATAATTTTATTCAACAGATGATAAAATGAAGCATATTATTGCTACTAATGACTTGAATATGCTAAAAGTTCATTATAAAAAGAAAAAAATTATTACCTGTTAAATCCAAAGTTTGTACTTCAACGACTTCATTGAACGGAATTCGTTTAATTTTTTCAGAAATTGAAATTTATAAAATGGTAGATTTGCAATTTTTTAATTTTTTTTTTAAATAGGTCAATTTTATTATTCTATTCATTTTATTTTACGTAAAGAAATTTGAGTAAATTAAATAAAATTCACACTGATTATCATATTCAAGTGCGAATTCAAGTCATTAACAACAATTATATGCTTAATTTTATCCTCAATTGAATAAAATTAGGACTTATATCTTCTTTCCTCATTAATTTTATTTTGAATCGTTGACGTTATTGTTCTTTTCATAAGAGTAGTTTGAAGAAAAAATGGTGGGGATAGAGAAACAACTTAAAAAATGGGTTAAAGATTTAATTTCACGAAGATTTCCATTAATATAAATCTAAGATATTTGTATTTAAAAAATGGACAAAGACCAAACATGATAAGTTTTTGAATACTTAAAGGACTAAAATCGGTAAGTTTATAATTAAGGGACTAAAATTGATAAGTGTATAGTTAAGGGACCAAATCTGATAAGTTTTTGAATAGTTTAAGGACTAAATCTATTAAATGTATAGTCAAGGGACCATTTTAGACCTATTCATATAATTAAGGGACTATTTATGTCATTTTCTCTTTCAACCATTTCGCGTATATCTATTGATGGATGATGATAACTTACCTTTTCCTTATCTCTTTAACTTGTGTTGATCATCGTTTTTCCTTTAAGGTCCGCAGCTGCTGCCGAGAGATTAGAGAGAGCAGGTTATGACAACATAGCGTGCATAACATCAGGTCTTCAGACCGTAAAACCTGGTAAAACATGAAGTTAACACTTCAATTTAAAATTACTTGTATTTAAGGACTAGCTGACACTACATAAAAATGATCTTTAGCGGCAATTAATTAACGACAATAGTTGAATTGCCGCTAAATATGTATTTTTAGCGGCAATTAGCACTCTTTATATATGTCCCTAAAGCCTTTAATGATATTATATCTAATCACACTTAACTAATGTCGGTAAAGACTTTAACACTCTTTATTAATGTGTCTATTTATTGCCGCTAAAAGTTGTTTTTGTTATAGTGTGAAACTTAATATAATTGTCTTTATTAGGTACATTTGATTCCGTCGGTTCAAAAGAACTGCAAGATGCTGGCAAAGCTGGTCTGGTTACCATACAGGGCAAGATTTCAGCAGTTCTTGGAACTGTGCTTATCTGTAAGTTGTATAAGAGTATATCTTCAATGCTTCCTCATAAGTGTTTTAAGTTTTATGCATTGAGAAAATTTTACACACTCAAATTAGTCAACATATTGTTGGAGGCAACTTTTCTAGCAATAAATTTCCGTAGCAAGTCAAATTGCATTGTAATGTCTTTGAAAAGAACCTCTCTACTTCTCCAAGATATGGGTAAGGTTTGCATACGTTCGTAGAATTATATGCAGGGGCGGCTCTAAGGCTTGGCCAGTGAGGCCATTGCCTTAGGCCTCAAAAATTTGAAGGCTCCAAATTTGTTTAAATTATTATTATTAATTTGATTATATATTAATATAATTTATATAAATAAAATTGTTATTGTATATTTTTTATTATTATTTGTTTGAGAGTATTTTTTACCAATAAGTTCATAAATTCTCATAATCTTTTCACTCATTAGTTGATATATTTGTTTTAACTTCCAATTTTATATTTTATCCTTTTTATATAGGAACTAAGTTATATATATTGATAACATAATGAATTTTTTTCAATTTTTTCTTAGACTACGTGAACATAAAAATATTCATGCACAAATTTCCTTTTCATTTTAATTTAATATATTATATGAAAATTTTATAATTTGTTTTAGATATTCACGTGCTACTTAATGAAATGAATTATATCATTTAAAAATAATTATATCATTTAAATTGATCTGAAATTTGGATATTTTTGTTAGTATCCAGGCTCAAAACTCAACTATTAAGTTATGTATGTTCTTTTCTTTTTCTTATTTGTGATGATAGCCAAATTAAAATTACAATTTGAGTTTTGAAGCTTAACATCGATAATCCATCACTTTTATTTTTTGTACTCTTCTTCCTTTTCTTTTTTTATGTGTAAAAATTGATATTTTTTGTCTTAAATGATTAATCTATTGTGTAGAAAATAGATTTCCTTGTTAATGTATACATTTTATAAAATAAATTTAAGGACCTCTTAATATGATTTTGCCTTAGGCCACGAGATTTGTTGAGTCGCCCCTGATTATATGTAAATATTATTTCATGCATAATGAATTGATCTTTGTGCATCTGATAAAGGATTTGACTGATCTTTCAGGTGCACTTCTATTTGTAACTTTCTTCCCTGATCAAGCAGAACAGATTCTTCAAATGGCTCCTTCAAGCTAACACTTAAACTTTTGCTTGGCGTCACCAGTATGTTTGTGTAGAGAGAGAACTGTTTGATATTAGCATCATCCCGATTTTAATTTATAGATGTCTCACTTCACTATTATATGATTGGTAAAACACATATTGCTTCTTAATTAATTAAATACTAAATGCTATTTCTTTTTGTTCAGATGAGGAAGGAAGTCAAATGATGCTTTATTTAATGTGATAGCAAGCTTTAATTACATGAACTACAATCAAGTGAAACTAAACTATTGGCAATTATCCACTAAAGAAGCTCCTAAACAATAGGAGTAAATATTCTTAAATATGCTCCAAAACACTAGGAGACTTGTTTAAACTAGGAACAAGAGATGAGCAAGATAACATCCTATGACTTAGTCAAATCTCAAGCTAGGCATGGTGCAACAATATCTAACTTGGATCGACACTTAGTAAAAGCTGGTTTAGATAGTGGCTTAGTGAAGGTTTCAACAAGTTGATCACGAGCATGAGTATGCGTAACATGAACTTGAACCTAGTCATGTGCATATGAAAAATCTACAATAACATGTTTTATACGAATATGAAACACTGGGGGTAAGATAAATAAACATTGTCACAATACATGTAACTCATGGAGTAAGTTTTGCTCCCAAGTGAACTCCGAAAGTGCATTGACAATTGATTTATACTATGTCTCGGTGGATGAGTGAGTCACATCATGTTACTTTCTTGATGATCATTTGACTGGATTAGGTCCATACCAAAGGATGTAACCTGATGTAGAGATTCTGTCATTCGAATCACCTGCCCAATCTGCATATATATACATATACAAATTAGAGACAAAGCTGCATAGGATGTTAAGTTCCGAACTCATTGTTTCTTTGGGATACCGTAGAAGTCCTTTAACAACTTTACAATGGTCATTAGTCAGAACACACATAGATTTCAACAATCTATTGACTATATAAGAGATGTCAAATCGAGTAAAGGAAAAATATTGTAGTTTGCCAATAGTGTGCCGATAACAAGTGGCATCTATAGGTGGGGAACTGTCATTGTCATGACTCAATTTGTGAGATCGTTCTGGCACGTATTGGTCTCTAATTTAATAGGAGAATCCTTACCATCCATCCCTTTTATAAAAAAAGAAGAATAATTTCAGGAGGAACCTTTTCACAGTTTTAGTCAACTAAATTGCAAATGCCTAGAATCATACTTAATTCATAAAATCAAACATTTCCCATCTAATATAGAATAATGAAAAAGAAATAAAAGACAGCTTCCTCCTGAGAAGAGAATACTTAGAAGTTGATGATGAATATACACCACTTCATGAACTAATACTTCAACAATTTGAAACACACATACACCCAGAGGCGGATCTAGGATTTGGAGGTCCTGGGTGCCACATTGTTTAAGTAAAGCGGGTCGATTGCTTTAATTTTAGGTTACAATCGAGTTATTTATCTTTTTTCAATTTTTATAAACAAATCGATTAAACATGCATGTTAGTAATTTTTTATTTTAGATATTATGAGGTTAAAGCTAGCTAAACAATTCAATGTTTATTTCTTTTTAGGAATTAGTGGCCTTATTCGCTGAAACTTTGTGGAAAAAAAGAGTTTTTTCATACTAAAATTTGAGCTTGTATAAACTATATAATAGTGTAACTTAATATATTCATATTTCATTGACTTTTATGTGTTGTTGCAAAATATAACAAAGAGAATACAAATTTTAGTTTCAATCTAGTCATCCTACTTAGCAAGAACGTTGGTGAAAATCGAAAGAACCTTCAAATTAAAAGGACTCTAATAATAATATTCACCATTTTTAAAACTTATATTTTTTTATAACTACTATTTAAATATATTCTTAATAATATTTATGTCACGTTCATAATTCAGTACTCATTAATTGATAAAAGAATAAACACGCGACACTCATATTAAGAGATTAATAATTAGTGAAAGAGAAAGTAAAAAAACTTAAGAATTAATTATGGTGAATAAGAGTCAATTTGAATTAATAAAAAATACTTGTAAATAATTAAGAATGAATGGAAGGAAAAAAAAACCCTCCCACATTAATAAAAATGACAAAAAAAAACGAGGTTCAAACCCGCACTGCCCATGTGGCAATTTAAAATGGAATAAATACACCACAAATGTTGGCATGGCATAGAGAGTGTGGACACTCTCTTGAAGGCAAGTGATGAATACACAAATTGGACACATATCATTTTTTTATTGGTAACTTTATAATTAGTTAGTACCCATATTTTTTTATATTAAAACTTATATATATTTAATTATTTTTATTTCTTTCTTTGTAAAATATTTATTTTAATTTCTTTTCACTTTAAACTTTTTTTAATTAATTTATTATCTTTTCACTTTTAATTATTTTTAAAAAAAATGTGTATTTTTTTTAAAAAATAAAAAATTAAAAGTGTTCTTTAATTTTAACGTTTTAGTTTTTGTATGTTTTATTTGATTTTCTTCACTTATTTTGATATCCGTTCAAAATTAAATTATTTTAAATACAAGACATTTGGAATTAAATTTGAAATCAAATCAAAACGAAAGACAAAGAAAAAAAATTAATAGAAAAATAAAAGAGAAAAAACAATGAATGTAGGTAAAAAAAAAGTTTCGATACAAGGTAAAAAATGTGTATTAACTTAATTTAAATACAAGATAAAGAAAATAAGAATATTTTTTAAATTAAAATTTTCATTTTTAAAAAGAAAATAATAATTTACACATGTGGCGGGCGAGCGTGTACAAACACAACTAACTTGGATGGTTGAAGGTGCCATGTCAGCACAAAGGTGCACAAAAATACGAAAAAAATGAGTTCAGGGGAGTAATAGGATTTTAGTTAAGTTTAAGTGTGTCTCTGAGATTTCGGTCATAGTATAAGGGAGTACTTATGTCTTATCCTATAATAATCATTACAAAACTATAATTATAAGCAGTCACACATAATCGAAAAATTATATTGTCACGGCCGAGACTATTCCCTATGTGTAACACGGCGCTAAGAACTACAAATGGTCCAAAGCTAACCCTAGATACTAGCATAAGTCATGAGAAACTAAATATAAACATGTATAAGATCTAAAATAGTCATGGAATAAACTGATTCAATACATTACTAAACAAAATTTTGTTTACAACAACTGTAATTTGAAAAGAAACTGAAACTAAGTAGACTGAATACAACAATACTAACTGACTGTCTATGAACCTCTACTAATATCGAATATAGGTGGCCGTGACATGACCCCCTACTTCCCTCAATGAATACGTATGAATAGAAATAAAATACTAGAACTACACACTGACTTGAGTACCCGAAAAAAGAGTACTTATCACCTGTTGGGTAGAACCTAAGAACCCAAATCTACACCATTGTAACATCTAGTACCTTCTTGGAAGAAACTTTATATGATCAGCAACTTTCTGTAAAAGGCAAGAATTCAGCTAGGGAAATATGATCACATTCGAGGTGGAGGTGGATGGATTAGCAGTGAAGTCACAAGCACTAATTATGATCTTGTTGAACAGATGCATTTTCTTTATGTTAAGAGTTGTGAAAACAAGAGACCTACCGCCAAAGCCTGTAACAGGGAGTTGTGATCCTTATGTGGATTAGAGGTGAAACTCGAAAACTATAAAGGCAAAACAAAGCACTTTGATAAGAAGGTAAACCTTGAGTAGAAGCAAGTGTTTGCTTTTTCAAAAGAGAAAGATTCAATCTTCAATTATCCAAGTTTTTGTAAGAGACAAAGAGATGGAGCAGAGAGATGATTATCTTGGGAAAGTGGTGTTTGACGTGAATGAAGTGCCTACAAGGGTTCCACCTGACTGCCCTTTGGCACCTCAGTGGTATAGATTAGAGGATCGTCGTGGAGGGGAGAGGTGATGCTTGCAGTGTTGATGGGAGCCTAAGTAGACAAAACCTTTTCGGACTGCTTTAGTTCAGGGAGAAGGTGTTCCTAGTGTCAGATCAAAGGTATATGTTTCGCCTAAACTGTGGTACCTGAGAGTCAATATTTGTTAAAGCTCAAGTTGGGAAGCAAGTACTAAAGACCAAAGTATGCCAAACACGAACAACTAATCCATTCTGGAATGAAGACCAATTATTTGTGGCGGCAGAGCCTTTTGAGGAGCAATTGATGCTTACTGATGAATGCAAAGCTGGACCTCCCAAAGATGAGATCGCTGGGAGGTTAGTCTTTCCACTTTAACACATTTGAGAAGCCATTGGATCACCTGGCAGTTCATTCTCGGTGGTTCAATCTTAAACGTTGCAGTGAGGCTTGGACGAGCTGAGCCACCACTGCATAAGGAGGTTGCGGAGTACATGCTGGATGTCGACTCCCACATGTGGAGCATGAGAAGAAGTAAAACTAACTTCTTCAGAATTGTTTCAATAAGTAAATGGCTTGGACAAGTTTGCAAATGGAAAAACCCTATTACCACTATTCTACGTCGTCTTCTCTTTTGCATATTGATCTGCTACCCAGAGTTAATACTAACAACTATGTTCCTTTATATGTTTCTTATTGGAATATGGAACTACCATTCCAGACCGAGCTAGGCACCCGCCACATATGGACACAAAACTATCTTGGGCTGAAGCATTTATCTCAGATGAAGAGTTTGACAGTTAAAATGAGGTATGATAGACTTCGCAGTGTGGCTGGTCGAATCCAAACGGTTATATGGGATATGGCAACTCAACTACTCAAGGAGAAAGATTACAGGCTCTACTGCTTCATAGTCTTCTGTCTTATTGCAGCACTCATACTGTATGTGAATTGTGACACCTTTCAAAATCATAGCACTGCTAGCAGCTCTGCTTTACCTAAGGCACCCAAAATTCGGGAGCAAAATGCCTTCACCACCCTGTAATTTCTTCCGGAGATTGCCAACTCGATTTGAAACAAAGTTTGCAATGTTTCTAGCTCATGTGTATTCTTCATTGTTCTACTACAGTAGTTTGTATGATTATGCCACTTTATCTGTTTTTTGTCAAACCTTCATGAAAAACTATTTGCAAAAAGAAAGATGCAGAAGAATAGTTATAGAAATAATGTATGTGACAGGCACCTTAACAGTAAGTAATACAGATTTTGTTAAAGTTGAAGCCCAATTTTTTCACAACTTGGAAGGGATATGTGATATTCTAGGTTAAGAAGAAGCTCAAAGAATAAGATCATGTACAAGTGTTCCACAAGAGGAATGAAAAAGTAGAAGCTCTCGTCATGATTGATCAGCTCGCAATTATCATCACAAGTATTTATGGAAAGGATGATTGAACTTGTCCAGTTCCCTCTTGCTATTATCTTTCTATTTTGCACCATCAGACACAAGCCAAGTCCAAGCCATAATATAGTAAGCACTCAACAAAAACATATGTTTGTAAAGAACACGAATAAACTAATCATTGTCACCAGGTGTATAACTACTAAATGATATACATGATGATCATTATCTGTTTTTTGTTTTGCTTTTTAATCTAAAATTAGAAAAAAAACATTTTGGATAAGTACAATATTTTAATCATCTCTAACACATACCTTAATTTCTAACTATGATCCTCTCTAAATTTCTATCATTAAAAAACATGCACAATGTTAAACGAGGTTTATTAAAAAAAAAAAAGGAGATATGTTACCCTACTAAATTTGTCATTTTAGACTCAACGAAGATGTTGAAACTTTCAAACAAGGTCGTCTCGACGAAAAGGGGATCCCATACCCAAACTCCATTTTAAGCAAACTTCACAAAGGGGCTTTGAATGAGCCTAGAAGCCTCGAGATCCGCACCAAAGGTTCTTCCAAAACCAAACTCGACGTTCTGGAGCTAACAGAACCTTCAAAATTGCATTTTGAGGCCGTCTTCCTAAACTTTTGACTGATGTCAACCGTTCAAGTTTCAAAAGCTACAAAACATGGAAACTTAAACAAAAACGAAACGAATGTCCAGATTACCGAACTGTCAATTCCAACAAGTTATAAATGAGTTGAAATCACTATATATATGAATGTTCTAAACGATGTAATGAATGTAGAAAGGAGAAAATGACCTTGAGAGTCATTACACTAAAATTTAAAAAGTAGGAACTGAAATCATTGTATATTCCCACAAATCTTCTTGTATCCACGTTATTCCACTTGTGTAATATGAAGCAGACAAAGTATGCCATTTCTTGTCAAAGTTTCAAGAAATATACCAAGCTCTTCTATGAGTAACTGCTTTTGTAGAACCAATCAGTTGTGTCACACCCCAAACTCGAGGGACGCAACTGGCTCTTAATGCCAAAACTCAGCCCGAGCCAACCCTGCTGAACCATTTGCTACTAGCACATGGCAGCCAGTGGTGGAGCCACCCTATCTTTAGGGGGGTCATCCGACCCCCCTTGAGCGGAAAATTATATTATTTTTACATGGTTAAAATATTTTTTTATGTATATATAGTAGATGTTGAACCCCCTTAGGCTACTTCGTATGTCTATTTCTTCAGATTTTGAACCCCCTAATTAAAAAATTTGGCTCCGCCACTGATGGCAGCCACACGCAATCAAGAAAACAAACAAGTATATCTCGGTTTAAAACTAAGCCCTTGGCCAACAAGGCCCCTGTCAACTGATCTATAAAAGAAACAACTACTCCCAGGAGATCATATAAATAAATAACCAACTAGCACAAAAGTCCTGATTGGGCCGTCAAGGCCACCATGATATCTATACCAAAACTAAAAGTAGGTATATATCAATACAATACATCAAACAGCTCACAAGCTTCAACAAACCAATGACATAGGCCAATATGGCCATAACGTAGCTATACACCTCACATACTAGTCTGCAAGCCTCTAAGAGTAGTAAAGATTAGTGGGACAGGGCCCCAGCCTACCCATAAAGATATATATATAACAAAAGGTAACAAACCTCCTAACTCTGGCAGCTCCGGAGGAAAAGGGCTAGCCAACCGAATAAAAGTCAATCATGCTGCTAAGGAGGTCTACTCGGTCGTCTGTCAGGACCAGCATGCATGAATGCAGCGCCCCCAAGGCAATGGGGCAGCAGTACAAAATAATGTACAGAGTATAAAAGGCAATAGACTATGAGGAGGTATCTTGATATACTGAAATAATCTGATAAATAAATCAAGGATAAGATAGGTGTACTGACCTGCTCCTAAATCTAAACTTATCAAAAATAATAAAACAACAACCTAACCAAACCCCCATAAGCTCAACAAGTACGAACAACACACAAGACCACCTACCTAGGCCCCCATAAGCCCGGAAGGTGCCAATCAGCCTATATACCCCTATCGGTAGTCCCCTAGCCCCGTAGGCAGTCACATAGCCCTATTAGGCATTAATATAGCCACGTAGGTAGCACATAGCTCTCTTAGGCATCAACATAGCTTATAGACATCGCATAGCTCTCTTAGTCAACAACATGGCCCTGTAGGAAGCACATAGTCTTCTTAGGTGTCAATATAGCCTTGTAGGCAACTCATAGCCCTTCTAGACATCAATATAGCCTAGTAGGCAACTCATAGCCCTTTTAGGCATCCATATAGCCCTATAGGCAGAACATTGCCCTTCTAGACATAGATCACCTTCATGCAACTAACCACAATAGCCCCAAAGGCAACAATAACAATCTGATCGCTAAAAGCGAGCAATTTAGTTATAAGCAACCTATACAAATAGCCTCTAAGTCGTGTCCAACATAGGGACGCTTCTAACTGAATAAGAATCCCGACAAGGGAGGATTATATCAACTCGAGCAGCCAACAATCAACAATAATGGCTACAAGTGTAACAAGGATAACAACCCAATTACATTGCTCCTAAGTTTTAAGGAAACATACCGTAAGTAGGGAATAACCTTAATATACCTTTTTCGCTGAATTCACGTGGCCTAACGACTTTTACTCATAACTCTCTCGATACTCGATCTTAAAGTCGTAATACCCTTAAAACCTTCAAATATATCCAAACCCTTGTTGTCCCAACACTAAAGTTGATATGCTACGAAATCGATAAAATAAATTATACCACGATGATGAGCCCAATGCGTAGAACAACTTTCGTCAAGGACTTAAGTCGAGAAAATCTATACTTTAGTTGATCCTACAAATGGGTTTATCTATTTTTTTATGGTTCTTAGCTAAAAATGAAGAAAAGGTTTGAAGAAAAAGATATATGTAAAGTTCCACTGACCTAGGCCCCCACCTCACGTGCCTGCTTGCGCAGTCCCACGAAAATACAAATATCTCTCTATTCTGAAGTCATATGAACAAACGGTTTAATGCGTTGTAAACTAGACTCGTAGACCTTTGATTCGATAGGTTGTGGGCCCCATAACTCTTTATAGATTGGGAGAAACCTCCGAGACATTTGACCCAAATTTCAGAGAAATTTAAAAAAAGAAACTTACGATAACTTCCGCCAACTTTTATTTTGCCACTTACTTAACTTCAAAACTTGAGATACAACCCTTGAACACTTAAAATATGACATACCACATCATTTTTAATTTATTACTCACCCTTCTTGTCTTTCCACGAAGATATGAGTTAATTTAGACGTTTTAAAAAGTCGAGGTGTTACAGGTTGTTTGTACATATTCATAACAATGTTTTTATGATCTTTTCGTGATTGTACATGTTGCATTATCATATTTCTTCTCCTTTTCTATTGACTTGAAGGGCTCACAATAATACGATTGTGCTATATCTGGTAACCTTCTACCTTAATTCGAGACTTGCATACCTTCTTAAATGAGTTTGTGCTATATCATGTTTAATCACTCTAAATTATTTCGGGATAAAACACAAGTATCTCCTAGATTATGACCGAAATTTCAAAGACGCACCTTAGCTAAACTAAAGTCCTATTACCTCTCTGAACATTTTTTTTTTTGTAATTTTATACACCTTTTGGCTTACGTGGCACACTTTGTGACTCCACATAGTTGAGGCGCGTAGGAGATGTTTGGATGTCACGTAAGCCAAAAAGGTTTACAGAATTGAAAAAAATGGGTTTGGGGTGATAATAAGACCTTAGTTTAGTTAATGTGTGTCACTGATATTTTGGTCATAGTCTAGGGAGAAAATGGTCAAATGACCCCTCAATCTATTAGTCAATTCTCAACTACACACCTAACCTTTACGGGGGTCCTATTACCCCCCTGAACCTTTTATTTTTGATATTTTATAACCCCTAAACGCTCAACTTTTGTCATTACCAGATATACACATATGCTTGTATACACGTGCTAGGTGGGCCCACTTTCTTCAATTTTATTTTCCTATTTATTTCAGATGCAGTAGACCCCACTTTTTTTTAACTTATTCTTTTAATTAGGTTAAATTCTCAATTCCAAACGTAACCAACAACATGTCTACTCTTCAATTGAATATCAACCTTTCTTCTTCTTCTACATTATTCTTAGCAAGTAAGTGACCCAAGAATTGTTCTTTTCAAGATTACTTGTCCCGCCACCTAGATAATTTTAATAATGTCATTTATCATGTCATGTAATCTTTTAAAAAATAAATAAAATCGATCTTTAAATGACAAAATGGATCTTGCAAATTGGTATTTTCTAAATCAACATAGAAGATGGGATACTTTGAGAAGTTAGTTAGTTATATAGAAATTGAGGAAATATTAAAGGATATAATTCCCTTTTGGTTCTCGTTTTGCGGTGTGTGCCCTAAAATTTGGAAGATGACAGACGCTGAGATGATGGAGGAGAAGGAGATGAAAGTGAGCGGCATTCGGGAGAAGATGAAGGAATTCGATTTTATGGCTTACTTTTACCAAACTTTCAACAGAACTGAGTCTCTACGTTGGCGTAACCCTAGGTATTCAGAACAATTTAATCACTCTTGCTATTGGGATTACGTTGAGACCTGCCCGAAGTACTCCAGGTTTTTTCTCTTGCGTTGCTCCTATTACCTATATATTATTGTCCAGAATCGATGCTATTGGTATATGGGTCAATAAAATGCTCCGTCACCTCTCTATCTGGCTCTGCTATTTGTCATTTTGTCTTGTGTTTGTAACTTTTATTTTCATACCTTTCTCTTTGAAAACCAATTTTGCTAGATTTGCTATATTGTTAAAGGCACTTTTAGATGTAGTACAGGCTTAGAGGTTTGCCTTTGCTTTGACTTAAAGCAAATATTTTCATTAACAAATTGATACTCTGATTTTAGCTATAGGAAATACAGTACTCCGTCATTCTATTTGTGTGGCGTCATTCCCAAAAGAATGATACATGGTATATCTACGACTTCCCATTTTACCTTAATGAGAAGCTCTTATAGCTATACAAATGTTATGCATATTTAAGACCACAAATTTCAAAATTCTCTATTTCTTAAGCTAGCCCTATCCTATAGTGTTTGGAATGTGTTAAACTATATATGCATCCAAGAAAAACAGAAGAAGGTTCTCATGGGCTAAGTATCACCGATAGCACTCACAGAGAATTTCATGGGCAGCCTCCTCAAATGGACGGGCGAGTCCTTCTAGAATAACAAAAACAAAAATGTACATCCGTATAAATCATGTAAGCAATTTAAAGTTTGAAATCTAATAATAGGCTGAAGACTGAAATTATAAGTTGAACATGTAAGCGAATAGCTGAAGAATGAAACTTTAAGGTCATTTCTAAATTGTAAAAGAAATCAAATTCCCTACGTACGTGAGATCTAGCAATATGGGAGAGTGTTGGCCTATGTCCCCAGCAAACAATAGTCCTTACGAGCGTGTGGGTAGCTAACCTTGGCCTTTGTGGCACTCACGCAAGAGGAGACGACTAGCTCTCCATCTAAATGTATAGATGAATGTTGATGCTACACATAAGTAACACAACAAGGGACATAACAAACAATGATATATTTTCATGTTTTTTTTATAGTCATATTGTGTATGAATGATGGTGTGAACTAAGTATTTGAGCACAAGAAGACATAATGTAGGGATATAATCATATATAAGGAGCACAAGGGTTCTAACAGAGGATAGTGTGTACGTAGAACTTAACCCTACCATGTGGGGTATAGATGTTGTTTTCAATAGGCCCATAATGCTAGTAAAAACATTACAATATAGTTCTAAAAAGGAAAATAACGATAGAGAAACAGCCAAAGACAAAATGCTAAAGAAAGCATGACAAAACAATTTATTTTAATCTGGTAACATTTTGTATTCAAGTCGGTTCTTAGGTAGTACTGAAAAACCATATTTACAAGAAAGAGATTAGATAAAACCTAAATGTTTTCTAGCACATCTAGGATTGATTCTGTATCCCAGAATACAATTTAGTACACCAAAGCAAAATAACAAAATACAATTAGTTTAATCTTTTGTACTGAATTCCACCTATCCTCAAAACATCTATCATTTCTTTCTTTCCAAATTGCCCACCATATACATGAAGGGATAATCCTCCATCTCTCTCTGATACTAGTTCCAGCTCCAGCTTCCTCCCAACTTAAAAGAGTGTCAACAATCTTGCTTAGAATTGCCCATGCTACGCCCCTAAGATTGATGAAAATCTTACATAGCTAATCAATGATACTACAATGTAGGAACAAGTGATAACATGTAAGTTGTTAGTGCATCTAAAACTGCATTTACTAGTGTGAGTCTTTCCCAGAGATAAATACTGAAACTTCCACCTAGTCAATTTTTTCTCACACTTTTCCAGTACTAAGTCCCATATCGTTTGGATTTTGACTTTGTTCCCTGAGCCATACCTAAGTAGATAGTGGGAAGCCTTCCCACTTCACCTCCCAATATTATGGCTAGGTGCTCCATATTGGGCACATGGCTTATGGGGTATATGTAACTCTCTCTCCAATTAATTTGAAGACCTGAAATGTCTTCAAACAGGATTAGAATCACTCTTAAATACTTTAGCTGCTCTTCTTCTACATCACAAAAAACTAGGGTGTCATCTGCATATTGAAGGTCGGTGATCTTCATACTTAGGTTGTTTTTTCTGTCCACTTCAAACTCTTATACCCACCCACTGGAGTTAGCCACCTTAATCATACTATTGAGTCCTTCGATGGCTAGAATGAAAATTAATGGAGAAATGAGATCTCCTTGTCTGATCCCCTGTGATAATCAAAGAAATCGAAACCTACAGGCCCCATTAATGAGAATGGAGATCTTTACAGTAGGTATGTAGAACTTCACCAATTGATCCATTTTTCATCAAAAGCCATTTGCCTTAAAACTGAAAGTATAAACCCCCAATTGACATGATCATAGGCTTTCTCAATGTCTAGTTTACAAAGTATCCCAGACTTTCCTTGTGTGGTTCTTGAATCTACAGCCTCATTAGCTATCAATACTCCATCTATTATATGTCTTCCTATAATGAAAGCCATCCGTTGAGAATCTACTAAGAAATCCACCAATCTTTTCGATCTCTCTGGTAGTACGTTTGAAATCAGTTAGTAGAACCTCCCAACAAGGCTTATTGGTCTGAAATATTTTAGCTTCTTATCCCCTTTCTTTTTTGGGATCAAGGCTATGTAAGTGGCATTGAAGCTTTTTTCTAACATTTCATAGGCATGGAAAGTGTGGAATGCCTCCATTATGCCATACTTTAAAACCTCCTTTCACTTAATGTGAAAAACCCATTGTGTACCCATCAGACCCCGGATTTTGTTAGGTGCTCACAACTTGAGACAATTATACACTTCATGCTCATCAAACATCTCCTGTAGCGTTGCTTTCTCTCATTCCATAATAGTGGGGCAGTTAATGATAGTTCTGGCTGGTCTCCAATCTTCCTCCTCATTGTATAACTTTCTGTGGAATTTAATTAAAATCATTGCATTGCTATTACCTAGAAATCCATGGTATTAGCAATACACACCTTAATACACAATATGGTGTATAACTAATGCAAGCATTAGTTACGTTGGAAAAGAGTACCAAACAAGGTACTAGTAATACACAAGGCTTAACGCATTTTTTTTAATACACTCTACCAAACGACCCCTTAGTGTTTTGTCACCCTCCTTTAACCATAGGTCCCTTGTTTTCTGTCTCCATGCACTCTCCTCATTTTGCAGAACTTCTTCAAGTTCCAAGAAAGTATAAGCCTTTTTAGATGACTCCTATTCTGAGAGTCTTGGTCTCTAGAATGGAGTTTAGTTGTTAGGATTCTTAGAGAAGGATTGAGTCACAAGACGATGAATAGGAAAATCTAAATCAATTGACTTCGACTTTCCCTTGCCTTTCTTAGATCGACCTATTTTTGTATATAGCTTCAGCTCTTCAAAGGGAGACTGAAACATTAGTGTTCAATGGAAGAGAGAACTCTAATCTCTTGCATTTTGCTGAAAAATGACTTACTGATTTATTCATCAAAAGCCCCTTTAAATAGGAGTTTTTTTTTTTTGAAAATGGTAATGGTGTATTCTTCAGCATTAAGGAGATGCTGGTGACCTGCAAACAGAGGGGAACAAAAGAAGAGAAAAAAAAAATACTTACAAGGATCCTAATAATTCTACAATCTGTTCTGTATCCTCTAAACCTTTCTCTTTACACCAAAAATAAAAGGATGCAATACAATTCCATCTAACCTTCTGAATGGAATTGGACCTATCTTCAAAATTTCTACTATTTCTTTCTTTCCATACTGTCCACCAAATGCAATGTGGAATTATCCTCCACCATGCCTTTTGACTCTTGCTCCCCCCTCTTCTTATTCAACAACTCAACAAATCTGCAGTATGCTTGGGCATGGTCCAATTTGTTTTTGTGAGATTAAGGAAGATGGCCCAAATTCTTATGAAAGTAGGAGACCTAAATCTTATTCCAAAGTAATGACTATAACTTAACCTAATCCTTATGAAGCTATGAAACATAAATCCTATTCTAGAATAATAAATAAAGCTACGAAAAATATAATTAAATACTTAATTTAATGGCTTCCAATGCATCCACAACACTAGCACTACCATTTCATTAAGCAACCTAGACTTTTGTAGTTTCAAATTCCCTTGTTCATTCATACTCCACTCTTTAAGCTTACCTTTAAGGGCTTTGTGTTTAGAGGCTAAGATGAAATTAGGCCTCCTTGTGAACTCAAATGAACTCCTCCATTCTCTAACCTTGTCCAAAAAACCTTCAGATGTCAACCACCAACTTTGGAATCTAAAGTAGGACTTTGTTAGTTCCCAGCTACCACATTGAAGTGCAATAGGCACATTGTTAGATGTCAGCATCTGCAAGGTATTTGTTTGATATCTCTGAAACACTCGTCCCATTCAGAAGAAAAAAGGATCCTATCTATTCTTGAAGTAGCCTCTTGGTTGTCAATTCTAAACCATGTATATGACCGTCTTTAAGCTGTGTGTCGATCAACTCCATACGCTCTATGAAATTTGAAAATTCTTGCATTGCTGAGGATCTCTTGTTGCAGTTCCTTTTCTCAAGTTGGAGTCCACAAACACCGAAGTCACCACAAATTGCCAAAAGACCCTCCAATAAACCTCTCACAACCCCTATTTCATCCCAAATTAGTCTCCGTTCTACTTTGCCATTTGGTGCAAAGACACCAGTTATATGGCATGAGAATTTCTGTAGAAGTGCTTCAAATTTGCATGTTAAAGAGAAAGCACCAATATGCAGTACTTCACCCTTCCACACTCTATTGTCCCACATCATATTAATTACTTCACCCTTCCACACTCTGCTGTCCCACATCATAATTATCCCTCTTCTAGTGCCGTTGGCTTCTAGAGTTGCAAACCTTGTCCATCTTCCTCCCCTAATTTAGATGTGCTTAGCTTGTTCTCCAGATTGATCATTTTTACCAGTCCAGTGGTTCTTCTTGCACTTAATCATGTACATCTTCCTTCTAAAGTAGAAGAATCTTTTTCATGTGTTTACCGAACAAAGACATGGGACTTTCACTTGAAAAGAGGAGGAAGAAACTAGCCTCTACCTCTCTCACAAAGGTTGCAACAACACTCAACTATCTAGTAACCTTCTAGAATTACTTCTACCTTAATTCTAGACCTACATACCTTCTTAAATGAGATTTTGCTATATCATGTTCTAGACCTACATACCTTCTTAAATGAGATTTTGCTATATCATGTTTAATCACTCTCAATTATTTCTTACATAGATTAAAATATAAATATTTTATAATATGATTTTTTTTTATATAGATAGATGACTAAAAATATTAAATATAAAATAGATATTGCATAAAATAATGGAACAAAATATCTATTATGTAAAATTGTGAGGGATTTAATTTTTAAAACAAAGTTTGGGATGCACACAAAAGTTTTATATAGAAGTTGAGGGAATATTGAAGTCCCACGGGATATAATTCCCTTTTGGTTCTTGTTTTGTGGTGTGTGCCCTAAAATTTGGAAGATGACAGACGCTGAGATGATGGCGGAGGAGAAGGAGATGAAAGTGAGCGGCATTCGGGAGAAGATGAAGGAATTCGATTTTATGGCTTACTTTTACCAAACTTTCAACAGAACTGAGTCTCCACGTTGGCGTAACCCTAAGTATTCAGACCAATTAAATCACTTTTGCTATTGGGTTCACATTAAGAGCTGCCCGGAGTACTCCAGGTTTTTTCTCTTGCGTTGCTCCTATTACCTATATATTATTGTCCAGAATCGATGCTATTGGTATATGGGTCAATAAAATGCTCCGTCACCTCTCTATCTGGCTGTGCTTATTGTCATTTTGTCTTGTGTTTGTAACTTTTATTTTCATACCTTTCTCTTTGAAAACCAATTTTGCTAGACTAGTTTATATTGTTAAAGGCACTTTTAGCTGTAGTACAAGCTTTAGAGGTTTGTCTTGCTTTGACTTCAAGTAAATATTTTCATTAACAAATTGATACTCTGATTAAAGCTATAGGAAATACAGTACTCCGTCATTCTATTTGTGTAACGCAATTCCCAAAAGAATTATACATTTGTATACCTACAACTTCCCATTTTACCTTAATGAGAATCTTCTAGCTCCATATTTAAGACCACAAATTTCAAAACTCTCTATTTCTTAAGCTAGCCCTATCCTATAGTGTTTGGAATGTGATAAACTATAGATGCATCCAAGAAAAACAGAAGAAGGTTCTCATGGGCTAAGTATCACCGATAGCACGCACAGAGAGTTTCATGGGCAGCCTCCTCAAAAGGTCGGGCGAGTCCTTCTAGAATAACAAAAACAAGAACGTACATCCGTATAAATCATGTAAGCAATTTAAAGTTTGAAATCTAATAATAGGCCGAAGACTGAAATTATAAGTTGAACATGTAAGCGAATAGCTGAAGAATGAAACTTTAAGGTCATTTCTAAATTGTAAAAGAAATCAAATTCCCTACGTACGTGAGATCTAGCAACATGGGAGAGTGTTGGCCTATGTCCCCAGCAAACAATAGTCCTTACGAGCGTGTGGGTAGCTAACCTTGGCCTTTGTGGCACTCACGCAAGAGGAGATGACTAGCTCTCCATCTAAATGTATAGATGCATGTTGATGCTACACATAAGTAACACAGCAAGGCACATAACAAACAATGATATATTTTCATGTTTTTTTTATAGTCATATTGTGTATGAATGATGGTGTGAACTAAGTATTTGAGCACAAGAAGACATAATGTAGGGATATAATCATATATAAGGAGCACAAGGGTTCTAACAGAGGATAGTTTGTACGTACTACGTAGAACTTACCCCTACCTTGTGGGGTATAGCTGTTGTTTTCAATAGGCCCACAATGCTAGTAAAAGCATTACACTATAGTTCTAAAAAGGAAAATAACGATAGAGAAAAAGCCACAGAAAAAATGCTAAAGAAAGCATGACAAAACAATTTATTTTAATCCGGTAACATTTTGTATTCAAGTCGGTTCTTAGGTAGTACTGAAAAACCATATTTACAAGAATGAGATTAGATAAAACCTAAATGTTTTCTAGCACACCTAGGATTGATTCTTTATCCCAGAATACAATTTAGTACAGCAAACGCAAAATAACAAAATACAATTTAGCTTAATCTTTTGTACTGAATTGCACCTATCCTGAAAACATCTGTCATTTCTTTCTTTCCAAATTGTCCACCATATACATGAAGGGATAATCCTCCATCTCTCTCTGATACTATCTCCAGCTCCAGCTTCCTCCCAACTAAAGAGTGTCAACAATCTTGCATAGAATTACCCATGCTACGCCCCTAAGATTGATGAAAATCTTCCATAGCTGATCTATGATACTACAATGTAGGAACAAGTGATAACATGTAAGTTGGTAGTGCATCTAAAACTGCATTTACTAGTGTGAGTCTTTCCCAGAGATAAATACTGAGACTTCCACCTAGTCAATTTTTTCTCACACTTTTCCGGTACTAACTCCCATATCCTTTGGATTTTGACTTTGTTCCTTGGGCCATACCTAAGTAGATAGTGGGACTTCCCACTTCACCTCCCAATATTATGGCTAGGTGCTCCATATTGGGCACATGGTTTATGGGGTATATGTAACTCTCTCTCCAATTAATTTTTGAAGACCTGAAATGTCTTCAAACAGGATTAGAATCACTCTTAAATACTTTAGCTGCTCTTCTTCTACATCACAACAAACTAGGGTGTCATCTGCATATTGAAGGTCGGTGATCTTCATACTTAGGTTGTTTTTTCTGGCCACTTCAAACTCTTATACCCACCCACTGGAGTTAGCCACCTTAATCATACTATTGAGTCCTTCGATGGCCAGAATGAAAATGAATGGAGAAATGAGATATCCTTGTCTGATCCCCTGTGAGAATCAAAGAAATCGAAACCTATTGCCCCCTTAATGAGAATGGAAATCTTTACAGTAGGTATGTAGCACTTCACCAATTGATCAATTTTTCATCAAAAGCCATTTGCCTTAAAACTGAAAGTATAAACCCCCAATTGACATGATCATAGGCTTTCTCAATGTCCAGTTTACAAAGTATCCCAGGCTTTCCTTGTGTGGTTCTTGAATCTACAGCCTCATTAGCTATCAATACTCCATCTATTATATGTCTTCCTATAATGAAAGCCATCCGTTGAGAATCTACTAAGAAATCCACCACTCTTTTCGTACTCTCTGGTAGTACGTTTGAAATCAGTTAGTAGAACCTCCCAACAAGGCTTATTGGTCTGAAATATTTTAGCTTCTTAGCCCTTTTCTTTTTTGGGATCAAGGCTATGTAAGTGACATTGAAGCTTTTTTCTAACATTTCCTAGGCATGGAAATTGTGGAAGGCCTCCATTATGTCATACTTTAAAACCTCCTATCACTTAATGTGAAAAACCCATTGTGTATCCATCAGACCTCGGATTTTGTTAGGTGCACACAACTTGAGACAATTATACACTTCATGCTCATCAAACATCTCATGTAGCGTTGCTTTCTCTCTTTCCATAATAGTGGGGCAGTTAATGATAGTTCTGGCTGGTCTCCAATCTTCCTCCTCATTGTATAACTTTCTGTAGAATTTAATTAAAACCATTGCGTTGCTAATACCTAGAAATCCATGGTATTAACAATACACACCTTAATACACAATAGGGTGTATATTTAATGCAAGCATTAGTTATACATAGGTTGGAAAAGAGTACCAAACAAGGTACTAGTAATACACAAGGCTTAACGCATTTTTTTAATACACTCTACCAAACGACCCCTTAGTGTTTTGTCACCCTCCTTTAACCATAGGTCCCTTGATTTCTGTCTCCGTGCACTCTCTTTATTTTTCAGAACTTCTTCATGTTCCAAGAAAGTGTAAGCCTTTGTAGATGACTCCTATTCTAAGAGGCTTGGTCTCTAGAATGGAGTCTAGTTGTTAGGATTCTTAGAGAAGGATTGAGTCACAGGACGATGAATAGGAAAATCTAAATCAATTGACTTCGACTTTCCCTTGCCTTTCCTAGATCAACCTATTTTTGTATATAACTTCAGCTCTTCAAAGGGAGACTGAAACATTAGAGTTCAATGGAAGAGAGAACTCTAATCTCTTGCATTTTGCTGAAAAATGACTTGCTGATTTATTCATCAAAAGCCCCTTTAAATAGGAGTCTTATTACATCTATAGGAAGTCTAATTCGTATGAAAGTAGGAGACCTAAATCCTATTCCAAAATAATGACTATAACTTAACCTAATCCTTATGAAGCTATGAAACATAAATCCTATTCTAGAATAATAAATAAAGCTACTAAAAATATAATTAAATACTTAATTTAATTGCTTCCAACGCATCCAGAACACTAGCACTGCCATTTCATTAAACAATCTAGAGTTTTGTAGTTTCAAATTCCCTTGTTCATTCATACTCCACTCTTTAAGCTTACCTTTAAGGGCTTTGAGTTTAGAGACTAAGATGAAATCAGGCCTCCTTGTGAACTCAAATGAACTCCACCATTCTCTAACCTAGTCCAAAAAACCTTCAGATGTCAACCACCAACTTCGGAATCTAAAGTAGGACTTTGTTAGTTCTCAGCTACCACATTGAAGTGCAATAGGCACATTGTTAGATGTCAGCCTCTGCAAGGTATTTGTTTGATATCTCTGAAACACTCGTCCCATTCAGAAGAAAAAAGGATCCCATCTATTCTTGAAGTAGCCTCTTGGTTGTCAACTCTAAACCATGTATATGACCGCCTTCAAGCTGTGTGTCGATCAACTCCATATCCTATATGAAATTTGTAAATTCTTGCATTGCTGAGGATCTCTTGTTGCAGTTCCTTTTCTCAAGTTGGAGTCCACAAACACCAAAGTCACCACAAATTGCCGAAGGACCCTTCAATAAACCTCTCACAACCCCTTTTTCATCCCAAATTAGTCTCCGTTCTACTTTGCCATTTGGTGCAAAGACACCGGTTATATGGCATGAGAATTTCTGTAGAAGTGCTTCAAATTTGCACGTTAAAGAGTAAGCACCAATATGCAGCACTTCACCCTTCCACACTCTATTGTCCCACATCATAATTATTACTTCACTCTTCCACACTCTGCTGTCCCACATCATAATTATCCTCCTTCTAGTGCCGTTGGCTTCTAGAGTTGCAAACCTTGTCCATCTTCCTCCCTTAATCTGATTGATATGGTCTTGACAATCCCCTTCTAGCTTTGTTTCTTGCAGGCAGACGATGTCTGCTTTCCAGTCTAGTAGTTGATTCTTAACTATCCTTTTCTTATCCTTGTCATTTAGCCCCCTTACATTCGATGAAACTATGTTGAGCTTCATTGGTCTGCCTGATCCCCCCCCCCCCCTCCCCCCCTTCTTATGTTTCCACTACTTTTGAACTTAACATCGAAAAGTGATCAAGTTTTTCAATTCCTGCGTACACTTGCTTCTTTTTCTCCTGATGTCCACACTCATTTCCATTCCTCTAGTTTGTCTGCTTCCATCAATTTGCATGAGCAGTACTAGAGTTTCTTTTTAGCCTTTGAAGTCTATTCCAAACAACTTACTGAGTTTCAAAAGGTTCTGATGCACCCATACAGTACTTTCCCTTTCCTTTTCTAGCAACACTTCTCGATGTTTAGACTGTAGCGGCATCACATCTTCAACTTCCAAGATTTCCTCATTGATTGGTGCATAGCACTTTGTTAATTTGGGTTCTGATGCACCCAAAAGTTTTCTTCAATGTTGATGAACTTCCTTACATCAAAGAGGGTAGGCATCTTTAGAGTCGTAAGTGCCGATGATGCGTCTTCTGAGAATATCTCTGTCTTGATCGGATGTACTAGGTTTGGTTTGAACGACTAAGTTGATTTCTGCCTTTTTGTAGTTATGTGGCTGCCATTTACTATCTCCAACTACCTTTGCATACAGATAGTTAATGTCATAATTCTTGTATGGAGCTTTTAAGAGCATTGTAGAGGGGTCATTAATGAACTTACCTATCTTAGCAGCAACATCCCTCCATCCAACATTAAAAGCTTCTAGTAGGATTACGACTGCTCTATCCTTTCCTTTGAGAGATAAAATATTCATGTACCTACCATGAGCATTAAACTTCCTTGTTCCAAAGTACTCAGCCATCTGGTCCTTTATCCTCCGTCTTCTCAAAACATTCTTGTTGTCAGTCGATGCTTTGTTTAGGATATAACATATCCACTCTGTCACCTTTTTGTTGAGGGTTATTTTGCTCATCCTGTTCCTGCTTCTTTCCACCCAGTCGAACCAAACTTCCCCGCCAGACATCCATCTAGTGATGTAAAAGGATAAAGAAAAAATTGTTACCGCTGAAGGAGATAGTTGTATAGACAAGAAGGAAATTGGTGGTTCTCAGGCAACCCACCAGAGAAGAAAGTTTCTCTCTCTCCTAGAAAGTAGGAGAGAGTTTTTGGGAAATGTGCCTGAGAGCTTTAAAATTAGGAGATTTTTTAGCATGAAAAACATACTCAAACAGAACAATCCCTTCAACAAAATACTACAATAATCTCAGTGCAAGAAACATCAAATAGTCACCAAAATGGAATAACAAGAAACTCTCAAAGTAATATTACGACTACTAGTATAAAGGATTAAGCAAGACAACTCTCAATTACCTAACTAACTATCTAGCCTAATTTGTGTTCTTCATAACCTCCTATCTAAGTTCATATTCCGGTAAGCTGAAGTTGTCATGCCCTATCTATTTACCTCTGTCCAATACTTTGTCAGTCTACCTCTACTTCTCTTTTAACCATCCCTAGCCAACCTCTTGCACCTTCGTGCTGAGGCATTCGTGCATCTCTTCTTCACATGTCCAAACTCTCTCAGCCTCTCGCTTCTTCCATCTTGACTCTTTAAATTTTGAATTTTTTTTTTGATAGAGTTTCCTCTGTAACTGGGGATAGCTGTCTGAAAAAATTTCAACTTGTCCAATCAACATAATTACAACCCTCGCGTATCTAGCTATTCAATTTCACAACATTAACATTTTGGAATACCAATACACTCATCAAAATCCGTTTCACCTCATTATAAGAACAAATATCATCTAGGTAAACAATTCTTATTTTAAAGCATAACATGAGTTATGTACCTGAGTCCCAAACAAGTATGGGTATTTTGACTTTATAGTGTGCTCAGATTCCCATGTAGCTTCCTTAACTTAGTAATTGTTGCCCATTACCTTTATCAAAGCAATATCTTTTGTTCGAATTTTACAAACTTGTTTATCTAGTATAGGTAGAGGAACTTCTTCACAGGATGAAGTAGGATCAAAATTTATGTCTTGCCTATCAATTACATGACTCCTATTTTGAAAATATTATTTTAGCATAGATACATGTAAAATTGGGTGTACAGACGATAACTCTAGATGTAAAGCTAGTAAATACGCCACAAGTCCGATCCTTTCTAGAATATGACAAGGTCATGTATACCTCGGGCTAAGCTTGTCTTTCATGTCAAACCTCATGATACACCTCATCAGTGACACTTTCAAAGATACATCGTCACCTTCCTTGAACTCGAGATCACATGTTACATCTGCATATGACTTTTGACAGTTCTGAGATTTTAAGTTCTTGAATCAGTTTCACCTTATTCAGGGCATCTTGTACTATGGTTGGACCGATCATCTTCCATATACGACCTCAAATGGAGCCATCTGTATACTTGCCTGATATTTGTTAGTGTAAGCAAATTCTATCAACGACAAGTGGCCATCCCAATTTCCCTTAAAATCAAGAACACATGCTCTCATCATATCTTTTAAGGTTTGAATCATTTGCTCAGCTTGCCCATATGTCCGGGGTGAAAGGTCGTGCTTAGATTAACCCTGGTACTAAGACATTCTTGTAAACTCTCCCAGAACTGGGTGGTGGACTATGCACCCCTATCAAAAATAAGGGACACGGGAGAACCATCTAACTGAACAATTTCCTTTAGGTATAATGTTGCGTACTTTGGAGTTGTGTAGGTTGTCTTGATCGGGAAAAAGGGAGTTGACTTAGTGAGTCGGTCTACTATGACCCAAATGGAGTCATGTTTCTCAAAGGTTAGTGGTAAGCCAATCACAAAATCCATATTTATTTGTTCACACTTCTGTTATGGTATTTAAGAACTTGAGCTAGACCACCTGGTTTTTGATGTTCCAGCTTTCACTTGCCGACAATTTAGGCAGTGAGACACATAATTTGCAATGCATCGTTTCATATTGTTTCCACCAATAGGTATCTTTCAAGTCATGATACATTTAGTAGAACATGGATGTACTGAATACTTGGAGCTGTGAGCTTCTTCCATAATTGCCCATTTGTAGGCCATCAACATCAGGGACACATAGGCGACCATCTAGTCTTATCACACTATTTTTATCTAGTCTAAAATTCTTGATCTTACCCTTGAGGATCCCTTCCTTTTGATCACAGAAGCTTGCATCATCAAACTGTTTGATCCTAACTTGTCCATCAAGGTAGACCTGGAAACCATAGTTGCTATAAGCTTTCCATAATTCACTTCATCAAGACGGACCCTCGACTAGCTATTTGTTGGGCGTCTTTTACTATTCAATGTTCAACCATTGACATCCTTGCCAAACTTCCCATGGTCCTTCTGCTCATGGCATTGACAACAATATTAGCTTTGCCCGGATGGCAGAGGATATTACAGTCATAATCCTTAAACAACTCTACTCATCTCCATTGTCTTAGGTTCAATTCCTTTTGTTTAAATACATATTGTAAGCTCTTGTGATCTATGTAAATGTCGCACAACACCCGACAGAGGTAGTGACACCACATATTTAGTGATAAATCTAACTTTCCATCTTGATGGGGCTATCAACTTTCCATTTACTCCAACTTTCAAATGCATCTTTGATGTTTTGTGGCATGATAAATCTAATCCCAAAAAGTGTTATAAATCTGTCAACCTAAAGGACATCAATGAAATTTCATAGTGACAATAGTGAGTCCTAAAGCTTGTTTTCAAGATGTTTGCTTCTCTAATTTCCAATTGATGGATCCTTCGGGGTGGCGTAGTAGTCCTTTCTCCATGTTGGAGGTCTCAAGGTCAAAACCCCTTGCCAGCGAAAGCGAAAGCAAGGGGTTTACTTTCTAGGTTGAGCTCATCGCACCGGACTTGCCTAGTGTGGGTTACCTCTCCTATGTTTTTTTCGAGCTATTGAATAAGAGCGAGGGTAAAAACCCTGTGCACACCCAAAGAGTAGTGATTGCGGGTTTCCCTTGTCAGAAAAAAATAAATAAATCCAATTGATGGTATCCAGTCTCAAGTCTATATTGGAGAAATGCTTAGCACCATGTAATTGATAAAAAAAGTCATATATTCGCAGTAGAGGATATTTGTACACAAATTCACATGGAAACATCCTTTTTCTTTACAAACAACACTGAAGCGCCCATGGTGAAACACTTGACTGTATAAACCCTTATCTAAAAGTCTCTTGTAGTTGCCTCTTGAGTTGATTTAGCTCAGCTAGAACCATTCTATAAGGAGGGATAAAGATTGGCCTCATCCCTGGCAATGTGTCTATGCCAAACTCGATCTCCATATCTGGTGGTATCCTTGGAAGATCATATGGAAACCACTTCTGGAAACTCCTTAACAATTGGTACAGACTCAAGATTGGGGAGTCAACTTTGATATCCTGCACATGGGTTAGATACTCCAAATACCTGTTACTAGCTTATTGGCCTTAAGGGAAGAAATAAACTAACCCACAGGCGTACCCACTTCACCTTTGATTATAACTATATCCTTTCCAATAAAAGAGAATTTAACTATTTTTTCATGACAATCAACTGTAGCGTGACAGAGGATAACCTGTCCATGCTGGCTATAACATCAAAGTCAACCATATCCAACAAGTTCAAGTCTGCTAATGTTTCTCGACCTTGCACTATAGTAACAGAATCTTTGAATATGTCGTCAACTTGTACAGATTCCCATATAGGTGTGGAAACCTTAAATGTGCATGATAGATCTTCTGGTGCTTTCGCAAACCCGACAGAAAAATAACACACATAGGATTAAGTTGAACCATGATCAATTAATACATAAGCATCACGATTACAAACTTAGAGAGTAAATGTAATAACTGTGATAGCCGCCACAAAATTCTGCCTATCTAGAACATCAAGTTTAACCGGTCTGCCTCTTTCTTGAGCTCCACTCTACTTGTACCATGCCGTGTATTAGGTACTCAGGCTAGAGTTGCAGCCAATGTAGTGCCTGCTTATGCTGCTTGAGTGGCTGGTGCCTTCCCTTGAGCTTGCCCAAGCCATGGGCAATCTCTCTTAAGGTGACCTGGATCATTACAGTAGCATCCTCTTTGACCCAAAAGGCATTTGCCGAGATGTCTCTTGTTACATATAGAACAAATAGGAAAGGAAGATCGAGTCTGAGTCTGCCGGTGTTGCCTAACTAGAGCTGGATAAGGTGAAGAATTAACCATTGATTTACTTTGGGTTGCATGATTTCTATTCTATGCTCCACCTGTTTGCTCGCTTTAACCACATGCATTCTTTGCTTTCTTGTTAGGTTCCCTGTTTGATAGTTTTTTCGAAACTCTCTTTTCGCTTGGCTATGTCCACTACATGGAGAAAGGACTTATCATCCACGTGTGAGGCAATATCCCTAGATGTGTACGGGTTAAGGCCATGTGCAATTTTTTTGATCTTTTCCCTTTTTTGTAGAGATTAAAATGGGGCATGCTCTGCTAACTTTGTTAAATTCCATTGCATACTCGGTAGAGGTCATCTTGCCCTGTCTAATATTGTCAAATTCTCATCTGAGTTCTTCATGTCAGCTACTTGGCATGAATGTTCTGAGGAAAGCCTGTTTGAACTGTAGCCAAGAGATTGGTGGCAGATATCGGACCCCTACTTTTCTTGTAAGTCCTCTACTAGATACATGTTGCCGGAGTCAACTAATACCTAATCAACTTAGTAGCCGGACTATCAAGACAACCTAAGGAAATAAACATTTCTTTAATATCCTCCAAAAATTGCATTGTCTCTACCCTGTGAAAGTGGGAGGATGAAGCCTACTGAAGTCTCGTGGTGTGATTCTAGTTGCAGGTGGAGTAGTAGCTTCCCATGGGGCTACATAAGCTAGGGGAGCCTGAAAGTCATCTTTTACCGCTTATGTATCCAAATTATGTTGATCCCGAGTTGGCTAATGGACCGGTGCAACTCATGGACAGGGACGCTTGATCACTTACTGGAGGGTCTAATGACTCCAAAAATTCAAGAATCCTATCAATTCCAGCATCAGGTTGTTGGGGTTGACCTTGGTAACTCCTAGCATTAGCATCTGTTCCTCTGACATTTTGTCCACGACCTCCACCTCCACCTTTGCCTTTCCCCCTCTCTAGCTGCAACAGGTGCAGTTGGGGGCACCTCTTGATGATTAGCTGTTGGTATGCCAACATGGTTAACAACAGAGGAGGAGGCTGATTTGGTTATGACCATTGTTTCTGAAATAAGAGATCAACTATTGAAATGTTAACTATACACACGATATACGAAGCTAGGAAGAGAGTTTTCCTAATATGTCTTATATCCTCCCAAGTATAAGATGTGGCGTGCTGCACACTCATGCATAGGACTCTACAAGACACTACTCATGACTCCCAAAGACGCATAGTCCTGGTTGCCCTGATATTAACTTGTCACACTCCAAAACTGGGGTAGGCCGTGATTGGCACTTGGCCTAAGCTACCCGTCGAGTGATTCCTGAATTAAGTTGTCTGGTCATGGCATATACTAAATTTATTAGAAATAACTACCTTATAGGGATTATCTAAGCATAGTGAAATTTGTATTAGATATGAAAATATGAAACGTGGAATTGTCAGGAAAAGATTAAAACTAAAACGTGAAACCAATGTAACCCACTAGGCAACAAGAGCATATGTCCACGGACATACCCAGAATATTAAATCAATGTACATAGGGGAGTCTGAATTCCCACTGAGAAGAAAAGTAGGAAAATGCTGGGCTGAAAGCTAGTCCTATCCGGTAGTGTTTGAAATGTGATAAGTTATATCTGCATCCAAGAAAAACGGAAGGGCCCTCACAGACTAAGTACCACCAATAGGACACCCAAAAAATCTCATAGGCTACCTCTTAAGAAGTCGGAGCGAGTCCTTTTGGAATAAAAATACCAAGAAGAATGTACATCCATATAAAGCATGTAAGCAATTCAAAGTTTATAACTAATAACAGAGTAATTATAAGCTGAACATGTAAGCGAAAAATTGAAGCATGAAGCTTTAAGGTCATAGCTGAATTGTAACAGAAATCGAATTACACATTTTGGCCCGACGTATTTGAGATCTAGCCACACTCACAGGGGAGTGTCAGCCAATCTCCCCAACAAACAAAAGCCCCTACGTCTACACTGTCAAATCTGCACAACTACCAGATTAGACAAAATGCACAATTTGACCAATGGCCATGGAAGTTCATCTGGAAACTAAGCCCCCTTACAAAGGCTTATGTTTTTCTTGGCTTGTAGCAAGAGAAGCATGTCTCACTCAAGAAAACTTAAGAAGAAGGGGCTTTCATCTATGCTCTAGATGTTGCATGTGTGGTGCAGCCAGAGAAAACAATAGCCATCTGTTTCTACATTGTCCTATAACTGGACAATTTGTGGCAACTTTTTTTGAACTTGGTAGGATTAAGATGGTTTATACCAGCAACAAGCTGTGATTTATTGAAGTGTTGGAACTATAATGGCGGTGCAGTGAGACAAAAGAAGTGGTGGAAACTTGTCCCAGCTTGTATATGGTGGACAATTTGGAACGAGAGGAACTACAAAATTTTTGAAGACAAAAGCAATCCTGTGCAGAAAGTCAAATTGAATTGTATTCTTTTGTTCCTTTTTTGGTGTAAAGAAAGCTATGTAGAGGAGACTGAACCACTAGTTGATATGATAGGTTCCTTGTGAAGCTGTAGTCCTAAGCATGGTTGGGTTTTTGTAATTGTAGATAGCACTGTCATGTTGCAGATCTAATTCATATATTTATATATATATATATATACACACACACGTTACCTTGGCCTTAGTGGCGCTCACGCAAGGGGAGATCAACTAGCTCTCCCATCTGAATGCATGAGTGAATGTTGAAACTGAACATATGTATCACAACAAGACACATAACAAACAGTGATACACAAGCATATAATACGACACGGCTAGCTCTCCCATCTGAATGTATGAGTGAATGTTGAAACTGAACATATGTATCACAACAAGACACATAACAAACAGTGATACACATAAGCATATAATACTGTCGTGTTTTCATATATAGTCACACTGAATAAAAATGATGGTGTGAACTAAGTACTTGAACACAAGAAGACATAACGTGGGGATATTATCATATATATGGAGCACGAGGGTTCTAACGGAATTTCCCATTAGGAGAGTTAGCCTTAACTTACCTTAGCCCCAAAGTATTTACCAGTCACTTCCAATGTTCTTGAGTTAAGCCTTAAAGTTCCATATCTTAAACAGATATGAACCAGAACTGTTAATTCATGAACTGTTATTTAAGCATGACAAAAAGGTATTCAACTTAAAGAACAATTTAACCCTGGGAGTTCCAAAGAATTGGTATACACTAACCCTTCGGGGTGGCCCAGTGGTTTGAGCTTGGGACTTCCATGTTGGAGGTCTCAAGTTCGAAACCCCTTGCTTGCGAAAGCAAGGGGTTTGCCTTCTGGGTCGAGCTCGTCGCACCAGGCTTGCCTAGTGCGGGTTATCTCTCCTGTGTGGTTTGCGAGCTATTGCATAGGAGCGGGGGTTTTACCCTGTGCGCACCCAAAGGGTAGCGGCTGCGGGTTTCCCTTGTCATCAAAAAAAAAAGAAGAATTGGTATACACTAAGATCATAAAATATTCCTCTCAAATGTAAAGATTGAATACTTCCTAAGAAATGAATTATATGCAATTCCTACATGGAGAGGCTAAAGTCATGATGGTTGAATAAAGATTAAAATAAATTCCTTGTAGATGCTAACTTAAAGCAATGATCTAAGTGCATGCTTTATTTCCAAGTCAAAGGTCATGAAAGAACTCTTAATGGCATTGAGTACTAGCTGGACTATTCACGTATAGCCAGCTCAAGTTGTAGCATATTAGATGATAATATACACCCAATTACTCTTCTTAGATTTTTGTTAGATAACCGTTAGTTTAATTCTTAAGTCTTAACTTCCTGTCAACATCACCAAGAAAATTGAAAATCTCTCTCCTAGTTTAATTCTAAAGTCATGTTGTGGAAGTTGCAGCCATCAAATCCTGTTTTCTTCCACTTTAGAATTTGAAATAGATATAGGATTTCGTTTGACAATCTTGTTAGTTAGAAAAATATATATACTTGGGCATCATCCAAGTTATAGACGATCATATTGACCTCTAATTCCATAAAAGTCAGAACGCAAAAATGAATTTGTTACTCTATAAGTCTGCATTAGTCATGTTGGATATTTATACCTGATTATTTGATGAATTTGTAACTTAGATCTTAAATTCACTTGTTCCCTGCTCACACAAGTTATGAACTGGAAAGGAGTACTTTTCTCTCCAAACCCTATTCATTTGATTGCATCATTTATCCAATCTCTGGTGGTTTTCGGCCCATCAGTAACTTATTTAATTATTAATTGCTCTTATATCCTTGTAACCCCACAATGCGGTCTCAAGACTTAGGAAGTTAATCATCCCTTATAATCATCATCAAATGAGTATTAATTCAACTTTAAGGAGCATTAAAATAGCTTTGGGCTTCACACTGCAGCCAACATAAAATTAGCAAATTTCATGATAAATCTAATACTTCTATTTATATGTGCATAATATTGACTAAAGCACGGGTTGCTTATAACCCCAAGTACCATGACACTTTTCTATATTTTCAACATTTTTAACAGCCTTGATAATATGTCTCAAGCAGAGAGTTTGTTTCTTCTTTTTTTTTTTCTTTTCTAAATAAGTTAATTAGAGTTTGTCTCATCTGGTCCTTGCACTTCAATTAAAAGTAACCGGATGTGAATTGGGCTTTGGTGAAAGAATCACCTTTTCAAGCTTCAAATAGTTCTTACTTATCCCTTTTGTGCATAATCTTTACGCCTACCAATGCAACCAAATAGATACATAGACCGACCAGAACCCTGCCCAGTATCTAAGATCAATGGTTACTTGCTCCAGCTTTCTCTTTGACTGACTGCACTTCTGAAGCTTCACATCCACAATGTTAGAGGTTCTTCTCTGACTGTCTTTTCTGGTTGCCAAATGCAGCTGCAAGTTCCCAATTCTGCCGGTGATAGATGGTATGGTGAAGCCTTGCAGCTACTCCGAGTTAGAAAATATTACTAACTTTGAGACTTGCTTGATTCAGTATACACAATCAGGCAGATTGTTCCGTGGAACCATTACTGAAGGATCTGAAAAGCGATCAGTGATTGTAAAAACATGGGATTTTTTCCTTCCTTTGGACAGAGCATATGCTTATCGTCCATCTAAATTTTGTGTATGTGTAGATACACTTTAATTTGATTTTCTTGTCTATTATTTTGGGTTGAATGGATGATGTCAAGAGTTTTTTTGTAGGATGAGATTGAGTTATATGAAACAGCAAATGTGCATCCACATTTGGCAAAGTTATCTAGGTACTGTTGCGATAGGAGGCTTGCAGTTGTCTATGATGAGGAACTTACCACGGTTTTGTCTGATGTGCTTCCGGCTGGTATTTAAGTTACCTTAAGTATTATGTTGGATGGCTGTTTAGTATGAATTTTTCATGCTTTTGCACCTCCTTTATCTCTTCTTTTTCTTGTTCGTCAGATGACTTTGGGTGGGATAAGCGGATGAATGTGGCAACTCAACTTGCAGATCTGTTGGCATGGTTGCATAAAAATAAAATTGCAGTTGGCAGCATCACTGCTTCATGCATTATGATAGATAAGGTTCAGTTTAAAAGCATTTGGCTCTCTTCTCGACTTTATACTTTTTGGAAATCTGGAGATTCTTAATGAGTTACTGTATTTTTTTTTTGATTGCAGGAAGTGAATATTAAAGTGTTTGACTTTGGTTACATTTGCAATCGTGTCAACGAGGATTCTGTAATTCCTCTTGATTATGTTGTTGGCAGATATCCTGAGGATGTTTCAAAAGGCATGTTTACTTACACTCCATCATCATCATCTCTGATGTTTCATATTATACATCAAAGATTTCCTATAATCGTCTGCGTAATGCATGATATGTAATACTTCATCAATTTTGTTGTTTGGTTCCAGATTTCCTATATTAAAGGCCACCACTTTTTTTTTTTGTTTGTGTTTCTGCATATTCATATTGTGGACAAATAATTTGTCTGCTGAAAAACAGTTGTATTCTTATTTTCCTGGACCAATGCAGGTTGGCGCTGGACGATGAAATCTGATGTTTATATATTTGGTCTTCTACTGATGGAGTTGATAACCAAAACGAAGCTTGGTTCTAATCCTTCCGTTCTCGATAATTGTAAACCTGGCTCTTTTGTTCATAAATGCTTCGAAGATGCTGATGATCAAACTGTATCTGATATCACGTTGCTGACTTGCCGTTGCGTGAGTGCTGATCCAGCCGAAAGGCCAACAATGAAGATGGTTTTAAACGATTTGGATAAACTAAGGAAGAGAGGGAGAACGAAAAAAAAGATGAAAATGAGTCCACAATAGAATAAGTTTATCCCTTCTTTTAGCTACTTTTTAAGGGAAAAGGCATAGATTCCCCTTTAAACTTGTATCGAAAAATTAGTTACACGCTTAAATTATTATGTCGACCTATTACACACTTCTGCTATTTAAAAGTGAATTTATTTACCCCCTAAAGCTGACATGGCAAAATAATAATAATTAAAAAAAATCATGCGCCAAATAATTATTAAAAGTATAAAAAAGTAATTAAAAATCAAATATTTCTTACACCTCACCCCCCACGTCTCTTCTTCTTCATACCCCACCTTTCTCATCTTCTTGAGTACACCCCACCCTCCTTATTTTCTTCAAACCCCATTAAGCTTAAAATAAATCAATAACAAGAAGCAACCAAGAAACAAATTACTTCAAATAGGGGTAAATTTTGGGAGGTTTCAATTGTTGGAGTTTCGACGGACATTTTTTAGTGAATTGAGTGATCGATTGAAAATGGGAAGAAAATTATTTGCTATTATCTCGATCTTTTAAGAAACCTCCAAGAAGAACATGGAAAAAGAACAAAGAATGTATGCTCAGATCTGAAAAATATTTGCAACTATAAGTTGCAACAAATAACAATGGAAGCTCATTTTCCATGACCAATCAATGGAAGAAACTGAAGCAACTTCTTGTGGGTACATTTTGAAATGGAAGAATTCTTCAACTCCACGACTAAACTCCAGATGGCAATTTTCTTGGTGGTCATTGCTAAAAGTTTCTTCTTTACCATTTTGCTATGAAGAAGACATACTTATTTGAGAACTTTAATAATTGATTAGAAATTAATTAGTGTAAAATATAATTAATAAAATAAAACTTAAGTAATAAAGAAAATAAAGTAAAAAAGATATAAAAAAAATACAATTTCTGACATGGCGTTGATGTGGCAGTGAGTGTAATACACCACATACTCTGAGAGTGGTGTTGCACATATCAGGGTGGTATTAAATTCACTTTTAAGTAGTAAAGGTGTGTAATAGATCGTTATGATAGTTGAAGTGTGTAACTAACTTTTCGGTACAAGTTTATGGGGGAATCCATGCCTTTTCCCACTTTTTAACTTTTGTATTAACTAAATTGCAAGGTTGTTGCAATGCAAGTGATGGAACTTTATGAATGATCCCTGGTGGGGTTTGAATTGGAGATTTTCAAATTATTAGCTATTACTGTTTTAACTAGTCGCACAATGTGTCCCCACAGGAATGGATTGTTTGTGTTGGTATTTGAAAGTTTGTATATTCCCACAATTATTCTTTGGTATCCACATTATTCCACTTGCGTAATATGAAGCAGACAAAGTATGTCATTTCTTGTCAAAGTTTCAAGTCTTCTACAAGTTATTGTTTTTGGTTGTTTATACATATTCATAACAATGTTTTTATGATCTTTTCGTACGTGTACATGATGCATGATCGTATTTTTTTTCCTTTTCTTTTGGAGAAAAGACATAACGTCACCACTGAAGTTGTTCCGAATTTTCAAAAAGACACTTTAACTTTGCAACCGTCCTATTACCCCACTAAACAATTTTGAACAGATATTATTATATCATTTTTCGATCAACCCCAGATTTTAAGAAGCAAGTGTGTTCACACACCAATCATTACATGATGCGTGTTAATTTAATTAAAAATGTAAAATTTTTTTTCATTTTAAGTTTTTCCTTTATCTTTTTTTTTCTTTATTTCTCTCTCCCTCTCTTACTTTTTGACTTATTTTAATTTTGATTTAACTTCACTTCATCTTCCACCTCCCACTTTCAAGTGATTCATCTCTCCATTTTCTTTTTTTTCTTCACCTCCCACCCCATGTCAAATTGAACCCCACTCCCATTATTTTTCTTTTCTTCTTCTTCTCCAGTCAAATTCTTTATAGAATTCATACTATTTTTTAGACTTTATTCAATTATTGATAACAAAATTAATTATTATTCTAAGAAAATTTAAAATTTTGAAGGTATCATCAACTACTCCTTTTCATATAACTTCAAAATTAGAAATGATAATTTTAAAAGAATCAATGAATTCCCCGAAAATTGAAAGAACTTAATTGAAATCAGATTAAAAAAAACCATATAATACTTCCTAATCATCTTGAAATCTAATGGGTTTATCAAATGAAATGTAAGAAAACATTTAGATAAAGTTTTAAAATTAAAGAAAGTAAAATTATAGTAGTAAAAAAAGGAAGGTGAAGTTATGGTAAAGTGGTGACATTGAGAGTGAGAAGCTTCAATGGATGGAGATGACAATTAATTTTTGAAGAAGAAAGAATAAAAAAAGAGAAAAAATAAAAAGGAAAAAAAGTTAAAATAATAAGAAAAATAAGAAAATATATTTCATAATAAATACTTGTAAAAATAAAATTATATTAATTATTTTAGGTTGCTCATTCTCTTTGAAAGAGTGCACACCACTCTCTATATCAGGTGAACAAAAAATGATATAATAATATCTGTTCAGAATTGTTTAGTGGGTAATACGACGGTTGCAAAGTTAAGGTGTCTTTTTGAAAATTCGGGACAACTTCAGTGGTGACTTTATGTCTTTTCTCTTTCTTTTGACTCAAAGGGCTCACAATAATATGAAGCAACGTTAAACAATATACAATATGCAACAATTTAAACTGATTCAATATTTGAAAGTAAATTTTGATGTGCTTAGCTTGTTCTCCAGATTGATCATTTTTACCAGTCCAGTGGTTCTTCTTGCACTTAATCATGCACATCTTCCTTCTAAAGTAGAAGAATCATTTTCATGTGTTTACCGAATAAAGACATGGGGCTTTCACTAGAAAAGAGGAGGAAGAAATTAGCCTCTACCTCTCTCAACAAAGTTGCAACGACACTCAACTATCTAGTAACATTCTACCTTAATTCTAGACCTACGTACCTTCTTAAATGAGATTTGTTATATCATATTGAAAACAACCTTTAAAATTATTTAAAATAATTAAATATTGAAAGGATAGATTTGTTGCATGAAAGTAACATGAATATAAGAGCATGAAATAACTAAAATTTTGATCCATAATAAGGATTAATTGCTCTATACCAAAATGGGCATCTATTTTAAATTCTCTAAAAATAAATAAGTTTATATATCATTTGAGCTAAAAAGATTTTTTGTGGACCCCCAACTATAAGTTAAATATTATACATATATTTAAGAATTTAAAGTTAGTGATATAACACAATTTTGAGTTGTAGCGAATTATTTTTTAAATTTTCTTTACTAAATGATATACATGATGACCATTACCTTATCTGTTTTTTTTTTTGTTTTTTTTTTATAATCTAAAATTATAAAAAACATTTTGGATAAATATAATATTTTTATCATCTCTAACACATATCTTAATTTCTAACTATGATCGCCTCTAAATTTCTATCATTAAAAATATACACAATGTTAAACTACTAAAGATTTAAAAGATAAAAGTAACATGCTCAAGGAGGTTTATTAAAAAAAATAAGGAGATATGTTACCTACTAAAGTTATCATTTCAGACTCAACGGAGATGTTGAAACTTTCAAACAAGGTCGTCATCCATACCCAAACTCCATTTTAAGCTAAATTTCACAAAGGGGCTCTGAATGAACCCAAACGCCTCAAGATCCGCACCAAAGGTTCTTCTAAACCAAACTCAACGTTCTGGAGCTAACAAAACCTTCAGAATTGCATTTTGAGGTCGTCTTTTATACTTTTGACCGAAGTCAACCGTTCAAGTTTCAAAAGGTACAAATTATGGAAACTTGCACAAAAACGAAACGAACGTCCAAGTAACCGAATTGTCAGTTCCAACAAATCATAAATGACTTGAGATCACTATAAGAATGCTCTAAACGACGAAATGAATGTAGAAAGGAGAAAATGACCTTGAGGGTCATTACACTAAAATTTAAAAAGTAGGAACCGATGAAATGATGGTATATTCCCACAAATCTTCTTTCGTATCCACGTGTGTAATATGAAGCAGACAAAGTATGTCATTTCTTGTCAAAGTTTCAAGAAAGCTATCAGGCTCTTCTATAGAAGTTACTCCCTCTGTTCCTGTCACGACCCGATTTCTCAAGTCATGATGGCACCTACTATACCCTAACAGTAGGTAAGCCAACCCAAAACATCAAGTAATGAGCGTAAGGGCATAAACTAGTGAAAACAATAATCTAAACAAAGACAACAAGGCGGAAGAAACCCAAAATAAATATATACAAAAATCTCTCCCAGAACCTAGAAGTCACTAGTACAGAGCTATCTAATAAAGAGTACAAATCCCAAAAGTGGACCACAACAAAGCGTATCTCAAAGTCAACAAGACTAGCTAAAACAAAAGAAGGAGACAAGGCAAACCCAAAACGCCAAGTGCTCACCCTCATCTCCGAATCACAGTTGCAAAAGAAGGCTGAAGCTAATCACCACTGGTAACTGGTACTGGGATCTGCATCACGAAATAGGTGCAGAGTGCAGCATGAGTACCAAAACAACAGGTACTCAGTAGGCATCAAAGGCCGACTGAGCAAAAAGGGTAAAAACAATAAGAAATGATTGAATCTAGACACAAAGAGGTCAAAGCGGATATGAAAAGAAAGCACACGAGCATACCAGAAATAAACTAAGTACAACTAAACTAAACCTAACTGGACCCCCATAAGCCCAGAAGGTACACTTGTGCACAAGTTTAAATAAAACCTGAACGAACCCCCATAAGCCCGACAGGTACACAGAATAGCTAAGTCTACTGAGAAAGAAAAAAATCAGGCTCCCAGCCCAAAGTAACCAAGATAATCCATCAGAATCTACCCAGCCATCAGTGCACTCACAACCCAGTTAGAAAGAGTGACCCAGGGGGCATCCAACCAAACAGCCCACTCCCAGCCCAGCTAGAAAGAAAGACCCGTGGGTGAGGTAGATATCGCGAGTCGTCCTACCATGCAGTCAGCTCCCAGCCCAGCTAGAAAGAGCAACCTGGGGACACCCACCTAGCAGCACAAACACAATCCAACTAGAAAGAGCGACCCGGGGACACCTAGCCAGCAACACATACCCAGCCCAGCTAGAAAGAGAGGCTCGAGGGCGATCGTCGAATCACCCAGTCTACCTAACCAACGATACGCTCCCATCCCAGCTAGAAAGAACGACCCCGAGGATGATGGTATCTCCAATAGGATCCAATCCAACAACAGCCAACGTGGAACGCCGTCCACTCTAAGAAATCACAGAAAAGGCTCCATGCCTCTAGTGATGCACTAACCCTTCAAAACGCGTCGGAACCACAAAATTAGAGGGAGAATATACAAAAGTGCAACAAGCAGTGATAACGCCTAATTTAAGTCTCAAATTATCAGACTCAAGTCTGCTACTCTAGTCTACAAGGAGCTAAGTCATCCGAACGACGTCGGCAGAAAGTCAAGGCTATCCAGCCCACACGGGTCATAAGTCTAAGGCAATGCTAACCTAACCTAGACTAAGGACATCATGCTTATGGTTAAGGATGAACAAAGCATACAACACATAACATACAAGCATACAATAGCATATAACACATAAGTATGCAACTCTATTAAACTGGTTAACATGGTACTACACCTGTAATATAGCCAATCGATCCTAACATAAGGTATTTAATCAAAGTAAAGTAGGAAACCGGTACCCACCCCTAATTCACTCCAATCGACATGTTTTTACACAATTAAGGTCAATTTAATAGAAAAGAAGTCGTAGCCTACCTTAAGGTCGACCGCGCACGCTCCAAATCACTTTGCCGAAGCTTTTCATTCACGAATGACCTTTGAACATTGTCACTCTATCAAATATAGAATCACAACATTAGTACGGTCGTTTAGACACCAAAATACAACAACCAGGGACGGGTCAATTTTGGAGTCAAAACGGGAATCGTGGGACCTGCACCGAACTGTCCGGATTTGACTCTGTTAAGAGACCCAAAACAGTACCCCAAACTTGTGTTCCAAAAATGGAACACAATTCGAGGCTCAAAATGCAGCAAAACCCAACATGTAAGAAAACCACACTTTAATCAACTTAAAAGAAAATATGCAGCAGCCTAAACTCGCAATTTACAAGAATTGAATGGTGTCCAGCACTCCTTGAACACTCCACGATGTAGCCACGATAATTCCCAACGCGTGGGACTTTGAATCACCCAAAACCGAGCTAAAATGAGTGAGATATCACCAATTCAAGAAAGCCACAAACTAAGAACTCGAAAATGGCTACAACAGTCTGGTTAATCACGAATTTTACCTCGAAAAATGCACACCCGACAACTTCTAAACACTCTACATTGAAGCCACCAAAAATACAAAGCTCCCGCACTTCGAATCGCCTAATTTGGCTAAGAGATGAGGGAGATAAGAGGTTTTTAAGTTTGGAAAAGGGGTTGCTGATTCTTCATTAAATACCAGATTTTCTGCATATGTTTTTTTCGAAAACTTAAAAACTCTGATGGGGTGCTCCGAACTCGTTCGGAACCTCGTGCACGCAAACGAGATATGCAACCATACCAAATTCGATATTTTGGACTCAATAATACAATCAAAATTTCGATATGAGGTCATCTTGACAAAAAGTGCGTCCCACACCCAAATGTCATTTAAGTCAAAAACCACAAAAGGGTTTGAAAAAATATCGGAAACCTCGGGACACAAAAGAAGGGTCAATCTAGACCAAACTCGACATTCTGGATCTAACCGCGTCTACGGAATTCTCATCAGAGCGCGTTTACTCAGAATGTTGACTAAAGTTAAACTTAGGCTTAAACTTAAAGTTAAAACGCCTAATCGCACCGACTCACACTGAAAACCTCGGGAGACATGCCGACCATGCTACTAGCCTAAAATGACCTTTCTGGAGCTGATGGAATCGTCAGAATTGGATTCAGATGTCATCTTCTTGAACTTTTGATCGAAAATGATAGTTCAAGGTTCATAAGCTTCAAAAATACTAAAACTCGCACAATAACCAAACGAACGACGAGGTGACCGAACTGTCAGTCCCAGCAAGTCATAAATGACTTGGGGTCGCTATAGAAATTCTTTAAACGACACACAAAAGGTAATACAGAAATATCCAGGAGGGTCATTACAGTATCCACTGCTAAAAAGGACTTTCGTCCGTGAAAATACGGGTCATGAAGTACTTGAAGGCTCAAACAAGCCAAGAAATTGCTTTCGCATCTCCTGCTCGGGCTCCCAGGTAGCCTCCTCGACTGGACGATGCCTCAAACGAACCTTAACAACAGGAATGGCTCTCGAGCGCAGTCTCCTCACATCTCTGGCTAGAATGACAACTAGCTCCTCTACAAATGTCAAACGATCATCCAACTCAACTGATCATACTGGAGCATATGAGACTCATCATGAACATACCGACGCAACATCGAGACATGGAAAACCGGGTGGATAGCTGAAAATGCGGGAGGTAGAGCCTACTCATAAGAAACCTCCACAACTGTCCTTAGTATCTCAAAAGGCCCAATGTAACCTGGCTCTGATACCAACTTGTCACGACCCGATTTCTCGAGTCATGATGGCACCTACTATACCCTACCAGTAGGTAAGCCAACCCATAACCCAGAACATCAAGTAATGAGCGTAAGGGCAGAAACTAGCGAAACAATAATCTAAACAAGGATAACAAGGCAAAAGCAACCCAAAATAAATATATATAGAAATCCCTCCCAGAACATGGAAGTCACTAGTACAGAGCTATCTAATACAGAGTACAAGTCCCAAAAGTGGACCACAACAAGACTAGCTAAAACAAAAGAAGGAGACAAGACAAACCCAAAACGCCAAGTGCTCACCCACGTCTCCTAATCACAGCTGCAAAAGAAGGCTGAAGCTAATCACCGTTGGTAACTGGTACAGGGACCTGCATCACGAAATAGGTGCAGAGTGCAGCATGAGTACCAAAACAACAGGTACTCAGTAAGCATCAAAGGCCGACTGAGTAAAAAGGGTAAAAACAATAAGAAATGATTGAATCTAGACATACAGAGGTCAAAGCAGATATGAAAATAAAGCACACGAGCATACCCAAAATAAACTAAGTACAACTAAACTAAACCTAATTGGACCCCCATAAGCCCAGAAGGTACACTCGTGCGCAAATTTAAATAAAACCTAAATGAACCCCCATAAGCCCAACATGTACACAGAATAGCTAAGTCTACTGAGAAAGAAGAAAACCGAGCTCCCAGCCCAAAGCAACCAAGATAATCCATCAGACTCCATTGAGCCAGTAGTGCACTCCCAGCCCAGCTAGAAAGAGTGACCCAAGGGGCACCCAACGAAACAGTCCACTCCCAGCCCAGCTAGAAAGAGGGACCCGTGGGTGAGGTAGATATTGCGAGTCATCCTACCATGCAGTCAGCTCCCACCTAGCTAGAAAGAGCGACCTGGGGACACCCAGTTAACAACACACTCCCAGCCCAGCTAGAAAAAAAAGCCTGGGGGCGATCGCCGAAATCACCAGTCTACCCAGCCAGCGATACGTTCCCAGCCCAGCTAGAAAGAACGACCCCGGGGGTGATGGTATCTCCAATAGGATCCAATCCAACAACAGCCAACGTGGAACGACGTTCACTCTAAGAAATCACAGAAAAGGCTCTAAGCCTATTCTATCTCAATCCCACGCCTCTAGTGATGCACTAAACCTTCAGAACGCGTTGAAACCACATAATTAGAAGGAGAAGATACAAAAGTGCAGCAAGCAGTGATAGAGCCTAATCTAAGGCTCAAACTATCAGACTCAAGTCTGCTACTCCAGTCTACAAGAAGCTAAGTCATCCGAACGACGTCGGCAGAAAGTCAAGGCTATCCAACCCACATGGGTCATAAGTCTAAAGCAATGCTAGCCTAACCTAGACTAAGGACATCATGCTGACGGTTAAGGATGAACAAAGCATACAACACATAACATACCAGCGCACAATAGCATTTATCACATAAGCATGCGTGAGAAATATAAGAAAATAATATTATTGAATTGTTGTTATGTCTACATTATTACATTGAGACCCTATTTATAGACCCTAGAATACAACCCCTTACCAAATAGGATACTATTTAGTATTTCTATTTCTATTTCTATTCCTATTACTATTATAATAGAATTGTATAATCCTATTCGTATTCTAATAGGATTGTATAAACTTATTCATATTCTAATATGATTGTATAAACTTATTTCTATTATAACACTCCCCCTCAAGCTAGTGCATATAATTCATGTACCTAGCTTGTTACAAATGTAATTAACACGAGGACTGATGAGGGGCTTGGTGAGATATCTGCAAGTTGATCACTCGACTTCACAAATTGACAGTTAATCTCAATGTGTTTGTCTTCTCATTAAATATTGGATTTGATGCATAATGTCAGTCAATCTCAATGTGCTTAATCTTCTCATGAAATATTGAATTTGATGCATAATGCCAGTCAATCTTAATGTGCTTAATCTTCTCATGAAATACTGAATTTGACGCATAATGCCGATAAAACACAGAGTGATAAAATTCCAGTGTTGAACTTCCCAAACCAAACTTGCAAAGACCGTTTCAAACCATAGAGTGACTCACATAATCGACATACAAGGCTACTAAACTCCCCCTGAGCAACAAAGTGCTCAAAATCTAGTATAAAGTATATGGATCATGTTGGAATCAATAAATGAGTCGATATTAAGCAAATCACCGAAAAACTGATCGAAACATGCTCATATGCCGGAGTATTAGATTTGATGGCTAAAAGTGGTCACAATCTAAGAAAAAAATTATATGGGTAGGGTCAGAATGATGTCATGACCCAACTAGAAAATATAAATTATATAAGATAGTTCAAATTGATGGAACGACCCCATTGAAAAAGAGAAATAATATGGGTAGGGTCGGAATGATGGCATGACCCTACTGAAAAAGAATAATTATACAGGTAGGGTTGGAATGATGGCATGACCCTACTGAAAAAGAATAATTATACAGGTAGGGTTGGAATGATGGCACAACCTTACGCAAATCAGATGTATGGAGTCCCGGAAAGACGAATGAAACTATGCAAATCAAATCTAAGGAGTCACTGAAAAGACACATGATGCTATGCAACTCAGATATGAGAAAATAGTTTGGAAAAATCCATGGTACTACACAAATTAAATATGAAAAGTAGTCCGGATAGATGCACGGTGCTACGCAAATCAGATATGCAAAAAAAGGTAGTCACCGGAAGAATGACACAATGCTACACATATTAAATATAAAAAAAGTAGTCACCGGAAAGATGACACGGTGCTACACAAATTAGATATGAGAAAATCGTCACATGAAAAATACACGATGACCCAACTTTTGCTAACATAATCATTTGCTAGATGGGCAGCATATATGGGTAATAGCCACCCGCCGGCAGCGGAAGCTCTTTGATTTTCTACCAAGATTGTAGAAGCTCTGATACCATGTGAGAAATATAGGAAAATAATATTATTGAATTGTTGTTGTGTCTACACTATTACATTGAGACCCTATAATACAATCACTTACCAAGTAGGATACTATTTAGTATTCCTATTTCTATTTCTATTCCTATTCCTATTCTAATAGAATTGTATAAACATATTCCTATTCTAATAGGATTGTATAAACATATTCATATTCTAATAGAATTGTATAAACTTATTCCTATTCTAACAACATGCAACTCTACTAAACTGGTTAACATGGTACTACACCCGAAATATGGCCAATCGATCCTAACATAAGATATCTAATCAAAGTAAAGTAGGAAACCGGTACCCACCCCCAATTCACTCTAATCGATATGCTTTTACACAATTAAGCTCAATCTAATAGAAAGGAAGTCGTAGCCTACCTTAAGGTCGACCGTGCGCCCTCCAAATCACTTTGCTGGAGTTTTTCCTTCCCAAACGACCTTTGAACGCTGTCACTCTATCAAATATAGGATCACAACGTTAGTACGGTCGTTTAGACACCAAAATCACAACAAGCGGAGACAAGTCAATTTTGGAATCAAAACGAGAATCATGGAACCCGCACCGAACTGTCTAGATTTGACTCCGTCAAGAGACCCAAAACAGTACCCCAAACTTGTGTTCCAAAAATGGAACACAATTCGAGGCTCAAAATGCAGCAAAACCCAACATGTAAGAAAACTACACTTTAATCAACTTAAAAGAAAATATGCAGCAGTCTAAACTCAGAATTTACAAGAATTAAATGGTGTCCAGCACTCCTTGAACACTCCACGATGTAGCCACGATAATTCCCAACACGTGGGACTTCGAATCACCCAAAACCGAGCTAAAATGAGTGAGATGTCACCAATTCAAGAAAGCCACAAACTAAGAACTCAAAAATGGCTACAACCGTATGGTTAATCACGAATTTTACCTCGAACGACGCACACTCGAAAACTTCCGAACACTCTACACTGAAGCCACTAAAAATACAATGCTCCTGCACTTCAAATCGCCTAATTCAGTTAAGAGATGAGGGATATAAGAGGTTTTTAAGTTTGGAAAAGGGGTTGCTGATTTTTCTTCATTAAATACCAAATTTTCTGCATTTTTTTTTCGAAAACTTAAAAACTCCGACGGGGTGCTCCGAACTCGTTCGGAATCCCGTGCACGCAAACGAGATATGCAACCATACCAAATTCGTTATTCTGGACTCAATGGCATAGTCAAAATTTCAATACGAGGTCATCTTGATAAAAAAGTGGGTCCCACACCCAAATGTCATTTTAAGTCCAAAACCACAAAAGGGCTTGGAAAAAATATCGAAAACCTTGAGACACAAAAGAAGGGTCAATCTAGACTAAACTCGATATTTTGGAGCTAATCGCGCTGATGGAAATCTCATCTGAGCGAGTTTACTCAAAATGTTGACTAAAGTCAAACTTAGGCTTAAACTTAAAGTTAAAACGCCTAATCGCACCGACTCACACTGAAAATCTCGGGAGCCATGCCGACTATGCTACCAGCCTAAAATGACCCTTTCGGAGCCGATGGAATCGTCAGAATTGGATTCAGATGTCATCTTCTTGAACTTTTGATCGAAAATGATTGTTCAAGGTTCATAAGCTCCAAAAATACTAAAACTCGCACAATAACCAAACAAACGACCAGGTGACCGAGCTGTCAGTCCCAGCAAGTCATAAATGACTTGGGGTCGCTACAGGAATGCTCTAAACGACACACAGAAGGCAAAACACCGAAATGACTAGGAGGGTCATTACACATTTTATGTGAGGTAGTTTGACTCGACACGGAGTTTAAGAAAGAAAAAAAGTCTTTTAAAAATTGTGGTCCAAAATGAACGATAGAAATTTGTGTGGCTGTAAATAATTTTATTAAGGGTAAAATAGACATTTTATAGTTAAATTGTTACTTAATATAGAAATGTGTCATTCTTTTTGGGACTGACTAAAAAGAAAAGTATGTCACATAAATTGGTACAGAGGGAGTACTTCTTTTGTAGGACCAATCGGTTGTTTGTACATATTCATAACAATGTTTTTATGATCTTTCGTGAGTGTAGATGTTGCATTATCATATTGCTTCTCCTTTTCTATTGACTTGAAGGGCTCACAATAATACGAAGCAACGTTAAAGAATATAAATTATGCAACAATGTAAATCAATTCAATATTTGAAAGTAAATTTTTATGTGCTTAACTTGTTCTCCAGACTGATAAGTTTTACCATTTCAGTGGTTCTTCTTGCACTTAATTATGTACATCATCTTCCTTCTCATGTAGAATAATCTTTTCATGTGTTTACTATTCAAAGACATAGGACTTTCACTAGAAAAGAGGGGGAAGCGACTAATCTCTACCTCTCAAAAAAGGTGCAACAAGACTCAACTATCTAGTAACCTTCTACCTTAATTTGAGACCTGCATACCTTCTTAAATTAGATTGTGCTATATCATGTTTAATCACTTTTAATGATTTCGGGATAAGGCACAAGTACCCCTAGATTATGACCGAAATTTCAAAGACACACCTTAACTAAACTAAGGTCCTATTACCCCTCTGAACTATTTTTTTTGTAATTTTATACACCTTTTGGCTACGTGGCACACTTTGTGACTCCACGTAGTTGAGGCGCGTGAGAGATGCTTGGATGCCACGTAAGCCAAAAAGGTTTACAAATTTTAAAAAAAAAATGGGTTTGGGTGGCAATAGGACCTTAATTCAGTTAAGGTGTGTCACCGATATTTTGATCATAGTCTAGGGGATACTTGTGCTTTATCTCATTATTTTATGCAATATCTATTTTATATTTAATATTTTCAGCCATCTATCTACATAAAAAAAGTTATATTATAAAGAATATAGGGATAAAAAATTACAAAAAAAAAAATTGGTTAAGGGAGTAATGGGACCTTAGTGTAATTAAAGTGTGTTTGAGATTCATACTCTAAGGGATGGTTATGCCTTACTCCTAAAATAATGGAATAAAGTACTATCTTTTATGTAAAATTGTGAGGAGTTTGATTTTTAAAAGAAAGTTTGGTATACTTTTGAGAAGTTAGTTATATAGAAGTTGAGAAAATGTTAAAGTCCCACGGGATATAATTCCCTAAAATTTGGAAGATGGCAGAGGCTGAGATGATGGAGGAGAAGGAGATGAAAGTGAGCGGCATTCGGGAGAAGATGAAGGAATTCGATTTTATGGCTTACTTTTACCAAACTTTCAACAGAACTGAGTCTCTACGTTGGCGTAACCCTAGGTATTCAGAACAATTTAATCACTCTTGCTATTGGGATTACGTTGAGACCTGCCCGAAGTACTCCAGGTTTTTTCTCTTGCGTTGCTCCTATTACCTATATATTATTGTCCAGAATCGATGCTATTGGTATATGGGTCAATAAAATGCTCCGTCACCTCTCTATCTGGCTCTGCTATTTGTCATTTTGTCTTGTGTTTGTAACTTTTATTTTCATACCTTTCTCTTTGAAAACCAATTTTGCTAGATTTGCTATATTGTTAAAGGCACTTTTAGATGTAGTACAGGCTTAGAGGTTTGCCTTTGCTTTGACTTAAAGCAAATATTTTCATTAACAAATTGATACTCTGATTTTAGCTATAGGAAATACAGTACTCCGTCATTCTATTTGTGTGGCGTCATTCCCAAAAGAATGATACATTGTATATCTACGACTTCCCATTTTACCTTAATGAGAAGCTCTTATAGCTATACAAATGTTATGCATATTTAAGACCACAAATTTCAAAATTCTCTATTTCTTAAGCTAGCCCTATCCTATAGTGTTTGGAATGTGTTAAACTATATATGCATCCAAGAAAAACAGAAGAAGGTTCTCATGGGCTAAGTATCACCGATAGCACGCACAGAGTTTCATGGGCAGCCTCCTCAAAAGGACGGGCGAGTCCTTCTAGAATAACAAAAAAAAAACATACATCCGTATAAATCATGTAAGCAATTTAAAGTTTGAAATCTAATAATAGGCCGAAGACTGAAATTATAAGCTGAACATGTAAGCGAATAGCTGAAGAATGAAACTTTAAGGTCATTTCTAAATTGTAAAAGAAATCAAATTCCCTACGTACGTGAGATCTAGCAATATGGGAGAGTGTTGGCCTATCTCCCCAGCAAACAATAGTCCTTACGAGCGTGTGGGTAGCTAACCTTGGCCTTTGTGGCACTCATGAAAGAGGAGACGACTAGCTCTCCATCTAACTGTATAGATGATTGTTGATACTACACATAAGTAACACAACAAGGCACAAAACAAACAATGATACACATAAGCATATATATATATATATATATATATATATATATATTGTCGTGTTTTTATATAGTCATATTGATTAAGAATGATGGTGTGAACTAAGTACTTGAGCACAAGAAAACATAATGTGGGGATATAATCATATATATGGAGGACGAGGGTTCTAACGGAATTTCCCATTAGGAGAGTAAGCCTTAACTTACCTTGGTCCCAAAGTATTTACCAGGCACTTCCAATGTTCATAGAATGCTCACAAATGTCAATATACTCATTATATAATTTAACAATATCAAGTTGTAGCTATTTAACTCAATTCTCCTTTCTTGAGTTAAGCCTTAAAGTTCCATATCTCAAAGAGATATGAACCTGAACTATTAATTCATGAACGGTTATTTAAGCATGACAAAAAGCTATTCAACTTGAGATCAATTAAAACCTGGGATCGTTCTAAAGAATTGGTATAAACGAAGATCATAAAATATTCCTCACCTGTAAAGATTGAATACTCCCCAAGAAATAATTATATGCAATTCCTACGTGGAGAGGCTAAAGTCATGATGTTTGAATTAAGATTAAAATAAATTCCTTGCAGATGCTAACTTAAATCAATGATCTAAGTGCATGCTTTATTTCCAAGTCAAAGGTCATGAAAGAACTCTTAATGGCATTGAGTACTACCTGTACTATTCACGTATAGCCCAGTGTTATCAAAGGCACGCTTAAGCCCTGAAGCGAGGCTCAAAACGTGTTGAGCGTTTCGCCTCGCTTTATGTGTGCTTTAGTGTTGTCATCAAGGTTCTAAGACAAACTTTTCCTTGCCAATGAGCCTCTTATGAAGAAGTGACACTAAACAATTGATATTCACTTAATCATAAAAAAATTCAATTTCTTCGGTCATATATTTGTCATTCACGTTTATAATTATTAGTCTTGGACTAAACGTATACATTTGTATTTTTTTCTCCCTTTGCGCCTTTTTCATTAAAGCCCCCACGAACATTAGAGCTTTTTTGCGCTTTTTGCCTTTGATAACACTAGTATAGCCAACTCAAGTTGTAGCATATTAGATGATAATATACACTCGATTACACTTTAGATTTTTATTAGATAACTGTTTGTCTAATTCTCAGTCTTAACTTCCTGTCAACATCACCAAGAAAATTGATAATCTCTCTCCTAGTCTAATTCTTAAGTCATGTTGTGGAAGTTGCAGCCAACAAATCCTGTTTTCTTCCACTTTAGAATTAGAAATAGATATAGGATTTCGTTTGACAATCTTGTTAGTTAGAAAAATATATATATACTTGGGCATTGTCGAAGTTCTAGACGATCATATTGACCTCTAATTCCATAGAAGTCAGAATGCAAAAATAAATTTGTTACTCTATAAGTCTGCATTAGTCATGTTGGATATTTATACCTGATTATTTGATGAATTTGTAAAGACGATCTCAAGACTTAGGAAGTTAATCATCCCTTATAATCATCATCAAATGAGTATTAATTCAACTTTAAGGAGTATTAAAATAGCTTGGGGCTTCACACTGCAGCCAACATAAAATTAGCAAATTTCATGATAAATCTAGTACTTTTATTTATATGTGCATAATATTGGCTTGTGATGAGTTTAAAGCACGGCAACCGCAAGTACCATGACACTTTTCTATATTTTTAACAGCCTTGATAATATGTCTCAAGCAGAGAGTTTATTTCTTCTTCTTTTTTTCTTTCTGCATAAGTTAATTAGAGTTTGTTTCACTGGTCCTTTCACTTCAATTAAAAGTAACCGGATGTGAATTGGGCTTTGGTGAAAGAATCACCTTTTCAAGCTTCAAATAATTCTTCCTTATCCCTTTTGTGCAAAATCTTCACGCCTACCAATGCAACCAAATAGATATATAGACCGACCAGAACCCTATCCAGTATCTAAGACCAATGAGTACTTGCTCCAGCTTTCTCTTTGACTGACTGCACTTCTTAAGCTTCACATCCACAATGTTAGAGGTTCTTCTCTGACTGTCTTTTCTGGTTGCCAAATGCAGCTGCAAGTTCCCAATTCTGCCGGTGATAGATGGTGTGGTGAAGCCTTGCAGCTACTCCGAGTTAGAAAATATTACTAACTTTGAGACTTGCTTGATTCAGTATACACAATCAGGCAGATTGTTCCGTGGAACCATTACTGAAGGATCTGAAACGTGATCAGTGATTGTAAAAACATGGGATTTTTTCCTTCCTTTGGACAGAGCATATGCTTATCGTCCATCTAAATTTTGTGTATGTGTAGATACACTTTAATTTGATTTTCTTGTCTATTATTTTGGGTTGAATGGATGATGTCAAGAGTTCTTTTGTAGGATGAGATTGAGTTATATGAAACAGCAAATGTGCATCCACATTTGGCAAAGTTATCTAGGTACTGTTGCGATAGGAGGCTTGCAGTTGTCTATGATGAGGAACTTACCACGGTTTTGTCTGATGTGCTTCCGGCTGGTATTTAAGTTACCTCAAGTATTATGTTGGATGGCTGTTTAGTATGAATTTTTCATGCTTTTGCACCTCCTTTATCTCTTCTTTTTCTTGTTCGTCAGATGACTTTGGGTGGGATAAGCGGATGAATGTGGCAACTCAACTTGCAGATCTGTTGGCATGGTTGCATAAAAAGAAAATTGCAGTTGGCAGTATCATTGCTTCATGCATTATGATAGATAAGGTTCAGTTTAAAAGCATTTGGCTCTCTTCTCGACTTTATATTTCCTTTGGAAATCTGGAGATTCTTAATGAGTTACTATATTTATTTATTTTTTATTGCAGGAAGTGAATATTAAAGTGTTTGACTTTGGTTACATTTGCAATCGTGTCAACGAGGATTCTGTAATTCCTCTTAAGTATGTTGTTGGCAGATATCCTGAGGATGTTTCAAAAGGCATGTTTACTTACACTCCATCATCATCATCTCTGATGTTTTATATTATACATCAAAGATTTCCTATAATCGTCTGTGTAATGCATGATATGTAATACTTCATCTATTTTGTTGTTTGGTTCCAGATTTCCTATATTAAAGGCCACCACTTTTTCTTTTTCTTTTTGTGTGTGTGTTTCTGCATATTCATATTGTGGACAAATAATTTGTCTGCTGAAAAACAGTTGTATTCTTATTATCCTGGACCAATGCAGGTGGGTGTTGGACGATGAGATCTGATGTTTATATATTTGGTCTTCTACTGGTGGAGTTGATAACCAAAACGAAGCTTCATTCTGATCCTTCCGTTTTCGATAATTGTAAACCTGACTCTTTTGTTCACAAAAGCTTTGAAGATGTTGATGATCAAACTGTATTTGGTATCACATCTCTGGCTTGCCGTTGCGTTAGTGCTGATCCAGGCGAAAGGCCAACAATGAAGATGGCTTTAGACGATTTGAATAAATTAAGGAAGATAGAGAAGAAGGTAGAGGGAAAACGAAAATGAGGTGAAAATGAGTCCACAATAGAATAAGTAAGTTTCTCCCTTCTTTTAGCTACTTTTTAACTTTTGTATTAACTAAATTGCAAGGTTGTTGCAATGCAAGTGATGGAACTTTATGAATGATCCCTGGTGGGGTTTGAATTGGAGATGGTTTTAAACGAGTTGGATAAACTAAGAAAGGGAGAGAAGGTAGGGAGAAAATGAAAATGAGTCCACTAAAAATGTTTTAAATAATTTTTTTTTTTTTGCGGTGGGTGGGTAGCGAGGTGTGAGGCTAGCGGTACTGGGTAGAGGATGAGGTGAGGTGATAAGAAAAAACAAATTTTAAAAAGAAGTTTTTTATCTTCTCAAATTGCTAAATTCTTAACATTTAATTATTTAAATGTTCTTTAAATATTTTTTCTATTATATATATCATCTGTGTGCGCGTCATGTCAGTGGAAAATTCTACATATATGCACATGCGACATAAGAGGGATGTTTTTAAATTCATTTAATCAAGTAGATGAGTGTTTTTAAGGCTGTCAATAATTGATGAATTAAAGTAATAATTCACTCTAAATTTAAGGAAGGGTGTTTTTGATATTTTTCTCTAGTTCTCCAATATGTAAATTATACTTTCAATGTCTTTTTCTTTTGTATGCAAGAGATTGGAAATGACTTTTGACACCAGCTTTACTTGAAAATATGTAGTAACATTTATTAATAATGCTATGGAATTTTAAATTTGACTATATACTAAGATATAAAAAGAAAGAAATAATAAAATTCTCTTCATTTTATAAATTAGACAATTAAATTGGATCAACTATTTTAGTATTGAGGAGAATTATATATTTTATTATTGAGAGATTAATAAACGAAACATGTACAGTAGTATTGTATGAGCTAATATCTCAAAATGTCACTCAACTTTTAGAATTTATCTAGTAAAGTCATTAAATTTTGTTTTGTATCCATAAAATCACTCGACTTAGACTTATGTATCGATAAAATCACTCAACTTAAACTTATGTATCAAAAATCACTCAATTAAATTTTACCTTAAAAATAATCTAAATATAGCAAGATGAAATATCTTTTCATGCCATATAAATATACACCCCACAAATAAATAAAATTATAAAAAAAACATATTAAGGATTATTTTAACGGAAAAACTTAATTAGTATAACAAGTATTATAATATTAATATACATTTAAAACTTACTACATGATTGGTGTTTTCATGAAGAAAAAAAGGGACCAATTGTTGTAGATAATCAGAGGAATTGTAGATAATATCAGTGGAAATTGTTGCAGATTTTAACTGTTTTAGTTTCACCATTAACGCGAATAGGGTAGAAAATTCTGTTCGTTAATTTCTGACAATATGAATTAAAAATCTATAATAATGTTTGTCCGTTAAAATTCCTTAAGAAGTTTTATTAATTTTATTTATTTGTGGGGTTAATATTTATATGGCATAAAACAAATATTTTATTTTGGCATGTTAGATTTATTAATTTAAAATTTGGTTGAGTGACTTTATTGATATAAAAGTCAAAGTTAAGTGATTTTATTGATACAAAATACAGTTCAATGACTTTGCTAGATAAATTCTCAAAGTTGAATGATCTTTTGAGATATTAACTCTCTGTATTGTATATCCATCAACCTTTGTAATTGTAGAGAGTTGACAAATCAAGTACAAGCTAATTAATTGAGTCATAAAGAAATAAAAGTGACCAAAATAAGTCATAATTTTAAAAAGTAACTAAAATCAACTTAATTTAGTTTTTTCTTCTGTTTTGCCAAAAAATATAAACGGCAGACGTTAGTCTGTTACCGTCTGTATTTTAACATAAAACAATTTTTTCCACTTTATAACGTGTAACTTTGTCTTACACTTTATAAAGTGTAACTTTTTCTTACACTGTGTAAGAAAAGTTAACTTTTCCAAAATCTTTTCACTTTCTTTCTCAAAATCAATTTTTTAACTCTTCGCTGGTCCTGATTCGACAAATCAATCGCTCAACAAAAATCGAATTCTCGAAAGATTGAAAATACGTAGCATAACCTGACAACCCAACAATCCGATCCTACAATATTTTTAAGCATTTATTTCTTTTCATATTATATTTCATTGATCCATGATTAATATATAAATTAATGAAAGAGATGTTGTTCTAATTTATTTAAAACTAGGGAAACAGTTCGTGCTTTGCACGGCTATAATGAAAATTAATCAATTTATATAATTTTAATGCGCGCGCATATATATATATACACACATACGCGTGTGTATAAATTCATAGTTTTTTTATTTTAATAAAGCAATATATGATATTTATATTTAGGTTTGTAGCATATAAGACAATTTAATATGTCTCTTCATATGCAATATGATTTTTTTTAAGATATAAAATATAACATTTTTTTACATTTTTTTTTAGTAGAAACTACTCATATGTATATAGTAGCACAAAACATTTACGTTGGTGAAGGAAATGAAATAAGGGATCATATTTTGAAACAACAATATATTATATTACTTTTAAAAATATTATTTTATGTTTTAGCTAGTGAAATGATCCACACTTCATGTGTTGTAAAACATACTTTCTTCTACAATTTTGAAAATTGGAAATAATTTTTTTATTGTATATAAATAAAGGTATATATATACATTATGTCCACATTTAGTTTCAAATGATTATTTGTATAAAGGATCTTTTTTACAATACAAATGCATAAAAGTAAAACCTAACATGCTTATTAAATATAAAAACGATAGATTTGCTGAAAAGAAAAAAAGTTATGGCCGGAGATATAAAGAAAATAAAGGGGAATAAGAACATATACTCTAAATTGTTGGCCTCAAAACTCTCCTTTCTCTCTCTTGGTATATCGATTTGGAAAAAAAATATTTATAGGAGATATCTGCAAAATTATTTCAACGAAATTTCATGTATACAAATTTCATGCATACTAATTTATTCTAGTCATTAATAATTTAAAAACACAGTGAAACAAAGGCCAAATATAAGGCATGTTTGGAAGTAATAATAAAAAAGAAAAGTTAAAGAACAATAAGTACATATGAGAAGAATGAATTACTAACTCTATTATATATATATATACTAGATGAGTTTTGCCCGTGCTTAGCACGGGCCCCACATGATAATTTTATTTCAACAAGTTTCCCTTGTTTTTAATTTAATGAAAAAACAACCTTCGTTTTTCGAACATTAGGTTTAAAACTTAGAGGGTGTTTGGATTGACTTAAAAGTTGGTCAAACTTATTTTTAAATCAGTTTTTGACTTCTGGAAGTGTTTGACAAATAACTTAAAATAAATTAAAATGATTTAAAATAGGATAAGGGTCTGAAAAATACCCCAACAAGTGTGCTTGGCGATGCTCGGGTTTCAGCTTCGTCATTCTTTTCAGCCTTTTTGTTCCTTTTTGCGCCTAAGTGTCCATGCTTTCACTAAAACTTCAAATACCTGAAACTTAGTTTTCATCAGATATTTAGACAAAATAAGCATTCGAGGACACTATTCTTATCAAAATAAAGCTCTAAATGAGTCCAATTTGTGGACTCATCAATAGTTAAATAACAGTGACAGTGACCCGAAATGCAATTGAAGTATCCAAAGTTTGAAAAGGATCCAAGTATTCAAACATTTTTAAACAATATGAAACTAACGTTACATTAACTATTCGCATTTTAAGAGCTTTTTAATATTCAAATACAGATGACAATAAGCCCAAATACAGTAGAAGTATCCAATGGGTAAACGTATTCCACAGTATAATAATTTGACAAGTATTTACTCTATTTTAAACTTCCATGTTCAACTTACACAACATTCATATGAATAAAACAATTGTCTACCATGCATTGAATACAAGAATCAGATAATTGGTTGAACAATATAAAAATTGATGTATAAATATATAAAAGAGAGCCCAAGTGACAACGACACCTAATACAATCTTCTGTTATGACTTTTTTACCATTGCTACTAGAAGTAATATTTTTGACTTTTTTTCTCTTGTCAAGAATAGTTTTCTCTTTTGTTAAACCTTCTTTTCTCTTGATGTTATTTACCCGTTTAATTCCATCCTCTTGTTCAAATCATAGTATATTTACATGAATATAATAATTGATCAACATACATTGAAGGCAAAGAATTAAGATATTTGTTTGACCACTATTAGCATTGAACAACAACCCATCAAATATGACATTGAAACTGATACAATCCAATTACATATGTATATAAGTATTCTACTATGTAAAATATTGAAATATATATATATCTCGATTTCTTATTCTTGTTCTTGATTAACTACATTTTCCCACTCCTACAGAAAACAATGTTGTTAAATTTTCTTGTCTTGTCAATTTGTGTTTCATCCTCTGCAGATTTTGAACCTTCTTTCCTCTTGAAAGAATTAGCCTTTTTTCTGATACACCATTCAGATTCAAAGTTATGGGGTTATTACGAAACTTTTATCACTTCTCGATCTCCATCGCAATAATAAAGTCTAAAATTTGTCCTTGCATTTGAGTGATACATAAATCAAACGAAGGTATTCCTTTCAAACATTTATCGAAATAATGTGTACCTCTTGTGACCCTCTTCAAAGTAGTAATTTCCGCCATGTTATGGTGGAAAACCCCCTTCAACTTCAACCCTAAGAACATGGTAGAAATGTATATAAAACTATAACCTTCATGAAAAAAGAGAAAAAAAATGGAATTAGAAGATACCTAATGAATCTGAATCACAAATAACCTCCGAAAATCAAGCCAAGATCATGAATTGTAAGGATTTTAGGGAGAAAAAGCCAGTGATGGTAAGGAGAATACTGAGAAATAACTGGTGATTTTGGGGAAGATTGAAAGAGAAGCTTTGAAAGAGGTGTTATTCGTCTTGTATTCCTAAGATATTTAGAACAAAACTTTGAAGAACTTGGTAAGACACAATAAAGTTTAAGAACATTTTCACAACTAGAAAATTAAAACTAGTAGAGAAACTAGAATCAGAAACAGATTAGAAAAAATATACGAAATATTTTTCCTTAAAGAAGAATTGTTGTCAATCTGTGTTTAAAAAATCTTACTAATTCCAACAAACTTTGCAGAAACACGAAGTTACCAAAGTTTAATGAATCAGTGAAGAACAGAAGAACATAAATTAATTCACAAATTAAAATCTGTAACACTTACCAGAATTTGGAAAAACAGAAAGAAGATCAAGCCCACTGAATGCACAGTGTCCCCTTAAGGAAATTATTCCCCTCTAGTATCCGATGTTTGATTTGGAATATGTCCTCCCAGGATAGAATGATCTCAATCACCAGTGTATTGATACCCAAAACACTGGTGTCAGCGAGCCACTCAACGGCAGTAAAGTACACTTAGAATACTAGATTTAGTGGTAGAAGAAGTCCAGAAAAATTCTGCTTTTAAAATGAGAGGAAATTCCTCAATTTATAGAAAACAAAGGGTAGTGTGAAAATGTTCTTATTGTGCCTTACAGAAAAGGTCACAAACCTTTGGAAAAGTCACAATCTTTCGAAAAGGTCACCACCTTTTATAAAAGTCACAACTTTTCATAAAAGTCACAACTTTTTCATAAAAGTCGCAACTTTTCATAAAAGTCACAACTCTTCATAAAAGTCGCAACTTTTCATCAAAGTCACAACTCATCATAAAAGTCGCAACTTTTCATCAAAGTCACAACTCTTCATAAAAGTTGCAACTCTTCATTTTCCATTCACACCTTTTAAAACCCAACAAGAGGAAACTAGGGAACATTGAAGTGTGAAAAGTGGTGAGAAAATCTTTATTATGCGTGTAGAATAGTATTTGCTATTTAATAATTAAATATATCCATAAAACATAAATAAAGTATACTATACCTATATTACTTCAATATATAATGGAGTTTGCCATTTTTCTGTAGCTTATCCAAGGGAAAATTTGTAATTTGACATTTAATAGGATCCTTTAGCCACACATTATTAGCCACATCTATTAAATTTTTAAAAGAATTAATTTGGATAATAAACCTGAGTATTTGTCTGATGATTTTTTAGCTTCCTAACAGATTCACAAAGGGGTTGTTCTTAAATTTTCATTTAATTGGGAATTTTCATGGATTTTATAATAATATGTTAAAAGCAAGGAATGATGAAAGAAAAATTCAAAAAATAGGGAAAAAAAAGATAAATATGAATGATGGCCATAGAGACATGTCACCTCACCTATTCTATATCTCGCTTTATTTTATATATATATATATAGAGAGAGAGAGAGAGTTTATATATAGTTAAAACCAAAAGCATGATTTTTCTCTTTGAATAAGTGCTAATATTTTGTGAAGTAGTAATCTAGACTTGAGGAGAAAAGCCAAAATAAACTAATAAAATATGCAATAGGAGATTTTGGGAAAGTTAACTTTTTTATAAAGTGTAAGAAAAACTTACACTTTATAAAGTGTAAGAAAAAGTTGCACCTTTATGTTAAAATATAAATGTTAATTGACTAACGTCTGCCGTTTATATTTTTGGATAAAATGGAAGAAAAAACTACACTAAGCCTATTTTTGTTACTTTCAAGAATTGTGGCTTATTTTGGTCACTTTTGGCTCTTTATGGCTCAAATAGGTTCCGAACTCGAGATGTAACAGTCATCAACTCTGGACTTATATAGGTTCAGAGAATATATAAAAAAAATTAAAATAAAATAAAATATAATAATAATAATAATAATAATAATAACAACAACAACAACAACATAGACATAAATATATATTAGATTTATTATTAATTAGTCTCTGATCTTTGATAAGCTTGACATCGATCCTTCATCAGCCATACATTGCTTGAAAATTAAAGAAAAAAAATCAAGAAGAATTAAATGCATGCAGGGGTAGTTATACGTATTATTTTAATTAAGAAGAATTTTATTTATCCTAGTTAGAAATATGAGGTTTTTCTGCTTGTTTGTTCCATCACAATCTCTTGTGTCTCTACTTGTAGGGCATATTATAAATTATCCGAACAAAAATGGATTTGCTTCAAGAATACATGAGAAGAATTTGCCGCCTCACATGAGATATAAACCTCATAATTTTTACTCTTCAACACTTTTTCGAAGATGAAAGCCATCTTTTGTGTCGTTGTGTAAGTACGATCATTTGTTGGAGGCTTTCAACCCTTGATAAACGTTGTAAATATACTTTGCTTAAAATGTAGTTTCGTGCAAGAAAATATAAGAAGCATTTTCTAGCTTACAGAAGATATATGCCTCATAATTTTCATTGTATATCTTTACCGGTTTTTTTTTACAAATTCATTAAAAATTAAATTCAATCTTCTATCAATCATATATAGCAATGTTATGTGATTTTTAAAAAGAGCTTACTAATTATTAGGAATGCACGTACGCATGACGCTTGATATGCAAGATGCACGTGTGAAGCACGACATACACCCGTGATGCACGAGATGAATGTGTAACACACAAAATATATGTATGACGCACATTCCGTTTTAATTATTTTTTTCCATTTTTCAACCTTACTAGCTATTGAAGTGATTTGGGTTTGGGCTTAATTGCTTCAATTGATCATCTGGGCTAGGTATGCCTGATGTCTATATTTGGGCACTTTCTGATATTGGGCCAAATAAATGTGCCTGTAAATTTTTGAGCAACTTACAAAAATGACTACAGTTTTAGGATTATTCAATTGGAGTAAATATAAGTATGATATTTTTTTTAAAAAAATGGCTATATTTTATGTCTATAAATAGTTATATTTAATGTATATGTCATATATAAAGCTGAATGATGGGACTGTTGATGTGACTTGCCTTATCGATCAGTATTACTATTTATCTATTTTCTCGTAATTTTAAATTTTTTTCTTCAATTTCTGTTTATTAATCTTTTTTTAAAAAGTAACTTCCTTCCTCATAATTAGCATAATGGGGAATTAAATTAGGAAAATAATTAATGCTTCAGCACGTAGCATCCGTTATTGTTTTGCTTCTAAACACCAACAATTAATTGACATCATTCCTATTTCTTATTCATGCTCTATTTTCCGATAGGAAAAATTCATTTGACTAGAAAATTTGGCCAAAATTTGGCCAGAATGGTATTTTACATATGTTATTTTACCTTTTTAAACATTTTTACCTTTTTAACTAAATAATGGAAAAAAAGATTAGTTTATTTTAAAATAAAAAAATATTATAGAATGTTTAATTTTCTCACCAAATTCTGGCCAAATTTTCTGATCATTTAGCATTACCCTTTCGGATATATATATATATATATATATATATGTATATGTATACTCCTTATACCTTTTCTTTTAGGTCTCAGGCAAGTGTTTTTCTTTTTTCTTTTATTTTTTTTTCTTCTTTTTATTTTATTCTTGATCCTTGATTTTTAATTTATATATGTTATCATCATCTTATAACAGGCTAATTAATATGGAGTTTTTTATTTGAAGAGGTAAGTCATATTTGTTTTTAATCAATGTCATTGTTATTCATGTTTTTGCACGATTTTATTGTAATTTTTTGAGTTAACTGTAATATTTTGAAGTCGTTATATATAAATACGTTTCTCTTCCTCTCTCTCTCTTTCTCTCTCTCTATATATATATATATAAAGTATTATATTTAAGTTTTTGTAAGATATTATTGTAATTTTTGTGCCTTAAGTGGTAATATTTTTGAAGTCGTTAATATATATGAATACGTGTCTCTCTATATATATACTAAGTATTATATTTATAAGAAGTGAAATGTCACTAAAGATTTTTCTCAATTTTTTTGACATTTTTCTAGATTTATTAGAAAACGTAAAAAACAAATCACATCTGTTTCCTTAGATTTGCAAGAAACAAGTCATTTATCGCTCATTATTGCTACCTATTATTTTGTCATTATTACTTTTCTATCTCTAACATCCCCTTAATTCTCTCTCAATTTTGTGTTTTAATTATTTTTAATTGATAGTTATAATTATCTTAATTGTTACGCCCCGAGCCTACACCCTGACGGGATTGACACTCAAGAACCATTGTTGGCCCCAAGCGAACCCTTGACCTGACTTACTTACTCACCGGAAGACTTAACTCATGAAAAAGAATACTTTTAAAAGTAACTGAACTGCTCAATAAATACTTGGAATGTATTAAAGTAACTTTCACTAGCCAAAGTGGCAACTCAAGTCTCAACCATTAAAACAGGAAATAGAAGACTCAAGAACTAACATATGACTGTCTATGAAGCCTCTAAAACAACTGAGATAGACGTCGGGACAAGACCCACGACATCCTAATGAACTAACTAATACTGAAAGCAATAAAAGGGATCCTCCGAAAAGCAAGGAGGCTCACCACAAAACTTTGAATGCTCAACTGGATCAACGAAGTGCTGGATGTTGATCCTGGTTACCTGTATCTACATCATAAAAAGATGCAGGCCAAATGGCATCAATACATTGAATGTACGAGCATGGGAGGGGAATACTAAAACAAGACATAAGCTTGATAGGAACTGAAGGAACAAACCTGGTCTCAATTGAACTGAACTCATTTCAATATAAAGCAATAATGTAAATGCAATATAAAGAAAAACTTTTAAAACATGGATATCAACTATGTATATTTAGAAATACAATAATACTCTGAGTGTGCAAAGATACAATATAAACTCTGAATGTATATAAAAATACAAAATACTGCTATGAGAGTTTTTTTAATCGACAACTATCACGTAAGAGCTATTGTGATGATACATCGTTTTGCTTCACGCTGCAAGGGTCGTCCTATACCTTGTCGAGGGTATAAAACCTGACTACTAAGTGGATCCACTAGTCTATGCTAAAAGCACTAAGGAATCATCTAAAAAGTATGACCCTTTTCTACCCATGGTGGCTACATGGTTTATGGGGGCTGGGAGTTGTCTGAACTCTTTCCCATATCGATGCTCAATACTACTCCCAAAATATGATACTAGCTCTTATGCTTAAAAGCATACTTCTTTCTGTGGTTTGAGATAATTAATCAAAACTTAGCTCAAAGGCTATCTTGGAAATCAAAGTTTCCTTTTTTGCTTAATTGTGAAAGCATTTACTCTTTAACTGAAAAAAACTAGCTCAAAGGCTCTTTTGGAAATCAAGGTTTCCTTTCTTGTTTAAATGTGAAAATATTTTACTCTTTGGGAATACATAGTCTCGATATACTCTTTGAAGAAATGAACTTCAATCTTTACTCTTTACTCAACTCAAAACTCAAGTCTTTAAACAAATTTAAAGCGTTTATAAAAGACTTTTGCAAAACTCTATGAACTTCTCTTGACTTGAATCTTAACTTTCCTTGAAATTAATTATGGATTCAAGGCCCGTGATCTCATGTTATGGATGATTTGATGTTGTTTAGACGTACCTTAGAGTGTAGGAATCAACTAGAAAACATAGGTACGTTTCAAGGGAACTAGTACGGAAGGAAGATGTAAAAAGTAAAAGACTTGGCGTCCCTGGCGCTCTGAGTGGCGTGGGGTGCCAGACCCAAAACTTCAGAACTGAAGTTGGGGCGCTCTGGCTGGCACGGCGCCCCAGGGGTCAAACTTCTGAACACTTTGTGGGGCACTCTGGCTGGCACGGCGCTCCACCCCTTTCCCCAGGTGTTTGACAATTTTTCTTGCTTGTTTTTCAACTCTAAACCCTCTAAACTCAATTGGATCTTTCCCCAAACACTTAGATTCGACTACATAATCAAAATATGCAAGAATCTACTCAAAATGACACCTAGTTTCATGAATCAAAATCAAGAACTCCTCAACAACTCTAACAATCAAGAACTCAATAGAAACTTCAAACAAATCCATCAAGAACTCAATTTCTAAACCTTCAATAATCTAAATTCATTGAAATAAATCATGATTGGCGCGTGAGTGAACTAACCCAATGCTATGTGATCTCATATACCTCGTAGGGATCACCCATTGATGAAATCCTCAAGCAAAACTTCAAGAACTTGGCGATTCCTTACTTTTTCTCCTTTTCTTTGCTCTTCTCTCAAAACCCTAAGTTATTTTTGAAAAGCGTAAACTGAACCAATTCAGTTTAGACCCCAACTTAATTACAAAAAATGAAATTAGTTAATTGGGTGGTGAAAAGACCATAATGCCCTTCCAAAATCCGGTTTTGACTTTCCTTATCTAGACATTCCAACTTCAAATGGGCATATCTCCCTCATACGAACTCGAAACTAAGCAAACTCGGCGGCGTTGGAAATATAATTCAAAGATATTTCCTACAATACTTTCTAGAACACCTAAATCATCTTGATATAGGAGTTATGGTCGTTTGAAGTTTACCCAAAACTCATACTTAACTTAATTTTGTCAAATTTCCAGATTTTTCTTTCTTTCCAAAAATGACTCTTTCTAATTCTAGCTCTTTCTAGTTGCGAAGTGTTATAATATCTCCCCCTTGGGAACATTCGTCCTCGAATGAGATCAATCTTGGCAGGCTAAGGGCGTAACATCTAACATTCAGTTCAAATACCCAACTAGCAAAAAAGCAAATACAACATGCCAACTTAAAATAAAAGCCAAGAAAAGGATTAGTACCTTAATTTGGAACTTCTCCGAATTCGAAGAGATGTGGGTATCTCTTCTTCATATCCTCTTCATCTTCCCAAGTGGCTTCCTCAACAAACTGATTCCTCCAAAGAACTTTGACTGATGCTACCTCTTTTGTTCTCAACTTGCGAACTTAGAGGTCTAGGATCTGCACAGGAATCTCCTCATAAGATAGGCTATCCTTGATACCAATATCTTCAGTTGGTATGATAAGTGAAGAATCGCCCATGCACTTTTTCAACATGGAGATGTGAAATACCGGATGAACCATTTCTAAATCTTGTGGTAGCTCTAACTCATAAGCTACATTGTCAATCCTCTTGGATATTCTGTAAGGACCGATATACCGGGGACTAAGCTTCCCCTTCCTACCAAATCTCATAACACCGTTCATAGGTGAAACTTTCAAGTATACCCAATCATCTACCTCAAACTCTAACTCCTTTCTCCTAACATTGGTGTAGGATTTCTAACGACTCTGCGCTATTTTCAACCACTCTTGAATAACTTTCACCTTCTCCATAGCTTGATTAGCTAAGTCTGGTCCTATCAACCCAGCTTCACCAACTTCAAACCATCTAATATGAGATCTGCATCTTCTCCCATAAAGAGATTTATAAGGAGCCATCAAGATGCTAGAGTGGTAACTATTGTTGTAAGAAAACTCAATGAGAGGCAGGTGATCATCCCAATTACCCTTGAAATCAATCACACAGGCCCTCAAAATATCTTCTAAAGTATGAATAGTGCACTCTGCTTGACTATATGTCTAAGGATGAAAAATAGTACTCAAGTTCACCTTTGAACCCAAACCTTTCTGAAAAGATTTCCATGAAGTCTGACAACCTCTTGAATATACAACTTTGCATAATTCTCTGCTGAATGAGTAGTTTTTACTGGCAAAAAGTGGGTTGATTTTGTCACTCTATCAATAATCACCCAAATAAAATCATATTGCTTGCGAGACCTTGGTAAACTTGTGATAAAGTCCATATTGATCATCTCCCACTTCTATTCCGGAAGTTCTATATTCTGAGTCATACCATCGGACCTTTGATGCTCTGCCTTAACTTGTTGGCAATTCAGATACTTAGCAACAAACTATGCAATGTCCTTCTTCATACTACTCCACCAATAAACTTCTCTCAAGTCACGATACATCTTTGTGGAACTCGGATGAATAGAATATCTAGAGCTATGAGCTTCCTCCATGATCCTCTATTGGAGTTCATCCACCCTTGGTACACACAATCTACCTTGATACCTCAATACGTCATCTCACCCTTGTTCAAAAGTCAATACTTTTTGCTTATGAACATTTACCTTTAATTCAAGCAAAATAGAATCTTGGTCTTGCTTTTCTTTCACCTCTAACACTAATGATGATTCAACCCCATTCATCGCCACTACCCCTCCTTTTGTGGAATCCATGAGACGAACTCCCAATCGTGCAAGCCTATGCACATCTCTTGCTAGATCTTTTTTATCTTCCTCAAAGTGGGTGGTACTACCCATAGACAACCTGCTCAAGGCATCAACAACAATATTAGCCTTACCTGGGTGATATAGAATACTATGTCATAATCCTTGAGTAATTCTATTCACCTCCTATGTCTTAGATTAAGCTCTTTCTAACTAAACACATACCGAAGACTCTTGTGATCGGTGAACACATCCATATGAACACCATAGAGATAATGGCGCCATATCTTTAAAGAAAATACTAAGGCAGCCAATTCTAGATCATAAACCATCAACCTTGATATATCCATGTCCCCAATTAGCATAGTTGTCTTGCTCGATTTACTTGACAGACGGGACAACCTAACAATATATAGACTCATCCTGCTTCTCATATTCGCAACCATTTCCATAGCATACTGGGAAAGTTGGGTGAACTTCAATTTATACTCATGAACATTTAGTGAGTCTTGCTTAAGGGTAAGGAATTCTCGTACCTTGACCTCTCTCAGTTCTCGAGGAAAGAAACTCCCCAAGAAAGCACTCTCGAATACAGCCCAATTCAAAACTGATGCATCCTCAGCCCTACTCTTCTTCCACTGGTCAAACCAAGTCCTAGCAACGTTCCCCAGTTGATATGCAACTAGTTCCACTCACTCAGCATCGGCAACATGCATAACTTCAAATACCTTTTGCAGTTCCTCAATAAAATTCTTTGTATCCTCAGTAGTGCTTGAACCAGTGAAACTTGGAGGATCCATCCTCAAGAACTCACATATCCTCGAAGTATCAGCCACTTCCTGTCTATTCCCTCTCTGTTGCCCAACTTGGTTGGTCATAACTTGGCTTAGCATTCGAATTGCTTCCCTCAACTCACCATTGGTGACCTCTCCTTGGGGTTGCACTTCTGGTGCATTAGGTCCCCCTTTCTTCTCAACATTCGTCCTAGCAGGACGACCTTGGACAACTCTTCGTGGAGGCATGATCAACTGAAAATACATGCAAGCACGAATTAGAAGAAACTTTTTAGAGATCAAACTCTAACACACGAAATGAGTGTAAAGAAGTGAGATAATTTCCTAAGTGTTGCTACCTCATAATTATTGATGTGGCACGCTTCACATCGGTAACTAGGACTCTACAGACACGACTTCATAGACTCCCTAGGACTCATGAACTATATGCTCTTATACCAAGTTTGTCACTCTCTGAGCCTACACCCTAGGTGGGACTGGAACTCGAGAACCATTGCCGGCCCCAAGCGAACCCTTGGCCTGACTTACTTACTTAGCGGAAGACTTAAACATAAGAAATAATCTCAAATAAGGAACTTATGAATTAAACTTAGAATGTCTTTAAGGAATCATTCAAACTAGCCAAAATGGCTACTCAAGTCTCATAGCAAAACATCTGAAATACAAGACTAAAGAACTATAACTACTCGTCTATGAAGCCTCTAAAACAAAGAAGGATGTCGGGACAAGACCCCCGATCATCTAAGAACTAAAGTACTAAATCAAAAAAAGATAATAAGGGATCCTCCGGATAGCAAGAAGGCTCACCAACTGACTCTGAGTGCTCAACTGGATCAACGAGGCGCTGGATGCTAATCATGGTTACCTGTGTCTGCAACATAAAACGATGCAGACCAAATGACATCAATACATTGAATGTACGGGTATGCGAGGGGAAAACTAAAACATGACCTAAGCTTGAAAAGAATCTAAAAGGAACACTTACCTTGGCTTTACTCAACTCACGAATACTCAACTCAAATGCAAAGTAAAAACAACAATAAGGGTATTGTTTATACAAAGCATTTAAAACAGTGGGTAGCAATTCAATTTGTTAAAGATATGCAATAACAACTCAGTTTACATATAAAGTAATATAATATTGTGGGAGTTTCTCTAACCGACAATCATCACTATGAGGCTAAGTGATGATAAAATGTCTCGATCACGTTGCCAGAACTGTCCTATACTTTGTCGTCGTATGGAACGCCTAAACTAAGTGGATCCACTAGTCTATGCTAAAAAGCACTAATGAATCATCTAAAAACTATGATATTTTCTACCCATGATGACTACATGATATATTGAGACTTGAGTTATTATGAACTCGCGACCCCATATCGGTGCTCAATACTACTCCTAAAATATACTCAACTCATATGTTTTAAAAACAAACTCTTTCTTTGATTTGAGATAATTACTCAAAAAACTAGCTCAAAGTCTCTCTTGGAAATCAATGTTTCCTCTCTTGTTCAAATGTGAAAACATTTACTCTTTGGGAATACTTAGTTCCTCTATACTCTTTTTGAAGAAATGAACTTCATTTGTTATTCTTACTTAACTCAAAACTCAAGTCTTAAAAAAGGCTTAAATCATTAATAGACTTTTGAAAGACTCTATAAACTTCTGTTGACTTGGCTCTAAACTTTCCTTGAATTTGAATGTATGGATTCAAGGATTGTGATTTGTGATAGGAAAGGTCTACTGATGTTTATGAGTGTTTTTAGATAGTTAAACATGCGAAACGATCAAGAAATCACTATATGGAAGCAAGTTCGCGATGCGGAGATACATTTAAATATTTGGTCGCGAAATAAATTTTGAGGCAGAACGGTCCATGACCACTCCACGACGCAAGGAAGAATTTTCCCATCCTGAGGAACAGGTCCGCGACGCAGAGCTGGTACCTTGATTCACCCGACTTTTTTCCTTCTTTGTTTTCCAACCCCAATTTGCCTAGACTCGGTTCTTTTTTCCAAATTCTCTTTAGATTCAAATACCCAGTAAATGTACCTAAGAACCTAACTCAAAACAACTCTATAATTCGACGCAATAATCTTAAAAACTCCTCAATCTCAGCCCAATTCAAGAACGAAAACAAATTCAAGAACACATATCAAGAACATCAAACTTTCAACCTTTTTAGGACGAATTCACGCCGAAATAAACATGTTTGGCATGTGGGTGAACGAACCCAACGTTATAAAAGTCTTACATACCTCGTAGGATTGAATCCTTGGCGAAATCCACAACCAAACTCGCAAGAACTTGACGAATCTTGAACTTTTCTTCTCCTTTCCTCCTCTTTTTTCTTCTCTCAAAGCCCTAGCGTAATTTTCAATAGCGTAAACTGAACTAACTCAGTTTAGACCCCAAATAATTTACGAAAAACGGATTTAATTAGTTGGGTAATGAAAAAACCAAAATACCCCTTTAAAATCTGGTTTTGACTTTCCTTATCTAGACAGCCCGACTTCAAATGGGCATATCTCCCTCATACGAACTCGAAATCGTGCAAACTTGGTAGTGTTGGAAAGATAATTCAAAGATATTTCCTATGGTATCTTGTAGCACACCTCTCATCCTGATCTACGAGTTATGGTCGTTTGAAGTTGACCCAAAACTCATACTTAACTTAATTTTGTCAAATTTCCAGATTTTCATTCTTTCCAAAAGTGACTCTTTCTAATTCTATCTCTTTCTAGTTGCGGGGTGTTACAATTCCACAATAACTTTTCAAGTGAAATGAAAATACAAGCAAAAGCATAAGCAATTCAAAATACTGCTATGAAAACATAGATCTAAAACTTTAAGAATGGATCAACACCTCCAGTTTCCCAAATTGTCATCAGTTTTGTCTATCTCTTTACCAACTTGATAATAGTTTCCCAAATCAACCCCATAAACCCATAGACAAGTCCAAATTTCACGATGAATGGGGTTGATTATATTAGGGTCATATACTGCAATTCTCAAAATAATTAAGAAACACTTCTCTAACATAATGATCTTACTCTTCAATGTCTGACCATGAAATTTCAAGTTGGGAATTGAAGCCTCGATGTAATTGATAAAATTCTCTGTATAATTAGGATATGGAATCACTCCGTGATTGAAAAAGTAATGATAGATAGACTTCAAGATAGCTACATCCTAATAATAATCATAGTTATCTTTTTTTTTTCAACTTAATTTCCGAAGTTTGTCCTTGTATAATATTGGAAAATGCAGGCTTACCTATGGGTTTCAATTCATAAAATTCAGGCATGGGAGACTTTCCTTTTTCTCCAATTTTTGGACATACACACTTCATTTCATACAGATCAAATGTTGAGAGTTTTTCTTTTTTCTGTTTCTTTTTGGTCCTCTATTTCGTCTACAACTTTATCTTTTGTAGATTCAGAGAAGATTGATTCTCCATTTTGTATATTGTTGTTGAAGTGATCATGTGGAGGAGAGGAGATAGGTGACCAAACTTCAGATTCTTGATTTTGTTCTGACGGTAGCATTTCAGACATGATGATTCTTTGTGAAAATGCTGATAGGAATGAGGAAATAGTTCTTTCAGATGCTATATTTAAAGCCTATTCACTTGACTAAAATAAATAAAATATTAATTGTATTAAATCTCACTTCAATCTTTCATGCCATAGAAGTCATATTTCTTTATAGAACTCTATCTATATATTTACACTAGATTATTTGGTTAGTTAGACATTAAATGACTCTCGAATCTAAGCGTTGTTTGTGTTTGCATGTGATTCAAAGACCGCAAGCCCCTGTTCACTGCTCCGCAATAGGTAATACTCGCCCTCTTACTTTTCTATGTTTTGTCTCAAGTCAATGGAATAATGTAGATACAAAATTAACATATCTATTAGTAGAAAAGGGACCATTTAGAATGACTAATATAAATTTTCCATAAGATAAATACATACGACATTTTTCTACAACACACTATATTCAAAAATTGGTAAACGGAGAAAAGCATGAAAGAAAATGATTAATTTACTCTAAAGATTTGGATAAATTTTTTGTTTTTGTTGTAAATTATTTAGCACAACTTCTATTATTTGTAATAGTAAACTAGCTAGTGAAGGTAATAATGAGTGGAGAAATCTTAGTGTTAAGGTCAAAGTCCATGATGTAAAGAATGAATATATTATTAATAATATGAGCTCGTGTATTGATTTAGAAATGATTTTTCATTAAAAAACAATTGATAAAGTTGTGCAGGAACAAATTGATAGAGATAAAGTGTAGTGGAAAAATGTATTGTCAAGAATTATTGACGTGATCCAAACTCTTTGGAAAAATAATTTAGCATTTAGGGGAACAAATGAAAAGATCTATCAAGAAAGTAATGCTAATTTTTAAAGTCTAATTGAAATGATTAATTAATTTGATCCATCTCTGCAAGAACATATTTGAAGAATAAGCATGACAAAATTCATAGTCATTACCTTGGACATAATATACAAATGAATTATTAAACTTATTGGTAAGTGATCTAAAATTATTAAAGAGATTAAAGAAACAAAATACTTCTCAAAATATTAGGGCCTCTCTTTAAGGTTTGGCTTTAGGCCTCCGATCTTGTTGAGTCGGCCCTGGAAAGGTCCATGTACCTGGAAAGCATGACGAAATTCATAGTCATTACCTTGGACATAATATACAAATGAATTATTAAACTTATTGGTAAGTGATCTAAAATTATTAAAGAGATTAAAGAAAAAAAATACTTCTCAAATTATTAGGGCCTCTCTTTAAGGTTTGGCTTTAGGCCCCCGATCTTGTTGAGTCGGCCCTGGAAAGGTCCATGTACCTAATGAAGAAGAGGAATTACAAAACAACGGCATAGGACTTTCACTAGAAAGAGGAGAGGAAGAGACTAGCCCCTACTTCTCTCTCACAAATTATGACAATACAGTTACCCAGTAATACCCTAATCCTGGACCTCCATGCCTTCTTATCTAAAGTCATGTCTTCAATTAGATGAAGTTGTGTTATGTCATATTTAGTCACCTCCAGGTCTTCTTAAATAAAAATCTGGAAATACTTTGACCAAGAGATAAATATTATATATAATATACAAAAATTTAGCTCATGAATGATTGAAAATATTAAACACAAAGTAGATATTGTATAAAATAATGGAGAAAAATATCTATTGTTTAAAATTGAGGGTGGTTTAATTTTGAAAAATAAAGTTTGGGGAAACACATAAACATTCAAAAGTTACTAATAGAAGTTTAGAAATGTCACGATTCGAAATCGGGCCATGATGACAGCTACTATAACTCTACGAGTAGGCAAGCCAAAATCCAACACAAAATGTAGAAGAAACAGCTTAAGTAAAAAAAAAAAAGAATATGCGGAAGTGAAAATATAATACGAGAGAAAGTGTCATATCATAAATATGTAATGTGATACAAAATATACAAAAGAGGCTCAAAAGTGATCAAGAATACAAACTAACACAAGAGCCAGTCCCCGTACCTGGTGTCACATATACAGGAGCTACTAAGTACAGAAAGGTCATATACACAAGAGAACTGACTAATCCAAAATACAAAATACAAGGCTGTACAATAGAAGGAAAGCAACAAGTCTCTGAACGCTAGGAGCTCACCACAATTCAAGTTTGTGACGACCAAGGGAGATCCAACGCTCAATGAGGGTGGCTCTAACTGGGAGCTGCATCATAAAAAGATGCATAAGTGTAGTATGAGTACCAAAATATGGGTACCCAATACGCATCATAGGCCGACCAAGCTCAAAAAGATCAAATATATATATAAAGCAGTATGATGAAACTAGCAGGATAAGATAAAGGCTAAAAGAATCCAGAACTACCAACAAGAGGAGCAACAACAATTCTACCACACCATTCAAACAATCACGGACAATAAAAAACACACAAACATGTGGACATTACATGATGAATGCAAAAAGTTCTGAATGTATCTCATCGGTTGTCCCATGAAACCCCATGCAACTATGGAACCCTACCTCAGCTTATCAGAAAGTGAAACCTAGAATATTCAATTTATGAGCTGCCAGAGCTTATCAATATATGCCTTATACGACAAAAATGGAACATTTCTCCTCAAAACCAATTTCCATAGTAAAAATCAGTAATCCTACCCCCAAGGAGCTAAAAATCAGTAGAAAAAGGGATTACTCAAAAGTATCTCTGACACCTCTGTTTCTTTCAAAAATATATGCAATTATGCCATGGTCATGTGTTCAGACCAACACAATCTAGTTACCATCACAAATCAACCCATATTGCACATATAATAGGGTAATATCTGTCACACAAGAATACTAACCTGGAACTCCTACTTGTCCAAGCTTACGGCCTCAGCTCAACAGTTTAATATCAAACAGTCACATAACTCGAGGAAATACGCACAAACAACCAAACAATCTCAATCAAGCAAACACATGACAACCTAAGTTTCATGCCACCCAAGAGAAATTCTACAGATCACTACAAACCATAAGACTCAACCTAAACTAAGGATATTCCGGCTAAAAACAACACTAAGCAACCCATAGTGGCCATACGTTAGCTAATGATAAAAAAGCCTAAACTATTCCTAAACTCCAACTTAAACTTGTGATACTACTTAAAATATATTCAATCTAACTAAGACAAGTCTAATAAAGGTAAATTGTAACCTTCCTCAAGGCTTAAAACCACACACGAGCACTACTCCAGCATATTTCCCTTCCGAACAGCCTCAGAGTGATGCAAAGCTACCAACATCTCCAAGAGAATGCAAAAACAAACACAACAATACTAAAATCAATCAAGGAATTCGAAATAGAAAAGAAATCCAAAAATATAAATATGGGACTCGCACATCGACTACGTCATGATGCCCAAAACTGCTCAAGGAAGTTGTTCCCTAAAACTGGGCATAATCAGAGCTTCGATCAAGCCAAAACAGCCCCACCATTAATTTAGCTTAAAAAGAGTTAAAACATTGAATAAAAGAGAAACTCATGGGAATTACCAAGAGGAACGGAAGATTTAACGAACTCGAAACATGTCCACGAATTTCCCTGACGCGCTTCAACAAAAATCGTCCAAATCCGTCAAGAATTGATCCTAAAATTGCAATTTAACTATCTCCAAAAATGGGACATGCAAGCTGCCAACATCTCATTTAAAAGATTAAACTGTCAATCATTTGCCCTTCGTGAACACGGCGGCCTCCCCGCGAGCAGCGAATGCAATGAGAGGAGCATTGTTGCATTAGCTATACTAGCAACACTGCATCAACAGTTCTCAAAAAGGCCAAAATCCCTCGTCGAGGGTTCAGAATTCATTTGGAACCCCGTCAACGCAAACCAAATATGCTACCTAGCTGAAAACGACATTCTAGACTCAACAAAATCGACGAAACAACCAACTGAGGTCATCTCATCAAAATGTTGACCATAGTCAACACTTTCAAAGAATTACCTAATAAAATGCTAAACACCACAAAGTTATCCTGACTACCTCGGGAACCAAACCAAATGTCGTTCTAGACCAAACTCAACATTCCATAGCTAAACGTGCTAATGAAATTCCATTTTGAGCACGTTCACCAAGAGATTTGACCAAAGTCAAACCTTGGGCAAAGCTAAAATGCCTAATCATAGCAACTCCAAATAAAAGCCTTGAAACCCGAAGTGATCATCACACTAGACCAAAATGACCCTTGTGGAGCTGATGGAATTGACGAAATTTCGATCTGACATCAGAATCTCTGGATGTTGACTAAAGTCAATTCCTTCAAGCATTAAGCCTCCAAAATTGAAAAACTCGCACCAAACTCAACTGATCACCTCAGGAAGCGTGTCATCCAACCACCACACAAAAGTTATAAGAAAGCTAAGGGAAGGGGAAAATAGTAAAAGCACACAAAAACACAGAAATGACCTCAAAAGTCATTACAAGAAATATAATTATATTTTCATCAATGTCCTTGTTTGCTTGACCAGGTTTTCTTGTTCGCGTAGCCAGAAAAATTTATTTAAGTGATACATCATCGAAGGTTTCCTTCTCCTTTCCCTAATTAAATAAAAGTCAGCCAGGGCCTCCAGTTCAAACAACACTACATGACAGAAAGACATATATATCATAGAAAGTGAGTGTTAGTATAAAATTTTCATGATATGTTGGGCGGTAGTGATTTATTTTAAGTATATAAATATTTATCAAGTTTCATTTTTTAAAAGTTAAATTGCATGAACTTTGGGCAACATTTTAAGATATATTTCATTATTATATTAATATGAGATGAATTTATAATTCTTTTTGTATAATTTATGAATAGCTAAATTGGGTGTTAAATACTCAATTAATTTAAGAGAAAATGTGCATTGTAGCAAACTATTAATTCAAAATAAATGTTATAGCTACAGTTACATTTAATTCAAATTCGTAGCAAACACATTGCCATCCTCGCCTCTCTCCTCTGAATCTCGCTCGTCACTCTCAATTTTCTCTCTCACCTCTCTCACTTATATACAAACACAAATGTATAAATTGTGTTTGTGTTGTATAAAATGAGAGAGACTGTATATACAGATACAAATACATATCTCTCTATCGTATAAACTTATAATTATACTAATACAAATCTTTCCTTGTCAAGTTTTCTTTTGTCTCTCTCTCGCTTTATACAAACACAAATTATATAAATACAATGTACAATTTGTGTTTATATAAAGTGATAGAGAGATTTGATATAAAAATACAAATGTTTAAACTCGATTCAATTATATACAAATTCAAATTTGATGCAGATATACAAATGCAACCATTGATACATATACATAGTAGTTACATATATACAATTATCTAACCGATATACATATACAATTCACTTCTCTCCACTCTCTACCCTCTCTCGCTCGCCTCTCTCTCTCTCCCCTAATCTTGATTGCCACTCTAGCCTAACACAGAACATATACATACAAATGCAATTTTCATAGACACGGATGCCCAATTTATACAAATCACCTCGATTTATACAAATCAGATGCTTCATAGCAAACAATGTTTGCTATAGAGCGTAAATAGCAAAATTGTAGTTATAGAGCACTAAAAGATTTTTATGTTTGATTTTCCTTAAATTTACTCAAAAAACAAACATGAACACAATTTATCAATAGAGAAATTCCTCAATAAATCGGGACATTTGGGATATGGAACGATTGTTTGCTATTCATATTTAAGCATATACGTTATTTAAAATTACAACATAAAAGGAAATTGACATTTAAGAGAAAAAGAATTAACGTAAGATAAAATTACTGAAAATCGAAAAGGTGTGTTTGCAACAAATTTTAAAGTGACAGAAAATAAATTACAATCACAAAAAATACGAAGAAACATAATTTTATTCATCAAGATTGCGGGTACAATTCTGTTCCTCCCTTGATTCTCCTCTCATAAGATTTATCCATGATTCGAGAGCCGTTAGTGGCGTGTTTCTCGAACTAGGATGATTTAGATTTGATTTCTCTATATGAATATTCCATCTATTTGCGGAATATTCGAGATTTTGATCTCTTTATGAAATTTTCAAGATGTCTTTTCAGAGAATTTAGTACCCTTTATATAGGCATAAATTGGGGTTTAGGGTTGAGTAGCCTCCAAAAATCATAATTTGAGTTGAACACAATTTGTAGAGTCCCAACTCGTGTTGAACGCATCTTGTAGAGTCCCACAAAATTTCAATGTCTACAAATGCCCCTTGCTTCAAGGCTTGTCGGAGTGTAGATTTGATGAAACTCAAAGACGAGGCTTGAAGTACTCATTCTTCCACCTTTGCAGCTTCAGATTTTCAGATTTTATTTAAGAAAGAAGAGATGAAGGGTAGATTTGGTCCCACTGGGCGTGCCAATTTGTTTGCAACAAATTTTAAACATATGAAAAATAAATAAACCACACAAATAAAATCTAAAGAAACATGAATATTTTTATTGATAATCAATGCGGGTACAATTTTGTTCCTCCCTTGATTCTCCTCTCATAAGATTTATCCATGATTCAAGGGCCATTAGTGGCGTGTTTCTCGAACTAGGATGATTTAGATTTGATCTCTCTATATGAATATTCCATCAATTTGTGGAATTTTCGAGATGCCTTTTAAGAGAATTTAGTACCCTTTATATAGGCATAAATTAGGATTTAGGGTTGAGTAACCTCCAAGAATCCTAATTTGAGTTGAACACAATTTGTAGAGTCCCAACTCGAATTGAACGTATCTTGTAGAGTCCCACAAAATTTTAATGTCTACAAAGTGCTTTAAGTTCCTCGACTTCATGAGCATTGACCCTCTTCAAGCATGTTTTTTTTCAACTATTTCCCATGTTAACTTGATTCCTCCTTTTTTGCCTCCAACAATATGTAGCTTTCACTCTTCACCTCAGATGCTTAAATCTCTACTTTTATATTTACTATTCATTAAATTACATAAGGAAAAATCTTTTTGGCCAGAAAATATGGCCAAAATTTGGTTTGAATATTTTATCTATGTTATTTTACCTTTTTAAATATTTTTACGATTTTAACTTTAATACCTTTTAACTAAAAATGGAAAAAAAATCAGTTTATTTAAAAAAAATAAAATAAATAAATAAAATAAAATAAAATAAATAAATAAATATATATATATATATATATATATTATAATTTTTTAAATTTTCTGACCAAATTCTGGCCAAATTTTCTGGCCATTTAACACTTTCCATTACATAAATGGTATATTAACACTATTTTGTCTCTTCATTTGCTTTAATGTTTGAATTGTTTTGAACTTAAAGAGTAATGCCCATTTGATATTAGGAACACGATAATTGTTGAATGAAAATGAAACATTTTTTTTCTTACATTTCTTTTTGGATAAGTCTTGTTAGATTTTCATTTATATAGAAAGCAGATATATATATATATATTGGATTGACCAATATTTATCTGGAGCGGTCTTTTTATATTTTGCACATTAATACTATTAAAGCATAATTTAGTTTTTAAAAAAATATATAAATAAATTGTTTATTTATTTACTTTTGTAGAGTATTATTGTCACTCAACATTATAAGTTCATTTTGATTTTTTAATAATTTAGTTTGGATTTTCCAATTTTTAGAATAATCATATATTTATATAAAAGAGAACTATAGGTCCGCCTATGTGGCGCCACCACAGGCTAGAATTTCCTTTTAAATTTATTTATTTTCAAAAATAGTCTTCCCCTTTCATGAAAAGATGTGACTTTTATGAAAAGTTGTGACTTTTATGAAGAGTTGCGACTTTTATGAAAAATTGTGACTTTTATGAAAGGTTGTTACCTTTCCGAAGGGTTGTGACCTTTCCGAAGGGTTGTAACTTTTCCAAAGAGTTGTGAAATTTTTGATAAGGCACAATAAACATTTGTTCACACTACCCTTTGTTGTCTATAAATAGAGGGATTTCCTCTCATTTAAAACAACGAAAATTCTGAACTTCTTCTTCTTCTTCTTCTGCACAATTTAATATTTGTGTACTTTGCTCCTATTTAGTGGCTCACTGACACCACTGTTTTCGTATCAATACACATGTGAATAGAATCGTTCCATCCTGAGAGGATCTATTCCTTTAAACATCGGGTACTAGAAGGAAATAGTTTCCTTAAGGGGACAATGTGCATTCAGTGGACTCAATTTTTTCCTTTCTGCTTTATTATATTAATGTTATAGATCCTGGAATATTTTTTTACAATCATTAATTTATACTTATGATATCAATTGTTGTTTTTGAGTACATGTTTTAAACTTTGTTATTTTTTTTTCTGTAAAGTTATTGTATATAAGTATTTGTTAGTACAAATAACGATTATTTATTTATTAGAAAATTTAATATCTCATGTGATGTTCATCTAATTTCCCAAAAATATCAAATAGTAACACTTCCTAGATGCAAAAGGATAAATTATAAAATCAAATTAAAGATGATTGATTGAAGGATAAATGATAAGATGTTATAATTATCATTTTCCTTTACATTATTAATGTACGTTACTACGTAATCTTGTATGTAAGACAATAAGTGTGTTAGTTTTAATGAGTGATAGGTTTTAAGTATTATTTTATAAATTCTGTGATATCAAAATTTCGCGCAAAGCGCAGATAATTTTACTAGTATTATTATATTATAAGATAAATTATTCAAGAAGGACTTCAACAATTTGAAGGATTTTAAAAATAGAAAAGAGCCAAAAATACCCTCAATCTATAGGAAAAGGTCTAAAAATACCCTTCATCCATCTATTGAGTTAAAAATACCCCTCCATCCATCTTTTTGGCTCACTTTTGCCCTTAAAACTAACAGTCATTTCTTTATTTTATTTTTTAAAATTATTTTTTTTGTGTTATATCTTATTGGGTAAAATAAAAAATCTCACCCCACCAAAGTTGATGATATGGCAAACAAGATGAACTAAAAATTACATATTAGCAAATAAAAAAAAGGTTAAGATCTGGATAATGAAAAGAAATAAAGTGAACTAAAGATCCAACAAAATACCAACTTTCCGATAACCAAATTTTATAAAAAACTTATACTTACTAAAGTTATAAAAATTGATTTTTTTTGTTGGTTTTTGAAAATATATATATTGCCGGAATAAATGAAGAAGATTGGACATAGACCCATTAATCTTGTTTCTCTATTGAATCTTATCCCAATTCCTCTGTCTCTAGGATTAATTGAACCTAAATATCGATTTTGGTGTGGCTACAGGTGAATTTGGTCATAAGCTTATTTGATAACAATGCCTATTTGGTAAAGGAGAATAGCTGGGAAGCTTTGTGGATGATGGTAGTTTTTGATTCCATACTTTTAGTCGTTGGTAATCAATGGAGTATTTTGATGGTCATATCTATTGCAAGCTGCACAATGCCAAGTGATAAAAAATTTTCTGATTATCTCCATTTATTCCGACAATGGAGCCCACATTTATTCCAACAATATAGTTTTAACAACCATTTAAATATTTTAACTTTCATAACACTAGTAATTATAAATGTGACACTAATAAGTATAATTTTTTGATAAAAATTAGTTATCGAAAAAATTTACAATATTATTTTGTGCAAAACTTATTATTCAAATCTTCACTAAAATAAGCAATACTATTTAAAATTATACTTACATAAATATATAGGACTTTTAATTAATGTTACAATTTTTTTCTTATAGTTATTAGATTTTAATTTATTGTAGGGATAAAATGAAAATGTGTATTTCATATTACTAAATATACAATTTATTCTGTAATTGATAAATTTTTAAATGATTCATATATATTCACGTATTTTCATTCTTGAGAAGTTTAATAATTTTGGAAAAAGATGTTCAGAAGCATATATTTGCATCACAAGAGAAATTATTAACAAAAACAAATGAATTTAGACTACATCATGTTAACTTCATATATTGGAACATATATACTAATGTATATATTAAGCAAAAAAATAATTATTATATCATCAAAATTACTCGAGGTTATGGAATGTACCCTCTTAGGATAGAACGATTTACTTCATCTGAATAGTGTTACCTCATATTCCACTAAACTTCGAACTCACTCAACGACAATAAATGACATGAAATTTTAAAAAATGCAAGAATAAGAGTAGGAGATTAAAAAAAATTGTGGTTGAAAAATGAGAGGAAACCCCTCTATTTATAGACAACAAAGGATAGTATGAACAAGTGTTTTTTGTGTCTTATCTGAAAAGTCATGACCTTTCCGAGAAGTCACAACATATTGAAAAAGTCACAACTCTTTGGAAAAGTCACAACGCACCGAAAAATCACAACCCTTTGAAAAAAGTAACAACTTATTGGAAAAGTCACAACTGATCAAAAAATTACAACCCTTTAAAAAAGTCACAACTTATCGAAAAAGTCACAACTCATCGAAAAAGTCACAACCTAAGTTAGGGATATTATAGTAATTTAACATTCAAGTTAGGAGTTCATGTTTTTAAAGTAATATACTAGTTTTTCGACACGTGTGTTGCACGTGATTACCAATTCATAAAATATATGTTATAGTAAATAGTATTGCTTATTTAAGCGAAGATTTGAAAAATAAGCTTTGCACAAAATAATATTATCGTTTTTTTGTGAATGTCCAATGTGGATCATCATATATATCTCTTATTCACGCGAACCTATGAAGATGGTCAATTAAAATTTCTATTAGTTAAATGCAATAATGCATATATTTATTTCAATTTGCTGAGGTTCAATCAAGTTATTGGTCGTATCTCAATAATATTACCTTATAGACGATATTTGTTGTGTATTTTCTTGTCATCTAACCAGATGTGTTTGCACGTGTATTTCACGTTAAATTGTTCGAATGTCATATGAACATGTGAAGAGATACATTTTATTTTTTAGAACTAATTTTTGTATATTAGTTTTTATTTTATAAGTTATAACATAATTAATGACATTCTTTTTGTTGGCTCTCATATTTGACTTCTCGATTGACTTAGTAAATAAATCAAAGTTAGTTATCTGACTGTCCATAGTTAACTGAGAAAGGTTTCCTCTTCTTTTTTTTACCAGAAAAACTAAAAACTGAATTTAAAGAATATATATTCTATCTGTGAATATTGATCTTTTAAGATAAAAAAGATAAAAGATAGCAATAGTTAATGTAATAACTATGAGAATTCATAATCATATAACTAAAGAATGTTAAAGAGTGTGAATAACATTTTAAATGATTCATATATATTCACATATTTTCACATTTGTTGTGAGTATTTTTTTTAGAAAAAAAAACTCAAAACAATTTAAAATAATATATTTTGAAGTTAGAAGATCTTGTTAACTTGATAATACATTTGTGACATATATAATACTTTAATTTAAATACAAATACCCACCCAAATATATATATATATATATATATATATATATATATATATATATATGAGTCATACGAACTTTTCTTCGTCTAAAATATTGTAATATTAAGAAATAGTAAATAAGTAAAACAAAAGGGCAATCTTATATAGTAATAACTAATTTGAAGCAACTTCCTAACATTCTAAATCACATAATTAACATTGATAAATAAAGTCATTCTTTTGTTTTGAGCATCAAAAAAACAAATTGTGACAATTCTCTAACTCTTGAAAAGTTTAATAATTTTGAAAAAAGATGTTCACAAGTATATATTTACATCACAAGAGAAATTGTTAAAAAAAAACAAATGAATTTAGACTACATCATGTTAACTTCATATATTGGAACATTACATACTAATGTATATATTAGGCAAATTGATGACCTTTAGGTAGTACCAATTGAGATGTTCATCAGTCAACAACTTCGAGGGAAAAAAACAAGGCAGTTCACTCAAACATTAAAGATCACTATCAAAGGGGAGATAAAGACAACTGTATTTTGACAATAATAATGACGGTTTGTTCCTTCACAAACTGTTAAAAAATAAGAGAGAAGGTGAAGGTACAAAATGCAACGTAGAGACACCTAAGAAATATTGAGTGAAGGGAAAGGACAAATGCGTTTCATGTAATCCTCAAGATAAAATTTCTCCTCTTTTTGCTTAATTATTCTATTGTTGGTAGAACATTGAATCATATCATCAAAGGGGAGTTAACACCACAACCATGCACTTAGTAAGTTACAAATTGACCACTATTAGCAACTGATTTAATTTGGATATGATAAAAATATTGCAGAAAAGGCAGCACCAGCTGTCATACACCGATAAAAATGTACATTTTCTATTTTCACCAAATAGAAATCTTTCTTTTCATCACAACTCGACAGTAATCAACATATACTAAGAGCAAAGGCATCACTTACAACCTTATTCAAACTCACTCAACAACAATAAACCACACGAAATTTTAAAATGCAAGAAGAAGAGTAGAAGATTACAAAAAAATTGTGGTTGAAAAACATGAGAGGAAGCCTCTCTATTTATAGTCAACAAAGGGTTGTATGAACAAATATTTTTTTGTGTCTTATCTGAAAAGTTATGGTCTTTCAAGAAGTCACAACTCATCGAAAAATCACAACCCTTCAAAAAAGTCACAACTTATCAATAAAGTCACAACTCATCAAAAAAGTCACAACCTAAGTTAGGGATATCATAGTAATTTAACATTCAAGTTAGGAGTTCATGCTTTTAAGGTAATATAGATAGATATAGATAGATAGATATGATGATTAATTTATTTATTATTTATAAGTTTTTAAAATAAAATTAAATCTGTTAGATATTGTTAGTATTCTAATGTTAGAACTTGAAAACTTAAAATCCTGTTAAGACTAGCAATAACAACATTTAAATATGTCATTTATTCAATTTTCAATAATAAATTATTTAAAACATGTGCTCTTCCCAATGAAGTAAATGTTCAAACTTTATTCTTCTCAGTGCGGTGATGGTATCCATTTTGACCGGCACAAGCCACTGTCAATGAAACTCTAGCAGGCTACCAGGCACCAATACAAGCAACCTTAAGTAAAGCCCTGTGGGTTTTGCAAAGAAGACATGTTACACCCCCAACACCTTCATAACCTTTACCTTAGGTGACACCAATGATATCAATCCTCTCATCCTTCTGAGCAATTGTAGCACCATTCACCTGGATCTCCATCAAATGGGCTTTTTTCTGTTATTTAAACACATGTTAATATATTATAGCTAGCTTCGACACCCACTACATTGTTATTCATAAAAATAATTTAAATATGTAAGGTATCCAACAAGATATTGAATCTTACTAGATTCAAATAAGTTTTATAACGAATTCTTCCCCATATTTTTATGCTAAACCCTACGCGAGCTTGAATCCATGGCTATGATGGTCGTTGGCCAGGCCACAGAGGTGGCTGGCCAGCAATTTACATCACCTACAACCCCAGAAAATACCAACACTTCAGTGATGCCATATGCAAACCATTTAAAACCTGTTACTTTGAATCCAAATCACCAAAATTCCCTCAATTCTAATCAAACCAGTAACTTTTCTTCATGGAGAACCATATATAAAATCAACAGAGGCAGAAGTGGCGTGCATGAATGTGATCGAAAACCTACAACATGTAGTGGTGGGCAAGTTTTCATACAGTTGGCCAGATATAGAACTTCGCAAAATAATACCTGCACTGTGGAACCAAAGGGGAGTGTCAGATTGGATTTTTCAGAAATCGACATGTGCTAATAAGATTATCATTGCTCGAGGATTTTGTGAATCTCACATCAAAGGCGGTATACTATGTGAATGACAGTGAAGGATATTCATACCAAATGAGGCCCTTCTATTTGTGATTCAAAGTTTAAGATTGATGAAGAAACATCTAAGGCAATGACATGGATTTCATTTCCAAATTTACTGCGAACCTCGATTGCATCTGCGGTAGGCAGACCTTTGCATTTGGATTTGGCTACAATCAACAAAACAAGACCAAGTTGTGCTAGGGTCAAAGTTTGGTGGACTTGCTAGCGGAACTACCCAAATCAATAAGGATGGATATTGAGGATGAAAGCACAGGGGCAACAACAACAGTGAACGTGAAGATCCAATATGACTATCTTCTTAAGTATTGCAAGGAATGTAAGTTACAGGGACACGATGAATTTGATTGTAGAGTTATTAATCCTAAATTAGCATTGGAAAGAGTTTCAAAGGAAGGCCTGAGAGACACTAAACAAAACAGGAAGAATGGCATAGAGACAGTGGAACAAATTGAGGAAGATCACACCAAGGACAAAGAGGTTAACAAGGGAAAGCAAAAGCAAACATTGTCAAAGGAGGAGGAGAAAATAAAAAATACGGGGAATCAGCAGAAGTTTACACCAAGAATGTTATCCGGAAAGGTGGTCGGAAATCCAGGAAGTTGGAACCTCATAAAAGATAATGGATCTACAACAAAGATGATAATTCAGGACAAAATAAAAAGACTTGTAATAAGGAGAAACTAGGGGTTGGGGCGCTTAATGAAATTCAAACCAAAAATCAGTATGAAGCCTTAACAGAAAAGGATCAGATAGAAAGAATTGACATAAGTATGAAGAAACAACAACAAAAGACATGCAAAGGAATTACACAGAAGCAAGTATAAAGTACAGAAGCAACAACACATACAGAATAAACCAACACAGACATAAGGGAGAAAGAAGATGGTAGACTGTAACAAAATAAGAGTATGAGCAATGAAGAAAGTGAGCCCACAGTGAAGAGAGTAGAAGCTCAAAAATGAGGCTCCAAGGAAAACAATAGAACAAGATATGAAAGCGCCAGTTGGCAAGGGTGGAAGTGCAAAAGCCTGGGTGGAGGCATCTTTTGGCCAGATTAACAACACCACTGTAGTCCTAGGGGAAAACACAAAAAAAAGCACGACAAGAGGAAGACGACTCTCAGTTTCAACAAACCCATCAGGAAATTATGACGAAGGAAACAGGGGAAGTGTCCAATTCAAAATGGGGTAAGATATAGAAGATTCTGTGGATGAATCTAACTCCAATGGATCTATCCAAGGATCCTCTGTTAACATGGGAGAAAATCACAGCACCACAAAAGAGGAAAATGAGAGGAATAATCTATCAGAGTCATTGATAACAGGAGAAAAAATTGACCAGGAAACTGTATCAGAGAATAACATTAGGGGCATGAACCAAGTTCAAAGTAGGGAGATGGAAGCAACAATCCCAAAGAGAAAATCAAAACCACCAGATAACCAGAATCAATCCCATCTAAGTCAACAAATTCTGCTAGTAAGTACTGATGGTCTCACAGAGATAAAGGGAACAATGACAGTACAAGTATCTCAACAAACCCCAAAAGAGATCATAACAGATATAGTAACTCACAAGGTAACAGGGACAGAAATTCAGGAAGTAATGCAGGTAGTAGAAGAAGAGAAAAATGAAGAAGTCATTCTGGAGAATTTTCCCAAGTTAATTGGAGAGGCAGACATCTCCCCAAGAGCTCTAGCCAGAAGTACAAAGAAGACAAAAAATCAAGAAATTATACAAGTGAAGAGGGTTATTCCAAAGAGGACAATGACATCAAAGTCTAACTGAAGATGAAGGCACTAATTTGGAATATTAGGTCTGTTAGAACACAACAGGCATTTCAGAGACACATTAACTTACAAAAACAAAGTAAGTGCTCTATTGTATCTCTAATGGAACCATTTCAGAACTGTAGACATCTCCAGAAATACAGAAGAAGGCTAGGAATGGAAACATCTATTGCTAATACTAATGGCAAGATTTGGGCATTCCTGGACACTGGCATACAATGGGAAATCTTGATGGACACAGAACAACAAATCACACTGAAGTTGTGTCATCAAAACTCTGGCAAAGATTTCATTGCAACTTTTGTGTATGCTAAATGTGATGAAAGAAAAAGGCAGGAATTGTGGGACAACTTATATTTCCTAGCCAGTAACATGGAATCACCTTGGATGGTTGGAGGAGATTTCAATGTTATTGTCTCATAGGATGAGAAATTAGGTAGACTACCAGTAATGACAGAAGAATGTGAAGATTTTACCTTTTGCATAAATTCATGTGGGCTTTGTGATCTGGGATTTAGAGGAAACCCTTACACCTGGTGGAATGTTAGAGCTGCAGAGGATCACATTTTTAAAAGGCTGGACAGAGTAGTCTTCAATATCCAGTATCAGAATATCTTTCCTCAAAATGAAGTTGATCACCTACCTAAACGGGGTTCAGATCATGCCCCTTTGATCATTTCATGTGGAGAAGAAACTCTCAACCTAATTAAACCTTTTAGATTCTTGAACTTTGGACTCATCATGCCACTTTTAAGGAGCTGGTGAGTCAGCTCTGAGGATGTGATTTTGCAGAAACACCCTATCTAGCATTCAAACTAAAAAGGGAAGAGGCTCAAATATGCCATCGAACTTCTAGAAAAGGCTCATTTATGCCATCCGTTAAAAGTTTGGCTCATTTATGCCATTGTTGTTAAAGAAAAGGCTCATCCATGCCATTTTTTTAACTCCGGTTTTGCAAAACCATTTTTTACACACCAAACAAGGTTTAACACTTTTCTATTGGTGTTTTTGGATCAAATGTACATTTTTTGCTTCTACATCCTTAAGAACACATAAAGAACATTAACAATTCCCAAATTTTAAACTTATTCAATTCTTCACGAATCGCCTCAAAGTTCAAGAGTAGTTTCACTCCAAGCTAGATTACCAAAACTCAATTTCTTTTGAGCTCGAATTCAACCAACTCAACAAGACCCAATTGAAATTTCTTCAAAGTTTCAAAACTTCAACATTACTTAATGGTAGATTCTCCACAACTTGAAATCATTTGAAATTTTGAACATAAACTCAAAAAACACTAGTCAACAAAGATCTAATGTAAAAAACTACAAAAACAAGAATCAAAGCAAATTTTGAAATTTTGGGACTGATTTTCGTTTTTTGGAATATATTTTTTAAATATAGGTGAATTTTTGAACTCTGCAAATGATTTTAGAATTTTAGTTTTTTTTAAAAAAGAAATTAATGATGTAGCCGAAATTTGAGATGATTTCGTGAAGAATTGAAGATGTTGAAAATTTGGGAGTTGTTTATGTTCTTCATGTGTTCTTGGTGTTTTTAAAGAAAAACAAGCAAAAAGAATACATTTGATCCAAAAATTCCAATTGAAAAGTGTTAAACCTTGTTTGGGGTATAAAAAATGGTTTTGCAAAACCAGAGTTACAATAATAGCATGGATGAGCCTTTTCTTTAACAACAATGGCATAGATGAGCCAAACTTTTAACGGATGGCATAAATGAGCCTTTTCTAAAAGTTCGATGGCATATTTGAGCCTTTTCCCAACAAAAATGAAGAACCTTAAAAAGGCCCTATGTAAGTGGAGCAGAGAGACTTATGGTGACATTTTTAAGGAGCTTATAGTTAGGGAGGAAGTTGTGAAGGTGAAAGAACAATTATTTGAGGGGGATCCTAGCATTATTAACATGATAGTACTTCAAAAGGCCCAAGTAGAGGTGAAGAAATATCTAGCAATAGAAGAACTTTACTGGAAACAAAAGGCAGGAATATCTTGGTTTGTAGAAGGAGATAGAAATACAAGTTTCTTCCATAATTATGTCAATGGGAAGAGGAAAAAACTTCAAATTCACTGGATACAAGATGAAAATGGAAATTGGGTGGAGTCTGTTGAGACCATTACAGATGAGGCTATCAGTTTTTTCCAAAAGCAGTTTACACAAGCGGATGATCAACTTGATCTAGATATTCTTAAGCATATTTCTCCTATGGTGAGTCAAGAACATAATTGTAATTTATGCTCTTATCCTGGTAAAGAAGAAGTCAAGCAGGCGGTTTTTGCTCTAAGTGGAGAGAGTGCCAGTGGTCCAGATGGATTCACTATTCACTAGATTATTTTATCAACAGTGCTAGGACATAGTGGGGGATGATATACATGCTCTAGTACTAGCTTTATTTGATGGTTCCGATCTCCCTAAATCCATTACTCATACGAATCTAGTTCTTATTCCAAAAAAACAAAATATTCAAAGTTTCTCAAACTTGAGACCGATAAGTTTCTCTAACTTTGTGAACAAGGTGATATGGAGGGTGGTACATGGCAGAATGGAGAAGATTATACCAAACATGATTTCCTCTAACCAATCAGGTTTTGTAAAAGGGAGAAGTATTTTTGAGAATGCTTTGTTAACCCAGGAGATAGTATCCGATATCAGATTGAGAGGTAAGCCAGTAAATGTGATTATGAAACTAGATATGGCAAAGGCGTATGATAGGGTATCATGGAGATACTTGATGCATGTATTGAGAAGAATGGGGTTCGCAGAGAACTTTATTAAGATGATTCTGGAGACTGATAGTCAATAATTGGTACTCAATTTTACTGAATGGGCAAGTAAAAGGATTTTTCCAATCAACAAGAGGGGTAAAGCAAGGAGACCCTCTGTCACCCACACTTCTTCTACTATCTACAGAGGTACTATCTAGGGCTCTAAATTCTCTTTTTGATGATAACAACTTTATTGGATATGGTATGCCAAAGTGGTCATCTCCTTTAAACCACTTGGCATATGCTGATGATACTATTATATTTGCATCTGCTCATTCTGAATCCTTAAAAAGTATCATGGATATTTTAAGGAAATACGAGTAAACATCAGGGAAAATGATTAATAAAGAGAAAAGTTTCTTTTATATGTATTCTGAGACAGGAAATGAGTTGATCCAAAAAATGAGTGATATCACTGGATTCAGCAAGGGGCGCTTTCCTTTCAAATATTTAGGATGCCCGATATTTCACTCTAGAAAAAAAAGAAAGAGTACTATGCTTACTTGATAAAGAATGTGAAGAGCCGATTACATTCTTGGAAAGGAAAACTCCTGTCATATGGGGGTAAGGCAGTTTTAATCAGAAGTGTCTTACAGAGCATGCCAATACATCTTTTGTCGGTTCTTGCTCCTCCTAAATGTGTTCTGAATGAGCTTCACAAGCTCTTTGCTAGATACTTCTGGTCCAATAAGGAGGAAGGAACAAGTAGGCATTGGGCATCCTGGCAGAATGTTTGTTTACCAACACAGGAAGGAGAGTTGGGATTCAAATCAATGTTTGATGTGTCAAATGCTCTCTTTGCCAAGGCATTGGGCATCCTGGCAGAATGAAGGAGGGTTGGGATTCAAAACAATGTTTGATGTGTCAAATGCTCTCTTTGCCAAGTTATGGTGGAGATTTCGAACTACAAAATCTCTCTGGGTCAATTATATGTGGAATAAGTACTGCAAGAAGATAATTCCAACATTGGTTGAATGGAAGAGTGGAACTCAAGTCTGGAAGAAAATGTTGGAGGCCAGAGAAAATATTGAACATGAGATATGGTGGGAGGTCAAAGCAGGAACTTGTAATGTGTGGTATGAAAACTGGACGAAATTGGGGGCGTTACGTTTTTTAGTACCAACTGATTTTCCAATCAATGAAGAGTTGGAGGGTGTGGCAGAAATAATAGATCATGATCAATAGAAGAATCAGATACTAAACAAACTTTCCCAGAAGATATTGCAGAGCACATTAAGGCTGAAATTCATATTCAGCCTTTGAAAGGATATTGGGACAAACTTGGTGGATGTTCAAGCATAGGTCAATTCACAGTAAATAGTGCGTGGGATATGATGAGACACAGAGAATACACAAGAGGATTTTAAGAATATATGGATTAAGGGGATGCCATTCAAGATAGCTTTCTATCTATGGAGATTATGGAAAGATAAACTCCCAACAGATGACAAATTAATGAGGATGGGAATGAATGTGGCTTCCAGATGCTATTGTTGTAGAATCCCACAACAAGAAACTCTACAACACCTATTTTTGACCGGAAGTTTTGCAACAGAGGTATGGAATATTTTCAGAAAGGTAGCTGGTCTATAGATGAATATGGTGCAGATTCACCAGACTTGCAGATTATGGTGGAGGGTAGAATGTGGAGAGAAGGTCAAACCAATATTACAGGCAGTACCATCTATGATAACTTGGGAACTATGGAAAAGGAGAAATTCTATCAAATATGGGGGACAGGTGAGTTTTGAAAGGGTGATGCATGAAATCAATGTCAATCTAATGTACTTGACAAAAATGAGGTACCCATGGCTGGAAAACATTTCTTTCTTGTTGCCAGATTTGGTAGAATATCTAGAGGGTTACAAACCTATTGTGATCGCTAAAACCATGTACTAGAAAGTCCCTTTTGAGAATTGGTACAAATGCAATACTGATGGGGCCTCAAAAGGCAATCCAGGGACTAGTTCATTTGGATTATGTGTAAGGAATTGGCATGGAGATTTGGCATTTGCAGAGTGTAAGGAAATAGGGGACACTACCAATATAGTAGATGAGGCTAGAGCCATCCTGAAGGGACTATCCTATTGTGTAGATCATGAGCTTCACCCACTGATTGTAGAGACAGATTATATGCTAATGAAGAAAGTGGTTGAAGGGGACTGGAAGATACCATGTGTATTATCACTTCAGTGGAAAAGATCAGAAGTTTGATGTTAAACTTCAATGTGCTAATACAACATGTATATCGAGAAGGCAACTCACTGGTGGATTTTTTATCTAACCAAGATTTTGTTTTTGCAGGTACGACCAATTTTTACTCCTTTTCTGAATTGCCTTGTGCGGGGAGGAAAATTCTTAACCTAGACAAGATTCAGACACCTAACCTCAGATTCAGAGCAGCCAATAATCCAAACCATCATTGAAAGCCTCTCCTGGCCCTGTAACTCTAATATTGACAATACTCCAGTGTGTGGTATTAGCCTTTGGCTCAATCTACTGAAGAATTATCAATATAAGAGAAATAGAGGCCAAAGAGGCTAACAATAGTGAATTTAAGAAGATATAAGAAGTGGTGGACTCCCTGTTTGATCTGAAGGTATTAAAGGCTCACATGTAACTCTAGATTTGCCATTCAAAAACTTGGAGACTACCTCCACGTGGTTATAAGCCATGTCTTTGGTGAGAGCTCGAAGGACATAATATGGTGGAAACCACAGGTAAAGGAATACATCTAGTTTTACATAAAAATCTATGATACAAGAAGATCAAAACCTTGTCAACAGCACCTAGGGTTGAATAACAAGAGTTTCTCAAAGGGAAGAAAACAAGATAGAGGAGAAATCAACGAGTTCGCCACAAAGATTACAACATAGATAGCAGACAACATACAACAGAGGAAAAAAATAAGAACATTTGTGGCTTCTTCCTCACAGAAATGATGGGGAAAACACTAGTTATAAACGAAAATCAATGAGCTCCGTCTATAGATTCATTCATACTTTTATATCGAGTGGAGATTTCAAGAAGATCTGAGGTTTGAAGATACCTGAAACTTAGCAAAGAGAAGGACAAAATCTGATTCTGTAGTGTAGATAAATTGCTGGGTCATTTGCTGGCGAGCCACCATCTTCACCGCGAGAAGAAGCAAAATCCTTGCAAGCTCGATGGTCTTCGGACCATAGCAGCTACAAGTTTCTAATTTTTATTTCCTTATCAATGGCTGTTTTTTCTTTTTACTTATTTGTTGTTGGGATGATGTTTTGGCTTCCTGAACCTTTGGTGTCAGGAGCATTTATTATTTTATAAATAAAATATCCACTATTTTTAGTGGTTACCAAAAAAAAAAAAGCATCTCCACAAATATAGGAAATTTCCATCAGCATTAAGGTCACAGATAATTGAACAAAAGCAAAATAAACTAGAATAGTATAAAGTTCTTTTCTAATTGGAAATGGCAACAGAAAAGCAAGTACTTGTCTAGGAATTCTTATTTTTCCTTTTCTTGTCCTTCCATTAGAAGTAAATGGGAAATTAGACTCCTTTCCTCTTTTACTTTCTGCAACAATTAATTCGAAAAACTAGAAAGGGTTCAACATCTCAGAAATAGCCATATTACCCTACTATTCCGACATTATGAAGGCTTGAGATAAGCATTACTATATTAGAAAAGAAAAGGCTAAACAGGGGAAGAACAATGAGAATACTTGTGCCATTAATCTGGTAAGGCATTAAAGAAAACAACAACCAAGAACTGCAATCTACAATGATACCAAAATTCACAATGATACATGATTCACTTCTGGAATCTACAATGATACCTAAATTTGCACATAGCCATCGCTATTTGCAGTCCACCAAGCACAAAATACACAGCAGTATCAAATTTGGTGTATGTCACAATCCACAATAGTATCGAATTCATAAAATTCTTGTCACAACTCACATAAAGTAATACAACAAATAAACAAGGAAAATCATTACCTAAAAGGCAACAAACAAGAGATCGTAACTCTCTACTTATCAATTGCCGCTATCTGTTGCTTATCTTGGCATCACCATGCCAATTTCAATCTTGAAACTGAGATCAAGAACTCAGATGTTTCTACATTCATGCCAATTTCAATCTGCACCAATTTTTCAATGAGAAAGCCATCACTTCCAAAAATAAAACAATGTAACAGAACTGCAAGGTCAAAAAGAAAGCGACCTTGCCAGTGTAACTAAGCCCTTCCCTGTTACTGTGGACATTTAGACTGAATCCACCTTCATCACCAACCTCATAGGCATATTGTCATTCCCTTTAGTGCGTGTAGACTGTTCTCCAATAAAGGGTTGGTAGTCAGAAACAATGACTGATTTGAGATAAGTGAAAACTGAAAGTGAAAAAGTTAATACACTAACCTAGAGCAATGTAACTACAAGACCCTGCAATGACAGGCATAGACTTGTTTTCCTTGGCACTGACATCAACCGTCTCCAAAACCAGCAACTCGAGCTCCAAAATCAGCAGTACTCTACAGACGTAGTCACTGAACAACTTGTATTTCATGTGTCATACATCTTTCAATGAGAATCAAAAACTTCAACCTACCAAAACAATTAAGACATAACGTTAACCAAATAAAACGTTGAGCAGAAATAGAAACACATTTTAAAGATGATGAAATTTCTTTAAACTACTATTTGTCAGATACTATCTCTCCATGAAAATGAATTCTTAGTAGTGAAATCTACTAGATAATGCTTGTTCACATCTCATGCTGCAAGACATGAATACGGACGATCAAGAAGTTTGTTTTGAAAATTTTGCATGAGCTAACTCCCGTTTGAGGAAGGTGGCACATAGAAGCACGTTCCATCAATCAGGGACACCAGTGGTTGCAGTCTTGGTGGTGCAGAGGAGCTGGTCCAACCTTGGCATAAGTAATACAAAGACGAGTGACCGTCTCTTCTCTGGACTGTCATCCCTGTTACATTCAACAAATTCAAATTCCATGCTTCTGATTTGTTTTGTTTCACCAACACCACATTGATCAGAGTGTTATATTCAAATGATGTCTTCAGTAACTCTTGGGATGATCCTATGTTAGGAAGTTCCTCCAGATGACAGTTACCGCCGTGTCTTCCAGTCCCACCACTATTCATTGAAGTGATTCAATAGTTGGGTATTATCATCACCAAAAATATTGCAGCTATTAAAGAGTAAAGTTAAGAGATTATATAAACAAATAATCTAGAAATAACACCAATATACAAAATCAATTCACCCAATGAAAGCCACCTTATGAATTCAAAGATACAAACATGGACTTGCCATCTGATTATTGAAACTAACGTAGTAACGGGCAATATACCCAAGAAACCATTTGAGTTTATTTCTATATTCAACAATGTGATCATGTAAGAAAAGGAAAACTGCAATCAAACAACAAAATAAGCTAACATCAAACACAATGATTCTACGATTGTTATTGTACATTCAGTAGTCTTTAGTTTAAGACCACAAAATTCAAAAGTCTTTGCAAACCTACGACACAATTTTATAGTAGTCTTAGTTCTCTTTAGGTGTCTATAGCTAAAACTCGAAGAGAATGAAGTTTTTCCTTAGCATACAATCCTGTAAAGATGTTCCACTGTTCTTTCTTTCTTTTACAATTACAAGCATAATTCTCCAACATCACCATCTTAAAACATAGAAACTAATATTATATCTCTCAGATATACAGTTGGTAATTCATTAACAACTAACAAATCAATTAAGAAGTTAATCTAACCAACCAAAAATCAATTACTAGCAAGTTATCCTCAATGTAAACCTTATTCAATCAGATTATACACATCGAAATTCTAAAAACTCGAGATTTAAGGAAAATCCCAAAAGTATAGTTAAAAATCTAGGGAAGAGCTGAAGCTTCTCCGTGGTGCAGGATGTAGGGTGACGAGTGATTGAAGCCTTCTTTTGCTCCAAAATCCACGAAGATAAATTCCTTTTGGAATTTTTCTGGAAAAAAATATAATTAGAATAGAAATATCAAAACTTTCAAGAATAATTCAAAGTTGAAAAAAATACACAATTGAACAAGAACTCACAAGTCTAGTGACTCATCTTCTAAGCTTTCGATGTCTAAATTAGGGCTTTATTGTTAAATTGAGAGAAACTGAAAAGACCGAGAGGAGAAGAGATGTATGGATGCAGAGCATTGGGGACTTGATTATGGATGAAGATGTATGCACAAATTTCAGAACCAAAAACTACAAAGAGTTAGTAATACATAACCGTCCAAATTGAAAATGCTAACCAGCCAGGGAATGACATAATCAATGGCACTTCATGAACCAACCATACAACCGCCGCTGCCGCCTCCATCTCTTCTTGCTCCGATCGCTGCTATTGTGGAAGAAGACGGTGGTAGCTCCGGCATTCATCAGCATAACTAATACAAGCATATTTAACACTATTCTTATAGATCCAACAAACGACCATGTCTTACTAACACATCATATTCAGACTATCAACAATGTCTTACACAAATAAATAGTAATAAGTTTTGTGCACCAACAGTCAGTCTATTATAACTTGAAAACAAAATCTTACCCCATTTGCGGAGTTCTACCAAGGCCATTGCCCAAGAGATTTCGTGGCTGCAGACAAGCATATGTCATCGTCATCGTCGTAGCCAGACACAAACACAAGCAGAACCATAGTAGAAGTGGTGAAGTTGATGACATCATTCTGTGCTTTAATTTTCTGGTAGATTAGAAATTTAAATTCTGAACTCGTCGTAATCAAGCATGGTGTGCTGATGAGGAAAGGTTGTTACTGCTTGAGGTGGACAAGTAAATCTGGCTAGGCAGATTTTTCTATTTATAGAGATATATATATGATGACAAGTGACACTCTAGTTAGTGGTGGTGGTGCCACAATGCAATGTATTCCTCATCACTCATTGACTAGCGAGTGTATTGATTATAGATTTAGTCGAACTCAGTAATTTTAGTTCAAATTCTGAATTTGTAGTAAGAAATTCATTGATATATACAAATTATTAATTTAGAATCCAATAACTTAAAACAATTAAGTTTGTATATACTTTTTTACATTGTGAACAAAATCTCAGCATAAACTGTAATCTTAAAAAATTTACACCTCCCTCCACCACCACCCCTACCCTAATATACTTTTTAAGATTACAGTTTATGCTGAGATTTTGTCACAAAGTAAAAATATTGCAAAATGTTGCTCCAAATGCAGAATATTAAGATAAAAAAAGTATATGTGCTTCTTGTTGTGGAATCAACTGTGCTGTAACTCCATAAGTCAGATTTTAATTTGTTCTAATCATTCATCATTCATGTCACAATCTTTTTACCATGCGAATACAAAAACAACACTACTCAGTTTAATCACACAGGTGGAATTGAGGAAGGGTAGTATGTACATACCTTACCTCTACCTTGGTAAAGAGGTTTCCGAAAGACCCTTGGCTCAAAAGAAAAGTAACTGATGTACGAAAGTCAGAAAAAGAGATGACAAAATAGCAATGCATAAAACAAGTGTAGCAACAAATAATAATATTTTTTTTTTGAGATAAGGGTAACTTAGCAACAAATAATAATATGGAAAAATAGAAACTGCAGGGAAACAGTTAATGTACTAAGTATGCTGATTCAGTAAGCAAAACCAAACTTTCAGTTAACTACAATCAATAATCGCTAGCCTTATAGTCTCTACCCCAGTATAGCAGCTGGAGCTTCTGGTGTCAAGTGTCCTGAGTGATTTTAATAGCATCATGATGTTTCAAGGTTGCCTGACGTACTGAACACATGCATATGGGAAAAATTAAGATACGTTACAGATAATAAAATTGTGATAGAAACATAAAAGCCATGATTACAACACATTGTCAAAATTTTTAGTTTCAAGTTGCAGCTGGAGTTGATTGATCTCTTGCCCTACAGAGTACAGACAACTTTCCAATATCAATCTGTGAAAATCTTTCCATTTCCTTTCCACCACACAGTGCTGGACCTCTTCCGAAGTATGTCTACTAAATGTTATACAAAATATTTTAATAATTACTAAAATGGAGAGGGGGTATTGCCAATAGCATGTGTTGCTGTGAAATAACTCTTCAGACACATCACTGCTGAGTGATGGGCATGTCATGGAACGACTGGTTTACTGTCCCAAGCCTCTCTTACTTGGACCAAATCCGGACGGTATCTCTTAGCTAGAACTTCTACTTGATCAGGAAATGACTTGTTTCCAAGTTGACCTATGTGAAGAACCATTTGGTTCCATCTCTTTCGACATATCTCTCCAGCCCTGTGGTCAAGAAGATTGTCCCAGTCCACATCTTCGATGCAGCTTGTGTCGAGCTCAAAAAGTGCATCAACTAGGCGATAGTCATCAGAATCCACCCATTCACCTTTGGCCACCATGGGTGATGTTAATTGATCATACCATTTTGAGCAGCAGTTTGCACCAATTCTCGTGGACAAGCTTTCACTTATTGCACCCCATGCAATATTATCCCGTAGCATCCCATGCTTAGATTTCTTCTCTTCAGAAAGCTTCAGACTCAGATCGGTGTTTACTAAATCAAACAAATTCTGGTACTCCTCCTGAGTCCATTGTCCTTTATTCTGATGTTTTAGCCTTCGCCATGTATCCTTCACATGCCACCGATGTTTTCCAAGTTCATCAGCTAAGTCCCTCCATTTGTTCCCATGCTCTTTCTGGAACTTCAGCACCATCTCATACTCCTCTTCAGTCCATTTACGTGATTCACTTCTTCGAAACAGGATCTGCCCACGAGAGTAAACTGCAGTAGAAGGTCTATATGGTATAGCTCTCCCTATTTCTTTCCAGCAACCCTTAATTTCAGGATAAGATCTAGAATTTAAAACCTTTTTCAGCCCTTCTTCGCCTAAGTTATGTATCTCAATGTATTTATGAACAGCCTCTTTGACAACTTCATCTTCTAGCTTTGAGAATCGCTTGCCACGCAGTAAATTTTCTTCCTCGATCTCATGATTCTCATCACTTGGATCATTCAATGAAGGGAAAATCTGAACCTGACCAGAAAATCTCACTCTCTTTTCACTCTTCTCATGTGTAGGATCTTCAGAGTTGTGTCCTAATTTTACCCTTTTTCTCTTTTTGATATTACCTTTGTCTGTTTTGTTTTTTTCTTCCATCTCTATAGGTGAAGAAATATCACCTTCATTGACTTCAGCAACATCTTCCTGCATATCCTCAGTATCATGCATTTTCTCCAGCTCATTCCCGCAGCTTTTCTTCAACTTCCTACTTTTATTCCCTTCAACAGTTCTCGAAGCAACCTCGTCGCTGTCTTCACTAAACTTCCTAGAATGTTTTCCATGTTTTCTTTCTTTCTTTCTCTTGATGTCAGAGTCATCACTCTTAGCTTTAATATCAGTGTTTGTCATTTCTACACCATTGGTAGTCTTAATGTTTTTCTTGGATTTCTTCTTCCTTCTAATCTCGTCCACAACATCTCCACCAGAGACCTCACCAAGGGTCTCAACTACCTTGTCACTGTCCCGCATTTCAGTTGCACTTGCAGGAGCACTAGTTTTGGTGTCAAAAGGCTCATTCAAGCAGCTTTTCTTCAGCTTATTCTTTTTCTCTTTCTCAACATCTTCATCACTGACTTTGTTGGGTTTTCCTGAATTTTTTCCACCTTCTCTTTTTTTCTTTCTCTTAACCTCACACACATCACTCTCTCCCCCAAGATCACCTGTGGCAGCATTCTTATTGCTTTTCTTGGATTTCTTCTCCGGCATACGGAGCATATCCTCCCCGGTAGAAAAGTAGGTTGAACCGGCACCAGGGCCACCAGCTCCAGGTGGTGGTACCCCACCCTTCAGCCCTTCTTCACCATACTGGTCATACACAGCTTTTTTCTGGGAGTCGCTAAGCACCTAGTAAATTTAATGCAGAAAAATATTAGTCATCTATTTAACATTCAAATCATATAATATCTAATAACACCAATAAAAAAGAATCTGTAAAGCTAAATCATTGGAATCAGATTCCCCAGTTTAGATGCTTGCTGCAAAAGAAAAACATCAATCCTTGTTTCTGTTTCACTATAATGTTTCAAGCAGAGGCAGAGCTAGACTGCCGATTACAGGTTCAGCCAAAAGCTTGAATTTATTTTAAAAGATCCATTGATTATGGAAACGATTATATAAATTTAGAGCCCAGTAATTTAAAAAGATAAGATTAGAATCCCGAACAATAAACTTCATATCCGGGTTTTGCCTCTGGATTCGAGCTCTAACCTAGTTGGGGCAAAACTGCTTCTTGTTCACTAGTGATCTTTCAAACTTTTCTTTCAACTATAAAAGATTGTAATACAAGTGTTTTTCTTCAGTAATATTGATAGTTACACAATTCGAACACATTGAATGTACACCAAATTAAAAACCAACAAAACCTTAATTCGATTTGAACTTCCACAAAACTTCTAAATTATGAAAGATTAATTGGGATCTAAAAGAATGAAACTTTTTCCTTGGTGAATTGGAACACGTGATTGGTTAATGAAACGATACAAAACACTCAGAAAATTAATGAATTGATAATCATCCTATAAACCCATCATTCTTTTTGCAAAACTATAAACAATAGACGTTCTAAAAGCTCAAATTTAGAACCTATTAGAGTATAAAGGAAAAAAAAAAAGATTGAAACTTTGAGCAAAGAAAGCATACATCATAAGCCTCAGAGATGTGTTTGAACTTAGCTTCAGCATCTTTCTTGCTTTGTGGGCTGTTATCAGGGTGCCATTTCATGGCAAGTTTTCTATAAGCCTTCTTCAAATCATCATCTGTAGCGTTCTTATCAACACCCAATACTTTGTAATAATCAACCCCCATCTTCACTTCTGCTGTTTTTCTTCACTCTGACAAATTTTCGAAAGAAGAAGAAAAAGGTTGTGGGAATTATAAATAAGGTTTGCGAATTTGTGAAGAAAAAAGATTTGTATGTTTGTTATTTTTAACTAACTTCTTTAACATTGTGTACGATTAATTAATAATTCTAAATGGGTAGATTACATTAATTTAATCGAATTTGACTTCTAAATGCAAATTATTTAATGATTTTAGGAATGTCTTATTAGATTTTGTTTGCTACATTGTTTGTAATTGATTTTTAAGGGCGGGTGTAGGTGAGGGGGAAATCATGAGAAATTTTAATAGTTATTAAATTGATAATTGATTAATTAATATTTTAATTATTTTTTAAAGATTTGACATGTTTATGAGTTGATAACCTTCAAAACAAATCGAAAAGATTGATATCTTACTTCCACGTTTTTTCTTTTTGTTTCTTATTTTGATAAAAGGTCAAAATGTCCTTAAATCATGTGAAATTAAATTTTAAAAAAATCCTTAGATAATAGTTTGACTTAAAAATGCTCTTAGCATCACTAGTTTGATAAAAAAAAATATCCCTACCACTAAAAATTTAGTTAAGAAATATACCTATTGGTAATGGTAAAAACATGTCATTAATTACCAAGTTTTAGTAATTATAAGAGGAAATACATAATTACCCCATGGAACTTTGCGGGGGTCCTATTACCCCACGAAACCATCCAAAAGCACAATAAATACATCATTTTTTCAACATCAGTGCTCTCAATCCAAAAGCGTGTGCCACACCTCCAACCCATTTAACAAAGGCCGGATTTTATCCTAACCCATTCATTTTTTAACCCATAACCCAAACCCAAACCCAAAGAAACTTCCAACCCATTTCACTCTCACCTACCCTCGTCTCTTTCTCTTCAACCTATCAAAACCCTAAGAAATTTCATGAGGCAAAGCTAGTTGGTAACATTGCTTGTTGAAATTTGTTGAATATTGGTGGCGGAACGAAGAAGTGAAGGCTCATAGGTTAGTTTATTTTACATTGTAAGTGAATTTTGTAGTGATTAGTTGTTAGTTTATTTATATTGTTTGATGCGTATTTCGTTTGTCGTCGTATTGTTGTTGTGTATATTACTCATCTGTATTATTGGGAAGTTGGTCTGTTGCAGTTGATGTGTATTTCTTTGTTGGGTTGTTGTTGTTGAATATTGTTGTAACTTTCATTGATTCAGTGTTTCTGAGATCTGTTTGTAACTGTGTTTTCAGGATTTCTTACAATGTCATTTGTTCTTATAACTTTAAGATGGTATCATGGGGGAAAAATTGTGTTTGGTCCCCCATCTGATTATGTTGGTGGGTCTGTGACTGAATTCTTGGAAGTAGACACTGATCGAATGTCTTATTTTGAACTGAAAGGCTACATAAAGGACTTAGGATATACAACATATTGTTCCTTTTTTATTAGATCTCCAATCGATGGCTTTTTGTTGAAGTTAAAAGTGATAAGGTTATTTGTGATATTTCCTCTATGTTTAAAAATGGGGATAGAATGGATGTTTATGTCTGTCATGAGGTTAATGAGCCAAAAATTGCTCCATTGGCTTTGGATTATGTCCCCCATGTGATGGACAGTGGTGTAGGTGGGGAATCTTTTACATCTTTTAATGAAATTGAGTCTCATGTTGAACCTTCTAGTCCTCCTTCTGAACATTTCAACCCTTCATCTCAACCTTCTAATCCTCTTGGTGAACCTTCCAACACTTCATCTCAGCCTTCTAATCCTCTTGGTGAACCTTCTAACACTTCTTATCAGCCTTCTAATCCTGCAGCTGAACCTTCCACTCTAAGTGTAGAAAGTTCAGATGATGAATCATATGATGAATTAGATGAGAGATCTAAAGTGTATAGCAGTGAAGAGAGTTTAGATAGTGATGTTCATGAAGAGTATAGGGATTTTAGGGCTTCGAGAAGGCATTTCAACAGGTCAAACATGAGAACTAGAGGCACAACTACAGAACAGATTCATACTACTGAAAAGGGCCTAGATATAGGATATGATGAAACAAATGTTGGCAGTAAGGATAGCTTATTAGGTAAGTTAGGGAGTGATGAAGCTCCTAGCTTTGAATTAGAAGAAGAAACAGGATGGGGAGATGGTGAAGAGGTTGAACAAATTGTTAGAAAGAAGAAAAAAAACAGAGTTATTTTTTATCCAACTTCTGAGAAGATTGTTTGGGAATTAGGTTTGGTGTTTGCAAATGTAAGAGATTTAGGGAAGTTGTAACCAAATATGCAGTTCAAGAAAAAATTAAAATTGAGAAATATGTGAATGAGCCTGGAAGAGTCAGAGTTAGGTGCTGCAAAAAGGGTTGTCCTTGGTTATTGGTTGCAAGTTTGGATAGCCAAACTACAGATTTTGTGGTTAAAAACTACAACCCTATCAATATTTGTGTGTCTTCAACTCATAACTATTTGTGCAATTCAAGGTTTCTAGCTATTAGATACAAGGATAGAATAACTGAGCAGCCAAACATCAGAATTATCAAGTTGCAAGAGCTTATTAGAAAAGAATTGGATATTCAAGTTGGAAAGAGAATAGTGAGAAGAGCTAGAGCTAGAGTGTTAAAAGAGATTATGGGTGATCATATTGCTGAGTATGGTAGAATTTTTTATTACAGAGATGAGATTTTAAGAACAAATCCAGGTAGCACTTGTATTGTTAAAGTTGGAGAAATTGCTGAAACTGGGCATAAAATCTTTGAAGGATTTTATGTGTGCTTTCATGCTTTAAAGAATGCTTTCTTTGGAGGTACTAGGAGATGCATTGGTCTAGATGGATGTTTTCTCAAAGGAGTGTGCAGAGGTCAGTTATTGGTGGCAGTTTGCAAAGATGGAAATAACCAGATATTGCCCATTGCCTGGGCAGTAGTTGAGGTTGAGAATAAATTTACTTGGGCATGGTTTATGACTCTAGTGAAGAATGATCTTCATCTTGGAGAAGGACATGAACTTACCCTGATTACTGATATGCAAAAGGTATGTCCTTGGTTATTAATACACATTCATCTTATATTCTATGTACTTTTTGATTCACCTTAACTCTTTTATATGTTTATTTTCTTTCTTTAATAGGGACTGGAAATTGTTGTGGAAGATTTATTACCATTTGCTGAACACAAGATGTATGCTAGACATGTCCTTGCAAATTGATGCAAAAATTGAAAGGGAATAGAGAGAAGAAATGTTTTTTGGAAGATTGCAAAATCTACATTTGAAGCTGAATTGAGGGACCACATAGATGCAATGAAGAAATTGGGAAGTGACTGCTTGGATGGTCTTTTGTACTACAATGTAGAAATGTGGTGTAAAAAATACTTCAAAGAACATAGCAAATGTGACTCGGTTGATAACATTATGGCAAAGAGCTTCAATTCATGGATATTGTCCGCAAGATACAAGACAATCATTACAATGCTGGAAGAGATTAGGATAAAGATGATGAAAAGAATTGGTCAATTACGAAAGTTCTCAAACACATGGGTCACTGATATTTCTCCCATGGCTTTCAAGATTTTACAACAAAACATTAATAAGTCAATGCAGTGTAACATATCATGAAATGGAGAAAGGGGTTTTGAGGTTGTAGACAAAGGCTTTACACATTGTGTAGACATTGTTAGGCACACTTGTAGTTGCAGAGCTTGGCAGCTTAAGGGCATACCTTGTCCTCATGGTGTTGCTTCCCTACACTACAAGCAATATGAACCAATTCATTATGTGGCCAGCTATTATAACAAGGAAACCTACCTAAGGACATATGAATGTGTTATCCAGCCAATGAACAATATGAATATGTGGCCACCATCTGTTAATCCAACAGTTCAACCACCAGCAGTTAAACAGTTGCTTGGTCTAAAGCTAGAAGGAAAGAGGCAAATGAAACAAAGAGAACTGGTAAGCTTAGCAAATGTGGAGCTGTTATGACTTGTAGCAATTGCCATACAAAGAGCCACAATAAAAGAGGTTGTCCTATTCCTCTAACTGTTCCAACTCAAACTGCAACAACTTCTACTCAACCACAGGTAAATGTATCAATTGTCATTAATATTTAGTTGAATATATACTAATATGTTGTATTATAATAATCAGGCAGATCAAATAATGAAAATGGTAGAGGAAGAGGAAGGGCCAAGGGAAGAGGGATGTCTCAAGGAAGCCAGGAGAACACACAAGCAATGCCTCAAGGAATAGGCAGAGGAAGGGCCAAGGGAAGAGGGATGTCTCAAGTAATCTAGGAGAGTACACAGACAATGCCTCAAGGAAGAGGCAGAGGAAGGGGCGCCAAAGGAAGGGGAATGCCTCAAGGAAGACAAGAAAATGAAAACACAAGCAACGGAAGAGAGATGTCTCACCAAAACCAAGTGAATGAAGGATCGAATAGAGGAAGATGCAGGGGAATAGGTATGCCTCAAAAAAATCATGAGAATGAAGGCACTAGTGGTGGACAATATTCAAGACCTTTTAAAAGGTCAAGGATGGTAGGATTTGGAGTATTGATTGGTGATGATGGTTTTACAACTGTTAATGTAAGTACAACTGTTATTGGTTGGTGATGATGATTTTTCATATACTTTTACTAACCTTTGTGGTTTATTTATACAACCTGGAATGCAAAGTAGTAGAGTTGTTGACATTGGTACAAGAGTTCCAAGGAGGTCTGGTGAAGTTACTGGAGATATTGGCTATCAACCACATTTTGGAGTGAAATGGAAGGGAAAATCAGCCATTACGAGTAATAGACTTCAGCAAATGAGGGGTGAAAAAAGAATTCAAACAAGGTCTGCAGCTACTGCTATTAATGAAAGCCAAAGCAATTCAACTACTAAAAAATAGTTGACGTTGTGGTTTTTTTTTTTTTTTGTGTTTGGTTATTATTGTGTTATTTACACTTTTCTTGATACCAAACTATATTTTGGTGGATTATTGGGTATCAATTGTGTTTTGCCAAGTTTGTTTATGCAACTTTCTTCTTTGTAATATTTAATCAAGTTGTATCAACTTCAAAGTTTCAGTAAGAATGAAATGAAGTTCTCATTTTGTCACAATGATTGTCATTCTGATTATTCTCTTTCGATCAAGTATGAAAGAAAGTTGGCAGAAGAGATTACAATATTCTGTATACTGTTAAATGGTCACAATATCACACAAAATAGATGTATTATATAACCAAATATCAACAAAAATAACAATATATTACACAACCAAATAAGCTTGCCTTAAACCAGAAAAAAGAGTAACTACAACAAACTTCCAATGTATTACACAACCAAACATAAACGAAAACAACAAATAACAACTAAGGCAATTCCAATGGCATACAACTACATTTCCAGCATTTACATTCTTATTAATGCCTAAAATCAGAAAAAACACTGCGACAAACACTATGATAAGCTTCCAATTCAAGATGCTACATTTCATCATCTTCTTCTTCTTGATTAGCTTATCATGACATACTTGATCACCTTTCTTCTCCAACAATTTCATCTTCTCTTTACTTTTATAGAATTGTAATGCTTCTTCCAATTCCTTAATTCTATTCGCCAATCTTGGAATAACAGACTTGGATCGCATATCAATCTCCTCAAGATCCCTCCATCTAAAGTACTTGCATGAATTTTCCTAAAATAGGCCATACACAGTGAATTTATTAAAACATTGAACAAAAACAAAGAGTAAAGAAATATGTATCGAACTTACATGAAAGTGTGGACAGGACCAAAATCTTCAAGCTGTGTTGTCCTCAGACCACGAAGTTTGCAATTGCATCAAGTCTCCATGTTTGCATCGCATTATTAAATGCAACATTGGATCGTTCTCGTCATTACAAATGTGATTCAAGCTTGCATTTGACATCTCTCCCTCAAAACCTAATCACAGATTTCACAGATTTTAAACAAAAAAAAAAAATTAAAATGAAAAATTGCAGCAATCCAACGGTTAACAATGGAGAATTTTGGGGAATATGGTCTATTTAATGAAGAAGCTAATTCAAATTGGGAATGCCACATGGTGGTTTAACATTGATTGGATGCTGTTTTTTTATTCCTTGACGCGGCCAACTTGCGTGACAACACTGATGGGTTTGAAACGGGTCAAAATGATGTATTTATTGTGCTTTTGGATGGTTTCGTGGGGTAATAGGACTCCTGTAAACTTAAGGTGTCTACTTTAAAAAATGGTATAAGTTTCATGGGGTAATTATGTATTTCCTCTAATTATAAAGTACTTAGAAGGCACGTTGAGAAAGTAACCTGCAACACCAAACATGGATACTAACATAGCTGCACTCATCATCATTTTTGCCTACATTTAAAGCAATCACAAATATTTGTGTTCAAGTTTTTGGACTGAACTTTCTTCAATTTTGAAACATCACGTTTCTTTCTTTTTGAACTATCAAAAAATGCAGGCTGAAATTGTATTTCACATATATGAGGTGTTCTATAATCTCTTGTTCATGATAAATTTCTATAAGAATTTTAGGCGTCATTGTAACACCCCGACTTTTCAAAACGTCTAAATTAACTCGTATATTCGTGGAAAGACAAGGAGGGTGAGTAATAAATTAAGAATGATGTGGTGTGTCCTATTTTAAGTGTTCAAGTGTTGCATCTCAAGTTAGGTAAGTGGCAAAATAAAAGTTGGCGGAAGTTATCGTAATTTCCTTCTTAAAGATTTCTCTGAAATTTGGGTCAAATGTCTTGGAGGTTTTCTCCCAATCTATAAAGAGTTATGGGTCCCACAAACTATTGAATCGAAGGTCTACGAGTCTAGTTTCCAACGCATCAAACCGTTCATTCATACGACTTCAGAATAGAGAGATATTCGCATTTTCGTGGGACTGCGCAAGCATGCACGTGAGGTGGGGCCCTAGGTCGGTGGAAAGTGTATATATCTTCTTCTTCGAGTTTTTTCTTCATTTTAAGCTAAATATACAGAGAAAACATAGAAACCCATTTTTAGGATCAAGTGAAATATAGATTTTCTCGACGTAAGTCCTTGACGAAAGTTGTTCTACGCGTTGGGCTCATCATCGTGGTATAATTTGTTTTATCGATTGCATAGCATATCACATTTTAGAGTTGGGACAGCAGGGGTTTGAATATATTTGAAGGTTTTGAGGTGAATTACGAACCTAAGATCGAGGTAAGACCCTTCTTTCATCGACTCTAGCTTTTATAAGCAGCAAATAGCAATTTGCGACGGAAATACATATCTTTTATTGTATTGTCATGGTATTTTTTTATTTTATGTGTTGATTATGGTCCTACCTTGTTGTGGTATCGAGGGAGTTATGAGTTAAAGTCTTTAGGCCACGTGAAGTTAGCGAAAAAGGTATGTTAAGGCTATTCTCTTCCTATGGCATGTTTCCTTAAAGCTTAGGAGCAATGTAATTGAGTTGTTATCGTTGTTATACTTATAGCCATTATTGTTGATTGCTGGCTGCTCGAGTGCGTATAATCCTCTCTTATCGGGATTCTTATTCAGTAATAACATTCGTATGTAGGACACGACTTAGAGGCTATTTGTATAGGTTGCCTATAACTAAATTGCTCACTTTTAGCTGTTGGATTGTTATTGTTGCCTTTGGGCTATTGTTGTTAGCTGCAGGAATGTGATCTATGCCTAGCAGGGTTATGTTCTGCCTACAGGGCTATATGGATGCCTAAAAGGGCTATGAGTTGCCTACGGGGCTATATTGATGCCTAGAAGGGCTATGAGTTGCCTACAAGGATATATATTGACGCTTAAGAAGGTTTTGTGCTTCCTACAGGGCCATGTTGTTGCCTAAGAGGGCTATGAGTTGTCTATAAGCTATGTTGTTGCCTAAGAGGGCTATGTTGTTGCCTAAGAGGGCTATGTGACTGTCTGCGGGGCTAGGGGACTACCGATAGGGATATACAGGCTGATTGGCACCTTCCGAGCTTATGGGGGCCTGAGTAGGTGGTCTTATGTGCTGTTTGTACCTACCGAGCTTATGGGGGCTTGGTTAGGTTGTTGTTTTTATTATTTTTGATAAATTTAGATTTAGAAGCAGGTTAGTACAATTATCTTATCCTTAATTTATTTATCAGATTATTCCAGTATATCAGGATACCTCATCATAGTCTATTGCCATTCATACTCTGTACATTATTTTGTACTGACGCCCCATTGCCTTGGGGGCGCTGCATTCATGCATGCAGGTCCTGACAGATGACCGAGTAGACCTCCATATCAGCAGGATTGACTTTTATCCGATTGGTCAGCCCCTTTCCTCCGGAGCTGCCAGAGTTGGGAGGTTTGTTACCTTTTATTATATATATTCTCATGGGTAGGCTGGGGCCCTGTCCCACCAATTTTTACTACTCTTAGAGGCTTGCAGACTAGTGTGTGGGGTTTATAGCTACGTTATGGCCATGCTGGCCTATGTTGTTGGTTTGCTGAAGCTTGTGAGCTGTTTGATGTATTGTACTGATATTTACCTGTTTTTAGTTTTGGTATAGATATCATGGTAGCCTCGACGGCCCAATCAGGACTTCTGTGCTAGTTGGATATTTCTTTATATGAACTCTTGGGAGTAGCTGGTTCTTTTGTAGATCTGTTGACAGGGACCTTGCCGGCCGAGGGCTTAGTTTTAAGCCGAGATATACTTGTTTGTTTTCTTAATTGCATGTGACTGCCATGCGCTAATAGCAAATGGTTCTGCAGGGTCGGCTCGGGCCTGAGTTTTGGCTTTAGGAGTCAGTTGCGCCCTTTGAGTTTGGGGCGTGACAGTCATCCATTCGAATCTAAATAATGTTGGTTCACGCATTCGCTATAGTTGACACATATTCAGCCATTTCTCTGAATGGTGACTTCAGCCTCTTAAGCATCAATTTCCACCACCATGTTTTTTCTTGAGTTAGTAACTGCAATCTACTCCAATCGTTTAATGTTGAAGATATTATACTCTTTCAAATTTGCCTCCAACTTCAAATTCCACAAGTGCTAAATTTTTTGATAAGGAAAAAAACCATTACCATATTTATAAACAAAAATTCTTGGAGATATAGCTTAATTAGGCGCTTGTTTAGTATCCACAATATTTTACTCTTTAGAATAATATTAGTAAGATGGAGAGAAAATCTGATAAGCTCAATTAAACAAAAAAAAGATACTATATATAATAAGATCACAAAGTCAAGAAGAATTAACATGAAGACAGTAAGTTTGGACTTTAAACGGGTTGTTCATCTTTTTTTTCTAAGGCCCAGCTTTCTCATCATCCTCGAATACTTAATTAGCTCAAGAAGTAAAAGAAGGAATCTATGGCCACTATAGAGTAACTTAATAACTATTCTTTGATCAGACTAACCTAAAGCACTTAATTAGTACCTCATTTCTAAGATAAATGACCAAGAGATTGACATAAAGAGTCTCTTACTAAAAACACAACAAATCGAGAAGAAAAGAGGGAAGGGTATTAACCAATCCATGTTTATCAAGATAGATCAACAATAGAAAAGATCATTAATCTCAACGATTTCTATTGAAGTTACCAACATTTCAAATCTCATTAAATTTCTGAGTAATCAATATACTTTCAAGGCTTAAATACATATTTATGTGACAATAAATATGAGGAAAATTATGACTTTTTATGAATTGTGTTTGTGTAGATATTGATATGAATGTGGAGAAGTGTTTAGAAGTAATTGAATGATTTTGATGGCATGATGTGTGAATTGAGAAGAACTAAAACACAATGTCTCTCTCAAACCTCCCTTACAATGTGAGGATCGTGAGAGCTAAAGGTTAATTCGACAGGACATACGCCTTGTCAGGGGTAACACGAGATAGGATCTAGACAAGATATGAAACTTATTTGGACATGATTACACTTACACTTTAAGAGTAAAATCTTATTTTCAGGCTCAATCACTATCCTCCATGTCCTGATATTCAAGAATTCAATGCCGAAAAATTGACTAGATCCACAAATCATATCAATATTAAGATCCAACAACACTTCTGGCCTTCAAATTTTATTCAAAAATGGCCATTGAATTTCCATGCCACGTGATCATTTTCATTGTAGATAAAATCAAGATAATTAATGTGATGAAATATTCCCTATCTTTCATGACTAATATATTTATCTTAGCTTAGCGTGCTAGCCGTTGCTTCATTTCGTATTTAATATGTCTTACTTAAACTGTTGCTATAGTATTAAGTTATTATGTTTATTTTGCATACATTTATTCTTTGTCGTTGTCGTCCTCGTCATCGTTATCATCATGATGTCAAAAATGCCTCTCAGAATCTTCATCTGCATAATCCACTTTCCTGCCAGTTGAATGGATGAGGAGAGGAAAAGGAAATTAGAATGTATTTTTAGAATGTACATTTTGATAAAGAAAACACTTTTATAAACTCAGGGAAAAATCTATTTTTATAAACTCAAGGAAGGTCCAACTACTTTGCTAGAATCCAAAAATATACAAAATTCTCTCGTAATAAGATACTACAAGACATTTATAAAGTACTTGTTACTATTAGGCATTTGATTTGAAAGTAAGATTAAGTTATTTCCAAAAAGCTTCTTTACCAACAAGTCATGAAGAATTTGACCATATTTTGGATTCAAATAAGTAAATGACTGAATAATAGACTATTTTCCATAGCTTCAAAACTTCCCGTCAGTCCAGTATTTTAGATGGCGAAAGGCGATAAAAGGTGACAAGAGTCTGCCTCACCACAAGCTCGCTGCTCGCCTTTATGAAGTACGACCCAATTAATACCAAAAAATTAAAATATTTAATTGCATAATCAAATAATCAAAATCTCAATAACAAAAACATATGAGCAAATATTTCAATCCAAAAACTGAAAATAGATACTATCTACGTAGAACTTGAACGAGAAAAAAATAGAACAAAAATCAAAACAGTGAAAAAAATAAGGGTAGAAGTGACCTTCAAGTCTGAAGAAGAAAAAATAAAAAAAATAAAGGAAGAAGAAAGAACAATGTATTGGTTGGACTTTGGAGTCACCGGAAAAATTCTAGCTGGTCTCTCGAGGAGTCTAGTCGAAAACCTAAAATTACCTTTTAACTTTTAAAACCTTAAATTGGTCACTTTTTTTTAAAAGAAAGTACAAAAGGTGATGCCTTTCTCGCCATGGCATCGCCTTTTGAAGATCGGCTCTCCATAAAGCTAAAAAGCGATGAAGGGTCGCCTCAGCTTCTCGCCATTGGCAATGAGGTGATCGCCTTTCACAACATTGCGCCAGCCAAACTATAAAATAAATCTAAAAAAACTGTAACTTTGGCTTTTTCCAAACGTACTTCTGAAGCTGTTGTATCATCATAAATCATTTATCTACCACCATACTTCCATAAGTGCTTAACTATTTCATGGTTCTTTTTCATCATTGAGAACCGTAAGACTTTAGAAATATATATTGAGTTGCGACTGTCACGTTAGAACACTTTTTATAAAGGACATACTGAGTTGCCAATTTTGAACATGCTCTTTTGCTACTGTTCTACTTTCAAGTTGTCCTTAACTTGGTTACATAGTGGATAGGTTTGCTAAAGCCAATTCATTAAAAGTGAAGGTACATGTGTCCCTACACTTGCGGATTATGTCCTCGGAAAACAAAATTATTTTTTAGTTTTTGTGTTCTTGATCTTTATGGCGATAAACAAAAACCCATCTTTATGCTCTTACAGAATTGACGCTTAATCTTTACTCAATTTGAAACCCTTTTGTTCTATACAAGAGATTTGAGAGTTTTGTTCGACTATTGAAGATTAGACACACTACAAGAGATTGGAGGTGAAACTTTCAAAAATTTGAAGGACGTCTGCAGATTTGCTTAAAAACGGTCAAAAAACTTTGAAAAAGAAGAATTTTTTTGTGATTGAGGTAATTTTGTCATACACTGATATAGTTTATCTTATATTTGATGAATTTATTGTTTTTCTTTTTGTTAAAAAATGACATTTTAGTTTTTGTTTTTTTCCCCTTTTTATGAGAATAAGAAATTATATGTACTTGAAACTATTTGAGTGATGATATTCAATTTCCTCAACAGTTGCGACTCTTATAGAAAAGCTTATATTTTAATTGATATGATTGAAAATGTTCGTGGTGAAGCATTTGAGGAAAGTTTCTAAGTTATGTTGTACTTGAGTTTGATTTGCTTTGTTAGTTTGGTTCATTATTTTAAAAATAATTACTTCTGTATAGGTATTTCTTTTATGGCTGCTAATAATGCATACCAATTGGATCCCGGTCCACTTGATTCTTGTGTATTAACTGAACAACTCACTCATAGGTCACGAGATATATTGATAGGAAATGATAATATGATTTTGAACCCAAGGAAATGTGATGGGAAGTTTTGGGACCTAGTAAATGAACATCCCATCCATCCACGAGTCCTAGATATGATTAAATTATCTGGATTATGTGGTGTTTATAGATCTCATAGGCCTGTTATAGATCGTAGTTTAATCACTGCACTAGTTGAAAGATGGCGTCCTGAGACTCATACATTCCACTTTAGGACGGGTGAGGCTACGATCACCTTATATGACGTGGAGATATTGTATGGCTTACCCGTGAAAGGTAATCCGGTAGTTGGGTATGAGCCACAGAGGTCCGTAGTGGATTGGCAAAATATTTGACGTATTACTCGTTTTATCATTGGTAATCCTATTTTGAGTCCTCAACAACAACAAGGTTACGTGCCTAATGCGACGGCATACGAAACAGTGGTAAGTTTGATAACTTAATTTTTCTTTACTTTAACTTGTCCAGTTAGCATATTGAATTAGTAGAATCTGGTTCATTAGCATTCTATCAAAGTTTGTACTTCATATTTGTGGATTTGTGGATATGATTTATCCAGTTAGCATATATATCAAAGTTTTCCTCATCTGTTCTACTTGTACTTCATATTTGTGATTTGTGGATATGATTTCATTCTCTCCATAGTGTCCTAATTTACTGGTCTGCCACATTTTTTATGAAAATTGACTCAACATGTTAAAATCCTGATACCCTCATTAATTTTGCGTGGTTTACAAACTTGGTCAACTTGGCCTCCATGTTTCTTAATCTTTTCAATATATGATTCCCCCATAGAATTAATTTATTTTGGACAGGCACGTCATATTCATTTGATGGTTAATAAAGCAATATCACTCGGTGATAACCCATCAATAGAGGAATTTTACGGGTTTCGTGCAATGGTGCGGGATGAAGGATCTAATTGTTTGGCATATGTGCAAGAGGCAGATAGGATTCATGTGCAAGACAATTATAGAAGAGACGAGCTAATGTCTGACCATTTGCATCCCCCTATTCGTCGACGAGGAAAATGTGGTGTTGCGGGTAGGAAGGTACGTGCTGTTGAGAGAGATTGAGCGCCTATAGAAATGGGTGAAGATGATTAAGCCACATAAGATTTCCGAGCACCCTCGAATTATAAACCAACAAACACTGAGATTGTGCCATACATGACACCACAGACTCCACAAATATCAAGGGATCCAAGTCTTTCATCACTTGAAAATGTATTTGGTAGTAATCAACCTCAACATTTTGACAACGCCCCAAACTTTTCCTCATCACCTGTAAAAGGTAATGAGTTGAATGATTCTAATAATGAAGTGGATAGTGATGAGTTGGAGGATGCAAATCAAGGTGCAAGCCAAGGTGGTGAACCATCGGTGAAGAAAAAACGTATAATTTTTCCTAAGCTTTGTGGAACTGGTACTTTAAAATCTTCACATTATTCTTTGACATAAGTGTTCCTTTTTAGTTGAATAATTGAAAATTTGTTTTTACTTTTTAGGGAGTCATCATCTTAATCAGCACGGCCAAAAGAAAAAAACAAAAGATAACAAAGTTTCTGTGTTAACAAAGAAAAAAGGCAAAGGATGAATCATGTGGTTCCAAGTATGCTTATAATTCTTAGTCTTTCAATTGTCACATCCGTATTGGATTCTTCATAAACTCTTTCTAAATGGATTGACCTTTGGAGGTCATGTAAGTGAATGGACTTTAAATGGATTTTATGTTGAACAATTGACCTGCTATATGTTATGTTTATATCTATTGGCCTTTTGTATCCAGCACGTTAGGACTGATGTGGTACAATTTTCTCCATAAATGGGACTGAAACATATAGTTAATACAGTATTGAAGTTACACCAGTTAAAGCTCTAATCAACATGGTAAAAAAAAGGTTTGTTATGATACATTACTTTAATCTCATAATGGTGATGGCTGAAAGGTTTTTCTTTCATTAGCTTCAATTTTTAACAGTTTGAAATTCCTATTGCAAATTGGATATAGGAAGAAAAAGAAGATAACTTGGAGCTCATTTTTCATTTTGAACCTTTCGGTCCACAATTCATCTTGTTCCAGAAGTTGTTGCACTTTTTGAGACCTACGAGTGTATCGTTCAATAGTTTGCTCTAATGAAAGTCGTACCATAGCAGTGACTGGCAAGCCTCGTGCTTTTTTCAACACTCCATTGAACGACTCTGAAAGATTTGTTGTCAACACTCCCCATCTTTTTCCACCATCATGGCTAACAGTCCATTTGTCAAAGGGGATTTCCATGAGATATTCATATGCTTCTTCATTTTCTTCTCTAATTTGCCAAATCAAGGATTCAAATTTTCTTACTTTATGGTCTGAATCAGCCCTCCACATCAGCCTACTAAGATCCTTGTTTGGAAATCGAGATTGAAAGTTGCTCTTAAGATGTCTTATACAATATCGATGGAAGACTCGAGGCTCCTGAAATCGGCGCAACTCCTGTAAACTAGTCAAAATTCCTTTTGCCCTATCAAATATTACACAAATATCTTCTCTATCTTTTATCACATGTGCACTCAAATTCCTAAAAAACCATTTACATGCCTCTTTCGATTCTTTGTCTACAATAGCAAATGCTAGAGGAAGAATATGTCACGACCCGAGCCTACACCCTGGACGTGGCCGGCACTCGAAGACCATTGCTGGTCCCCAAGCGAACCCTCATCCTGGCTGACTACAAGCGGAAAACTGATTCAAGCATACAAAGCTTAAAAATTGAATAAAATTTCATGAAACTTAAATAAATAGCTTTAACTCAAAAGAAAACTCTGAATAATAAAATATATTCAACTCGCCCTAAAATTGGCAACTTAAGTCTTTGAAATATTTAATAAAATAAATAAATATTACAGACTTCTCAACTATACCGACTATCTATGAAGCCTCTAACTGATAAAGATGGAAGTCGGGACAAGACCCACGACATCCTGACTAAACTGAAAGGTAAATGAAATCCTCCGAAAGCAAAGAGGCTCACGATAGCTAACTCGAACTCTCGGATGTATCAACGAAGCTCCTGTTGATGATCCTGAATACTTGTGTCTGCATCATGAGAAGATGCAGGCCAAATGGCTCAGTACGTGGAATGTACGAGCATGTAAGGGGAATTCTAAAACATAAATATAAGCTTGAAACTTGATAAAAAGGGAACATACTTACCTCTTCTCAAACTTACTCAACTCAAGGAATACTCAAGGATATTCAAAATTACTCAAACTTACTCAACTCAGAAGTACTCAAGGATAAAATACTCAACTCAGAGATAAGAAACTCAACTCAAAGATATGATATTCGACTTTGGATACTCAACTCAGAGATAAGAAACTTAACTCAAAGATATGATATTCGACTTTGGATACTCAACTCAATATGACTGAACTCATTTAAATATAAAGCTATTTAAAACAAGTGCAATATAAAGAAACAAACTGTTTAAAAACATATTGTCAACTCTGTGTGTATGCAAGGATACAACATAACTCTGAAATGTATGTAAAAATACAAATAACTATGTATATAAGAATACAATAACTTCTGTGGGAGTTTCTCTAACCGACAACCATCACATAAGAGCTATAGTGATGATACAACGATCTACCTCACGCTGCCAGCGCATCCTATACCCGGCTAGAGGTATAGGACCTTAACTACTAAGTGGATCCACTAGTCTATTGTGAAAAAGGTTCATCTAAAAAGTATGACCCTTTTCTACCCATGGTGGCTACATGGTTTATGGGGGCTGTGGGTTGTTTGTACTCTCCCCCATAACGGTGCTCAATACTACTCCCAAAATATACTAGCTCTTATGTTTAAAAAGCATACTTCTTCTGTGATTTGAGATTAGTGCTTAAAACTTAGCCCAAAGGCTATCTTGGAAATCTCAATTTCCTCTCTGCTTTATTTAGAAAGCAGTTTCTCTTTTCTGAAAACTAGCCCGAAAGCTCTTTGGAAATCTCAGTTTCCGTTCTTATTTAAATGTGAAAACATTTTAAATATCTTTGGGAATACTTAGTCCCCATATAATTCTTTGAAGAACAAAACTTCAACTTTACTCTTTCTCAACTCAGTGCTCAAGTCTTTAAAACAAGTTTTGAAACAATTTGTAAAAAGACTTCTTAAAATAGGGTTCATGCCGAATTATGGACATGAACGACTCAATTCGAGGTTTTCAATAACTATGCATAGAACTCAATACTTGGAACTCAACAACTCTCGAACTCAAGGAGTCAATGATACTTCTCATCTCAAGAATGCTCGACTCGGAGGGTCATGCGGAATTATGTGCATGAACTACTTAACTCAAGGACTCAATGATACCTCTCATCTCAAGATTGTTCGACTTTTAATATTCATGTGGAATTATAGGATGACTAATTCAATTCAAGGACTTCATGGGTAATATGTAATAGTCACATGATTAGAAATGAATCTCAAAGAGGGATTAGGAACTCAACACTTAAAGGCTTAGAACTTGAAGATACCATTTCTCTGAAAGATGCTCAACTTACGAAGTTCATGCTGAATTATAGGCATGGAACAACTCGACTTGAAGGTCTACATAACTACATGGAACTCATGTATACGACCCTTCTCATTCTCTTACTTACTTCCTTAAAATTTAGTTCAAATCAATAGTTGATCTCAAAGGATTCATAATTGAACTCAAAACTTTCTGGAACTCTACTCTTAACTCTCTCTTGAATGTGAATTATGAATTCAAGAGTTATGATTCATGCTATGAAAGATCTCATGATGACAAAGTAGACTCATGAATACATTCTCCTCACTCTCATACTCACTTGCTCGAGTCTTGAAACAAGTTATTTAAATTTTCAGAAGACTCCTCAAAAAGACTCAAAGGAACTTTGTTAGAATGTTCGAAGGAATTCTCAAAACTTAACTCTCAACTTTACCTTGAATTTGAATTATGAATTCAAGGTTATGATTCGTGATCATGGATGATTTCTAGCTGTTTAGAAGTCATTTAGAGTAGTTAGAATCAATGGAAAGTGTTAGGACACTTAGAATAACTTAAATAGGCTAAACGACGAAAAACTGGTGAAAAACGCCGATCCTGGTGCGTTTCCTGGCGCGCTGCGCCAGGCCCCAATTTACTGGGGTTCATTTCTGGTGCACTGCTGGCGCGTCGCCCCAGCCTTCCTGGCGCAACGGGGGCGCGTCGCGCCAGCATTGCCCCAGGCAAAACTGACGAAGTTTTCCTCTCGTTTTCTGACCTTAAATCGCTTTTAATCGATTTCTTTTCTCAAGTTTTCCTTAGATTCAATTACCCAACCTATGTACACACTAATACACTCAAAAAAATCACTTTCATCTCAAGAAATCATCAAAACCCCAACACAATAAGATTTAGAATGAACCTCAAGAACACATATCAAGAACTTAAATCCTTCAACTTTTTGAGAATGAAACTTCGTTGAAAATAATATGTTTGGCGTGTGGGTGAACAAACCCAACACTATGGAAGCTTACATACCTCTTAGGGGTTAAACCCATGGTGAAATTCCGCAATAAGACGCAAGAATCTCGACGAACACTTGATCCTCTCCTCTTTTCTCTTCTTTTCTCTTCTTGAACACTCAACTAAAACCCTAGGCGTAAACTAGGATTATAAAACCGAACCTAATCAGATTAGACCCCTAAAATATTACTAAAACGAATTAAATCTGATTGGGTAAGGAATAGATCAAAATACCCCTCTAATCCGGTTTTGACTTTCCTTATCTAGACAGCCCAACTTCGAATGGACATATCTCCCTCATACGCTAACGAAACTGAGCAAACTTGGTGGCGTTGGAAAGAAAATTCAAAGGTCTTTCCTACGGTATCTGGTATCACACCTAAATCATCCTGATCTAGGAGTTATGGTTGCTTGAAGTCGACCCAAAACTCATACTTAGCTTAACTTGCAAAATTTCAGATTTTGCTATTTCCAATTAAATTCTTTTTCGAACTCAAGATGCTACATCTAGTGAACTTAACACTTAAGAAATTTTAATTCCTCGGTAAAATCCTACTCACAATGAAGGATGGTTCAAGTCTTAGCTCAAAAAACTTCTGGGGTGTTACAGAATATTATCATTTTCATCAATTCCAACAACAATCAATAATTTGATCTCATATTTTCCATACATATGAGTTCCATCTACTGAAACAACAGGGCAACATGTTCGAAATCCATCAATGCATGACTTGAAAGCCCAAAACACAAATTTAAAAGTTTTTACCTCTAATGAACTCATAGACTCTTCGTGTTTCCATTCCACAACTGTTCCATGGTTAAAGTGTTGAAAAGCTGCAAAAAATTGGGCAGGTCACTAAATGATTTCTTAAACTCACCATACACAATTCAAATGCGCATTGACGTCCAAGCCACACTTTTATGTATGTTATTTGATGACCAAAATTTTCTTGAACCTTGGAAATGACATCTACTACCAAAACCTTGGAATTTTTTTGAATTTGATTTAGAATCAAAGATGCAATTAAATTGGTATTTAGGTTGGCATGACCTCTAGAAAGCCCCTCAGTCTCACATCTATGATTTAAATATTTTTCCCTATTTTCCAAAAGTTATCTCCAACTTTTCGTCCTCAGAGAAACCACAAGCAACCCAATAAAGTATGAAAATTGCATCTTACAACCCATAAACTCTTGTTTGATGTCACCACCTTGAACTCTTTATTTTTTTTCAAACTCCAAATTGTCACACAACTCATTTAATTTTTCTTTACTACTAAAAATATACCTTTTTTCAAATCTTTTGTGGCATCTTCAGACAAGACCAAACAATACTCCATCTCAGATTCACATGCAGACATGCAAATGTCTTCCTCATTATCTAATGTTCTAAAATAGGGTACGTCATGATTTTGCACTTCAGACACATCTCGTTCAAATTGATTAGGAAGATTTATACCAATGTCATTTTGAGAAAAATCTCTAGCATCATTGATATCTTCATCAGATTCACTTTCACCATCATCTTTTGAAGGTTCATCTTCCTCCGAACTTTCTTCACTAATTTCAGCATTTACATCACTATATGGATCAACGTTGGTCTCATTTTCTCTGTGGAAAAAGAATTTAATTAAATTCTAGAAAAATTATGAGACATAGAAGGTTGTTTTAAAATCAGTAATTTATACTCTAAAAGGTTATTTCTTAAACAAAATTAAGGTAATTAATCACAAAAAATATCACTATCTATCTATGTATGTATATTTATGATGTGTAAAATTATGTTATCAACTAATTATATTAAAATTCAGTAAAACATAAATTTGTTGTTTTACCTGTCCTCATATTCCCTCGGGCTATTGTCAACATGTCTTTGGCTACTTGAACCTTCGCCAAATGATCGTTGGTCACGCATTAACAATTGTTGGAATGGTGATTGAGCAATCGGTTTTGCATAATGAGGTTAACTAACTGTGGAAAATCCATGATTTTGAGCCAATAAATTCATGTGATAACCATGCTGACCACTAATTTGAAATATATCATTTTGATATGTTGATTTGGTCTTTACATATATTTTCAAAACATTTATGTCAATCTTATCCGCAAAGTTTTGAGGTTTAAAAAAAATTGTAGAAAAGATTGATCATCCTCAATTTTAAATTCAATGAACCTTGTATGGTTACCTTGAATCGAACAAGGATATTTTCCCGAAATATCCATTTGAATATTTTCACTAATTGTACCCATTTTCTCATGCAATAATTCAACCAATTCAACATACTTTAGTGAAGTATACATGCTAATAATCATTCTAGCACATTCAGTATACCTGAATCCGTTCAATTCAGTAATTATTTCGCCACCCCAATACAAAGCAACCATCACATTATGTTCAAAATTCGCCATTTTTATTCCTACACATAAAAATTAGTCATCTATTTAATTAATAAATTAGAAAAATAATTTGAAAGCTATGGTAAAATAATAACATAATATGATATATTGACTTGACTTATTTAATTCATACCTTTGTGAATATTGTTTCAAAATTGGGCTACACAAACAAAAGCTTGACTGAATATTGTTGGAATGTGTAGAACATTTGTTACAACAAGGTTTATTTTATAACCATATGTGGTCAGGTTAAAAAATGAAAAAATTGACTTTAACAGAGTGTCGTAATTGATAGTCACGATTTAATGTAAAAACGTGATCAACAGTAGCGTTTTATGATCTGTAAGATTCCAACATAGCAAGATTTGATTCTTAATTTGCAGAATTCGATGGCCCGTGATTAAATCTACATAAAACGTTACTGACATTCACGTTTTATATATAAAACGTGACTGTCAATAACGTTTTATAATATGTAAAATTTGCAAGATTCGATTCTTTAATTGCAAAGCCCGTGACTCACTTTAGCTAGTAACGAAATATAAAACGCTACTTTGAGTAACGTTTTAGCTCTAAAATGTGATTCAAGATAACGAAGTATAAAACGTTATTGACAATAACGTTTTATTTATGTTTGCTCCGTGAACTTTTGCCTTTTTCCCCTTAAATTTTTTTAAATAAAATAAAGCATAAAATATTACTGTGAACCACGTTTATACTAGTTTTGTAAAAACAATTAAAAACATACTATTTTGGTGAATTAATTTAAACAATGGCTTATTTTGGTCAAAAATTCTGGAGTTGGCATGTTACGAGCTGGATTCGTGACTTAACCAAATCTTATAAGAGTTCTATTTTCGGAGGTAACATTGTATAATTTAATTGTGTTTTTGCTGTCATAAGGTATGTCGATATGCTAAACATTTCTATAATTTAAATATTGAGAAATATATTATATTTAAAGTCAATGATAAAAATTTTGAGAAAATTGACAATCCTACTAAACCAAAAACTAATTTGGATAAAGTAGATGATATTATTATTGTGATTATTTCTCAAGTAAATATTGTGGTCAGTGTGAGTGACTGGGTGATTGACTTTATGCTACTAAGCATATTTGCGTGACTTACACCCAAGTCAATGGAGCAGAAGAATTTATTTATCTTAGTGATTGAAGAACTATAATGTCATTTATTTGGTATGCTTTGAGAGGTATTGATATTTTATTTCCCAAATGTGACATGTGGTTGTGTTAGCTAGATATCATGGACTCTTGTTGGTGTTGTATCGTAAACAAAGTGTTACTGTTCAAGCTTTTAGGAAAATAATTAATAGATCTCAAAATAATCTTATTAGTATATTATTTAGATTTTACTTTTAATAATTAATAGTCTTTAAAAAAAATTAGCACTTGTGAATTATATGTTTATTAGTTCTTGTGAACCTGCTAATCTTTGGGGAGAAATTAATTTTATGTACATGGAAAATACATTAGAGTATCTTATTTACAAGAAAGTTGAATCATCTAATTTTAATTTGTGGAAAAATTATTTCTCTTATAATGAGATATTTAAAAGTGTGAGGATGACTTGTCAAGGTTGTGTTACTTGATATTGAATGAAAGAAAAAGAGAGAGATAATACTTTTGGATGTATGCTTATTATAAATGTAGCATATAAAATTTGAGTTTATAGTGATGTGATTGAATGTGAATAACGTTGTATCGAAAGAAAAGAACTTTAAGAATATATTTGCGTTGAAAAGTGATAATACCTTATGTGACCTTATTTTTCAAGATAATTTTTGAAATATGGGGGTAACGTACTTTATGCGGTCTTGTTACTCAAAATTCAATATGTGTTCATCTATTGTGTTGATGATTTAAAATCAGCTAAATATAATGGAGTTAGCTAATAATGATGTTAAGTGGTTAAGTAACCTCCATATGGTGATTGCATAAGTTTGAGACAAAGAGTAATAGAACATTGTTAAGAGGTGGAATTAAATCCATGAATCGTGTGAAGTCATAAGTGAATTTGGCCAATTCTCTGACTTAAAATTTGGGGGAAAAAGTTAATAAATGAAGCTTCAACGACAATGGGACTATTGTCAAGTTGTATATCAAACATGATGGTAACCCAACCTATGTGATTGGAGATCCCATGAGTTAGGTTCATATGGGTAATAACAAGTCATTGTTTGATCTTGTGCATTATAATATGTTGTCCCATATGTGATCTATTATGGTGTGCATATAGTGCAAATCTGCAAGGAAAGTGAGGTTGAGTTGTGAACTCTTAATCCATAACCATATCCTTTATAGGTGGTGTATTGCTCTGCAGAATACACTTGATGGGTTGACCTATATGAGTGTGGAGTGGTGCCGCTTTTATGAAATTGTGATGGATTTCTAAAGCATTCATGAATACCAGGACACGCGCATTGCCTCTTAGCACAAAACCGCGATAACGACAAAGATTGTGCAAGTATAATGTGATAGAATAAGACTCTAAGATTACAACCAAATTTTTGGTTCATAGAAGTTTTAAACTTCACCATTTGTTCTGTAAGTTTAATCTTATTTTATCTTGGTCTGGTTCATAGTCTACGAGACACCAGATTCGACACATTATACTTTCTTTTAAAAATCAGCGATAATTATCTTTTATATATTTTTTAATTATTATATTATTTTTTAATATTCTTTTTAAGATATATATGGGGGATTGTTGATAAAATATCTTACTATCTTAAAAAGTATAAAAACAATATTTGAAATTATTTACTACATATTATTACCTTAATAACTTAGCTTATTAATATTACATTAAAGTTTTTAATCTTGCAACCAACCATTTGTTTTCCTATTATGGTAGTTGTTGATTGCCTTTATGGCATTAATCCACTAGTATTGATTTGGGTGTTACAAAAGGTCCATGAATATTTGGTAATAATACATAGTCTTTAAGGCAATTATTTGGTCTTAAATGTGCATTATATGCACGGCTGATGGTATGCTTTTTACCATATATCTATATATCTATATATAGTATTTTTGTGTGTAAAAAGGTAGTGTAAGAGAGAATATATTGGAAAAACTTTACTTCCTTATTTTATTTGCTGGGTTTTCTTAAGTAAAATATATTTATTGTTAGATTCTGGCTCCTAGTTTTAGTACTAGAAGAGCTTGTTGAATCCTGGGGGATACACCTTAACTGGTGAAATATCCTTAAGGACAGTGCCATAAGCACGCCTCAAGCTACGAGATTTCCGTGATTTTCAATAATTTTCCAACATAAACCATATCCTATGCCAGATGATCATCTAGTGAATCTGCATAAAGCACAATTACGTGATACAATTTCAAAGGAGATAGTATATTAGTTAATTGTCTTATTCTCGCTTCCAATCAAGATTACTACTACCTATGAAATTGGAAAGTCATAGGCAAAGAGATTAAATGATATTTTAAGCTCTTTTCATGAGATACAACCACTTTAAACTAAAAACTTTGATTGATATCATGCTACTAAAATAGACTATACAAACATTTACACTGGTGATCTGGATTATATTGATGCAGAAAAATAAGACTTCAAGCATACCTCACCCCAAATACTTCTGAACAAATTTTGAGCCAACTAACCTTATGAAGGTCGTGGTGGTATGTTATGCTACGGCCTTTGTAAGCACGGTTTTTCCAGTGATTTGGTACCTTTAGGCTTTAACCAAATCGATAAATAGCAAAGTCAAAGTTTGAAGGAAAAAATCTGTAGTCGCTAAGGTTACAAACTCTAAGGATTGAAAGCAATGCTCAACCAACAGAAGTTTCTTTTGTCTTCATCCCATTGACTCTTCCCCTCAAAGGTAAGCTTCATATGTTATCCCATTCTTTTCTTTCGCTTAAGTACATGTCTTATGCCCCTAGTATATATCAAAAGCTTTGTTTTCCCTTTCCACATTTACAGTGTGAAAAGATGTAATACTTCCTCGAGATCTAAAATATAAATATCTTCAAGCAAAAATCAGGGCATTGACTCAATATCTTGAAACAAATATTAAATAAAGATTCATGAAACAATAGAAGATTCGACCTAAGATAAAATAGAAACGTAAACTACAAAGCAGGAACCTAAAATAAAATGACTAAGCATATAAAGCAATAAATAGAGAAAGAAAAATAAGAAGAGAGGTGATTACCTTTTTGAGGGTAGCTTCTTGGGACAACGAGCTTAGAAGCTGACTTCTAACACCACCAGCGAGCTCCAGTGAACCCCAACAAACCAAAAGAGATTCTCTAGGCATTTCAGATAGCTAGACTACGTAGTTTGATAATGATTTACTGGTCTAATAACAATGGAAATTTATGCATGGAAAAATTAATATATTATAATGATTTATAACTCATAGTTAAGTGGAAAACATTATAATTTTTTTTAAAAAAAATATATTGATACCATATATTGTGTAAATACTTTGGACTTCTAGGTAAGGGGAGGGATCTAGTGTGTAATTTTTTTTGGTTTGCTTTTACCTATTGTTCTATTTATGTTGTTAATTTATGGCTTCCAAAATTTTCTACCCTTATATACATTACTTGTTATTCTAGGTTACAAGTTGGCTTATGTCCTAATGGGTTATCATAGGCGTCATCATGATTTGAGAAATCGGATCGTGACAAGTTGGTATGAGAGCCCAGGTTCATTGGTCTCACTTGTACAAAGCTCATTCCTACAGATCGGTGTGGAGACATTCGTATCCTATCCTTGGGAGGCTATAAGGTGTCATTAGAAATGTTCTCTCTTTCGTATCACTTTCGTACAGTGTGTGTATTATTGGTTTCATGAAATCTCACTTGTCTTACTCTTTCACAGGATAACTCATACGCGTCGTGCGGTGGCCAGGGGTAAGGGTCGACCTCCCAGTAGGCCAGGGTTACAACACCAGCCCTAAATAAAGAGAGGGATCTGAAGCCTGTAGTGGACCCTCCAGCAGCACATGCTCCTACTGAACCAATGGGGTCGAGGACAGCCCAATCGCCACTCAGACCAACTATGGCTCCCGATCGAGCTTCAAGATGTCATTACTCAGTGGTTGATCGTACTTTGGGGTATACAACAGCCCCAACTACAGATGCACCGGCACCAGCCCCACATGCCCAACCTGTATCAGAGGCACCTTAGGTCCAGGTACCACCTGGGGGTGCCCAACCCAGATTATGGCCAGAGCTATGCTGCTAGGAAGCAAAATATGCTTGGAGTGTTTCTTAGACTTTCACCTCTGAGGTTTTCTGGGGTTGTGGGTAAGGACACCTATGAGTTTCTCACTATTTGCCACGAGCGGCTATATACTCTATGTTTGGTGGAGTCGAGGGGAGCAGAGCTCACAAGCTATATAGGCCATCCAGGTAGTGGTGGCGTTCTTATATTAAGACTAGGCCAGCTAGGTCTCCTTATATATCTTAGACTGAGTTTTCTGAGGCATTTTTGGCTAGGTTCATCCCATGTAGCATCATAGATCATCTTTGGGATTAGTTCTCCATATTGGAGCAGGGCTCAATAATCATATTCAAGTATGAGGCAAGGTTTCATGAGTTCTCCCTCCATGCATGCTACTATGATCCTACCTACTAAAGAGGAGATAGTTCAGTGTTTTTGAGACTCCAGCTGTAGATTAAGACCTAGGCTATGGTCTTTATGGGTCGTTCTTTTCTAAATGTAGTTAATCATTCCCGTACTATTGAGCATCTCCATCATGAGGCCCATAGGGGCAACGATAAGAAAGCTAGGAATGAGGGCACTACAGTGGGTCCCATTCAAGGCCTAGGGACTCCTATAATAGATCCCGACAACAGTTTTAACATGGTCAATCTAGCCGGCCTGTTCAGACCTCACTACAGGCTTCAGAGGGTGACCGGTATATTAAGAGTAAGGTCATCTCGAGCAAGAATTAAGATGGGTCCTAGTCAAATTTGTCAGGCTGTGGTGGCCGTTTGTGGGCTGATTGTCTCGAGCTTAATCATTGGTCCAGAGATTGCCCTTGAGGTAAGAGGATTGCTCTTGATCCACAAGCATCCATACCAGACCCTCTGGTTAGAGGTCGAGGTCAGGGTCAAGATTGTTGTGGTGATCACTAGGTAGCCCCCATAAAGCTTAGTGTTCAGCTTCAGGATCTCTTGGGTAAGGGATTCATTAGGCCTAGTGTATTGCCTTGGAATGTTCCCATTTTATTTGTGAAGAAGAAGGATGGTACAATGAGGATATGTGATGTGAGACCAAAAATATTATAATTTTGATCATTATTTGTCTTATATTTAGTATTTTTATTTGTACTTTTTTAGCATACATTTTTTGGATCGTGTTTAATAGTAGATTTTATTTGTAGGAGTAAATTGGTGTAATATTGAAAAAGTTTAGAGCTAAAACGAATTAAAGATGGAAGATTATAGAAGTAAATCAAGCAGATGGCTCTATGGATAAAATTGAATATAATAATATATAATAGGTATAGCGGCAAATCCCAGAATTGAAAAGAATTTGAAGGAAAGTCATATGTCATGTGTCAACCGTTAAAGGACCCCAAATTTTGTGAGGCGGTTGGTAAAGCAGTTCCACGCGGAACACAATCCTTTTTGGTTTTGGGTTCCCAATTTGTGTTGGACTCAATTATTTTATTTAGGATTTTCTACATCTATAAATAGTCCAGAAGAATAATTATTAGGGGGAATCATACTTGATAGAGAAAAGTCATTATACTTTTTAGGGTTCTTTTTTTCTTTTTCTTTTCTTAGACATTAGTAGTTAAAGACCCTTATTCTGGGGTTGTGGCTACAAATGATTGTTTAGTATTGAATTTTATGGATTGAATTTGGTAACCATATAAATTGTTTTGTTGTTCTTGATTTAGTATTTCGTGATTGGCCACCATTGAAATAAATGTATTGTCCGAATTGAACTTGGGAGAGGAATAAGAGGATAGAACGTAGGACAAAATGAACATGACATGATATACCTAGATGACGTGGGACAAAATGAGCATGATGTTCTCTAGAGTTAGGGTTGATTTGTATCTAGGATGGGGATATACCTAGAGACCTTGCTTGGATATCCTTGTAATTATTGTGATGAACCTCACTTTGATATAAAGTGTTTTATATGTCTTAAATAGGGTGGTCAAGATGACCATGAAAATGGTTATCCTAACTCATATGTCCCTCCCTGGAACCCCTATTATGGTTCTTTTGTTATTTGTGATGTTGACAAGAGTGATGAAATGGAGAATGCGAAACAAAAGGCTCACATTATGGATTTATTTGGGCAACTAGTGGAGTAAAAAGACAAATTTCAACCACACAATTATACTTTATTCCTTTGTGTCAATGTTGAGAAGGAGTACAAAAGTGAGAATGTTGTAAGTAATGTTGCTTTGGAGTTAAGGCATATTGGAGCTCATTCGAAACATTTTTCTACATTATGCTTGGATGAAAACATAAAAATTGAGTCATCTGAACTAATGGAGGAGTGTCTAGAGGAGGAACAAGGCTCATACATCCTAAAGTTTTTCGGTCCACATTGACAAAATGACATTCCTAACATAAGAATTAAGAAGTGCAAGATGCGACATCTATTACTTGATTCCTTTATCTTTATACCACCACCACTTGAGCGAAACAAAAAAATTGATGCAAAGTTAGGAGTGCAATTTATAAGTTCAAAGTGGAAAGAAAAGTGGTGAACTTAATTAGGTCGGGTTGCGACGTTAAATTAGACGTTTGTTGAGAGGGAACCCAATTCATAATGTAACTTCTTATTTTTTTATTTTTTAGTGTCACCTTTTTTGTGTGTTGTTTTTGTAGATAAGGTGAAGTCTGAGTACCCAAGATTGAAACAAAGGATCACGTTTGAGCTCAAGTGTGGGGTGAGTACTGATTTCACGTATCAGGATACTTCATCCAATTCTAAGTGTCAACGATCGTTACTCAGTAATATAACTCAACTAAATTAGTTGGGGTCGAATCCCACAGGGAGTGGTACGTGTTTGAGAATCAATCGAAAAACATGAATATGTTCGAATCAGCCATAGGAATAGACATTATCGAGTAAAAACATAATTCAAATCAGGGGTTGACACGAATGTCAAATAACAGGGGAGTTTGGTTTCAAATTATCAACTACAATAGCAACAAATAATACAAAAATAACAATATTGAGACGCGATCTTGGGATGTGATTCGATTATGGACTAATGTAGACAAATGGGTAATTGCAACTGTTAGTAACTAGTTGTAAATCAGTGAATAGGCTAGACTTTAGTGGGGGTAAACTTTCTCTCGAACAATTTACCCTAAATCAAGTCAGTTTCTCTCGAACCCCAACAAGCAAGAAAATAAGAACAACCTACGCCTTAGTCTATTCACTCACTCGAACTGAATGTGTGGAAAAGGGTTTAGGATTCACTCTCTCCAGCTGAACCCATAACAACCTAATACCCACACACCATCAATTCAATAATCTTGGTTTTAGAACCTCTCTCTCCAGCAAGCCAAAAACACGAAAGTAGAATTGCATTTGCAACTACAACCCTTTAAATTAAACCACAATTACTGATTGAAAACACTTTTAAACAACATTTAGACTAACAAATAGCAATACCCATCAGCTAAATCAACCCATAATCACACCCCGAGAATTGGGGTTTTAGTTAGACATCATAAAAAGATAAAAATCGTTATCAAATTGTGTTTCCATCAACTGGTAAGATTAATTTCGTCTTTACAAAGGTCTAAATTGAAGAATCTCAAAGACCCACTTCCAATTTTTCAAAAATGGAAAACTTCAATTCTTCAAAGCTAAGGAAAAATATTGTCTCAATACTTAGAATTCTAAACTCCAAAACATCAAAAAGTTCTATATTATGATTACTGATAGACAAAAGATACTAAACTAAATTCAAATATTTATTTATAGTCGCCAAGAATATGCTGCGAAGGACCATTCAGTGCAGTAAGTCGGGATTACCAATCCACTCGGCAATTCGCCCTTTGGTCCATTTCATCGCCTTCTCGAAACCACTCGGCGACACGCCGACTGCTCCTTTCTCTCGCGAAATTGATTTTCTCCTTTAGGGCTTGGCACACTGGAACTTTAGGCGGTCAAGAGGCCATTAGGTGACTCGCCAAAGGGACTCGGCGATCACCAGGCCTTCATTTCTTCATTTTTTCAGCCTACTTTGTTCCTTTTTGCATATTAGTGTCCATGCATCGTTCCTCAATCCATATACCTGGAAATCAAGGATTTTAAATCAGTTATTGGCACAAAACAAGCATTTGAGGACACTAACTCACTATAAATAAGCTCTAAAAGAGTCCAAATCTTGGAGTCATCAACACCCCCAACTTAAACTTTTGTTTGTCCTCAAGTAAAACTCAAGTTCAGCAGTTCAAAAAAGATGACTCAAACAGTGCAAGATTCAATCATGAATGCACACAACAAGACTCAACTTACTCATGCAAGGATCAATTGTGCACTCAAAGATTCAAGTTGTGACTCACCATTATCAAAGATTCTCAAGTTCACAATACTTGCTTCAAATGCAAGTTCAAGCTCAACAAAGGTACTTAAATGCCGTCACACAAAGAATGATTCCATATTCACACACAATGGTTCAACAATTTATAGCTCCAGAATCACAATCAACACTCACACTTACAAAGATGAACACATGCGTGACTTCACCCATAGGTTTGCCCTTATTTTCCAACCAACAATTATTTCAGCTTACTCAAGATCACAAAGGTTTTTTTCAAGGCTTGTAACGAGGCTGAGTGCAAATGTATGGTCATTTATGCTCAGTGGTTGTAATCCACATGAAGTGTGGTATGAACAATCCTTTCTTTCATTTTCTTTATCATTTTCACTCATGCTCAGAAGTCACCCCATTATTTACTTTTCATGGACTACCGGCCACCCCATTTCTTTTTGTATTTTCTCAACTTATTCCACAACTTTTTCATTCTTTTTTTCTTTTTCATCTCTTTTTCTCTTTCTCTTTGTTTTGTATGGAGAGGTTCCAAACTTTTTCACAATCATGGCTCAAATGGGGACTTCTTTGCGTTCCTTGATTTGCCTTCTCTTTTCACCACACCCTCAACTTAAGCTTTTGGCCTAAGTTGGTTATTCAAACAAACCACAAATCATGAGGATTATGGGTGAAGGAATAAAGAAAGGTCCTAATTTCATCAAGTTTGTTCCAAGGAAAGGCTAAGGCTCAAAAGTTGATCAAGCGAAGTTCGCACACTCACAAGGTAGGACACAAAAGAGGTATAATGTCAAATTGTTCCACTCTTTAAAATTATTGCCTAAGATCATTTCAAGAGCTTGCATCACTTAGTCAACCAGACCAACGGGGCAAATTCTAGGTGTCATCACAAATGGTTCACGGTAAGCTCATCACACAAGGCATTAACACCAATGTCAAACAAAACTCCACACTTTCGCTAGTGTGTAATGTTCATCGCAAGAGACTCAATTTGATAACCGGCTAGTCATAAAAAGATGCAAAAAGTTCACATATTGCCTATACAACTTCATTTGGCCTCATCGTAGTCGCACATTCATTTTTGTTCTATTATGAGCACTATTCAAGTCATCGGTATTGATCAAGACCGATACTCCAATTTACAAGAGAACAACCACATTCAAACACAATAAAGAAGTGGCACAAAATTTCAGAAGGGTCCAAAAATTATTTACAATTAAAACAAGAAGCCACAAGCTCAATCATCCACAAAATACAGTGCCAAAACACAATTTACAGCACAAAACCCAATATACAAATAAAACAATAATCATAAAAGGTAGGCCTCACCCAACCACATAATAAAAGAACTTTGTCCTTAAATACAAGAAAAAATCTAACAAGTTTATAAAAGAAGACAGATAGGGAGGTAAAGAAGGATCATGTCTAAACAATCGCTCCATCTGGCTGGGCATCAGTTCCCAGTGTCACAACAGTCTAATCTTGGGCATCAGTGCCCGTGGTCACATCAATAGAGGTAGATCCACTAGGGGCTAACAAAGGTGTGTCTGTCAAGTATATCTGCACAACTGCATCTATCATGGCCTCTTCAGTCTCCTTAAGACCCTCATAAAAAGCCTCCTCAACCACCTCAAACATCTCCTCATCTATCTCAGCCTCAGACTCAGGATCAACTATCTCATTGGCTCGAATATCATCTTCGGTAGTAGTCGGAGGCATAGCTGGATCTACTGGCACATCTGGGATCTCCACCGTCCCGAAAATCATAGACTTGTCGGTGGACTTCAACTGGTCCACATCTCTTCTCAGCGCATCAATAGTAGCCTTTAGAGTCGTCACCTCCTCGGTAGCCCCTTGGCCACGCTCGCACACCACTATTCTAACCGCAAGGGCATCGATGGTAGCACTCAAGGGTGTCACAACATCAACGAGGACTATCTGAATCATGCCCGGAATGGAGGCCTTAAGTCTGGAAGCACGACGATCGGCAGAATGGGCTAGCTATCCCATCCGGAGTAGTGCAGCCTGAGTGAGCTGAGGTTAGACAAAAGCAGCAGCGGTACCAGATCTGGGAGGCAAGGTAGCAGCAGAGGAACTGTGAGTATCAGAAGGGACAACATTATATGTATCTGAAGGCCCAAGGGCTGGAGTAGGCAAATGTGCCTCTGTAGGTAATGCGTCTGTATCCACAATCGGGGAAGAGTCCACCGGGACTGCCTTCTTCTTCTCTACCTCATCTTTGAAGTTCTCCACCTCGATTCTCCGGATATCAGTAGAGGATGTGGCAGTCATTTCCACATCTTTCTTCTCATATCTAGGAACTCGAGCTCTTCTGCACAACTCGATGATCAGTACTAGAAAGGGGAGGGAAGTTTGTCGCTGTTTGGCCCTCATGGCTATTTCCTGCTCAACGATCATACCCAGATTCATGCGCTCTCGTGCAATGATCGAGCCAAGACAAGCTGTCTTTGTGTGGTGTAAGACAGACTCATTTTGGGATGGCATGATAGTACTGCTGATAAAACCAAACCAGTAACTTGCAGCTACGTTCATGTCCTTCTTTTCTATCGGAGCCCCTGCCTCCAACCACCTCAGAGTACCATCACAAATGAGAGGGGCCAACTAACTTTTCATGTTCTCCAAGGACTTAGTCTTGATGCTGTACTGGTGGGCATCTGCAATGTTGTCCGTGCACTCTAATACCACATTTATGGTAGTACTATCACACAACACTTTCTTGCATCTGACAACCACATAGTCAACCGACTTGAATTTAGCAGCCAACTTCTTCCTTTGTGGCACCAGGGCTCCGTAAGCGGAGTAAAATTCTCGAACCCAATTTGGAATATAGGTACCCCTGGGTTTTGTGAATATCTCAAACTTACAGGACTTTATGGTGCGCCAGATGTCGGTGTACCTGTCTAGCACCCAATCCGTAGAGAGTCTCTTCTCCTCTATGATGGTTCTTAGCCCCTCAGTCTTTAGTTTGTTCATAGACCATGGGGGAGGACTCTGTACCAGTGTTGCTAGAACCACAACCTGTGTTGGAGCGGGAGGATGAGTAGTGGTGGTCTGAGGAGTCCTGATCTTAGACGGATTATTCATACTTTTGGATCTCAGCTCTTCCCTCTGTGCTGCTACTAGTTTATCATCCTCAGGCTCAGAAGTTTCAGTCTGCTACTTCTGGTGCTCACCCTCACTCTCAGAAGTGGTAAGGTGAGTGGTGTAGATATCATCAGTGTCCGAGCTAGCCTACGGTCAAGCAGGTGCCTTATATTTTTCTTTTCCCTTCCCATATGTTGTGGGAAGTTTGGTAGCCTTATCCTTAGCCTTGGATGCAGCTGCATCCTCATTGATTGATATTTCATTGGCCCTCTTGAGGGGCGGCATGTCCTTACTAATAACTTTAGGTCTAGCCATATTTGCAAACATCGAGGAAAGTTAAAATTAGTTCAAGCAGGATTAAAGAAAAATAGTTGCAGATAGACTCGCCGAACCAGTCGGTGAGTCACCGAATCTCTTTGGCAAGCCAAATCGGGCTCGCCGAAAAGGTTGGCTAAAAAATTCCCAGAAAATTTGGCATGTCGGCGATGGGAAGGGCCTTTCAGCGAATCACCGACAACATTCGGGAGAAGAGACTAGCCCACCGAAAGTTACAGTGCATTTTAGGAATTAGGGGTGCAGAAAAGGGCGATAAATAAGGACTTTCGGAGAGTCGTCGAGTGCACTCGGCGAACTCAGGCTTCTCGCCGAAAGTTAGAGACCTAAACTCAAGATTTAACATGAAATTAAAGGTGATAAGGGGGACTTCGGCGAACCGACGAGTGGTGCGGTGAGCTCGACCCAGCTCGCCAAACGACCAAACGTGCCTACTATCAACCCCAATTTCCAAATTCAACCCCGCAGCCCCCGAAAAAAAAATCAAAACATGCACTCCTACAATTAAACTAAGACCTATTACACCCATGCCCTCGGGATACTCAAACTTCTCCTGGTTTGGCCAAATTTGGTCATTTGATGACTTTTGGCCTTAAGAATGACGTCAACTGCTCCATTATTGGGCAAAATACGCAATTTGGAAAAAATGCAGGTTACTTAGACTTCACCCAACTAGAACCAACAACATTTAAGCACAAACCCCATAATTTTAATCAATTTTAAGCACGAAAAATTCAGGAAAACAATGATTTAGGCATTATAGACATGATATTCAAATTAAAATAAACACACACAAACACAATTACGAACATAGAGGCCCAACACACATCACTAAGAGAAAAATCATTGCATAAGAGTTCAAATCGCTAATTGTAAATTCGGGGTTCGAAAAACCAACCTTTGATGCCGATTAAAACTTTGTAAAGCTAGGCGGCAAATAAATCCAATTTCGAACACAAATTCGATGACAAAAAAGCGATAGAAATGAAAAAATAAAGGAAAATCTTATGCGGGTGTGAGTTTGGGAAGTTCAAAGTGAGGGAAAGTGAAAGAGTTTGAAAGTTCAAACTTTTGGCCTTTAAAAACGTTCGATTCTCGCCTATTCGGCGACATAAGTTTTGCTATCCGTCGCACTCGGTGACACGCCGAGTGGGCACTTACCTCGCCAAGTCTTACAGGACCTCCAATGAATGTGGGGGTCTAAACGGCGGACTAAGTCATGATCGCCACCTGGTCGGCGATTCGCCAATCTGCTCCTGGGGTCGCCGAGTTTTACAGACTCCAATTTCAAAATGTCTTGAGTCTAACGGCGGTCCAAGTTGGGCTTGCCGACCTCTTCGGCGAGTCACCAATAAGATTTTTTCTCTCCAATCTGCACTTTTCAAACACCTTCCACACTTTGACATGCACAATCAACACACCATTATTTCTAAAACAAAAAGAAAGCAAAATAAAACTTGGGTTGCCTCCCAAGCAGTGTGCCTTAGTTAACGTTGCGGCACAACATAAGTCCACGCTCAAACCTCATTCTTGGGGTTGACCATAGTGTCATTAGGCAACCCCCCTTGTTGTCTCGGGTTTAGATGAGACGAGATATGACCCATTTGGGTCTCCAACTGTTTTATAGAGACGGAATAGAAGGTAACCGTCTGGCTAAGGGTCGACACATCTTCCTTCATCTCTTTCAAGATCTTATCCGACCCCTCAACCTTGTTGAGGATACGAGAAAGCATGTCCTCCGACCGACCACCTTCTGAATCCTTTGGCTTTTGACGCTCGTAGGGAGGCACATATCTAACCTTCTCCCCATCATTCCAATTAGGATTTCGATCCCTTCCCCCTCTATCACGATCCTTCCAGCCTTCATCCCTATTCCAACCTTGGTTACCACCCTGCCTCGGGTAGTGTGAACGATAACCACCTCATTGGTTGTATAGGAAATTCACCTCTACATTATACAATGCTTCAAACCTGGCTTCTTCGGGGTTCACACACCCAACACCCACAGCATTGACACTCCGAGCACCAGCTCCCATGACATTTTTAGACAAAATGTCAAGTTCTGTCATGATCCTGGCCATGGTTTGGTCCCTCTCATGGTCTTTCTCAAGCTACTTCTTGGTCAATTTAAAAGTGAACAGGAAGACCTGATCTTTACGGGTGTACCAAGCCCGATTAATTATGGTCATACCATCTAGGGAAAGTTGGTCAGCAACGCCCTTGTTTACTGAGTTAAGGCTTCGGTAAACATACTACAGCAACACGTTGTCAGGAAAACCATGATTTGGGCATTGCAACACCAACTTCTTGAATCGTAGCCAAGTCTCATGAATTGGATCACCCTCAAAAATTTTGAAGCTTTGGATGCTATTCCGATGAATCATCATCTTCAAAGGAGGGAAAAATCGCAGTTGAAATGCGGTGACAAACTCTTCCCACGAAGTGATTGATTCTCGTGGCAATTAGACAACCACTTACATGCTTCTCCCATTAAAGAAAATGGGAACAACCTCAACTGGATCGACTCTTGGGATATGATCTTGAAAGAGAATGGCATGCAAACATCAACAAAATTTCTAATATGTTCATGGGGATCCTCATGAGCCAAACCACCAAACAACTCATTCAATTGCAAGACCTGCAACATAGTACTTGTGATATGGAACACAACGTTCCCTTCAGCTGGAGGCAAGTAAATGACACCAATTCCATCCATAAGATGAGGGTCATTAGCATTAGGCTCATTGACATCGTTGCGGTTTCTGATGTCATCTTGGTGGCCTACTTGGCTACCATTGCTTCCATTCACACTCATACTTCATGTTCAAAACAACAACACACATACCAAAACTAAAAATAAGTAGATTCAACTATAACTAACAAGAACAAAGTTCAACTTAACAATAAATTCTCAAACAACACCACTCCCCGGCAGCGGCGCCATTTTGATTTCACGTATCAGGACACTTCATACAATTCTAAGTGTCAACGATCGTTAGTCAGTAATATAACCCAACTAAATGAGTTGGGTTCGAATACCACAGGGGAGTGGTACGTGTTTGAGAATCAATCGAAAAGCAAGAATATGTTTGAATTCTCTTTCATGACTTTCTTTCTCATTCTCTTTCCACCACTAGTTAGAAATAGACTAGAGCATTCCTTGGAACAGGCCGTAGAGAGGTATTCAACAATCGCCGCTCAACTGCGCTAACTAAGCCCTCCTTAGAAGTTCAAGGAAGTAAAGCTACATACTACTGGAAAGAGATGGGCTTTCTCATTTCTATTTCTTGCGTGCTATTGAATTCAGGTTGAGACTTTGCTTACTTACTTTCACGCTTCCTTCAATGAGCTACTAAATCAGCCATAAGAGTAGACATTATTGAGTAAAAACATAATTCAAATCAGGGGTTGACACGAATGTCAAATAACATGGGGGTTTGGTTTCAAATTATCAACTACAACAACAACAAATAACACGAAAATAACAATATTGGGATGAGTTCTTGGAATGTGATTCGATTATGGACTAATGTAGACAAATGGGTAATTGCAACTGTTAGTAACTAGTTGTAACTCAGTGAATAGGCTAGACTTTAGTAGGGATAAACTTCCTCTCGAACAATTTACCCCGAATCAAGTTGGTTTCTCTCGAACCCCAACAAGCAAGCAAATAAGAACAACCTACGCCTTAGTCCATTAACTCTCTCGAGCTGAATGTGTGGAAAAGGGTTTAGGATTCACTCTCTCCAGCTTAACCCATAACAACCCAATACCCACAGACCATCAATTCAATAATCTTGATTTCAAAACCTCTCTCTCTCGCAAGCCAAAAACACAAAGGTAGAATAACATTTGCAACTACAACCCTTTAAATTAAACCACAATTATTGATTGAAATCACTTTTAAACAACATTTAGACTAACAATTAGCAATACCCATCAACTAAATCAACCCATAATCACATAATCACACCCCAAGAATTGGGGTTTTAGCTAGACATTATAAAAAGATAGAAATCGTTACCAAATTATGTTTCCATCAACTGGGTAAGATTAATTTCATCTTTACAAAGGTCCAAATTGAAGAATCTCAAAGACCCACTTCTAATTTCTCAAAAATGAAAAACTTCAATTCTTCAAAGCTAAGGAAAATATTGTCTCAATACTCAGAGTTATAAACTCAAAAACTTCAAAAAGTTCTATATTATGAAAACTGATAGAAAAAAGATACTAAACTAAATATTCAAAAATGTATTTATAGTCGCTAAGAATATGCTGCGAAGGACCATTCGGTGCAGTAAATCGAGATCGCCGATCCACTCGGCGATTCGCCCTTTGGTCCATTTCATCACCTTCTCGTCTTGGCCTTCTGCATCCTCAAGTTCTGTAACTTTGGGCGATCTAACACAGCATCGCGGAACTACTCGGCAACACACTGACTACTTCTTTCTCTCGCCAAATTGATTTTCTCCTTCAAGGCTTGGCACACTGGAACTTTAGGCGGCCAAGAGGCCATTAGGTGACTTGCCAAAGGGATTCAGCGATCACCTGACCTTCATTTCTTTGTTCTTTCAGCCTACTTCGTTCCTTTTTGCATATTAGTGTCCATGCTTCGTTCCTCAATCCCATATACTCGGAAATCAAGGATTTTACATCAGTTATTGGCACAAAACAAGCTTTTGAGGACACTAAATCACTATAAATAAGCCCTAAATGAGTCCAAATCTTGGACTCATCACGTACGACCCTAGATGAAAATTGAAAGAACATGCTACTAGCCAGACCTAGAGGCCTCAGAGAGATTTCATAACCCTTGTTTTAAATTTTAATTGATATTTTGGGGATAGAGCATCTTGTCAAGTGTGTGGTGGGGATTCTTCCGCATATGTTGGTTAGAGTGAAGTGTGCTTTAGAGTTGTTTAATATTGATTTTTTAAAATTAAAATAAAGTGGAAAATAAAAAAAATCGGACAGTAAAGTTCGTATCCAGGCCATATCGCGGACCTGACACGAATATTTTTTTCATAATTTTTTTTTAAAAAAAACTTTTTTATTTTTTTTAGTAGAAGCACACTTAGCTCATCCTTTATCTTCTTTTCATGTAAAAAAAGTTCTTTCTTTCACTCTTACCTTATGTATTGAATTGTTGTACTGAGACAGTGTCATGTTTTAAGTGTGGGGTGGGGGAACAAATTTTTAGTTTTTACTATTTTATTGAGTCTCTTTTTAATGATGAGCCCCTCAGCTTTTATTTTCGATTCTTTTCCCGAGTATAGTCCCTTTGAATCGAGTATCTTTAATTTTTTTAGGGAGTAGTTTTTTTATGAGAAAAGAAAAGACCCTTTTGACTTGTTTGATACTTGTTATTTGGGCCTAATTTTTTGTAGTATTTTCTTGTGAATGCTAGATTGCTTGTGAAGTTCCAAAATCTTTGACACCAAGGCTCATGGTTGTGACTTTGTATATAGCTTATTTTAATTTGTAGTTTGTTATGACTTTGTCTCTCTTAGAAGTGGAATTGATCTATCTTGATTGATACTTGTGCCATGTGTGGTGAGAATTAGTTTATTCCATGTTTGCATATTATTCTAGAACTTTCCCTACATGTTATTGAAGCAAAATAAAAAGTGTTGTTTTGTTTAGAGTATGATGATAAACTTTCTGTGATTTGTCTTGTGAATTTTAGCCTTTTCAGATATTATATCACTAGTTAGCCCTTTTGAGCCTGTAACCTTTTGTAAGTAGCCATATTTTGCTCTTAATTATTTTGTTGAATCCCTAGTTTTTACACCTTGCTTCCTTGAGCATTGTAGCATAGAGTTATTACAATTGTTAAATTTGAAGAAGAATGGATGATTGAGTGAAAAAAGTAATCAATGATAGCTACAAAGTGATTAAAAACCCTCTTTGAAAGAATGTGACATGAAAAAAAAAAAAATGAATAAGAAAAAAAAATGAGTTCCAAAATAATTGAAACATTCTTGAGATGATGAGAACTACTTGTGAAATAATTGTTGAAGACATGACTGAAAATAAGAATAGAAAAACGATGGTGATGAAGTCTAAAAGTTCAAAGTGTTTAGGGAAGTGAACGTCACTACTATATATTTTTCCTACCCGTCCCCTAGCCTACATTACAATCCGTTGAAGTCCTATTTGATTCTATTCAAGCATGCTTAATTAGTGGAGATGTACATAATGGACAAACCTATGATTCTTTGTGGGCATAATACATAAACATGACCCTTAACTTGGCTTCAACGGACAACTATGCCCTCCAACTTTGAGTGTGCATAAGTAGACACTTAAACTTGTATAAAATTGAACAAGTAGACGCATGTGTCTACTTGTGCACACTCAAAGTGTATAAAATTCTTTGTGCATACATGTGAATTTTCTTTGTGAGTATGAGAGTTGTTCTTTGATGCTAAGTCCTTAATTTATATTCAATCTTTTGAATTGAGTGTGTGGACTATTTCTTTTTGTGAGGGAACTTGTTTCATGATAGATAAGTGATGTTATTAACTTTCTTTAAGGAGAGTAGGTGAGGAAGCTTAAATTTGATAAGTTCAGAGTCCTTCTTTGAGGTTAGGAGGTTAGAGGTTTGTTGTTTATTTGTATATCTTGCATAATGATTGAGAAGTGCACTTGATTTTTTGAAATTGGTGTGTGGTCTAATTGTTTGTATCAATCAAAGTGGTGGCATCCCTAATTTAATATTTTGACATGAGCTTTAATGCTTGTTCGAGGACGAGACAAAAGTTTAAGTGTGGGGTGTTGATGTGAGGTCAAAAATATATATTTTTAATCATTGTTTATCTCAGATTTAGTATTTTTATATGTCCTTTTTTAGCAGGATTTTTATGGAATGTGCTTAATATTAAATTTAATTGTAGGAGTAAATTGGTGTAAAGATAGAAAAATTTGGAGACCTGACTACCTACATTGACTGTGACACCTAACTTCGATTCGAGACCCGATTGACCCTAATACCCACCCCTACCCTGACACCCAATCCATGACCCTGACCCCGAACGACCTCGACCAATATTCGAGACTCGATTGCACTTGATACCCGACCCTGACCCGAGACCCAACCTCGATCATGACACCCGACCCTAGCTCGAGACTCGAGACCCGACCTCGACCATGACACTTAACCTTGATCCGCCCCCGACATTGTTGACAATCAATTTTGACCCTCCATAATGTGTATTAATTATAGAGTTTCTTCAATTTCACACAATTTAAAATAATTAATTTGAAAAATCCAAAATCTGGTTTATCAACTTTTCAAGGTGGTTTTTGTTACTTTTCAGAAAGAACTATATGCTTCTATATATAGTTATTTATATATTTTTAATCATTACCCCCCGAAAATTCTTTCAAAAAATAATACAAGTATTCATTAGTTAGTTTCTTAGCTCATTTCGAGATAATTAGTCATACATTTGATAATTATTTTATCTTGTTAAAATTAAGAAGCTCAATAACTAATTATTTTAATTATTTTTATAAGCAACCAATTTTGGTTATTTTTTTTAACTCAAATTGGCCAACTGACCGCCTCACTTTTCTTTCCCTCAGCAACACACACGCTCCTCTCCCAATAGTCCTACGCGCTCCTCTCTTCTCCAACATCAAGAACACCTATTAGCCCCTCCCTGTCTCTGCGAAAATCCGGGGAATTGAGCGTTTCCATCAACCTAGTAGGCAGCAGGTAACCCATACCCATACCCTCTCCCTTTCTTTTCTCTGAAAAGCAGACCTCGAGCCGTAATAGTTGACTTCAATTTGAAGTTGCTTGTCTATTGCCCAAGATCTAATCCAAATCAGAGGTTGTCAAAATCATTTTTGTTTTGTCAAATCTGATCCCTTTCCCTCTCAAACGGCCTCCTTTTTTTTTTTTTTAAATTCAAATCAACAATTTTTGGCCACCTCTTGTTGCCATTGAAAGGGGGAAGTGGAGGAATATTTGAATTTTTACTCACTAAGTTCTCGATTATGCTTTGCTCTTTTCTAGTTTCTGATATACTTCCCCAATCTCGTATAATCGGTGTGGAAATCGATCTGTTCAACTTGTCGTCTCAGTCCAGGTTCATCCTTTCCCTTTTCAGCACTTTATTTCCTTATTTCGATTTTAGTTTGATAAAATCAGTTGGTGTGCTTTAAATTTTGTACTTTTGTTATGTAGTTAAATTCTATATTGGTTGTGGTTTGTTGCCTAGGTACAGCTTTTATACATATATTATGTATGCCCTGTTATGCATATATACATTAATGTTTGTTTGATTTCAAATAAAAGAAGTTGCAGTTTAGCTTTCTTATAATTATGACCGGTGATTATTTGGTTGGTTTGTTAGTCGAGCGGGAATGGTTTGTTTAAGGCTGGAAACAGTTGATTATCCTTGTCCATTCTCAGCTTCTTTGAATTTCATATTCATCATTCTTGCAATTAAAAGTTATTTCCCCTTTCCTTTGTTTGATCATGGTCTTGCTTGTTGTGTGCTGATTTAAGATATTTGGTCATTTGGTATTCTTCTCTATGGTAGAAATGCTGAAATCTTTCGTCTTTCCTGTGCACTAAATGAAAGATGGTTTAAAGAATTTTGAATTCATTGTTTTGTATGTTTTTGTTCATGTGGATTCATTGTATAGTAATTTAATGTGTTCCACTACTATTTAGTCAACTAATCCTCCGCCCTCTCTCCTTTATTTTCGTGCTTCTGTGACTCAACTCTATGTTAATTGTATGAGAATGAATAGTTTTAAGGAGTATAGACAGAGGCATCAAATAATGTTGTCTATCTCCTACCCAATTTTCAGTAATGTAGATGGTGTTTTGCTTCCCCTATTTGTACTATTGAGCTTTTAACCTGAAATACAATTAAGGTGTTGAGTTTATTCATGTTTATCATAAACAAATAAATAGTAGTTGAGAACATTGGTGTACTTGTCATCTTCACGTTTTTTTTAACTGATTATTTGGCAGAGTGTATTTTTGGTTTCTACATTTGTTACATGCTTTTTTTATATGGTCTTAGCTTAGGTAGTTTATATTTATTTCTTAAGGTTATTTATTTAGTTGTTGTTGCTCAAGTATAATGAGAAGATTTTCATATAAGCCTATGTTTAACTACTTAAATACAACTCTTGTCCAGAGAAAGTGAAAGTGCCCAGATTACCATTTTTCGGTGCGGAACTGATAGTTAAGAAATTCATGTAAGTGGTAGGTGAGTAATTTATTTTAAAGATTTTATTATAATATTATTTTGCTAAGTGTCTTAATCTTGATATTTCTTTAATATTAGGTGCGGAATTCATGGTAAAATGTACTAATATTTATTATAATATTCTTCCGATAGTCATTTTAATCTGAATATTTCATTAATATTATTTATGATATATAACATATCTTGGGTTCTTTGGTACATATATAAATTTTCCTTTATTAATTGTTCTAATAGTTTTATATCTTTCATAGATTCTATCCAATATTGTAAATATTCGTAGTTCATTTTAATCTGAATTTATTTCTAAATCGTACCATTCTATTCTTTCGTAGCCTAAATCATGTAGGTCTATTTCATACCATTGTTGATTTAATATATCTTCTGATTCGTTATCATTAAATATTTTTTCTCATATAATTCTTCTTAATTCAATTATTTTTATATCTTTAAATATATATAAGATTAAAGTTTCATAGTTTTTTACCATTTCATCATGAACGTATGTAGTCATGTTCTTTATCATGCATTTTTTTATTTCAAATTATTCATTCCTATCATATTCATAATTGATTAAATTCATATTAGATCATTATGAACTAGATTATATTTATCATGTTTTCCTGTCACTACTAGCATCGTACTTTAGCGGATACGTCCTTCTTATCAGCGCCTCAACTTTGTTTACTACCCTAAACGACTTCCTTGCCTACCGGTTTTAACATTAGGATGTCATAGTATATAAGTTTTCTCCCTGTTTCCTGTGTGCTAATAAACTAGAAATCATAATTCAAATACATAATAACTAACATAAATTTATTCAATTATATATATGATATTCAGGAATATATGAAATTAGTTCTGCATATTTTTTGAACAATATACCTTTGTCTCTTGCTTATTTGAAATATCTGATTGGATTTCAGATTTATCCATTAACTTTTAAGTATCTTAAGAGAATTTTTTGAAAGGAGAGTTTTATATATTAGGCATTATCTGCCTTTCATATTACATGTATCTTCCTTTATATAGAAAGGAAATGATACCATAATGCACGTGCTCTATGTGCCTAATAATAATATAATATGACTACTTATGACTTTTTACAAATGTAGTACACCTACTTTATGACACACCATACCTTACTTTACACTTGTCTACCATTCTTATCTACTACTTTAATATGCACATGCATACTTGACTAATTTACATCTTTTTGACTACTTTACATTATTTACTTTATCTTTTTTGCCACTTTATCTGCCATTTGCATCTTGTCTCTTTTATCTTGTCTGCATCTTATTTTACTCTAAATCGACATCTGGATTTATGTTATCTTCACCGTTACATTTCGAACATATGTGATCAGGGTATTTGTGTACAATTAGTTTGCAATATCTGGTTAATAACTATGTTGAAATAAATTCTGCTTTTAGTGCTCTTGTCGTAGGTCGTTCTTTTGGTTTTAATAATGATAGGATCCATCGCTGGACTTCGTCCATATCTGTTCTTCGTAGTTCTCTTGAATATATCATTAATTGATCTCTCGAGTAATAACTCCATATAGCATTTCCGTTTAAATAATTGTTTGTTAATTCTTGTATAATAGTTGATATACCAATTATTCTTTTGTTGTCATAAAAACTTGGTATCTCTATTTTGCGTATCTCTTCTTGTTGTCTGATGTCCTCGGGTATAATCATATCTTTAGTTAGTCCTATCTTGACAACCTGTATTGGAGGTTTTATTTTCTCGTATAATATCTCCGCTTGTGCTGTATAGAATTTTATATAAAATAAATTTTCTTTTGTATGTGACGAATGCCTTGTGTAGTTCTGATATTTCACTAATTTCTTCTCCGTCGTATGTGTATACGGTATTTAACAGTCCATAGTTGTAACATGTTCTTACTAAATTAGCGTTAGTTTTTGGCCGTGCAATTAACTTGTTATATCCTTGTAACTTTTGTGTCAAATAATCCTGGTTTGGTTCTTTTGTAGTTGATCTGGGGTTAAAGTTTAAATAAGTTTGGATTTTGTGTATATTTTCGATATAGGTTCGTGTGATGTAGTTATATGTCTTTTTCTCATTTTGGTTTTGCAAACTATCTGCGTATGTAGATATTTGTGGTTCCATAAGCATATGTCTAGGTGTCCTTTGGGTAATGGTTTTTTCGAATAGCTGGTTTAAATTTGCATTTTTATGTTGTTTATCGCTAACTTGTTTGCTTGTACGTGCAGCTGTATTTAAACAAACATTATGGGTTTTAAGAAGTTTCCCATCGTCTCCTTTTAGCTCTGAGTTTTTTCAGTCTCCCGATCGACGTAGCTCCGCATTTTTATAGTCATACTACTGACTAGCTTTAGACTTCAAATTATCTTTATTAGTCTTTAGCTTTTGTATCTCGTTGTCCATACTATCCACTTTTGTACAAAGTGTAGTAATGACTTTGAGTATCTTTTCAATTGTATCTTCTTTCTCAGTCTCAGTCTGAGTAGCTTTGTCGTGATAGGTAATTTGCAATAACATTCTTATCAGTTTTTATTACTTCAATTGTAATGTTATTGCAGATTATCTATCACGACAAAGCTACTCAGACTGAGAAAGAAGATACAATTGAAAAGATACTCAAAGTCGTTACTACAGTTTGTACAAAAGTGGATAGTATGGACAATGAGATACAAAAGCTAAAGACTAATGAAAATAATCTGAAGTCTAAAGCTAGTTAGTAGCATAACTATAAAAATGCGAAGCTACGTCGATCGGGAGACGAAAAAAACCCAGAGCTAAAAGGAGACGATGAGAAACTCCTTAAAACCCATAATGTTTGTTTATATACAGCTGCAGGTACAAGCAAACAAGTTAGCGATAAACAACATAAAAATGCGAACTTAAACTAGCTATTCGAAAAACCATTTACCCAAAGGACACCTAGACATATGTTCATGGAACCACAAACATCTACATACGCAGATAGTTTGCAAAACCAAAATGAGAAAAAGACATATAACTACATCACACGAACCTATATCGAAAATATACACAAAATTCGAACTTATTTAAACTTTAACCCCAGATCAACTACAAAAGAACCAAACCAGGATTATTTGACACAAAAGTTACAAGGATATAACAAGTTAATTGCACAGCCAAAAACTAATGCTAATTTAGTAAGAACATGTTACAACTATGGACTGTTAAATACCGTATACACATACGACGGAGAAGAAATTAGTGAAATATCAGAACTACACAAGGCATTCGTCACATACAAAAGAAAATTTATTTTATATAAAATTCTATACAGCATAAGCGGAGATATTATACGAGAAAATAAAACCTCCAATACAGGTTGTCAAGATAGGACTAACTAAAGATATGATTATACCCGAGGACATCAGACAACAAGAAGAGATACGCAAAATAGAGATACCAAGTTTTTATGACAACAAAAGAATAATTGGTATATCAACTATTATACAAGAATTAACAAACAATTATTTAAACGGAAATGCTATATGGAGTTATTACTCGAGAGATCAATTAATGATATATTCAAGAGAACTACGAAGAACAGATATGGACGAAGTCCAGCGATGGATCCTATCATTATTAAAACCAAAAGAACGACCTACGACAAGAGCACTAAAAGCAGGATTTATTTCAACATAGTTATTAACCAGATATTGCAAACTAATTGTACACAAATACCCTGATCACATATGTTCGAAATGTAACGGTGAAGATAATTTCAGATGTCGATTTAGAGTAAAATAAGATGCAGACAGGATAAAAGAGACAAGATGCAAATGGCAGATAAAGTGGCAAAAAAGATAAAGTAAATAATGTAAAGTAGTCAAAAAGATGTAAATTAGTCAAGTATGCATGTGCATATTAAAGTAGTAGATAAGAATGGTAGACAAGTGTAAAGTAAGGTATGGTGTGTCATAAAGTAGGTGTACTACATTTGTAAAAAGTCATAAGTAGTCATATTATATTATTATTAGGCACATAGAGCACGTGCATTATGGTATCATTTCCTTTCTATATAAAGGAAGATACCTGTAATATGAAAGGCAGGCAATGCCTAATATATAAAACTCTCTCAAGATACTTAAAAGTTAATGGATAAATCTGAAATCCAATCAGATATTTCAAATAAGCAAGAGACAAAGGTATATTGTTCAAAAAATATGCAGAATTAATTTCATATATTCCTGAATATCATATATATGATTGAATAAATTTATGTTAGTTATTATGTATTTGAATTATGATTTCTAGTTTATTAGCACACTGAAAATAGGGAGAAAACTTATATACTATGACATCCTAATGTTGAAACCAGTAGGCAAGAAAGCCGTTTAGGGTAGTAAACAAAGTTGAGGCGCTGATAAGAAGGAAGTATCCGCTAAAGTACGATACTAGTAGTGACAGGAAAACATGATAAATATAATCTAGTTCATAATGATCTAATATGAATTTAATCAATTATGAATATGATAGGAATGAATAATTTGAAATAAAAAATATGCATGATAAAGAACATGACTACATACGTTCATGATGAAATCATAAAAAACTATGAAACTTTAATCTTATATATACTTAAAGATATAAAAATAATTGAATTAAGAAGAATTATATGAGAAAAAATATTTAATGATAACGAATCAGAAGATATATTAAATCAACAATGGTATGAAATAGACCTACATGATTTAGGCTACGTAAGAATAGAATGGTACGATTTAGAAATAAATTCAGATTAAAATAAACTACGAATATTTACAATATTGGATAGAATCTATGAAATATATAAAACTATTAGAACAATTAATAGAGGAAAATTTATATATGTACCAAAGAATCCAAGATATGTTATATATCATAAATAATATTAATGAAATATTCAGATTAAAACGACTATCGGAAGAATATTATAATAAATATTAGTACATTTTACCATGAATTCCGCACCTAATATTAAAGAAATATCAAGATTAAGACACTTAGCAAAATAATATTATAATAAAATCTTTAAAATAAATTACTCACCTACCACTTACATGAATTTCTTAACTACCAGTTCCGCACCGAAAAATGGTATCAGATTTAGGCTTTCAAGTATTTCTTAAAACCATATGTTTTGTTGTATGTTGATAAAAGCCATAGCTTTAAGAATTTATCTTCTCTGCTAAGAATCTTGAGTTTATGTGTTTGTTGTTGCTAAGCTAGAAGCTCTGATTTCTAGGTGCATGTAATACATTATGGTACGACTTGAATACGGCCATAGCTACTCATACTGGTATCTTGATCTAATTTTGTCGTTATAAGTCTAATTTAGTTGCTGCTATGGTTCAATCACTGCCTAGATTTCTACTTATGTTAGCTTAAATGTGATCTTTCTTTTGCTCTATATCTGTTCAGTTGTCAATATCTATAATTAGCTAGATTTTGTTTCTGAAGGATTGCTAATTACTAAGGGGTCGTTTGGTTTGAATTCAAGTTATGATGGGATAAATTTTTTATTAAGTGTTTAGTTTGTTGTATTCAAAATAATAAATTTTAAGAACAATTTATTTATTTACAAAAATGCCCTTCATGAATGTAAAAAGTGATGTAACAAAATGGTTGAAAGAGACATTTTTGTCATTTACTTATTTTATCCCGGGATTACCATACCATCCAAGGGGAGGGGCCGGGATAAGTTATCCAGAACTTGCCAACCAAACAACAATTTAAGTGGTAGGACTATTTGGTATTATCCTTCACACCAAACGACCCCTAATTGTCTAAAACAAATCAATTTGTTCAAGTATTTATGTGTTTTTGTGAAGTTGACCTCGTGGTTTTGTTTTATTTAATAGTTAGTATTGGTTTCAACCAGTGATTGCTTCCCAGTTTAGCTAAATTGGGCATAAATAATATGTATAGATGCTAGTTGAAAATATTGTGGTATGTTGAAACCATTGTAGTGTGTCTTTATGTGTTGCTGCATGTTAAGAATTTGAGGAGTTCATGTCTGCTTACTGTGCTGGCTGATAATCTCAAATTACTCGTACATTTGGATTCTTCTTTCACATTTTCGACCAATATCTTCTTCAAGTCAATTCGTTGAAAAGGAGGCTTATATTTGTGTCCAACACCTGCAACGGTAGCAGAAATGAGCTCAAGGAGATGCCCCTTCAATTCCTTTCCATTCAGTTCATCACTTTATTTGTCAATTCGCAATTGTCGTTAACTCTTTGGTATTTTACTAACTTACATGAATCCTCAATGGCCAAATGCAGGTTGTCAATGACTATGACTTTTATATAACTATATATATCTAATAGTTATTTATTTATTCACTAGGTTTTCTAAACTCAAGTTGATTTGTTCTTTGTAATAAATTTAGGCTTGTAAGGAGAATTTTTCATATCCTTTCATAGTGTTATCAAACAACGCTTTGAATCTACATTTATGAGTTTAATCTAATCATTTTTAGAAGATTGTTTGAATTCTTACCCAAACTTTGGTTTATTAAAATATTTTATTTCAAAAATTACCTTTATAGGCGACTCTATTTTCTTTGTTTCAAAATTAATAAATAGACAAGTTATGGACCATTTTTAACAAAGTTTTAAAAATAGGTCGTAATAGACATCAAACCTAAGATCGAAGAACCTTACCCTGGCACCGACTCGAGACCTGACACCCGACCCGAGACTCCAAAATGAGACTTGAGATCCGATACCCGACCTCGACTTAATCCGGAACATGGGAGTGGGGTCTCGAATAAAAAATTAGGAGTCAGATCTAGGATTAGTTTCGGAAATAGATATTCGAGACTTAAGTTAGGATGAAAAGTGTAGGTGTGAGGTTCAAAAAGATTTTGAAAAATGTTTTCTTACTTTTTTAAGGGAGTTATTTTCCTTCAATTTAAGAAAAATAAGTTAATTTGAAAAACATTTAAGTCAATCAATAATGAGAAAAATTGAATTTTTTTTTCTGGAAAACCAAACACACCCGAAATCTTACAGATAAATAAATTAAATCCTATAGCTAAAAAATTAAGAATTATTACTCCATTATTTCTGGTAAACAACATCAGGGCCATTCCACTCTCAAATCGAGAGTCATCCCGTGACGTTTAATTTGCATAAAAATTAAAGAGGAAAAAAGGAAAATAATTTTCCATTAAAATATATTTCCTCCATCTTAATTTATGCGACACTTTTTGGATTTCGAGATTTAAACAAGTCTATCTTTAACAGTAAATTTTTCATATATCTTTAATTATTTTCAATTGTCAATTATTGTGACTTATAGTAATTTTTACGTAGTTTACAAATATATAAGTTTCATTTCAAAAAAATCACGTGTAAATTTTTTATCAAACTTAAATTGTTTGTCTCTCGAAAAATGAAAAGTGTCATATAAATTGGGACATAGGGAGTAATAATTTAAAAGAAGAAAAGGGAATAAAGTTTCCTATATTTATTCTCAAATGGAACAAAATAACTTCATTTTGTAGGGGTGGACGTTTGGTTCTTCGGTTCGATTTTATTAAATTTCGGTTCGGTTCTTCGATTTTCGATTTTAGAAAAGTGTGCACCGTATACCAAACAATACTAGTTCGATTCGGTTCAGTTTTTTCTACTTCGGTTTGGTTTAGTTCTATCTTTTTAAATATGGTTTTTGCTGTGAATGAAAAATAAAATGAGGACAAAATCAAAGTATAAGATATTTAAAAATTAAAAAGTATGTTAAAGAATATTGTGTCTCGCTATGGAACACTTATTGTGCTAACTAAAATATTATATTTATCTTGTCAAGAACATTGTGCATCTTCTTGAGAAAAACAAGGACGAAGATGGGTTCTTTTACATAATGTACACTGATAAAAATAAAATATGTTTTGGTTCCTCTTGGAAATTAATGTTTGAAGTTAACTATTGAATTGCACATTTCTTGCTAGATTTGTTCATGAATGATTTAATTATTAGTTGACTCTTACTTTTAGTTAAGAGAAGGCCTATATATATTATTTTATTTTATTTTAATTTTTTTTAATAAAGCCCGATTCTTCGGTGCACCGAAGTTATGAGACCCTTACATCAAATTAAACTTTTGAAAAAATAACACCGATATCAAATCGAAAAATCAAAGAACCAAATTAATTTAATTCCGTTTGATATTTCGATTTTTCGATATTTATGTCCACCCCTATTATGTTGTATACAAAAGCTTCACACAAATGACTGGCCTAGCATGTGAAAATTATTCCCCAGGCAAGTTGTTCTCATCGAAGTCTCCTGTTCTGTTGTATATAAGTCTTTCTTGGCATCCTCCTGGGCTTTTCATAAATTAAAAAAAATGGTAATGATGAATTGATGAAATCTTGAGTGACCATAGGTCGGCAAATTAAGAGTATTTGTCGTACGTTTAAATTAAAGAACACTTGAGTGTAGGTAGTAGGTGGTAACCAACAAAGGTTATGGTGGAGTGTTACTTCATCCTTAACTAGAGGTTTTGTCATGGTAACTAGAGGTTTTGTCACGGTTCAAAGTACACCATAGGCATGACATCCCGAGAAGCCCCATACAAGTCACTTAGCATACATCATACAAGATAATAGAATCTAATGAGTTTAAAAGACAATTTCAAATCAAAGAGTTCTATAGAAATAAAGCGGAAATCTAAACATCGTCTCAAAGCCATCTAGTACATAAGAATGATCTGGGCGTAGCCCGTACATCATATTCCAAAGCTGAAAGTAAGAAAAGACTGAAAATTGTAAAAGTCCGGTCCTCGAAGCATGAGGACTCACCAAAAATCGAAATCTCCTCAACAACCTGTAGCCACGAAATAGAGAACCCTAAATATCTGATCCTACAGTTGGAAAATGTAGGCAAGAGTATGCGCTAGTACACACATGTACCAAGTATGATAGTCATGCATAAAAATATGAAATCATGCTAAAACAGACATTTTCATGATATGCAAAGATCAAGTTAAAACATAATATAAGAAGTTGGAAAACATAAATCGTGATCATAGTCAATGCAAGTTAAATCATCTTTTAAAACACATGTGAGATACTTTATAGGTAACCTTGGTTCATTATTGTGGGAAGTAGTCTTAATCGACATAGAGACTATGTGAGCTATAACATGGACCCCGGTGTCTCCCACACCGAAAAAGGTTGTCCTACTTGCCAAGGTAGGACAATGGTTCTGAGCTAAAGTGGATCCATTAGCTAATGTCTATCTAGACAATCATCCTATGGGGGTTGTAGATGAGGGTGATACATCAGGATGCACAAAATGCTGAGTCAATGGAGGCGTACCGGCCATAGCATCTGACTGCTCGCTACTAGAATCTCCAAGCTTCATGGCAGATAACTGAGGAGATGCACCTGTTAGAGATGGAGTACCTGCCGATAAGGGTCGTGCTCGACAAATAGCTTGGAAAGGTAAGTCCTCGTAGCGTCGTGAAGGCAATGCTTGTGAAGTAGATGAAGCACCGACTGGTCGACGGTAATTATTGCTGAGGATCCACCGTACCAAACGGAACAACAAATAAATGAGTATCATGGCTGATGCGCTCTGGCGCAGAAGAAATAGATCCTGCAATATCCTCAAGATCTATCAGTTTTGTAGACTTATTCTTCTTAGCCTGTTTAGTCTAGCTAACTCCAAGATGCTCGCGATGTCTATCACCATCACCGCCTTATGACATCTGTATGCAAATTTACATGTATAATATATATAAAAATCATAAATTAAATAAAATTAGCAAAATACACTTACATATATACTAGCTAGCTTTTATTCTACACTATTCCTCCTCGCTTGTTTCAATTGCATCATTCTCCCATTCTTCCTCCTCAATTGTTTCATTTTCATTATCGTCCCATTCTTCGTCATCAAATGATTCATTTTCCGCATGCAGATATTTTTCCTCAACATTCAGTATCTCATCATCAGATACTTCTTCTAATATGTGTTGAGGATGTTGTAGTGTGGTTTCCAACTCAACATCAACTTGTTGTTGAGCACTTGCAACATCATTTTGATACGCCACATCTAAGACATTGTCAATTTCAATTCTTTCCACATGCTTACTTTTTATAACAACCCACCAATCAGTTTTGTCTCTACGCAATGGATATGAAGCGTAATACACTTGCTAGCATTTTGTGCAATAATAAAAGGATCATAACTTTTGTATTTCCTGGTGTGCTTAGCTTCAATTATATTATGTTGATGGTCCACCTTTGTGCCTCTATGTGATGGGTCAAATCACTCACACCGAAACAATACAATCTTCTTCTTAGGCCAACCTAAATACCTCACTTCAATAATCTCTTGAATGACACCATAATATTCAATAGTTTGACCAGTACCATCAACATCACCTTGTATGTAGACACCGCTATTATTTGTTTTCTTGTTCCTAGAAACTTCTTCAGTTTGAAACTTAAAACCATTGACATAATACTTATTCATTGTCAGTACTTGAGATTCAGATCCAAGTGCTACTTCTTTCACTAATTGCAAATGTTGGACACTTGAATATTCATCGTAAACCTACGTGATTGTTATTTCAAGTAATATAATTTAGTATAACATGAATATATTATTATATACTTAGTGATTGCACACTTACATAGTTCCTCAGCCATTTGGAAAATTCTATATAAATGGCTTCATTACCCCATGTGTTTACGAACAAGCTGATCATTTTACATTTAAGTATTTCATTAGTTAATGATCACTTATTAGTATGTAATTTAATGACATATTTTAACACTTACTTGACATATGATTGAATCTCTGGAAAATTAAGTAAAATATGTGTCACAACTGATTGCATTTTCATATCAGTGAAGCATCGCTTTCCACGCTTTTTAGATCCTTGACCATTTTTGATTAAAAATTTATATCGATGGAAATAAAGGATCAATATCGCCTTCATCATTGAGATTGGACCTGTTTCTCCTACATGACACATCATTCAAAGTAATAAGAATAAAAATCACCAGTTTCTCTCCCAATATGACCTTGAACAAATGATCATTCGATCCTTCCCTTTTGCTTAATCATTTGCTTCGAACTACTAATTTTTCTGCATGTATATATGTATATATATGTTAATATATAAAAGACTTGGCAAATATATATAACTTAGTAAATATTTCAAATGGATACATTCATCTTGTTTGAACCGGACCTCTGAGGCGGGCCTCTTGTACAAGGTGAATTGGAAGATGATTCATCACATCAAAGAAACCACATGGAAATATCTTCTCCAACTTAGTAGTAGTAACAAGAATATTTTCCTCCATCCTGTCTAAACTACTCTCCAACAACTTTCCAGAACACAAATCTTTAAAAAAAAGACTTATCTCTGTGATTGGTTTCCATATCCTTTCGGGTAGATGGCTAAAAGCGATAGGAATTGAAGTTTCCATGAACACATGACAATCATGACTTTTCATACCTATCAATTTTCCTTCATTCATGTCTTCCCGCTTTCCTAAATTCGAAGCATAGCCCTCTGGCATCCTCAAATTTTTAACCCACTCAATAATTTCACGTTTCTCATCCAATGTGAATGAAAAGTTGGCTTTGGGCTTAACTATTTTACCATTCTGTAATTCTTGCAACCATAACTCTTTTCTCCTACAATATTCCTTTATGTCCATTCTAGCTTTTGGATTGTCTTCTGTCTTACCCTTAACATCCATCACTGTGTTAAACAAATTGTCAAAGTAATTTTTTTCAATGTGCATCACATCTAGATTATGTCGTAGCAGATTGTCCTTCCAATACGTCAACTCCCAAAATATGCTTTGTTTGGTCCAATTATGTTCAACACCATATCCAGGAAGTCTAGAAGGTGAAGCTTCTGTAACTTTAGGTAATTGAGAAACTCTCTCCCAAATTTGATGCCCTGTGAGTAATGGAGGTGGAGGGTCACTTTCAACCTTATTTTTCCTAAATGCATTTTTCATCTTTCTAAACTCATGGTCCATTGGCAAGAACTGACGATGACAATCAAACCATGTATTTTTTTTTGTCATGCTTTAAAGTGAATGCCTTACTATTTTCCATGCAATATGGACATGCTAGCTTTCCAGCTGTCATCCAACCAGACAACATCTTGTATGCAGGAAAATCATTAATAGTCCACATTAAAGAAGCACGCATAACGAAATTCTGCTTAGTTGATCTATCATAAGTCAAAACGCCTTTAAACCACAATTGTTTGAGCTCAGCTATCAATAGTTGTAGATAGACATCAATCAAACTTTTTGGATTACGGGGACCTGGAATAACACAACTTAGAAAGATGTAGGGACTGGTCATGCACATTTCAGGAGAAAGATTATACGAAGTAAGAAATACATGCCAACATGAATAAGGCGAAGCATTATTAGAGAATGGTGTGAAGTCATCTGAACACAACCCCAATCTAACATTTCTTGGTTCACTAGCAAAATCAGAATATACATTATCAAAATGCTTTCATGCTTCACCATCAGAAGGATAAGACAAAGACACCTAGTGACCTTCTATATTCACGATGCCATCTCATATGTGGGGTAGACCTCATCGATGCATACAACCTCTTTAACCTAGGAATGTGAACTGGGACCATCTTTCCAGCCGAAGTCCTCTTATAATGAGCATGTCCACAAAACTTACAATTTTCTAATTCACTATCAGTCTTGTAAAACAACATGCAACCATTAACACAACAATGAATTCTATCATACGTCAATCCTAACTTGGACACCAAACGTTTTGCCTGATAGAAGTTTTTTGGTATGTTAAACTCCGGATTAACTAGTTCACCCAAAAGATCAATCATTGAGTCCATAGCAGCATTAGGAATATTCCAATCTGATTTAATATTCATTAATCTAACTGCAACTGACAAGGCAGAATGCAGACTCCCTTCACATAGTGGACGACTAGACTCTTCCAATTGATCATAAAAGCGTCTTGCTTCTTCATTAGGAGCTTCATCAAAATATTGTTCCGGTTCCATCCCACCTTAAACCCCGAAAGTATCATTGATCATTTCATGAACCCTATCATGTTCAACCCTAACCTATTCAACCTCTATTTGGCCATGTGGTGCAACCATATTATATACATCCACAAGCATCGAATTATAAAACATACCATCCAATCCATCACTTTCTCCATGATCAATCCATACAAAATATCTAGGCTTAAATCTGGTACAAATGAACCATAACTCTATCTGGTTTAAAAAAATTTAAGCACTTACATGCACTACAAGGACACCTAACCAATCTATTATTCTTGAAAATGTCAAGTGTCATTGTATGTTAAATAAAATTTCTAACACCGTCAATAAACTCAGGTTTCAAACCAGCACCAGTTTCATAATGCATATTATACATCCACAAACGATGATCCATCTACAAAAATATAGATATTCAATTATATTATAAATAAAATTTAATAATAATTTTACTAGTAGAAGTCCTAAAACTAGTTTAGTATTGACTTAACCACATTATTTATTTTAACTTAGTTAAACAACTTAACAACTTTAACTAGTTTAGTTTCGACTTAATACAACAACTAAATCCACCAACTAAACCACATTATTTAGTTTAACTTATTTAAACAACTTAACAACTTTTTTAACTTGAACTAGTTTAGTTTTGGCTTAATTCCAACAACTAAATCCATCAACAAAACCACATTATTTAATTTAACTTATTTAAACAACTTAACAACTTTATAACTTTAACTATTTAGTATTGACTTAATACAAACAACTAAATCCACCAATTAACTAAATCACATTATTTATTCTAACTTATTTAAACAACATAACAACTTTAACTAAATCCACCAATTAACTAAATGAATAGGATCAACTAGTGTTGGTACTTATGCTTAACAAATATATTATTTCTAAATTTAAAGCTAAGTGTCAACACTAGATGGACACAAATCGATCTTGCAAAAAAATCAATTTTGTCATCAATAGGATCAACTAGTGTTGGTACTTATGCTTAACAAATATATTATTTCTAAATTTAAAGCTAAGTGTCAACACTTGATGGACACAAATCGATCTTGCAAGAAAATCAATTTTTGTCATCAATTGGATGGTACTTATGCTTAACAAATATATTATTTCTAAATTTAAAGCTAAGTGTCAACACTAGATGGACACAAATCGATCTTGCAAGAAAATCAATTTTGTCATCAATAGGATCAACTAGTGTTGGTACTTATTCTTAACAAATATATTATTTCTAAATTTAAAGCTAAGATTCAACACTAGATGGACTCAAATCGATCTTACAAGAAAATCAATTTTTTCATCAATAGGATCAACTAGTGTTGGTACTTATGTTTAACAAACAATCGATGGACACAAAAAAATTATCACAAAATTAAAACTAAGTATCAATACTAGATGGACACAAACACATTATTGAAAACAATTGTACTTGAACTTTAGAAATTTAGAAGCACCAACCTTATCTCCTACTTTGATGAAAGAAGCAATATAGTCTTGTATCAACTTTTTTAGATGTTGAGCTTCCTCAGTTGCCTAGCACGAAAAGTTCTAAGATTAGTTAAATATAAACTTCAAATCCAAGAATATTAGTTATATATATATATATATATATATATATTCAAGTTTTCACTTCAAGTTCATATCTAATTTCTAAACTTAATTAGTTATATATTCAAGCTAATTAGTTCCAAGTTCAAGTTCAAGTCTGAGTTCAACTTCAAATTCTAAGTTCATGTTCCAAGTTCAAGTTCAAGTTCAAGTTCTAATTTCAAGTTCAAGTTCTAAGTTCAACTTCAAATTCTAATTTCAAGTTCAAGTTCTAAGTTCAAGTTCAAATTCTAATTTCAAGTTCAAGTTCTAAGTTCAAGTTCAAGTTCTAATTTCAAGTTCAAGTTCTAAGTTCAAGTTCAAAATTCAAGTTCAAGTTCTAAGTTCAAGTTCAAGTTCAAGTTCTAATTTCAAGTTCAAGTTCTAATTTCAAGTTCAAGTTCAAATTCTAAGTTCAAGTTCAAGTTCAAGTTCTAAGTTCAAGTTCAAATTCTAAGTTCAAGTTCAAGTTCTAAGTTCAAGTTCTAATTTCAAGTTCAAGTTCTAAGTTTAACTTCAAATTCTAAGTTCAAGTTCAAGTTCAAGTTCAAGTTCTAATTTCAAGTTCAAGTTCTAAGTTCACGTTCAAATTCTAATTTCAAGTTCAAGTTCTAAATTCAAGTTCAAGTTCTAATTTTAAGTTCAAGTTCTAAGTTCAAGTTCAAGTTCAAATTCTAAATTCAAGTTCAAGTTCTAAGTTCATGACATTCATCATCTAAATTCATGACATTCAAACATTCGTCATCTACTCATAACACTTCAATTGCTAATTTCTAACTTCAAATTATTAACACTTTACTAACTAGTCCTAAAATCAAATCCAAAAAAAAATCCCAATTCAACCTCAAATTACATATTCTCAAGTTTAAACTAGTCCTAAAATACAAAAATGCTAATTCTTCACTAACTAACAATGCCCAATTTAAAAATGCCCAGTTTTTTTTAAAAAACCCTAAAATAAAAATCTTCAATTATCTATACCTAACTAACAATAATCAAATCAAATTAACAATTGAATAACACAACCCAACAAACAAAAACAATAATATACTAACAAACAATCAATTATAATCACTAGAATTGAAAAAAAAAGCTAAAATTTAAAACCTACATGCAGCGATGGCGACCGGCGACAGGGAAGGACGACAGGCGACGAGGAAGGGCGGCACTGGGAGAGGACGACGACCGGCGACCGGGAGGGAGATCGATATATATATAGAGAGAGAGAGAAGGGAGAGAATAAGAGTAAAGAGAGAGAGGAAAATAAGAAAATGACAATATGTCTTTTAGATATTTAATAAAAAGTGACAGACAACGTCTCTAAGTCCGTCGCTTCATTTAAATATAGTTGACCAACATTTTGACCAAGGTGGTTATTTTTTAATTTATATATAATTATTTTTAATAAAAAGCGACGGACGGCGTCTCTCTCTCTCTATATATATATATATATATATATTTAGCGCAAAAATCCACGAAAAAAACGACGGACTAAGAGATGCCGTCCGTCACTTTTTGTAAAATAATTTTAAAAATAATTATTTTTATTAAAAAGCGACGGACAGTGTGGCAAAAGGCGTCGCTTTTTGAAGCGACGCCATCCGTCGCTTTTCTGTCCGTCATTTTTAAGTAGTTTTTTAGTAGTGACATGCAATTACTTCAATTTATGCATAAAAGTTTATAAATCAATCAAATAAATCAACATTGAAAGGAACCTATGACATGGAAGAAAACCCTAACTTCAATTGGAGAATTTAGGAACTCCATGGAGGAAAGGGCACCATGGATGAAAACTATCATACCTTGTTGCCAAAAGCTTGGAAAAATGGAGGATTATGAGGCTTGATCTTGAAATCCTAGCTTTCTTCTTCAACTTCTAGAGAGAGAAATACTTGAGAGGAGGAGCTTGATCTTCTTTTGGAAATTTAAGAGAATGAATTGAGTTTTGGGTGATTTGGGGGTTTAGAATCATTATATAGGGCTTCGGGTAAAAGGAAAAACGACATAATATTGAGTTAAAATAATTGGAAAAAAGACCCAAAAGTCTCTGACTGAAAACTGCCGAATTGGCATCAAGGAGGCCTTGACGGCCCGTCATGCACTACAATGGCCTATCAAACGGGTCATGAAGAATTTTTGCCTGACAGGGCTTCACTATTTTAGGCATAAACTTTTACTTCGATCTTGGAATTAGGAAAGTTTGTTGGCGTTGGAAAGAGGACTCAGAGATCCTTAATTTGATAGGTCATGGGCCACCTAATATATTTTGTGCTAAAAGATATGATCATTTGAAGTTGACCTAAACTCTAAGTCTGATAAAAACCCTTCACGGACGACTCCACGGTCCGTGTGAAGCTTCATAGGCTGTTTTGACTCTCGTGGTCCTTGAACAGTGGCTAGGGGAGGACCCCTGCTGCCTTGACCCTCGTCACGACCAGTTTAATGATCTGTGATGCTCACCACGGGCCGTCCAAGGGGTTGTGGGAGGGGAACCTTTTTGGGAAAGTTCTGAAACATCTTCACGAGCACCAAAACAGGTTGTGGTCCCTTTAATGGCCCATCTAGGGCTTCGTGGAGGGTCCTATGGTCCAGTTTTGGGCTTGTGACTTGCCCGCTTGACCCTTTTCTAGCCTTTCTTGAATTCGAGGTGTTACAGGTTTCGATTGGGTTCCCTGCGTGAATCCGAAATTAGTGGCCACATGGGGGATTTCGGAGGTGGATGGATTAGCAGTGACAGAGTCACAAACACTTATGATCTTGTTGAACAAATGTTTTTTCTTTATGTACCAGTTGTGAAAGCAAGAGACCTCAGAAACTATAAAGGAAAAATATAGCACTTTGATAAGAAGGTAAAACCCTGAGTGGAAGCAAATGCTTGCTTTTTCGAGAGAGAAGATTCAGTCTTCAATTATAAGTTATTGTAAGAGACAAAAAGATGGTGCATAAAGATTATTATATAAGGAAAGTGGTGTTTGACATGAATGAAGTGCCTACAAGGGTTCCACATGACTGCCCTTTGGCACTTCAGTGGTATAAATTAGAGGATCGCGGTGAAGGGGAGAGGTGATGCTTGCAGTGTGGAAGGGAACCCAAGCATACTAAGCCTTTTCAGACTACTTTAGTTTAGGGAGAAGGTGTTCATAGTGTCAGATCAAAGGTATATGTTTCGCCTAAACTGTGGTACCTGAGAGTCCATATCATTGAAACCCAGGATGTAGAATCCCTGGAAAAAACCCAACCCATACAGGTATTTGTTAAGTCTCAAGTTGGGAAGCAAGTACTAAAGACCGAAGTATGCCAAACACGAACAACTAATCTATTCTGGAATGAAGACCTATGATTTGTGGCGGCAGAGCCTTTTGAGGAGCAATTGGTACTTACTGTTGAATGCAATGCCGGACCTCCCAAAGATGAGATTGCTCGGAGGTTAATCTTGCCACTTAACACATTTGAGAAGCGATTGGATCAACGACCAGTTCATTTTCGATGATTCAATCTTGAAAGCTGTGGTGAGGCTCGGACGAGCTGAGTCACCACTGCATAAATTAAAGAGGTTGTGGAGTACATCCTGGATGTTGACTCCCACATGTGGAGCATGAGAAGAAGTAAAGTTAACTTCTTCAGAATTGTTTTAATGAGCAAATGGCTTGGAGAAGTTTGCAAATGGAAAAACCCTATTACCATTATTCTACTTCAACTTCTCTTTTGCATATTGATCTGCTACCCAGAGTTATGGAACTACCGTTCCAGACCGAGCTAGGCATTCTCCACATATGGACACAAAACTATCTTTGTCCGAACCAATTATCTCAGATGAACTAGATGAAGAGTTTAACAGTTAAAATGAGGTATGATAGACTTCGCAGTGTGGTTGGTCGAATCTAAATGGTTATAGGGGATATGGCAACTAACATCTTCATAGTCTTCTGTCTTATTGCAACACTCATACTATATGTGACACCTTTCAAAATCTTAGCACTACTAGCAACTCTGTTTTACCTAAGGTACCCAAAATTCAGGAGCAAAATGCCTTCACCACCCCTCAATTTCTTCTGAAGATTAACAGCTCGAGCTGAAACAAAGTTTGCAATGTTTTTAGTTCACGTGTATTCTCCATTTTCTTCTTCAATGGTTTGTATGATTATGCCACTTTATCTATTTTTCATCAAACCTTCACGAAAAACTCTGTGCAAAAAGTAAGCTAGATGCAAAATAATAATTGTAGAAATAATGTATGTGACAGATCACCTTAACAGTAATACAGTCTTTGTTAAAGTTGAAGCCCAATTTTCTCACTACTTGGAAGCAATATGTGAAGCTCAAAGCATAAAATCATGTACAGTGTTCCACAAGAGGAATGAAAAAGTAGAAGCCCTCGTCATGATTGATCAGCTCGCAATTATCATCACAAGTATTTATGGAAAGGATGATTGAACTTGTGCAGTTCCCTCTTGCTATTATCTTTCTATTTTGCACCATCCAAGTCCAAGCCCATAATATAGTAAGCACTCAACAAAAACATATGTTTGTAAAGAACACAAATAAACTAATCATTGTCACCAGGTGTATAACGAACCTTCTATGTCATTCAGCTAAATATTTTGAGACACTGTGCATTCAGTGGGCCCGATTTTCTTTCTTTGAGAAAAATATTTTTATATTGTTTCTAATTCTATTTGCTCTACTAGTTTTAATTTTCTAGTTTGAAAATACTCTTTAAACTTTGTTGTTTCTTACCAAATTCTTCAAAGTTTTGTTCTAAGTATCTTAGGAATACAACATGAACAACAATCTTAAGGAAATTATTATACTATTGGTATTTCTTGTATGCTACTGATTGAGAGAAACATATCATGGAAGTAGAAGATTAATGCATTACTTCTTCAGAATTCGGTGCTTTGTTTAGCAAGGTCGAAGAATTGGTGGTATTTCGGTTAAATATTACACCAGGTAACCTTCTTATTATTTATCTAATGAGGAAAATAGTTTCTAAAAGTTAACAGTTTTGATATTTATCATGTATGTCTTTGGAAAAAGATCTGCAAACCATATGATTTTTGAATGAATTTTCCTAGGCAAAAAGTGTTGCCTTTAAAATTCTTTAGTTTGCAGAATGAGAGATGCACATTTTTGTTTGATAAAATAGTATGTCAAAATGTTATAGTTGGAAGGCTATTTGAAAAGAAAAGCACATCTATGTGATAATCTAAGAATATGTTTAATTATGTCTGGAGACTAAAAAAAACTTTTGTAGTTTTGTACTCCATGTGAAATTTGATTGTGTCTGCTTTTTGTAGACTAAAAACTTTTATAGTTTTCTACTCTGGATAAATTAGACTATGTTATTGGTTTGAAGAATATGAAAACTTCACATAATAAGTCAATGTTGTACTTTTGACTTTCTATAAACTTCACTGTTATATAGAAACAAATTGTACAAAAAAAATTGTCTTTACTGTAAGTATTCTAAATACTAAGTGGTATGTCTATTTGTGATAGAGGGGAAATATCAATGACTTAGAGTTTGTGATTTTGTGCCTCTATGGAATGAACTTTGACATTGTGTAAAGATTGTCAAAGATAATTGAATCACTATAATTCTTTTGTAGAATAATATTTTCAAAAGAGGTTTCATGTTGTCAATGACACTTTGATAGCATGAGAAAAAAAATATGTGGAAAAACTATTTTCAAATACTTGAAAAATATTTTTGAGATCATATTTAAAATGTGGGGGGTCCTATGCTTATGACAAAGATAAAATTAGACTTAGTGTCTAATTTAAATTTGGAGCACAAGATATGAAATTCAATGATACTTTTGTATTATGTTAGACCCACAAAATTCTTGGAGTATATTTGATATTGTGGTTGTTGAGTTTCTCTTTTACTAGTATATGGTATGACTAATATGAAACTACCAAATTATATGTATACTTGTTCAAAATGATTGAATTCTTTTATGAAAAAGTGTCACTTAAAATGTTGTGACTTTTCATGAAAAGATATGTCTATTAAATATAACTATTTGTATAGACATGAATATTGGTGAATAGTCATTTGTCATGTTTTGTAAAAGAAGCATTTGGACTATATTGCCTTTATTGGACCCGAGAAAACTTTGTTCATGGGTAGTTCTATAACAATCAAATTGAAAGTTATGGAAAGGTCCTTCCGAAAAGGACATTTGACAAGGTGATGACTCTAAACAATGTTTGTATCACACAAAATTGTAAGAAATAAGAACAAAATATTTGTGAGAACAAGCTACCTCGCGGAGAGCTTTTCAAACTCAATATTTTTATTTGTTCCGACTTGCTTGAGTCAAATTGTTTGTGCTATGAACACTTGGAGCATGTCAATTACAAAACCTTGTAAGGAAACTGATCAACTTAGAAGTTTTGTCTAACTTTGAGTGCAATAAATAAAAATGTCAAGTTTGTGTGGAAAAAGATAGGAAGTGATAGGGATGGAGAATATAAATCTCTTTTTGCTGAAATATGTTTGGAAAATGGATTTATCCATCAAACTATTGTCCTATTCACCTAAATCTAATGGAATTGTAGAATGAAAAAAATAAATAACCGAACTTTGAAGAAAATGATGGCTGCATTGCTTATAAGTTCAGGTTTACCACAAGACTTGTGTGGAGGAACTATCCTTACTGCAAAAGGGGACAACAAAAAGTTGTCTTTTCAGAAAGAATTTGTTTGTTCAGAACACAATCTATTCCATATGAGAAATGGAAAGGAAGGAAATCCAACTTGAAATACTTCAAAGTGTGGGGGTGTCTAGCCAAAGTCCAAGTTCCTATTTCTAAAAGGATTAAAATAGGACCTATGATTGTGGATTGTTAAGTTAGACTTGAGTAGTCTAGTGAAGGGTCTAAAAAACCTTGGAAAGGAAAAAAATATATACTTAATAAAGAGATTCAAAGGCGTAGTAAATGTCAAAGGACATCTACTTCCTTCGAATATGATTTTGTAACATTTATTGTGTCTTCTGTAGACTCATCCTTCTGGAAATATGGTGTCAATAGTTAGATTGATGCAATTTTGAGCAACCATATTTGAAGTTAATTGATCTTCTTCCAGAAAATAAACATTTGGGTTCAAAGTGAATCTTCAGAAGGAAAATGAAAGTTGATGGACCTGTTGACAAATATAAAGCAAGACTTTTTGTCAAAGGCTTTAGACAAAAACAAGGTCTTGATCTTGTCGATATATACTCGTCAGTAACTAGAATTACATCCATTCGGATGTTAATATTATTAGTTGCGGTATATGACCTCTAAATTCATCAAATGAATGTGAAAACAACTTTCTTAAATGGAGAATCGGAGGAAGAAATTTAAATGGAACAATCTGAGGGTTTTGTGATTCTTGGTAAAAAAAAGTGTCACGACTTAAAAATGGACATGATGGCACTCGTCTTATCCCACCAAGACAAGTCAGCCTAAAACTCAACCATTACAATAAAATGCAGAAATTTTATAATCAACTCAAAGTACCCCCAAAATCTGGTTGTCACGTGTACAAGCCTCTAAAATATTACAATTGATTCAAAAGAAAAACACAAGTCTCAAATGACCTTGTTTCTATAATACAACAAAATCATAAATAGGAGTAAGAAGGTCCGCTGAAATGACAAACAACTACCTCACAAACCTCCACAAGAAGCCTCAGACAAGGAGAAGAGAAAATATCACAAAGGTCCGGGCTAGTAACCTACAAAAAAATGTAGTAGCAAGGTACCAAACCACACGGTACTCAGCAAGTAAACCTCTAAACACAAGCTAAGGGGATAGAATACGGGTACTCCTTACACCCCATCCGAACCTCTACAACTACAATCTGCATAAAACCATCCAACCTAACAGTTCACAATTTACAAGCGCATATCTCAACAACAACATTCTAACAATCACATATTCTCAACAACAAACTCAATATTCATCAATTACAACCTCCACAACTACAACCTGCTTAAAACCAGCCCAACCTAATAGTTCATAATTCATATAGCACATATCTCAACAACAACACTCTAACAATTACATATCCTCAACAACAAGCTCAATATTCATCAATCAAAGTTCCACAGAAAGGCACTCACAAGATCAGCAAAACATAATATCAAGTTCACTAATGATAAATATGTGCAATGCAATGTAATGCAATATCAAGTATAGTGATGCATGTCTGACCTAGTGATACACACTTGTTGTCTCTCAGTCCAGGACCCATGGGGGACATATCTGTCCATGCATCCATCGCGGCGCGCGATACAACCCTTGATAATAGTAACCATCGCGGCGCGCGATACGTTCCTTGAAATATAGTATCCATTGCGGCGCGCGACACGTCCCTCGAAATGGTACATCCTCTTTAACTTCTTATTCTTTCTCAATGCACATAACACTTGTCACAACCATGTCTCAGAATAATGCAAATGACATGTTCACACAAATAATGAGAAGATGATCATTTTCATAACATTGCAGAATTCACAACAACACAATCATGATACAACATCAACAATGATTTAACAAGCCTTTCAAACCATTCTCAACACATCGCACCCAAACAATTAATCACATTGCCTTTTATTATTCCTTTTTCATCATTAGAATTAATCAATGTGGACAAATCAATCCATCACCAAGTCTCATTACCCCCAAACACATATTACAAGGAAATACACGAATTCCATACACTTAACAAGGGTTTAGAAATCCACTTGCCTCAAATAATTGAACAATCACTCCGGGACCTGAGCCTTCCCTTTTTATTGTACTTCCAACTCAAAGCAATCTATTCACATTAATAATCACAATAAGATTTCGAAACTAACAACACCCATATTACTATAGGTCTAGCGTAGACCCAAAAACCCACTTAATTTATAATCCAGTTCCTAATCTTGGTGCCAATTAATATATCAACTTTTATAATATTTTTCCAAATTTCAAGCCTAGGATTAAGTCTTCATTCCTCCAAGTAACCTAACATTAATAATATTCATAAAAATATAATAAACCTAATATTTAATTACCTATTTCAATATAGTAAAACTTGAATTATAGTGTGATAATTATACGAAGGATTCGTAAATAAATTAAATCTCATCGAGGAATGCAGTGTTACAAAAAATCACCAGCTCATTCGCTGGGCACCACCAACTGCAACCAAAATTATCACTTCCTCATTCTATACCCACTGAACACCTTAGCCTTTAATATCATATTCCACATCACCAAGGTCTTGCATACATTAACCCACCAACATGACACACCCACCAATAAGAATAACGATCTTAAGCAAATATTAAAACTAATATGTTACCTCTAACATATAGTATTAATAAATTAACAAAATGTAACCTTTATGCATATACTCAATTCATTATTTAAAGGCGTACCTATCTGAAACATGAAGTACGGCCGCTGTTTTTCCTCTCTTGTTCATCCGCCTAGGTAAGTTTCTGCCTCCCTTTCTTTTTCTAAATTAATTATTTATTTAAAAGTGACAAATACACTATCTTATTTTGATATATATGGGCCAAATAGTATAGGGTTTTAACTAAATTATAGACTTAGCCCATTAGCCATCAACTAAAAATTAATTATTTAAAAATCACCTGCCAACTAAACAATCGTAATTAACAAATAATGAAAATTTCCAAATATGATTTTTCCAGGTCATTACAAAAAGAAAGTGAGTGAACTTGTTAAGTCACTTTATGGACTAAAACAAGCACTCAAACAATGACATAAGAAATTTGATCAAACCATATTGGCAAATGGATTTAAGAATGATGGAAGTGATAAATGTGTTTACATTAAAATCACACGGTCATTGTTTGTTTGTATATTAATGACATGTTGATCACCAATAGAGACACTAATGACATAAATGCTACTAAACGTATGCTAAAAAGCATGTTTGATATGAAAGATCTTGGAGTTGTTGATCCAATCTTAGGTATAAGAATCCTTAGAACTCCATAATGTTTAGCATTGTCATGGTCTCATTGCATCGAAAAGCTACTTGACTAGGTCAAATATTTGGATTTCAATATTGTCAAGACTCCAATAAATGTGAGCTTTACATTTCAAATGAGTGAAGGCGAAAGTGACTCATAATTGGATTGTGCTAGAGTATTGGGAAGTATGATGTATATCAAGAAGTGTACGCGATCAACTATAGTATGTGCTATTAGTAAACTGAGTCGGTTCACGAGTAATCCCAATCAAACTCATTGGATGGCAATGAAAAGAGATTTGGGGTATTTAAAACATACTCGAAACTATGTCTTGCATTTTAACAATATCCAGCAATATTGAAAGGATATATTGATGCAAATTGGATCACCGGGATCAAATGAAGTAAAATCTATGAGTGGATATGTATTTACTCTTGGTGGAGGAGCAGTCTCTTGGAAATCTTTCAAAAAAGACATGTATCGCTAGCTCTACAATGATCTCTGAGCTAGGTGCTCTAGATAAGGTCGGTGAATAAGTTGAAAGACTTCGAAATTTCTTGATAGATATTTTTTTTTGGTCCAAACCTTTGGCATCAGTATGCATACACTTTGATAGTCAAGATGCAATAGGTAGGGCATGGAGCATGATGTATAATGGAAAGTCTCATCATACAAGAGATAGACATAATACCATTAGAAAACAACTACTCTCTAGTGGAATTATCACAATTGACTATGTAAAGTCAAAGGACAATGTGTCAGATCCACTTACAAAAAGGCCTATCTAGAGAGAAAGTTGAAAGATCATCTAAGGGAATGAGTTTACAGCTTAGGACAAGTCATCATGGTAGTAACTCTATCTAGCAGACTGGAGATCCCAATAGCTAGATTCAAGGAGAAAAACAAAGTTGTGACTGACGGTTCGGCATTGTCAACCAACTCAATCCATTCTCATGATGAAGGCAATGCTCAGGAACAAGGATACAACATTAAGGCTTGCTAATGAGTTAATAAAGCTTAATGTTTTTAATGATTTGCTAAGTTTGACAGATTTGACCAAATAGTGTATCTACGCGATAATACGGTTAGAAATCACTTATGTGAGTGTGAAATGTAAGCCGCTTCAAAGAGGATGATTGTCAAAAGCCCATTTCTCTATACACTCATGAAACCAAGAGGTGTTCATGGCTGAAACGAACACAACCGTAAGAACCATAAATAGTAAAGGGTTGATTGTGTGACATATGGTTGTCTAGGTATACACCAAAGCTTGACGGTTCAAAGATATCAAATATACCGATTGACCAAGTATATCCGACATATGTTCACTACGGAAAGTTCAAAGGGAAACCTACTTATCCAGATGCAATTAATTCTTGCTTGTAAAGTACACATACGTGTCCGTTTCTTTGTCTTGGAGTTATTCCCCATCCATGCGGAGGATTGTTGGGTTTTAAAAGGTGCGAATGAAAAATAAAGAGTTGCGACTTTTATGAAGAGTTGTGACTTTTATGAAAAATTGTGACCTTTCCAGTGGCACAATAAGAACCTTTTTCACACTACCCTCTATTTTCTATAAATTGAGGGAATTCCTCTCTTTTTAGTTGAAAGAATTTTTCTGGACTTCTTCTACTACTACTACTAAATCTTGTATTCTAAGTGTACTTTACTGTCGTTGAGTGGATCGCTGACACCGTGGTTTTAGGCATCGATATACCGGTGAGTTCTATCCTGGGAGGATATATTCCATTATCCTCGGGTACTTAAGGGGAATAATTTCCTTAAGGGGACACTGTGCATTCAGTGGGCCCGATTTTCTTTCTTTGAGAAAAATATTTTTATATTGTTTTTTATTCTATTTTCTCTACTAGTTTAAATTTTCTAGTTTGAAAATAGTCTTTAAACTTTGTTGTTTCTTATCAAGGTCTTCAAAGTTTTGTTCTAAGTATCTTAGGAATACAAGATGAACAACAATATTTTCCTTACTAGTTTCTGGATTCCAAGTAATTATGAATAAGATTTTACAAAATTATCTAAGATTATCGCAACACATATTGAGTAATAAGACAAATTAAAAAAAAAAGTTTCATGAATGTGACACACTTTTCTAGCTATTTGACCGTTAAGTTCAAGTTTTGTGAATATGATACTGACTATTGAACAAAACCACTTCAATGTTCAGGCTCGTGACAACACTACACCATTGCAACACTCATGATTATATACAACGTTAAAAGAAAATAAAGCAACAAAAACAAATTGGAAGTTAAAATTGTATAGAAAAATAATAGATATTCTAAACTATAGACCTTATTAGATACATAAATATAAGCATCAAAATGAAAATTGTGTCTACCATCGATAGATATTGTGCGTACATGGTAGGACTGATGAAAATAAGAGAAAATTGATAGCTACATCAAATACAAACCCAATGAAGCTTCTTTGGACAATCTCTTGATTCAATAGAAAAACTAAAAGCATTGAAAACAACCTTTAAAATTATTTAAAATAATTAAATATTGAAAGGATAGATTTGTTGCATGAAAGTAACATGAATATATGAGTATGAAATAATTAAAATTTCGATCCATAATAAGGATTAAAGGCTCTATACCAAAATGGACATCTATTGTAAATTCTCTAAAAATAAATAAGTTTATATATTATTTGAGCTAAAAAGATTTTTTGTGGACCCCAACTATTAGTTAAACATTATACATATATTTAAGAATTTAAAATTAGTGATATAATACAATTTTGAGTTGTAGCGAATTATTTTTAAAATTTTGTTTACTAAATGATATACATGATGATCATTACCTTATCTGTTTTTGTTTTGCTTTATAATCTAAAATTAGAAAAAAAACATTTTGGATAAATACAATATTTTAATCATCTCTAACACATACCTTAAATTCTAACTATGATTATCTCTAAATTTCTATCATTAAAAAACATGCACAATGTTAAACTACTAAAGATTAAAACGATAAAGTAACATGCTCAACAGTATGTTGAGGGAATTTGTGTAGAGAGAAAACTGTTTGATATTAGCATCATCCAGCTTTTTATAGATATCTTTTTAAGGAAGTCAAATGATGCTTTATTTAATGTGATAGCAAGCTTTAATTACATGAACTACAATCAAATGAAACTAAACTATAGGCAATTATATCCACTAAAGAAGCTCCTAAACAATAGGAGTAAATATTCCTAAATATGCTCCAAAACACCAGGAGACTTGTTTAAACTAGGAACAAGAGATGAGCAAGATAACATCCTATGACTTAGTCAAATAACCATAAGACAAATATGGTTAATACACATTCAAGCTAGGCATGGTGCAACAATATCTAACTTGGATCAACACTTGGTAAAAGCTGGTTTAGATAGTGGCTTAGTGAAGGTATCAACAAGTTGATCACAAGCATGAGTATGTGTAACATGAACTTGAACCTAGTCATGTACATATGCAGAATCTACAACAACATGTCTTAGGTGCCATTAGTGATAACATTTTGTATTAAGTATGTCATGATATTTGGACGAACCAATTGGAATCAGAGTATTTGAGAAAATGAATCGTTATTGTGGATTCTATGTTAGATTTAGTTGAGTATTTCTCTATTTCATGTGATAATTATTATATCTATTTTGGTGATTTATATGTATAGTGTTTTTTGATATTGATACGTTAGGAATATGGCCATATATTTGTTGTTGTTAGTTGTTGGGCAATCGAAAGGCGGATGTATGTGATATGCGGTCTTAGGCCTAACTCACACCCCAAAAGTTCAAAGGGAGGAGGATTGCCCAAGCCTTATAAGGAGTCCACCCATCTCATTAATCATCAATATGAGACTTTTTTTCTTTAACACCCCACCTCACGCCCAGTGCTTAGCATCTGGTGCGTGGGCAATTTTTGGGCAATTTTTGACCCACCTCACGCCCAATGCTTGGCATCTGGTGCGTGGGCATTTTTTGGGCAATTTTTGATTTTTTGGGCCCCAACATCGGGTGAAATGGGCCCTGCTCTGATACCATGTTAAATTAGGTCTTAGGCCTAACTCACACTCCAAAAGCTAGCTCAAAGGGAGGAGGATTGTCCAAGTCTTATAAGTAGTCCACCCATCTCATTAATCACCAATGTGGGACTTTTTGCTTTAACATCTAGTTATTAGTAACTATATTGGTAATCCTTGAACGAAAAAAGGAATGTTAATAATATGGCTAGAGACTGACCTAAGGTCATGGAAAGATAAATCTAATCCCTTGTGAATTTTTAGGCAATAGAGTGAAACATGATTGATTGAAGTTATTGCATTTCATGTTTGTTGATTTTGTTAACTTTATAATATGTTGCATAAACAAGTCTTAGTCGGTCCATGATGCCTATCACTATGTGTGGTGTACATATATTATCCTTGCTACACTCATTTGGGGCAGGGGCGGTTCTACAGCTTTGAAAAAAAAGCAATTGCCTTAGGCCTCAAAATTTGAGGGGCCTCATTTTTAAAAAAAATAATAGGTTAGAAGTATTTTTTTTAAAAAAAAATTTGAGTATTACTTGTAGAAAATAAAAAAATTTCATAAAAGAGCAAAGAAGTAATAAAAGTTCGACAAATTATAAATACTATATCTCAAGAAAATTAAATAATTGGCTATAATAAACTTCATAAGAAATATATATTCAAATTTAAAGACTCCATTCGAATTTAACTTTAGGCCACCGATTTATTAGAGCCGCTCCTGATTTGGGGTGTATGTGTGTTTCAGGCTGGTGAAGTATTAGTTGAAATGGTGTATATTCATCATCAACTTCTAAGTTTTCTCTTCAGATCAGGAGGAAGCCGTGTCTTTTATTTCTTTGTCATTACTCTATATTAGATGCTTTTGTACATGTCTATACTAGGTCCTGGGGAAATGTTTGATTTTATGAATTAAGTATGATTATAGCTTAGGAATTTGCAATTTAGTTGAATAAAATTGTTAAAAGGTTCCTCTTGAAATTATATTTTTTTTATAAAAGGGATGGATGGTGAGGATTCTCTTATCGAATTACAGTCCAGATGGTGCCCGCACGATCTCACAAATTGAGTCATGACGACAATGATTCCCCACCTATAGACGCCACTCGTTATTGGCACACTATTGGCAAACTGCAATATTTTTCCTTTACTCAACTTCACATCTCTTATATAGTGATCAATAGATTGTTGAAATTTATGTGTGTTCCAACTAATGACCATTGTAAATTTGTTAAAAGGACTTTTATGGTATCTCAAAGAAATAACGAGTTCAGGACTTCAAACATCCTATGCAACTGATCTGTCTCTAATTTGTATATGTATGTATATGCAGACTGGACCGGTGATCCGAATGACAGAATCTCTACATCAGGTTACATCCTTTTGTACGGATGTAATCTAGTCAATGATTATCATGAAACTAACATGATGTAACTCACTCATCCACCGAGACAGAGTATAAATCAATTTGTCAATGCACTTGGGAGTAAAACTTACTCCATGAGTTACAATTGTACAAGTGCACCTGTCCTTTATTAACATCCTCAGAATAATACTCTTAATTTATTAACTACATACACTGCATGAGTATACAAGTCTATTGATACCTGTAGTGCCTATACTTCTATCTCCGATCCAAAAAGTCAATCTTGAGCCCCCATCTGGAAATCACCCAATTTCATCCATGAATTGATAGTCAAATCATAGATTTACGTTTCTTTGACTCTAGGGCTTAAAATCTCAACTTTATCTGACCAAATCATGAATAATACGTTAATATACTGAAGTAATCATGAGAAATTGTAGATAAAGATTAGAATCTTGTCCTCACTTCGATACAAGGAAAACTCCATAAAAATCGCCAAAATCAGAGTTTCCTACATTCCAAAAATTCATTTTTAATGAATGGTGAAAAATCATTTTTTAATACACAGGTAATCGAATTTTCAATTCCAACAAGTCATTTTGAGATTACTATATGAAACAACTCATTTTGAGATTACTATATGAAACAACAAAAAAAATGTAGAAAGGAGAAAATAACCTTGAGAGTCATTACATTAAAACTTAAAAGTAGGAACTCAAATCGTGGTATATTCCCACAAATCTTCTTTGGTATCCACATTAGTCCACTTGTGTAATATAAAGCAGACAAAGTATGTCATTTCTTGATAAAGTTTCAAGAAAGCTACCAAGCTCTTCTACAAGTTACTGTTTTTATTGGACCAATCAATTGTTTGTACATATTCATAACAATGTTTTTATGATCTTTTCGTGAGTGTACATGTTGCATTATCATATTTCTTCTCCTTTTCTATTGACTTGAAGGGCTCACAATAATACGAGGCAACGTTAAACAATATACATTATGCAACAATGTAAACCGATTCAATATTTGAAAGTAAATTAATATGTGTTTAACTTGTTCTCCAGATTGATCAGTTTTACTAGTCCAGTGGTTCTTCTTGCACTTAATCATGTTACATCTTCCTTTTAATTTAAAGTAGAAAACTCTTTTCATGTGTTAACTATTCAAAGACATATGACTTTCACTAGAAATACATAGATTAAAAGATAAATATTCTATATAATTTTTTTTATATATATAGATAGATGACTGAAAGTATGAAATATAAAATAGATATTGCATAAAATAATGGAACAAAATATCTATTATGTAAAATTGGGATTCGGCTCCCCTCCAGTGGCCCATCCGTCCAGTTCCTCCAGTTGGGGGTTAATTTTGTTACACGTGTTCTTCAATTTAATAGATGTTCAGATGTGTTTGCCCAAACCAACCATTTTAACTATGGTCAATAATTTCATATTACTTCTCCATTACAATCCACTTTCCTTTGCTGGAATAATTCAATATTAGAAAAGGAAAGCAGAGCAACTCAAGTTATAAACTTTTGCAAAATAAAGTGAAGAAAAACACAAAAATACTATGCCATCGTATTTTCTTTATTTTTTACTTAAAAAAAAAGGAAAAGAGAACCGTTTTTGGTCACCAGAGAAATGTAAAGTTATGAGTTTTTATACTATTGATGAATCTCAATTAAAGAATAATCCTTTTCATTTTTTCATCTTCCAATTCTATCCTCCTCTTCATAAATGAAATTTTAAGAAAATATATCAAACCCAGTTAATACACCATTCGTAATTCCTAATAAGCGTCAAGTCGTGCACCTGGCTACTAGGCCAGAAATTCTCTTGGGTTTCAATTCCATCAACTTCCATTTTTGCTTTACTCAACTTGACATCTCTTAAATAGTGATCAATAGATTGTTGAAATTTATGTGTTCCAACTAATGACCATTGTAAATTTGTTAAAAGGACTTCTATGGTATCTCAAAGAAATAACGAGTTCAGGACTTCAAACATCCTATGCAACTGATCTGTCTCTAATTTGTATATGTATGTATATGCAGATTGGACCAGTGATCCAAATGACAGAATCTCTACATCAGGTTACATCCTTTTGTACGGACGTAATCTAGTCAATGATTATCATGAAAGTAACATGATGTAACTCACTCATCCACCGAGACAGAGTATAAATCAATTGTCAATGCACTTGGGAGTAAAACTTACTCCATGAGTTACAATTGTACAAGTGCACCTTTCCTTTATTAACATCCTCAGAATAATACTCTTAATTTATTAACTACATACACTGCATGAGTATACAAGTCTATTGATACCCATAGTGCTTCTATACTTTTATCTCCGGCCCAAAAAGTCAATCTTGAGGCGCCATCTGAAAATCACCCAATTTCATCCATGAATTGATAGTCAAATCATAGATTTTCATTTTCTTGACTCTAGGGCTTAAAATCTCAACTTTATATGACCAAATCATGAATAATATGTTAATAAACTGAAGTAATCATGAGCAATTGTAGATAAGATTAGAATCTTGTCCTCACTTTGATACAAAGAAAACTCCATAAAAATCGCCAAAATCAGAGTTTTCTAATTTCCAAAAATTCATTTTAGTGAATGGTGAAAAATCATTTTTTTATACACAGGTAATCGAATTTTCAATTCCAACAAGTCCTAAATGACTTGAGAATACTATCTGAAACAACGAAAAGAATGTAGAAAGGAGAAAATAACCTTGAGAGTCATTACACTAAAACTTAAAAAGTAGGAACTCAAATCGTGGTATATTCCCACAAATCTTCTTTGGTATCCACATTATTCCACTCGTGTAATATAAAGCAGACAAAGTATGTCATTTCTTGATAAAGTTTCAAGAAAGCTACCAAGCTCTTCTACAAGTTACTGCTTTTGTAGGACCAATCGATTGTTTGTACATATTCATAACAATGTTTTTATGATCTTTTCGTAAGTGTATACATGTTGCATTATCATATTTCTTCTCCTTTTTTATTGACTTGAAGGGCTCACAATAATACGAGGCAACGTTAAACAATATACATTATGCAACAATGTAAACCGATTCAATATTTGAAAGTAAATTTATATGTTCTTAACTTGTTCTCCAGATTGATCAGTTTTACTAGTCCAGTACGTGGTTCTTCTTGCACTTAATCATGTTACATATTCCTTTTAATTTAAAGTAGAAAAATCTTTTCATGTGTTAACTATTCAAAGACATAGGACTTTCACTAGAAATACATAGATTAAAAGATAAATATTCTATATAATTTTTTTTATATATATAGATAGATGACTGAAAGTATGAAATATAAAATAGTTATTGCATAAAATAATGGAACAAAATATCTATTATGTAAAGAGAAAATAGTCAAATGTGTGTTTAATCTATTACTAGATTTTTAACTACACACTTATACATCACGTGGGTCCTATTATCCCCCTATACATTTTTAAAATGGAATACATTGCCCCTAAAAGGTCACATCCAGATTTGTGTTAGAAAGTGAATGCACTCACCCTTGCCACATAATATATATTATTTTTTAATTAAAAAAATTATTATATTTTTCTTTATTCTATTTTCCTTTTATATTTTATTTCTTCTCTTTCCAGCCCCTTTCTTCTTCTTCTTTTTTCTTGGCATTTGTTTGATGAAACTTTTTCTGCAATGGAAGAGAAAATTTCAAGTTTTATTTGTGATAGTTTTAAGTTTACAGTAATGAAATGTGCAGTTATGAATTTCAAGGTTTATTATTAAAATGTGAAGTTACAAATCTTTGATAATCTTTCTTTTTTGCCATCGATTAATCTTTTTTCCACCATTTTCATCTTCCTTGCAAACATTCAAAAGTTTTTCAATCAACCCAACACATTTCTTCCTTCCTACCATTAATATTATCAAGTCTTAAACCTTTAATATATAAAAAAAAACTCAAGTTTTGGAGGAGTTGTATGTTTCATGTTTTCATCATCGATGTGTTAGAAAACATATATGCACAGCGGAAGCATACTTGAATCTTACGGCTTACATGAATAATAGATAATCAATATTATTTATGCTAAACCACATAATCATGCTAGAACACATAAACATACTGAAATTTAATTCGATAAATACCTCTTGAAGCATGAACATATACCTTCAAGCGAATCCCTAAGTTAGACAGACTTGAATCTACAAGATAGTCATGGTCTTCTACAGTGATCCCAAGTTCACATCTGAACTCTCTCAATACTTGGGTGGGCAAGTATCGAATAGAAAACTAATCAATCTAGGGCAAGAAGAATCCCTAATTATAGAGATTTCTTCACAGTCCAAAGAGGAGAACCAAACACACGTTATTTTTCTTCTACTAAAAAATGCACGCTAGTTTTCTTTTTATAAGAAAACTAACGCCTCTCCCCTTTTTCCTTTAGAATTAGGATTCTGAGTTCTAGTTAAATATGGGCACTGGAGGGACCACAGAATTAATTACTGAGGCTTCCTATTATGAAAATAATTCCAAATAATTAATTTGAATTATTCTTACCATAATAAATTACAAATCATTCCACTAGAAATTCGTAATTGCACTCCTCTATTTATATTTCGTAATTCCCCATTAAACACTTATGTAACTCCCCATGTTAAGATTTCAGATACTAATCAATAAATTAAATTACTAACGAATTTAACTTAATGATTAATTTCCTTTAGAGCACTACTTAACTTATTTCATGTGTCGGATTCATAAATCCACTTGCAAGGTTTGACTCGATGAAAACTTATAAGTTTCTCAAAAAGGCATATCAATCAATCTCTATAACGAGACATGGATTTCATCAACTAACTTATTATTTCACCAATATATATTATTATCATCCAACTTACCAGGCATATTGACCCATCTCAGAATCTCACCTTTTAATAAATCAAAACGATAATTAATATATACAGATCATAATAGTTATATCAGGATTAAGAATATAAGTACATTTAATAGTTTAGAGAATATGTTTTGTCAATCAGTCTAAAACAACTATCTCTACTCGGTCCCGTTCAATACATACAAAATGCACTAGCACAAGAAGTTGGAACTATACCGTTCCCATAATCAAGAGAAATTACCTATAATCTTGTGCTACAATCGTACCGATGGCATGTCCAATTTCCATTCTAGATTGTGAACAAAAAACTTTATACTTATAAGAAAAGATGATTTAATCCTCTGTGTATAAGCTAAAACTCTACACACTAAATCATCTACTATATAAGTAAATAGACACCATAAACGAATATATGATCTATTAAAATTGAGCAAATATTTGTTCTATAATAAATATTATTTCTTAACACATGGTTAATAGTATATATCCCAACAATCTCCCACTTAGACTTTTAACCATCACAATTGTTATAATGTACTATATCTAAATGCATGGTTAATAGTATATACCCTAACAATCTCCCACTTAGATATTTAATCTTGAAAATTGTTAGAATACTATGTCTAAACACATGATTAATAGTATATACCCTAACAATCTCCCACTTAGACTCTTAACTATGCATTTACAACTTTCACAAGCATTCCTTTATTTCTATTTTCTCATGCAATTTTGTCTAGTAGTGCTTCGTCGTAACAAATCGATTTTGTACTAGATCTTGAGAGAGCTTCTCATGAAACCTTCCAAGAGTGTACTTCTTTTCAGATCATAAAAGTTCTCTCAAGCATACAAAACAAATCAATCTTCGCTATGATTCTCCCACTACGACTAAGCACTACATAATCACACTTTCATGATCTTAAGTCTTAATATTTTCTTCAAAATCTTTCGATATTGAAATATTAACAACTTTTCATGTAGTGTTCTTCAATTTGCTCAACATCACTTCCACTACTTGAGTAGCAGTTTTCTTATGTCTAGCAACATTCCTCCCATTACATAAATGCAATGGAACGTCATTTTTGACATACCGATTAGATGTTTTTGAGCGTCTGAATTTATAATTGACTTATTTGTTATTTCTTTGTTCAATTCCTGTAAAACTAGTTTACTTCTATGAACATGGTTTACTAAATGATCCTTATCTTGAAATCAGACAGTTGTGTTAACAATTGTCTTATTTTCTTTAAGACACTATAATAAACCTTCTTTCATTCTTTAGGATATCTAATTAACACACATTCCGTTCTTAATTCCAATTTTCTTATTCTCCCACTCAGCACATGTGCTGAACAATCCTATAACTGAACGTGTCACAGATTAGACTTATGTCAAAACCAACTAGTTCTATAGTTGTTCAAGGTTCTGATTTGAAAGAAATTGAATTCAGAATGTGATATGTAGTTATTAGAACCTATCCCAAAAGAAACAAAATAACTAATAATAAGTCAATAATTAATCTTATCATCTTCATAAGAGTCTACTTCTTTTCTCTTCTACACCAATCTATTATAAGTGTCTGGTGTAGACAATTGAAATGCAATTATTCTATAAGATAAGTGACTCATGAACTCTGCAGAGAGGTTTACGTCACTACAATCAGATTGCAGTGACTTTATACATATTTTTCATGATGCTATTTTCGTTTGTCTTAAATATTTTGATTAGTTTGTCTAGACATCCAGACTAACAAAACATCAAAAAACATATATTCATATCATGAGTAACCGTTTGTGAAAATCTCAAAATACTCAAATTCACCTCTTGCCTGAAAGTTCATTTACCTCACAAATCAAAATAGAATAATTCTAACTTATCACTACTACTTTTTCCTTTTTAATAGGAAAGGTCTCTTAGTTATTTTTCCTTCTGAACATAACTCACATGTTGGTAGTGACTTCACTTTCAATGAACCGTTATGTCCATCCATTAACCAACCTCGAAGTTCTATTCAAAATAAATAACTTAGACGCTAGTGTACAATAAGTTTCATTCAATCTAAAAGATACTTTCTCTTATGAGATAGATTAATAAAATTCAGTTTATGCGAGATAATAGTAATAAAAAAAAACACGCATCAATAGACCACAAGAAATGAAATATTCATTAAACTCAATGATAGGAGAGTTATAAATAAATATATCAAATATTCATCTCTTATCTAGTTAGAAACTGAAAATAATTCCTTCTAATATAAGGTGCATGTACAATGCATTCTTTGAATTAATATCTTTAACTCTACCAAAAGAAAAGCTTGAGTAGTACTAAGTGGGTGTGTAAAGTCTATTGAGAATATGAGATATAATACTTTAAATAGATCATAATATTTCGAATAATCCTAAATAACAAAATTCAGGGCTCATTTATACATATATATCCATGCATCTCGAATAGCCAATCGATGGGATTGGAGAACTACTCATGCAATACACATGTACAATGACCGATTATTCACTCCATAAACTTATACAGACCTAACTCAGTTGGAGAGTCTACTGTTAGTTTAAGTCAAGTGAAAATCCTCTAGTTACATTGATCCAATCTTATATTACTCAGTTTAGGAGAGTTAATACAGATTATCAAAACTAGACGATTAAATACATAGTGACTTGTATCAATTTCATCCGATAGGGAGGAAGGTCTAAGCCAGCACATAAAACTAATACTTCACTACTATTTAATCAAATATGACCAAAATCTCATATAACGATCCAAAAAAAAATTAATTTCTTACTAGGTCGTTCTTATGAATCTACCAAATTCCAGATCAATCAGGGTTTTTTTTTTTTTTTTCGAATTCCAAAACTATGATCAATTTGGTTGAAAACGTTGTTTGGCCAAAACAGAATTTAAGATTTTCCCGCTCAATAATTCTTATCATATATCATCATTTTGTGAAATAAATACTCGAATTAAGAATAAAGAACGAAATTCTAAAATTCCAAAAGAAAAGCATGTTTATGTATACATTGAATATTAAAATTCAAAACACACCTCATAGATATCAATGCATCTTGAACAATAAATTTTGATGAAAAAATGACTACTCATGCAACATACATATGTGGTGTCAGATATTCACTTCGACAAATTTAGAACAAAAACTAACTCAGATGGAGAGTATATGTTAATTTAGGTCAAGTGACTATCATTATCCCTAGATCCATTGATGCAATCAAATATTACTCAGATAGGGAGAGTCAATACAGATAATCAAAACTAGAGATTAAATTTTAATGACTTGTATTAATTTCATCCGATAGGGAGGAAGGTCTAAGCCAACACATGAACTTAATACTTCACAAAAATTTAGTCATGAATACCATAGAGAATAATCTCTATCACCACTATATCTTAGTCGAGTAATTTTTCGATAAAATTAATTTTTCAAGATACAAAAATTATCTAAAAACATCATCTGAACGACCTCAAATTACCAAATCACTATATAACAATGAGTATTTTAAATTTGATCATTTCTGATGAACCTACCGAATTTCAGATCAATTAGAGTTCAAAATTAATATTTATCTCCAAAGCTATGATCAAATTCAGATTCAAACGATTTGAGGAAAAATGAACAGATCTACATCCTTATCATATATCAATTCATGTTAACTCATCACGTGTAATCATGTACCACGTGTAACATAAATAAAACCGATATAAAAGATGTCATTCATACTAAATCACATTATAATTCTAAAAAACTACTTTAAAATCATTTTAACGATCTCAAAAAAAATAACCACATAGCAATGAGTACTTCTTACTAGGCCGTTATCAATGAACTTACCAAATTTCAGGTCAATTGGAGTCTATAAAGAATCTTTATTTCCAAAGCTATGACCAAATTCAAATTCAGGTGATTTAAGCATTTTTAGGAATTAAAACAATATGACCTACATTCTTATCACATATCAATTCATATTAAATCATCACATGTAATCATGTTCTAGATTTTACATGAACATAACTGACATTAAGAATGATTTTATCATATTCAAATCAAATTTTAATCCGACAAACTATTTAAAACCATCTAAACGATTTTCGTTGGAACCATCAAATTTCAAGTCAATCAGATATAATAAAATTCATGACCACCTTAACTATGATCAAATTTGAAAAAATAATCGTTTCAGGCATAGTTAAAGATTAAAATAACTTGATTCACATTTTTATTCTCTTTTTAATAATTATCTCATGAGCACAAAACATACTTGTGTCCTGTCTTTCGGTAAAGACACACAGCTAACCTCTTTACAACATATTGTTCTCTCAATTAATACACTTGAGAATTCAAGATATTATATTTCTCCCTTTAAACCGGTGAAAATCTTTAATATCTCTTCTCATGAATTAATTTAAGTTTTACTAGTATCTAAAGGTAAATCTCCTTCCGAGTAAACAAACCTTTACTAGTATACATTTATGAAGAACAATTCATACATGATACATTGATAATATTCTAACGACTCAAATAAATAACCCATTTTCATAGATCCTATTTATTTATCATAATTCTCAATTCACATATTGTAATCTCATATATTCTGTTCAACAAAAGAAAAAATCAAAAGTTTTCTTGTAGTGGCTGTCACCGTCACTATGATTCTCTTAAGCATCCAATGAATAGATCATAATTCATATATGTTAATATGCCTTAAGAAAAAAATTGACCAATTGAAAACCAACTTTCTGCCAAAAAAAATTTGAACACGGCATTCACAATTTTAGCAAAAAAATAAAATAAAATAACCTAGCCAAAAGAGATCTAGCCGCCACTGTTAATAAGTTTTCAATCTTTCAACAAAGAAACAACTTTGTAACGTGTGAAATAGCGAACAATAGTCGGCTGAACAAGAATCCGTGTTCTCGCTCCTTATCACATAAAAGATTAAAATAGTTTTTGATTCATTCGCACACCAGATCATATCTCTAAAAAACTCGAGAACGATATCAAGATGAAAATCATATTTTAATCATGTTATCTATTTAGATGCAAGCAAGGCTCTTGATGCCAATTGTTAGAAAACATATATGCACAGCGGAAGCATACTTGAATCTTACGGCTTACATGAATAATAGATAATCAATATTGTTTATGCTAAACCACATAATCATGCTAGAACACATAAACGTACTGAAATTTAATTCGATAAATACCTCTTGAAGCATGAACATATACCTTCAAGCGAATCCCCAAGTTAGACAGACTTGAATCTACAAGATAGCCATGGTCTTCTACAGTGATCCCAAGTTCACATCTGAACTCTCTCAATACTTGGGTGGGCAAGTATCGAATAGAAAACTAATCAATCTAGGGCAAGAAGAATCCCTAATTATAGAGATTTCTTCACAGTCCAAAGAGGAGAACCAAACACACGTTATTTTTCTTCTACTTAAAAATACACGCTAGTTTTCTTTTTATAAGAAAACTAACGCCTCTCCCCTTTTCCCTTTAGAATTAGGATTCTGAGTTCTAGTTAAATATGGGCACTGGAGGGACCACAGATTTAATTACTGAGGCTTCCTATTATGGAAATAATTCCAAATAATTAATTTGAATTATTCTTACCATAATAAATTACAAATCATTCCACTAGAAATTCGTAATTGCACTCCTCTATTTATATTTCGTAATTCCCCATTAAACACTTATGTAATCAATCTCCCACTTAGATATTTAATCTTGAAAATTGTTAGAATACTATGTCTAAACACATGATTAATAGTATATACCCTAACACGATGACCGCAACAACAATTTTGAAGGGTAAAATCTGGAGAGAATTTTATTCCTAACCGTTTCATCCACCATTTGATTAATACTCAAGTTATTTTCATGGATGAATTTGTCGAATTCTTCAAATTGAGGTAATAGATACATAACAATGGATCTTTTCATTTCTATTTTCAAAATCACATATGGATTTCGTTGACAACCCAAAATTCTTTCTGAACTTGAATTTAAATTATTAAATTAGGGCACCAAAAATCAAGATAAGAATTTTTTAACCCATTTGACCATGTGGTTAGGCATGTAAAATGATGATTAACAATTTTAATATTATTAATAAAAAGTTGGTTTTTAAAATTTCCTAATTTCATGCACAAATTAAAAAATCAAATTTCTAGAATCAAGAGGAATAATGAAATTCCATGCTTAATCCAATGAATGTGATGGTCGCGGCGGATTAGAGAAGGTGAGTGGTGGAGAGATTTGGTTTATGTTGATGTGAAGAAGAAAGGAAATAAATAAGAAAAAAAATAATTAAAACGGAAAAGGGTCATATTTACTCCTTTACTGTTAGAAAATGATCATACTTGTCCTTCGTCATACTTTTTTGATACATTTGCCCTTGACATCCAACTTTAAAGCCATATTTACCCTCCATCCGTTAAATCTCCATATTTTTACATAATATTATTTATGTTGTGCCTATGTGGATTTTATTTTATCTAATTAAATCTAAGCATTATTAAAATCATTTTAACTTGCTTCATACATTAAACCCATTCCACTAATCAAAATAAAACCCAACTTGATTCTTCTGCGTAAGTTTTCTCTATGTGCATTTCTATTGTAACAAATATAGAAAATTATATATCTCCTCTTTCATATTAGACAACACTCAACTTTAGAACTAATATAGATTTTAGCATTCAATTCAATATTTTTGTTAAGTAAATTAAAGCCAACTTTCATCTTTAATCTTGACGCATAAGATTGATTATTTAGCATTTTATTAAAAAATAAGTAGAATTTCACAAACATTTTACATGTGCTCTGTTTTTTTGATGGTTTTAGACGGTGAAAAATGTGAAGTGAGGTTCAACAATGGAGATGGATGATTTAAGTGGGTTTCCGGTGGCTATCGATGGAGAGAGAAACGGGAAGGAGATGAGACTAAATTCGAAGCAACTATCAGAAAACTTCTATATATCTAGACTATTTGATGTTGTTCGGGAATATATTTATTTGATGGATCTGCTTCGATGGTTTAGGATGGTATTTTGATTTTCCGATAGTGATGGAGATCCGATAATTTCATTCCTCTGTACAATTCCATTAACCCATCTCTCCCATATATACAAATATAAAACCCAAACCGACGATAGTTAAGGACTTGGTCTTGGGTTCATTTAATTCAATGTGGGTGATTTAAAATGATTTTAATAATGTTTAGATTTAATTAGATAAAAATAAAATCCAACAAGAGCATATGTCCTCGGGGCATCATACACCAGAATGCTAAATCAATGTAAATAAATGATTTTGATTTCCTATTGAGAAGAGAAGCAGGAAAATGCTGGGTTGAAAGCTAGCCCTATCCTATAGTGTTTAGAATGTGATAAACTGTATATGCATCCAAGAAAAACAGAACAAGGCCTTCATGGGCTAAGTATCATGCCGAGAGAGTTTCATAGGCTACCTACTCAAAAGACCGAGCAAGTCCTTCTGGAATAACAAAAACAAACAAGCACGTACATCCATATAAAACATGTAAGCAATTTAAAGTCTGAAAATCTAATAATAGGCCGAAGACTGAAATTATAAGCTGAACATGTAAGCGAATAGTTAAGCTTTAAGGTCATAGCTAAATTGTAAAAGAAATCAAATTCCCTACGTACGAGCAACATGGAAGAGTGTGGGCCTATCTCCCCAACAAGCAATAGTCCTTACGAGCGCGTGGGTAGTTAACCTTGGCCTTTGTGGCACTCACACAAGGGGAGATCGACTAGCTCTCCATCTGAATGTATAAATGAATGCTGAAACTGAACATAAGTAATACAACAAGGCATATAATAAACAATGATACACATAAGCATATACTATTGTCATGTTTTTATATACAGTCATATTGATTAATAATGATGGTGTGAACTAAGTACTTGAGCGCAAGAAGATATAATGTGGGGATATCATCATATATATGGAGCACGAGGGTTCTAACGGAGGATAGTGCGGATGCAGACCTTACCCTTACCTTATGGGGTATAGATGTTTTCAATAGGCCCACGGTGCAAGTGAAAACATTACAATATAGTTTAATAAGGAAAATAATGAGAGACAAGAAGCCAAGACAAAATGCTAAAGAAAGCATGACAACATTTTTTTTTTTAATCCGGTAACATTTTGTATTCAAGCCCGTACTTAGGTAGTACTAAAAAACCATAGTTACAAGAGTGAGATTAGATACAGAGTATGCCAAAAATTAATCAAACCTAAATGGTATCTAGCACATCTAGGATTGATTCTGTATCCCAGAGTACAATTTAGTACACCAAAAGCAAAATAACAAAATGCAATTTAGCTTAATCTTTTGTACTGAATTGCACCTACCCACAAAACATCTATCATTTCTTGTTTTCCAAATTGTCCACCATATACATGAAGGGATGATCCTCCATCTCTCTCAGCTACTAGCTCCAGCTCCAGCTTCCACCCGGCTAAAAAGAGTGTCATCAATCTTAGGGGCATTGCCCATGCTATGCCCCTAAGATTGATGAAAATTCTTCCATAATTGATCTGTGATACTACAATGTAGGAACAAGTGATTTACTGTCTCAGCTTCCTTTTCACATAAGAAACATCTTGAGCATAGTGATATCTTCCTCTTAATCAAATTCTCATGAGTCAGGACAACTTCTTTAGTTAGAAGCCAAGTAAATCATGCAACCTTATAAGGAATCTTGGTCTTCCAGATCTGTTTCCAACGCCAAAAAGTATTCATTGGTTCTATCTGATTCAACAACTTATACCCTGAGTTGACTTTATAAAGTCCTTTAGGGTATCCATTCCACCACAAACAATCTACACCTCCTTGCATCCCTTGAGAGCTCTCTAGTTGTTTGAATAGTTCAACCACTCTTGGGATCTCCCAATCATTCATCCCTTTTCTGATCTCCACATCTCAGCTATAGTATTGTGTTGATATTCGGCAAGGTCAAAAAGATCCGGGAACAATTCTTGAAATGACCTTGTCCCTATCCATTTCTCTTTCCAGAACCTAGTCCTAACTCCATTGTGCACTTTGATCATTGAGTGCTTTTTAAGAAAAAGCCAGAAGGCCTGATGGATCTCCACAAACGGACCCCATATGGAGTGGTGACCTCCTTGGATACCTAACAATCTTCTTCTCCATACTTACTTTTTATGACACTGCCCCGTAGGGTGTGAGGCTCTTGTGCATATCTCAATAGCCATTTGATCTTCAAGGCAAAGCCCTGGTGTTTCAGATTCGTAATGCCAAGCCCCCCTTGTTTGTTACTCCTAATAATGTCCTTCCATTTGACTAGGTGGAGAGCTCTTTTTTCCTTGTTTCCTTGCCATAAGAAGAACCTCCCGCTCTTGTCTAGTCTCTAAACAACACCCGAAGGAATCGCGAAGAGTGATAGCTTGTAAGTTGGTAGTGAATCTAAACTGCATTTACTAGTGTGAGTCTTCCCCAGAGATAAATATTGAATTATTAGTTCGGCCCACCAGTAACTTATTTAATTATCAATTGCTTTTATATCCTTGTAAGCTCAATATGTGGTCTTAAGACTTAGGAAGTTAACCCTCCGTTATAATCATCATCAAATGAGTATTAATTAAACTTTAAGGAGCATTAAGAGTCCGTTTGGATTGACTTAAAAAAATAACTTTTAAGTCAACAATAAAAAGTCAAACTTAAATGACTTATAAGTCAAAAAATAAAAAGAAGGGGGAGACCTACTTTTGGTTTTTAACTTATTTTAAGTTATTTTAAACTTATTTTAAGTTATTTTTAACCTTATTCTAAGTTATTTTTGTATTTGTCAAACACTTCAAGAAATCAAAAATTGACTTAAAAGTAGGTTTGACTAACTTTTAAGTCAATCCAAACACCCTCTAAATTAGCTTGGGGCTTCACACTAGCAGCCTACATAAAACTAGAGTTTGTTTCTTCTTTTTTTTTTTTTTTTTTTCTGCATAAGTAAAATAGAGTTTGTCTCACCTGGTCCTTGCACTTCAATTAAAAGTAACCGGATGTGAATTGGGCTTTGGTGAAAGAATCACCTTTTCAAGCTTCAAATAGTTCTTCCTTATCCCTTTTGAGCAAAATCTTCACGCCTACCGATGCAACCAAATAGATATATAGACCGACCAGAACCCTTTCCAGTATCTAAGACCAATGATTACTTGCTCCAGCTTTCTCTTTGACTGACTGCACTTCTGAAGTTTCACATCCACAATGTTAGAGGTTCTTCTCTGACTGTCTTTTCTGGTTGCCAAATGCAGCTGCAAGTTCCCAATTCTGCCGGTGATAGATGGTGTGGTGAAGCCTTGCAGCTACTCCGAGTTAGAAAATATTACTAACTTTGAGACTTGCTTGATTCAGTATACACAATCAGGCAGATTGTTCCGTGGAACCATTACTGAAGGATCTGAAACACGATCAGTGATTGTAAAAACATGGGATTTTTTCCTTCCTTTGGACAGAGCATATGCTTATCGTCCATCTAAATTTTGTGTATGTGTAGATACACTTTAATTTGATTTTCTTGTCTATTATTTTGGGTTGAATGGATGATGTCAAGAGTTTATTTGTAGGATGAGATTGAGTTATATGAAACAGCAAATGTGCATCCACATTTGGCAAAGTTATCTAGGTACTGTTGCGATAGGAGGCTTGCAGTTGTCTATGATGAGGAACTTACCACAGTTTTGTCTGATGTGCTTCCAGCTGGTATTTAAGTTACCTCAAGTATTATGTTGGATGGCTGTTTAGTATGAATTTTGCACCTCCTTTATCTCTTCTTTCTTGTTCGTCAGATGACTTTGGGTGGGATAAGCGGATGAATGTGGCAACTCAACTTGCAGATCTGTTGGCATGGCTGCATAAAAAGAAAATTGCAGTTGGCAGTATCATTGCTTCATGCATTATGATAGATAAAGTTCAGTTTAAAAGCATTTGGCTCTCTTCTCGACTTTATATTTCCTTTGGAAATCTGGAGATTCTTAATGAGTTACTATATTTATTTATTTTGATTGCAGGAAGTGAATATTAAAGTGTTTGACTTTGGTTACATTTGCAATCGTGTCAACGAGGATTCTGTAATTCCTCTTGATTATGTTGTTGGCAGATATCCTGAGGATGTTTCAAAAGGCATGTTTACTTACACTCCATCATCATCATCTCGGAGGTTGCAATGCAAGTGATGGAACTTTATGAATGATCCCTGGTGGGGTTTGAATTGGAGATTTTCAAATTATTAGCTATTAATGTTTCAACTTTGTTCAGAAAGTCGCACAATGTGTCCCCACAGGAATGATCCTGGCTAAATGTCTCCATTTTTACTTTTTACAAAAACAGGCTTCTTCTTCACCATACTTCTCCAATATTAAAACCTTGTAATTCTTATTTGGTGGTGGAAAGCACAAGTTACTGAATGAATAGTATAAAGAGAAACTTACTCTCTTTGCCCTCTGGAGAAATATTTACACACTTTTGCCCATATTTTGAGTTTGTTATATGATTTGAGTCCATATTTTTTCCTTGAGCCGAGGTCTATATGAAACAACCTCTCTTCTAGGGTTAATGTTTGTGTATTATCTACATGTCCACTTTGTGGGACTCTACTGGGTATGTTGTTGTACCTGCTTTAGTCTATATTTATGTCAAGAAATTTTTTTAAACACTATTGTACTCTTTTATATAATGTTGACACATTATGTATAATATTTCCTTCCAAGGTATAATTTGTATAATATTGTATAAAGTATAAATTAAAAATATGATTACATAACGTAATATTTTGTGTTATATTATACTTCTCTAAAAAAAAATTACTTATTATAAAATCATTTGAATGTTTATTATTTATGCTTAAATTTTCAGTTACATCCACTAATTAATAAGTGATTTTCTTTTGAAAACTCAAAAATTTCATTGTTGGACCTTAGAAAGTGTTGAATAAGACAAATTGGGTCTTCTTGATTTCGTATTGTTTGATTAAATTAGTGATTGGGGATTGTTTGTGTTGGTATTTGAAAGTTCGTATATTCCTACAATTATTCTTTGGTATCCACATTATTCCACCTGTGTAATATGAAGCAGACAAAATATGTCATTTCTTGTCAAAGTTTCAAGAAAGCTATCAAGCTCTTCTACAAGTTACTGTTTTTGTAGGACCAGTTGGTTGTTTATACATATTCATACAAGTGGTGAAGCTTACCAACTCACGGCTGAACTCCGAATTCTAGCGAAGGGGTCAATCAAAATCCTTATCTGGATCTGCACGCACGAAACAAAACTGCGGCATCCCCAGGCAACGAGACATCAGTACGAATAAAAATGTAGCGGTATATAAGGCAGAAAATAGAATCATAAACAGATGCTATAAAAAGGGTAATAAAAATACCACCTAAAATAGGAACTCTGATAGCCTCTATGGCAGACATCCGACTTTATATAAATTAAACATGCATAGTATGCTCGTGTATTTATATGTCGTGAATACTATATATATATTTTTTATTTTATTTTCTATCTACTATCTAGAAACATGAAGCCCCAGGACGACCAAGGGTAAAATAGATTATTTTACGCTCACAAATTCACTATGTCGGTGCTTCTAGAATCATCGGTCTTTCAATTTTTCTCAGTCCAAGGGATTTCAACTCACTCTATGCACAAACACTCGGAACATAATTCTAGAAGTTCTCTCTTTCTTCTTTCTCCTTTGTGCTCAAATTGGGTATATTCACTTCTAATTGTTGGTGCCTACAAGCTATCGTTGAAGCATTCAAGATGATGAAGCCCAATCGTTGAAGATGGATGTCATACCTATGAGGTGTTTAACAGAAAATCCGAAAAGAAAAGGGAAGATTCCATCACCATCAATCTTCTTGCTCCGTAAGCTTTAAATCTTCTTTCACTATATTTTATTTATTAATTCCGTTTTTTTATTTCATTTTCATCCCTTTTGGGATGAACTGAATTTCATTCTCTAAAAATAAGGGTATTTATCTTTTGTTGTTTCAATACTCTGTTTTAGTTGTTGTTTTCCTTTTGGGTATATGTATGTGTTCGTTAATAAAAGTTATTACTTCCTTTCGGTTGTTCTTTTGAAAAAACATAAGAAGTTATTTGTGTTCATTAATAAAAGTTATTACTTCCTTTCGGTTGTTCTTTTGAAAAAACATTAGAAGCTATTTTCTTTTGTCCCAAAAATTGAACAACATATTACTCTTGAATGGTTCAGTGGAGTTAAAAAACACTATAGGTAATTTCTTTCTTAAGGTTGGTGGGTAGAGTTAACAAATACTTGTGTGGGTATGCATTATCGAGGTAAGTTAGGTGCTCAAACACTGGCTTGAACGCCATTTATGGTGGAGTGATGCCCCTCATCCTATATAGGATGGTGTCCCGTGAAAAAGATGCTTATGCCAAGGTAGCAATGGTGGTTGAACAAATAATTGGCTCATGTCATATGTTTAAAATTATTGTGATGCCCATGCTCTGATGAAATTTATATTTGGAGTAAAACAATCTTTGTTTCACTCTCTTGTCAGAAAATAACTACCAGTAGATGATATGTATCTTGTTTCCTCCTCGGGCTGCATCTTTTACAGGTGAGAAGCAAGTTGTGGCTAACTATAATGAGTCCCTAATTAAAGATCACCATTCAGATTCAAATGAAAGGCTGGAAAGTGGATTAGGTCTTTGATCACATTTTGCTATTATGTATTCCAGCTATGCTTTGACTATCTGGTATGGTGCAAGGTTCATCTCGGGAAAAGGATATACTGGTGGTCAAGTTCTCAATGTTTTTGACTCCAAGCTTCTCCATGAAGTAGCAAGCGATTTACTTTTTAAGGTACGGCAATTTAACTATGCATAAGTTTGAGAGTGATTATACTAGATGCACTTGATGTTCTTATAATAAACTGATAATAGTATAAGTGCACTAATTTGATGGGGTTTCTCAAAACTTGTGTTACTGTTAGCATGTGCATAAGTATACTGGATTTCTGGTTCTCGATTATTCTTCGTCTCTCCTTTGGCCTTCCACCACTCCCAAATCCCAATTTCTCTAGCGTTCCTTTTCTACTCTCTCAAAATTCAGTACAAAGAATTGAATGGAAGATTTAAAGAAAAAAAACCTAAGAGACAAAAAGTAGGGTCAATAAACTCAATAAATATTTCAGTTCTTTTCATACTTTCCAAATATAATAAATCTTATTGTTCTTTTAAGAACCTAATAATAGCATAAGCATACTATATCACCAGGCTGATTAGTTCTCCTTAATTGAACATAGATGATTCATGTATTAAGATATAGGTACAATATTGTTATACTAACTCCTTCTCTTTTACGTTTCTTATGATTGTATAGAGGTGATACATGATTTTTATATTCATGGGTGTGTAAAGAATTCTAAATGCTTAATGTTGGATCTTGACTTTATAATATTTTAAAACTTTACAAGCAACTTATTTAATACTACATAATATACTCTTGTACTTGTTGTTGTATGGAGGTGGTGAAAGTTTACTACAAAAGATTGAGATTTTTTTTTTATGCTCCGTCAACTATACATATAGTTTATGACTTCAAGATCTCCCTTCTAAGTTATCAGAAACCTTATTTTGGACTATCTTCAAAAGTTGAGCTATGCAGCTGAGCTAATAATTGGACAATGATTTGCAGAGGTCGCTTCTGCCAGCTTGAGCTAAGATATTTCGCCAAAGTAGATCACATCAATTTGCCGAGTTGGATTTCAAATACTGTTTTCCAATCCCAAGAATGTTAAAATTGTTGGCTGCCTAATGACACGGTTGAAGGCGTGGTCTGAAGCAGAGTTTTGTAAGCTTTTCAAACCTTTGAGGTTTCTACTAAAGAATGCAATGGCTTTGCAAAAGTTTGTTATCATAACAAAGAGGAGAAAATGTTTCACTTGTTTAAACAACTGTGTTTTCCGACATTTATCACGATTGACTAATAAATTGTTGGACAGTCAAAAATCATTAACAAATTTCGTGATTGTTTATCTAGAGATTGCTTAGCCAACCGTTATAAATAATCACGAAATTTGTTGTAGTGTTTCTAGCCACTGCAACAAATACATATTTATCAACAAAATATAAGGTGTATAGTTGTGAACCTTGCGCTAATCTGATGTGTCATATTTTTGAAATTTTGGCTGCGCCACAGAAGATGGAAGAATACGAGGCTGCCGATATGAAGTATGAATCGATCCCCTAATCTATCGATTTAGCTTATAACAATCTTCTTATTAGGATCATTATGTATGAAGTACAATTGAGTTAGAGTTGAATTGTGATAAGAAAACTTGGAATCTGTGGGCATGCTAATTGGAAAACCACAAGTATCGACTATTGTGAAACAAGCACTTGATAGTTGATCCTGATCCTGTGAGGTTGGTCCTAAATATCTCAGGGCACGTAGGCTATAAGATGGATTCAATATTATTATCTACGGTGAAAACATTGAGCACAAATTTATTCATAACTCTTTTTGGACTTGGATATTGGACAAACATCCATAGTTTCTTGCACTATCTGTCTATCCAAATGGTTGCTGGATTATTCCAATCCTCTGGATGTCCTGCAGTAGTTGCAATGATTGGGAATTAGGTTTGCAAAGAATAGGTTACTTATAATGGGTATTTAGAATGCTCACACTTCTGTTGGGAATATTACGGGGTCATTAGTTGCATCAATATTATTGAAATATGGATGGGGTTGGAATTCTTTATCTGTTCTTTTTCAGTTTCTCATTGTGCCTTGTCCATAACATACGTGATTTATTATAAATGCTACACACTTTCATTCTTATCACAATTGAAAAGTATTGTTCTTTCATCTAAATAGTCAGGGGTTAACCAACCTCAAGTGGTCCTTAATGGATGGAGCTTTCCATTTGACTCTTTCTAAAGAGCCTCATGATCTGGATACGAATAGCCAAGATTGTTTTGATGAAGAGACCAAGATTTGCTGGAGGAATTTGAGAAAGTTGCTACTTATGGAGGAAATGGAAGTAGCAATTGTATTCGAATCTTTAAGCGCAGGGCTGAAAAAAAGGCGAGTCTTCTTAACTACCTACAGTTGAGATTTGTTTTTTTTTCCCTCACAATCTTGACCGTTCTTATGTTGTTCCATAATAGAAAATATCTTTCTTTTTTGAGATATTTGATTATTGAAAAAGAACATTTTCTTAGGTTCCTGAATGAATGGAACAATCTCACTTGGTAGTTAAGGAACTAGGGAGTAGGGAGAATAAATTAGCAAAGATGGTATGTTGGTTACTCCAGCTCTTTTGTTGCCTCAACGTTCCAGATTTACAAGTAAATTAATATGCACTATGTGTTAGTTTACCTGAAACAACTATTACTTTAACCACATGATGTTGGTTGATCTTAGTAGATACTTTTACAACTATTCGGATTTGACATTACACCTTAGTATGATCGTGAGAAATAATATCGGCTACGATTCCAAATGGCTCTATGTAGTGTGTTATGCTTGGTGAGGTTTGTCATCTAGATAAGTGATTTTCTTTTTTTCCTAGCTATGTGAATTCCAATATCCATTTGCATACGGAATTAGAACAAATGAGCATGTTTATTATTCTTACAGAACACGTGTTATTTTGTGTTACTAAGCTCCTGTTAAAGCTAATAGTAGTTAGTTTTTCTTATATGGATTTCTACTGTAGTACATTTCATTTTATGTGAAAAACAAAGCACACAGAGAGCTAGCAAGTTGTAATAAATAAAAATGATCCACTGTTCCCTGAAGTTTCATTTTGCATATTTAGAAATGTTCACAAATATAGTATTCTTGACGAAGAAGATGTACTATAGACATTACTATAATCGAGGCACTAAGAAGTTATAATATTAAGATGTAAAGCAGGGATAGTACACAAAGAGCTAGCAAGTTGTACATAAATAAAAATGATCCTCTGTTCCCTGAAGTTTCATTTTGCATGTTTAGAAATGTTCACAAATAGAGTATTCTTGACGAAGAAGATGTACAATAAACATTACTATAATCGAGGCGCTAAGAAGTTATAATATTAAGTAAAGAAGGATGTAATTATGTCAACTTAAAAATAGAAGACATGTAAAGCTGTAATGTAATGTCAACAAAACTATATGTTATGGTGCAGGCCTCCGTTAGCTCTAAGATCTTAAACTTGACATTACATACATGACAGATCGTACCAATTATAAATCAAAGTCACTTGGAAGATGTTTTGTCATTATTTATTTGTCCGGTGGTTTGCTCATCTCTTACTCAATTTTATATATGTTGGATTGTTTCATTGATGCCCTAAAATGTTTTATGATAGTGCTTTCTGAAATATCTTATCGTAGCACTTTCTAGCTGGTCTGCTTGATTACAAGGTAGTCATTTTTTCTTTTGTTGAATCTAAGTAGTTGTAGACTTCCATTGAAAGATGAAAATTCACAAATTGAATATTTTCTACTTGATGTGCTTTTTGTCTTTAATTTCAAGCTTTTCTGTTACATGATCAATCCTATTAGTTTTGTTCATTACTAAAATGAATCGAATCCTATCAAATATTTCTATTTCTCCTTTGAATTACTCATATATCCTATGAATTTCATTTCGCACCGGAAACTATCCTCGGAGAAGTTCGAATCCGTTCCGTTCGGATATTGATTGGTCTTGGTTTGACATGGTTTACCCGTTACTGGTTAAGAGGTAATATCTCCATTAGCTAATTTGGAATAGATGAAGTGGATCTGTTGTGAAGTTAATCTGGAATTGATTTCCTCGATCTACTAGCTGATTCTATTTCAAATGGCTTTAAATGGTGTACAATATTTACAATTCAAAAGAAGTAAGTATTAATTAATTGACTTGATTGACGGTTAACGGCAAAGAAAAAACCTAGAAAATCGGATAGTAACTTTGCATATGACAGCTTAGAACCTAATAGTACTGGGGAGTTAAATATGTAACCAATTGTTAAATATAAGTAATAACTACCAATATAAAGAATAACACAAAATAAGCAATTCTACTTCAAGTCCATTTCCTTTTTATTTCTTTCTATATATGATCTCTGCCCTCTAATTTTAATTTGCAGTTTTTTCGTGGTAATTGCCAAAGCAATTGCTATGTTCATTGCTTTGATATGTGGATGACAAACAATAAAGTATTTGACTAATTAATTCTTGATTTTCATCACCTTCTGCAATTATCTTTTCCAGAGAAGCGCTTTCTAGGTATACTCTTAACAGAGGTGTTGATATTTGACTCACGCGCAGAGGATGTTGAGCTTAAGCACATCTAATGAAATTACTTCATGCTTCTACAGGTACTGTCATCTTTTGTCAAAAACTGCAAGAAACAATTATGAACATTATGCATGCACTGCTTCTCTTCTATAATACTCACTAATATTTATTTTTAACTTTCTTCTTAATTTAATTTTCTTTTAGTTGATTGGTGTTTACCTTCTTCGGGTTGGTATTTCAAAACTTTTCCTTTTATTGTTTTCAAAATAATAAAGAAGTTTGATGACTTTAATGTTCTTGTGATGAATTAGAAACTGTACAAACAATATCAATGATTTTGAGTATTTTGTCCAAGTGATATATTTATATCTTTTTCATATTGTAGTTAAAAAGTATTGTACTATCAAAGATGTTTATAGAAGTTATTGTTGATGGTTACGACTACTTCACACATAAATGAAAGTGATATGTTCCACTTTCATTTAAATCCAATTCCATCCACAATGTTAAATGAAATTGTATAGTATCTCTACTTTTTTTGGTGTAAACAACTTTGTATAGATGATATAGATCAGATTATAGATTTGATAGGAAATCTGTAATTATCCCTTTTTAGAGGTAGCCATCATTAAGAATTCAACCTTACCAGTTTTTTTTTTTAAAAAAAAAGATATGCTCCACCCATGTTGATACATAAGATAATTATTTTTAATGAATTTTCTCAGTGATATTTGACTATCAAGTTCAATTATATGATTCTCATGATTTTGCCTCGGGGTTTCATAAATTTCTTTCTTCCAAGAAGGAAATTTAATTGCTTGATATGCTAAAGTCTAACCTTTTCATTTCAGATGATTGAAAGTATGTGGAATAAATAGCTCTGAACTAATCTATAAATGGTAATAGAACAACCTTTGAGGTCTATAAATTTGCTTAAAGGTTAGATCTTCTTATATATATATGAGAGAAACATAATTTGAAAGGCTCATCTTACTTATTATGCAGGTTATAGTAAAATATGTTGCTTTTGTAAAATGCTTGACCAAGAGGATTATGACACAATGTGGAGTTATCATTGTCATGCGTCTCTTTTCTAGCTCCGTTGGACCTCTAAAGCTTTATATTACTGAGATGGATATTTATGTTCTAAGGAAACAGAAAAATGATCAACGATGGAGCTTCAGAGATCTTGGATGGATTCTGTCTATCTATGTATGCCTAAAAAGGTTTTCTTTAGTGTAAACCTATGTTGTTTGAATTCTTCAAAAATGTCCCAGGGATATGTTTCAGATTTGTCAAAAGTAGTGTATTTTTGGAAAATCCGACACGAATGAAAAGTGAAGAATTTGCGGAATTAAGGTGTAAACTGAAGTACACATCAAGCAATTTACTTATATATAGAATTTGCCAGTGTGTCAATATATTAAGATATACGAGCTATGCAATTTTAACTTTTATGTTTTCTCCATGTGTTGCATTTTCTTTCTTCTAATTTTTACAACTTATCCTTCACCACTATATAACTATGTAAAACATCTTTAAATTGATAACAGATCGAAAATTAGATGTTGGGCCCGTGCCTTGCCCATCTAATATATATATATATATATATATATACTAGATGGTAATGGCCCGTAACATGATTATTAAAAGTAACTCTGCAGATTTCCCTTATTTCTTTGACATGTTATTGTGTTGAATACTAATATGATATCATAAGTTCAATGTATCATATTATTCTTAATTTTGAAACGATGATATGCAATTTTTCAGCCCTCATGCCATAACCATTTTACTCATAAGGTAGAGGTTGACTTCGCGTTTGAATTAGTCTTGTTTTCAAATTAAGTTGACATCTCTATTCAGTTGTCTTTTAGTTGAACCTGCCCTGATAACTTTAGACACTTCAGTAATATTCTCTGCCTAGATAGTAATGTTTATAGGTTTATTTTAAGTTCTTTTGAACACCAAACACAAGAGACCAAAAGAAGAAATGTAGTGAGTTTATCTACTGCAAAGTTCTATCCATACTGAACAGAAATACATATATGGGAATAACCAAAAGACGGTGCATAGTGAACAAAAACTACACTGGGTCTATGTATGACACAAGGTAGGACCAGAATGTCAAAGGAAAGGGTGTTCTATGGTTAAGACCTAATACATGTACTTCTCAAAAAGTCACCTCCACATTGTCTGCAGTGCACACTACACTGGTGAACAATGCTTCACCATTTCATTAATGCCAAAGACTTCAGTCCACTAATAACAAAACATCTTGCTTCACATAAATTTTTCTAGGGCAACTGGGTCATTCTTATACCTGAAATGAGAAAAAATAAATGATGACAAATTAAAACCAATGTGCGCAATACCACTACTTGTACTATTGCAAAAAATGTAGTCGACTAATCATGTTTCCATCTTCATCTTACCATTAGTGCGAAACACATATTTGTACCTATATCAGAAAAGAGTATTGTAGGCAAAAGCTCCCGATTTATTGGACTTAGAGCTACTAAAATTATCATTAAAAAATGTTTAAAAAGAAAATACTTGCTGATATAGAAGCACCATCTATTGACTACAGTTTTCGAGTATTTCCTGGGAGTAACAATGTCACACAAGTAAATATGAGAATTAAGAAAGGTGTCTTCTTCTTGCCAGTTAAAAAATATTTCAAGTAGACCCCCTTCATGTAATTTACTTCACTTGGTACCGTCAGATGCTAAGTGCTCAAGTCTATGTTAGTGTTCTCTCTTTTATCATTATATCACGAGACATATATACAATTTTAAGCCAATTGATAGAACATAGAACTTAGGATAGCATATCATAGATGTAGAATGAACATTTAAGCTAATCTTTACCAGCTTTCTATTTCTTGATTTAGAGTATTGAATCTTGAAACTGCATTGTGCTTTACACATGCATGAAACAATTACTCTAGTTAAAGCTAACGTAACAGTTACTCAAGTTAAAGCTAAATGTTGGAAGTCTTGTTTGAATTAAAAAATACTAAAAGTAAATGTGAGTCTAAATTTCTTTCACCTTGGGATACATGATCTCATAGTAGGCCACGAAAAGTAAGATGGTATAGTAATGAAAGTGCAACCAAACTTACACTACTACAGTTAAAAACAAATATTAGAAGTCTTGTTTATGAATTAGAAATACTAAAGGTAACTCTTCTTGAAGTCATTAATCTATCAGACAATAAGCTAACAGGAAGTATCTCTGCAAGCATAGGGGAGTGTTCTTACTTGAAAGCTTTAGAGTTAGGGAACATTGATCTGTCTGTCTCAGTTCAAATTGCACTTAAATGACAACAAATTGATTCAGATCCAACAAACTAACTTATTTTATGTAGGTATAAGTTCTTTTAGCTATTGACTTAAATTAAAGATCAACTCATTTAAAAGGCAAAAATAAAGACTTGCAAAAGCTCTTTGTTCTCAGCTATAGCATATTGATCATTTTCTTTTCCAATACTTATCTATTTGTTTTGGGAAATTGATGTTATTGCTGTAAAGATTTATTATGCATATGAAAACATCCACAGATCACATAAATAAGAGAAAGTAAAATTTAACCAATAGGTAGAGAAGGAAAGTAAATAACAAGTAACATATGCGAGAAGAAACAAATAAGATGTACTGACATACATACTTATGTTCTATTTTAAATTGTTAAATTATTGTAGTTTATAGCACCGTTGAAGTATTTTTTTTAAATATATAACAAATTAAAGAGGAGAAATAAGACCTATAGATTAGAACAATTGAAGGCAGTAAACTAAGTACATGGCAACCAAATGTTTTCCAGCTGTTTTAATATTAGAGGAAAAGATCATGAAAGAAAGCAAAATAGGCTAGAAAAGAAAGCAGCACATTTTGTAACAATTGAAGGCAGTAAACTAAGTACATGGCAACCAAATGTTTTCCAGCTGTTTTAATATTAGAGGAAAAGATCATGAAAGAAAGCAAAATCGGCTAGAAAAGAAAGCAGCACCTTTTGTTTTCCTATTGTTCGTCGAAACTCCCAACAAATAGCAGCTCGCGTTGTTGCACGCAAATCCAGCAAGTGACGTTCACACGTAAATTAAAAAACAAAATAAATAAAAATTGACTCCAAGTAGAAGGTGATAATTTAGGATAGAAAAGAAAACATTGAATAACACATAAACCCAGCAAATCAAGCCAAAAACGCACCACCAGTAAGAGAGTTTAGCAAATCTAAGAAGCAACAATTGAGATTGAAAAGAAAACCCACAATATCCATGAAGAGAAAACACAGGAAATGAGATGTACCCTTTCCTTGTTGTTGTAAGGAGCAAACCTTTCTAAAATTGGGATGAAATGAGGCTGTTGTTCTTCATGGAACATAAAAGTAGGATTTTGAGAATAAAAGATGTGGAAGTTTTTAGATCCACTGTGTGGATCTTTGGAAACATGCGGCAAGCAAAAATAGAAATTGGAAAAGGAAAATTACATGATTGTCCTTAATCTGGAAAAAAAGAAATTTACATGTAACATATCTAATTTCAGCCTTCCGCCACGTTTCGTATCCATTTGTTTACCTTGCATTAATAGCTCCAAAATAGTAAGAGAACTCTTCAATGTTAGTGACATCCTCGATATAGCATTTGGTGCCACACCTTGCTCAAACATGTCAGCCACTTCTCATGTTTAATGCAGTGAGCCTCAAGTCCCATCTCTCGCAATAATAGATGATAGAATAACTATAAAATTCAGAATTTGAAAATTTTTGGACGTCATGTAAGCATTTGACAAAGAAGGATTATCATCATCCTAAAGAGTAACCAATAATTATGTTAGCTTCAATTCATATGACTAATATGCTATACCTATTAAATTTGTGAGATTCAAGAACACTAAGTTTCAACCTAGAGTAACAAAAATCAGAATTCTCCCTGCAATTGGAAAACATGAAGCAGGACAAAGAATATAAGAAACATATATGAAAGTCGACAATTGAAAAACTCTTATTAAATCTCACTCAAGGTTCAGATAAGAGAATCAAGCTGAACCACAGAGGAATCATCAATTAATTTAACTTGTTGGCCTTGCCAAAGACAATTGGAAACCAAATATAATAAATATGTTAGAAATATTTTCTTGTTTGGTGGGTAATACAAATGTATTGGGGAGATGCTTGACAACCACTATTGATCTTTTTATAAAAATGCAAGCAGGGATGGTTGTGAAGCCTACATAGGTAATCTTCAGGGCAGAGTGGAAAAAGGGGGAAATTCTCGATAAGGATCAACAGAAAAGAAGAGAGCAACCATACTTTTCAAGCTAGTTCAGATAGCAATAAGAGACCAGGCAAATGTTTCATGCAATAGCATGAAACAATTTCTACTAAACTGAAGAAGCAGATGACTCATCGGGTCTTAGAGTCTTTCATACAGTAGAAGAGAATACCTTTCATATGAATCTCATATTTACACCAAATACTCAAAAAAATTCAAAATTAAGTCGGAAAAAGTGAACTTGAAATGCACAAACAGAATAACATCTCAAATAACTTAATATGTTTGAGTATCAACATATTAACCTTATTCAAACATAATAATCAAACATCTCACATGAACTAATATGCTTCGATCTAATTAATCAAAATGTTGAGGTATAATGGATAAAGATTACAATTTAACGGGGTGAGAAAATAATAAAGTAAGATGTTCAGTGTATACTACCTAACCTGAAACTTTATAGTTGACCAACCGTGTTTGTTATTAGGTTGCGTCGTCTCATAGGTTGCTATTTGCCTATACTACTCAATTCAGTGACATTCTGACGTTGGCTTATGTAATTTATTTGCCACCTTATTTCCTTGACAGAAGACTTGATGGTGTTGTGGTAACAAAGGAAATGAACTACATCATATGGAGAGCGTAAGATGATACATCCCATATGTAGATGCATCAAAGAACTGGAAGTAATAGAGAAAAGTGATGAAGTGACCAACGACAACAACATACCTAGTGAAATCTCACAAAGTGGAATCTAAAGAAGGTAGAGTGTGCACAGGCCTTACCACTACTTTTCCGAAATAGAGATACTATTTTCGAGATAGGGAAGCATTAACTGATGGAAGATCAACATGCTGCTTGAGGTCTGTTGGAGCAATTGGCAGAATAAATAAATATTCAACAATGAAATGTAAACCAAAGGACCTTATATATAAAAAATATAAGAAACTGAGAAAATTTCAACATCATTAGACTGTCATGAAGTGTCATTTCCCTTCCCTTTTTTTGTCCTCCATTTTGGGCTATATATTGAATTATTCAATCATGTAAATAGTCTAGCAACAAAAGTCTAAGCTACAATTTTATTGTTATCATTACGGTAATAATGGAAATGAAAATGAAGAACTCTAGATATCATATTAAAGGTCAAGAATGAAACAATAAGCAAATATTTTCTTTTTGTTTTCTACAAGGAAAAAAGAACTTATCATAGCATAAAATACTGGAGAAGAAGCTTGATAAATATAAACGTATTACATGTTCTCTCCTATTGCGGAACATAGAATTTCATTAACTTACCGATGGTGTTGAGTGACACTTTCTCACCTCGAGTTTCATCAGCTTTGTTTCCCCTACTACAAGCTCAATATTTTTTTCCCTGTAAACTTAAATCTTTGAAATTAGAATAAATTACCTTACTAAAACGGGCAAAGCCAACTATAATTTAGATTACAAATTAATCGAAAGGCAATCAAAATAATTGACACAACATGAATCCATTACTAACTTGTGAAAATTTTACTCAGAGAGCATGTTCGATTCTTCTTAGTAAGGACTATGCAATTGACACAAATAGTGAATGAGTACATGCATATACAAAATCAGTTTAAAAAAATCCGAAGGCCAACAATGATGGAGAACTCCAAAAAACCCTAGAACAATACCCACTGCAATCTTCTCTGATCTCCAAAACCTCGCTGACCTCTCCAAAAACGTCCTTTTAGGAATCAAGAAATTTGACACCAAATATTCAAAACAAAACATGCATGAGTAGACACAACTAATCGTAGAATAATCATTACAGAATTCATATCTTCTAAAGTTACTAAATTAGTAGTGACGCCAAAACATAAAATTTCAGCCATTGAATTGTTTTGGGAGAGAAGAGGCAAAATCGTCAAAGCAATACTACCTACCCATTAGTGATCAGAGAGAAAAATTCGAACCAAAATTGAAACCTCTGAAAAAGAAATCGACAAAAAAAATAGAAAAATCAAAGCCCAAGCCAAACAGGAGCAAATAAAGATAAATACTTGAGGAAGAGGTTGATTTTGATTTCGTAAATTAAAGAGGAAAAGAGTAGAGAAAACAGGGACACATACATACTACTTGGCTGGAATATTAAAACTTTTATTCAATGACTAAAATATCCCAGCACATAGTACAATTTTTGTGGCTGTGTTCAGGAGTGCACGTGGTTTGCTTACAAACTAAAATAACAATACACGTGTCAACAGGGAAAAGATGAAGGCCAATGTAGAAGGTACCATCCACAGAGCTTTTGGTACAACTTGTTAAAGCTGTGTTGGTACATCAAACTCCCATTTCTAAATATGAGAGATGATGATGATGACCACTAGGGGGTGAGTAAGCAAAAAAAATATAAAAAAAAGACTAGGGAATGAGTGCCCGTGCCAGTTTGATATTGACGTGAAAATAAAGAAGGCGTCGTTATGTTTTAAATATATTACATAACTTTTGTGCAAGGTTATACAGAAAGCTTGCTGTGAAAGAGAAAAAATAGATGTTAATGTTACAGTTGCACGTAGGGCTGTTGAAGTTGGATTTTGAAATGAATCAACAAAAGTGGTCTGGTGTCGTTATCTGCCAAAAAAGGTCAAGAGTTTAGCTGTCCCTGAGAAGGTGATTATATGGAAAGGTTTGTTGACCTTTGTATCATGGCAGAAACTGTGCAAAGACCAGAACAGTATATTAATATAAGTAAATATGTAGAAAAATGGAGGAACTTAGGTAAAATAAAGAACAACACAGTATATATATTAATATAAGCCAATATGTAGAACACAGAAATGGAGGAACTTACGTTTGTCAGTGAAGAGAATAGCCTTTGTTTCCTTAGCTGGAGAAATGTGAGCTTCAAAATCCTACAGAAGGTGAAGTAACCATCCATTATATCAGTCAGAACTAAAATTTAAACGAAGATTTTATTTCTAAAATTACTCTAATTAGCAGAAAAGTCAAATGGCAGGTCAACGAAAATAGCAAAAAAGTAAAAGTGCAAATAATAGATTCATGGCACACACAAATATGTATGTTGACACATTAGGTTAACATCTTATAGCCTATGATGATTCCCCAACCTAGTTGTCTCTTCAGTAGACAAGGTTTTAACGAAGAAGAGCTTGTTGTTCTTTCTGGTTGGCCACTTTAACGTGTGCTACAAATTTTTAAAAAACTCATGTATTGAGCAGGCCTTTTTTTAATGAACTTCCAACAACATAGAAGTCACAAACTGGAGGTTACAACTTGAAACTTCCTTTTCAGCATACATAGACATAGATAGACAGCTGCTAGGGACCAATCACAACGTAATAATCTAGGTCAAGCAAACATTGTGGCATATAAAATTGGTATCCAGGAAAAAGGACAATTTCTATTTATAGAGCAAAAACACTATCACAGCAAAGCAAGAAACCCCGAAAAACAAAACAGTGAGGAATAGATGATTCAGTCAACAATGTCAATATTACAGCTTCAATTTTTTCTACTCTAATTACATACAATTTCAGTCCGTAAGTTCCTTGATTATCAGATCCACATTTGACAAGTAAATTGAAGAGATAATGGAAGCAAACACAATTGAACTATTACTTTTTCATGAGTCACACGTGTGAACATTTGGTTGTTCATATAAATTTTTCGCTAGTTTCAACTATCAACATCTATGTATCACTTTTAATAACTCTTTCGCTAGTTTAACACGTGAACAATTGGTTGTTCTGAAGTTCTCTTTTTCTTTTGCTACCCAACTATTACCATCTATGTATTATAAGAGAAATACTAACCCTTTTATGTTCTACTAGATACCACTGGACAAATCATACTTAATGTTTGAGAATCAAGAGTCCTAATAGACCAATAAGAGTGACAGCGAAGAAGAAAACAGAGAGAACTAAAGGGTTGTTTATTGATTACAATTACAGTGAGAAAAAACTAACTCAGAATGATATCGTCACCTGAAATAACAACCTACTAAGAGCAGAACTTCGGTATAATTAAACACAGTTGAACTATTACTTTTTCGCGAGATTCATACGTGAACATTTGGTTGTTCTTCTTTTCTTTTCCTACTTAAATTATCACTATGTACATATCATTCGTCAAAGCTTTTTCGCAAGTTTCACCCACAAACAATTTGTTCTCCCTCTATCCTCCTTCTTTTAGATCTATAGAATGTTATTTACTTCCCTTGCCCCTTGCTAATAGAACATACTCTTTGTTTGTGATGCTGATTTTGCCTAATATGGTCCTGTCAATGCATGTTTGGATCAACTAATAGTTGATTAAGTTCAGTAATGACTGATTAGTCTTAATATACTTATTTTGAATGATAATTCCTCTCCGACTTCAAACTTATTAATATCTAATGTAGTTAACGTAGGTGTATCGTTGACGACAAAATTCAACACAACAATACTGATTGATCCGCCTTTTCCACAATGCGAGCAACTACAAGCATGGTACTACAACACCCCTTAATATATTCTCACTATCTTTTTTTTACATATCAAATTTGTCTGAGACTCAGAGTCCTAATAGACCAATAAAAGTGACAATAAAGTAGAAAGTAGAGAGAACCAGAGAGTAGTTTATCGTCACCTAAAATAACAACCTATAAAGAGCAAAACTTCGTCAACTCCACACTGAACTTCTTTTCATTACTACACGTACCTACTATGTAATTTTAGTATAACCGGTAAAACTAGGAACTATATGTCTTACCTATAGAGTACAAACTTGTCACTATATTGTTACAAACATAAACCTCCAAGAAAACTATTACTGAAATACAATGAAGAACTCAAGTTGGAAATAGGTAGTTTCTTTATCCCACACCTCAATATTATTATGGAATACATATTTGGGGTTTTCTGTGTCAGAAGAGGATCCTTTTTCCCTCTTCTATTTTTTGTTGGTTAGCATTTTTTATACTTTATATGAAGTTTTTGAGGGTTCTAATATTGCAGCTCCTACGTTTTGTCAATTGCTTGAGCAACTCAATAAATTAAAGTTCTTGCAGAAAGGAACTAACTCGGAAGAAAAGAAGTCATCAGTAACTCAATAAATTAAAGCTCTTGCAAAAAGGAACTAACTCGGAAGAACAGAAGTCATCCAACATGATCGAATTGAAGGCAAATAAAAAAAGATTCTGCAGCACCAAGAAGAAAAATCAGGCGATGCAGAAACATAAACAAACATCTCAAGCGAAAAATACATAATTGAAAAGATTAACTCTAGCTTTTTGTTTGTTCGCAAAAGAGAACCTCTGAAGACTGAAGAAAGGATCATGAAAGCAAGAAAGGAAAGCAGGCTAGGTAAGAAAGCAACACCTTTTGTTTTTCTATTGTTCGTTGAAATTCCCGACAAATAGCAACCTGTGTTGTTGCAAGCAAATCCAGCAGCCGAAGTAAGAATCTTACTTAATGATTTAGTTGTTTCAGGCATATCATGGAACACCTTTGGTTCATCAATCTTCACCTGAAATTATTACAACTGGATCAAAAGAAGTAAACAGTAATACATGCATACAGAAAATATAGCAAAATATTATTCGGAACCATCATCAAATTCAAAAGGAAAAAACAAAGAGGAAGAAGCAGTAAATCAAACAAGGAAGCGAAAAGGGAAAAAAGCTAGTAGCTTTCATTTGCAAAAACTTGCAACAACAGTGGCAAGAGGGAAAGGAAACCACGTGGAAACCCAATACGTAAGCACGCGGAGCTTGTTAATAGGTCAGATTAGAGCAAAATGACGGAACTATCCCCGGTGGTCCGACGAAACCACCACTTATTAAGAATGAGATAATGAGTAATAATATAGAAGAGATTACGTGTCAGCACCACGAAAAATAATTTTTTTAAATAATTAAAAAATATTAATTACATGTAATAAGATTAAATAATAAATTATTGTTTTATTTTTAAAATAGTTTTTAAATTTAAATGTATGTGATTCCTTTTTTTTGTAGAAAAATATTTTTAACTATCTTTCCACAACCTCCATATTTATTGCAAAACAAATGCATATAATAATAATAATACTAATAATTTAACTAAACAAAAATAAAAAGGAGATATTAATTATTTATCTTTGTTTAAGTTCATGTAAATTTGGCAGTTGGTTTAATATTTCTTTGAGGCCATTCTTTTATGTTTGTTTTTTATTTCTATTTTCAGATTTTAGATTAATTTAGTTTATTTTTATTATTATTATTATTATTATTATTATTATTATTATTATTATTATTATTACTATTATTATTATTGCTATTACTAGTATACGTACCGTGCGTTGCGCGGTTATTTGATAAATGTAATCCTAGATATTGATTTAATGATAATTTTAAATTTAACTTATTATAAGATAATATTGTTGAGAGAATGAAAAGGCTTAGCACCTTGATATGCTATAATATAATATTTATGTAAACAAATCAATATATAAGCTTAGTTCATTGTCTAAATTTGATAATAATTATAATAATATAACGTGCATTTTCTATTACCATTACAATCAAAGAGATAGAGTCAAAATTTAGAATTTCGATAGTATTCTCAATAGATAATGATTGCGTACTTTATATACTTGGAATTCTATAACTACGAAAACTAACTATACTACGTAGTGGTAAAATCATTTTTCTATAATGGAAAATTATATAAACTTAATCGGTACATTATACGTGTAATCTAGATATAATAAATTAAACCCGCATAATTAAAGAGAAAAAAAATTAAAGCTCAACAAAATAAGTTAAAATTAAAGCAAGGTACCAAGAAGAGAAAATTACTAGGATATTGTGTTTAAGACTTTAAATTACTTTATAATAACATATTCATTTTTATTTACAACATTAAGTTTTTTATTACAAATATGACAATGTATACATAGGGAAAAAGGTCTGAAAATACTTTAATTTTGGCTAAAATTGATGTTACGATACCAAACTTTATGGAGGACCTTTTATCCCTGCACTATTTAATAGTGTATTTTAAAGGTATATATGTGCTCTCTCTTTTTTTGGTTGATTTTTTGAATTCTAGTGTTAATTTTTTAGGAGGAAATTTATTGTCTAATTAATAAGAATCCTACCATTAAACACATTTCTTATTTGATACAATTACTCTTGCAATTTTTCTCTCTCTCCAATTCGATTTCAATTCTTTTGTAAAAAAAAAGTACCAATTTATATTTCATCACGTGAAATACCAATGTACGTAAAATAATAAAAAAACATTTGCATACCCTAATAATTATTTCTGCAAACTAATTCATATATCGATAATATAATCTTTTTAGTTAATATTGTAAAAAAGAAAAAAAATATATTATGGTGTTAATTGATATACAATCTGGTTTCATTAATTTTTTTTAAAGACAATTTTATCAGTATATAATTTGATCCCACACAATGGTGTACATTATTGTATAACATTGACGTTCACTATATATTATACCATTATAATGATAGGCTATATATTGAAAATGATTTACAATACGTTGTAAAATTGATATTTTGTATGTCTCAATATTAGAATGACTAACACTGTAATTTAATCAATTATGTACCAATTTTTTTCTTAGCATAACACATTTGATTATCAACTCAAATATATAGATCAGATTTGATCGTTGCATCATATATCACCCCTGCAATCTTGATATTCACATACATTCCTGCGGCACAGTTTCATAAATAGTTAGAAACATTCAAACATATATCAATATATCAATATGTAAAATCATAATATAAATTATTTTAAAAAAATTGCAAAGCTACAATTTAATAAAAGTGTACATTATGGTGACAATTTGTTGTACACTCTGATATATAATGAACGTACACCACCATTTACAACACAAACTAAGCAAGAATTACTATTTTATTTGTATAATAAATTTGATTAAACAAGTTTTTAAAATTTACACATTAATTATAGTGTACATGAATGATGTACATGTACTGCACCAAGACATTTACCAAAAAAAAAAAAACTAAATATCTAAATATATTCACTACACAATCATATCAATTTAATTTTGTATAAAAGATTGGTTTAGTTTTTGGTATACAATGTGATGTATTTATATTAAAACGATAATCATATTGCTATACAAAATAACTTTAACTATTGAGATAGTATAACAATTTGGTTGTTATTTTGGTATGAAATACACCAACATAAACTAATCAATAATTTAAACAATATAATTATTTTAAGATTTCAATGTATATACCTTAATCCAACCAAATATCACATACACCGCAAATATTAACTTAACTTGTCAGAAGTAATATATAAATATCAACAATTAATAAATAATTAAAGTGTTTGAATTTTTTATATTATTGTTAAGATAATTATTATTGTTATTGTTGTTGTTATTATTATTATAGTATTATTATTATTATTATTATTATTATTATTATTATTATTATTAAATCACCCAAAAAAATAGAGTCCTTCGTACAATTTTCCTTTTATTCAGTTTTCTTTTTTAATTATTTTTAAAAATTGTATTTAAAAACAGGAAATTTTAAAATTAAAATTAGAAAACCAAAATCAATTTTTAGTTTTAGGAAGAAAAAAAAAGAAACATGAAATTATTTAATTGGTGACTATTTTTTTTTTCTTTTTGGTTAATTTTAGATACAGATTTAAAGATTTTTATATTATTTTTTGAATTTTTAATTTGTTGAATTTTATGGTGCTGACATGTGACACTTTTTACTTCTCCTATTATATATAGATAGATTACTACTACTACTACTATTATTATTATTATTATTATTTGTTTTGCTATAAATAAAGAGGTTGTGGAAAGATAGTTGAAAATATTTTTTCACAAAAAAAAAAAAAGGAATCACACACGTTTAAATTTAAAACTATTTTAAAATCATTTTAAAAATAAAATAGCAATTTATTATTTAACCCTATTACATGTAATTAATCATTTTTAATTATTTAAAAAGTCTATTTTTGTGGTGCTGACACCTAGGCGCTATCACCTCTCCTATATATATACATACATCTAATAGAGTTGGAACTCGATAAAGGTCTTCCTCCTAACTCTTGTTCAATGATTTTTCAGAATATGCCTCCAAGATAAGATTTGTTGAGAAGGAATGCTAATGATCATTTGGAACCCAAAGTTCTTCGAGCACAGGTGATCCTCTGGCTGAACAAGTCACTCATCCCGAGTGTAGGGCTATTTTTCAAGTATTGTCTTAAGCTATGACGACTAAAGCCAATAGGGAAGTTGTAGCTCATGTAAGGCAACAACGGTAAGAGACTTTACGAGGATGAATCCTCTGAAATTCTATGGATCTAAAGGGTATGAAGATCCAAAATAGCTCATCAAGGGAATTCATAAGATTGTGGACATCATGGGAATAAATATGATACAAAATGCAGATTTGACTGCTTACCTATTGAAAAGGATTGCTCGAGTTTGATTTGACTAATAGAAGGAAGAAAGGGCTATTGATGTGTGTCCTTTGGATTGAGACAAGTTCAAAGGGGCATTTCTTGATCGTTTCTGCCCCCTTGAGATGAGGGAGGATAAGGTGCAATAATTCATTAACTTGAGGCAAGAAAACATGAGTGTGAAAGAGTATTCATTGAAGTTCACTCAAATTTTCAAGTATACTCCAATTATGGTTGTCGACTCTAGGGCAAGAATGAGTAAGTTTGTATTGGATGTGTTTGAGATGATGATCAAAGAATGTAGAACCGTCATTTTGATTAAGGAGATGGACATCTCAAGTTTGATGACTCATGCCCAACAAATTAAAGAGTAAAAGCTTAGAGAGAGGGCTTGAGAGTCAAAGAGGGCAAGAAAGAGTAATGGTGATTTCTCTCACTCTAGGTCCGGTGGACATGGACGTTCTCAGTTTCGGCAAAAGTTATCCGATCATAATTCATCAAATTTTTTGGCTCAAAAGTTCAATAAGGATAGAGTGTCTTACCCTAAGTCTCAAGGTAGTTCTCCTAGTGCTCAAAATTTCGATGCATGTGAGAGGTGTGGGAAGAACAATAGGGGATAATGTTTCGGTTCAGGTGCATGCTTTGGTTGTGGAAAGTTGGGTCATAGATTGAGTGATTTCTCTTTGAAGGCTAGCAAGGGTAAAGATGGTCGATAAGCTCAGCCTAATACCTCTTCTGGTTTGGTGCTCCTCGTCATAATAGATTCTATGCTCTTCAGAATCGACATGATCATGAGGGTTCTCCACATGTGGTTATCGATATGTTACGAGTCTTTCAATTTGATGTTTATGCATTGCTTGATGCAAGTGCTACTTTGTCTTTTGTGACTCCTTATATGGTTATGAAGTTTGATGTCAAACCCGAAATCCTTTTTGAACCATTTTTGAGACCTATAGGTGACTCCATTATTACTAGAAGAGTTTATAGAAATTGCCCCGTTTCAGTCTCTCAGAGTCACTTTGGTTGACCTTGTAGAGCTAGACATGCAGGATTTCTATGTCATTATTGGGATGGATTAATTTCATTCTTGTTATTCTTCCATAGATTGTTGTATCCGATTGGTCACATTTCAGGTTTCAAATAAGCCTATCTTAGAATGGAAGGGTGTAAATTCAGCGCCTAAAGGTCAGTTTATCTCTTGCCTAAAGGCTAGGAAATGATCTTTAAATGGTGTATCTATCATCTTGTTCGGGTTAGAGATACAGATTCTAAAACCCCTACTCTTGAATCAGTTTTGATTGTCAATGAGTTTCTGAAAGTGTTTTCTAATGATCTTTCTAATGTTACTCCCAAAAGGGAAATATGCATCCATATTGACCTTTTTCCAGATACACTATCTATCTCTATTCCTCCTTATCATATGGCTCTGACAGAACTTAAGGAGTTAAAAGATCTGTTGGATAAAGGTTTCATCAAATCGAGTATCTCTCTAGGATGCTTCAGTGTTGTTTGTTCGTAAGAAGGATAGTTCACTCTGTATGTGTATTGACTATCAATAATTGAACAAGGTCACGATAAAAAATAAATATCTTATTCCAAGGATAGATGACTTGTTTGATCAACTTCAAGGTACACGTTTCTTCTCAAAGATTGATTTTCTATTAGGGTATAATCAACTAAAGGTAAGGGAAAGTGACATTTTGAAGATGGATTTTCAAACTCAGTATGATCACTATGAGGTTTTGGTGATGTCTTTTGGTTTGACTAATACCCTGACGACCTTCATGGATCTTATGAATAGAGTGTTCAAGCAATATCTTGACATGTTTGTGATTGTGTTTAGCAATGATGTTTTTTTATTTACTCGTGGAGTAAGGATGAACATGTTGATCATTTAAGAATTGTGTTGCAAATTCTCAAGGATCATCAATTGTATTTTAAGTTTAGAAAATCTGAGTTTTGGGTGAGTTCCATTACATTCAGTGGCCATATTGTCTCCAAAGAGGGTATTCAAATTGATACTGAGAAGACTGGGTCAATTAAGAACTGTCCTAGACCTCATTTCACTTAAGATATTTAGAGTTTCTTAGATTTGGTCTGTTACTATAGAAGGTTTGTGGAACGATTTTCCTCTATTGGTTCACCTTTGACAACATTGACTTTGAAAAAGGTAAATTTTCAATAGTCGGAAGCTTGTGAGAAAAGTTTCCAAGATTTGAAGAATAGACTCACCTCATTCTCAATCTTAACTTACCGAAAGGATCAAATGGGTTTGTTATTTATTGTGACGCTTCAGGGATCGGGCTTGGTTGTGTGTTAATGCAACATGATAAGTAATTGTTTATGCTTTGAGGCAATTCAAGGTGCATGAAAAGATTTATCTGACTCATAAATTGGAATTAGCGATAGTGGTGTTTGCTTTGAAATTTTGGAGACATTATATGTATTGTGTCCATGTGGACGTATTTACCAATCACAAGAGTTTGCAATATGTGTTCACACAAAGAGATTTGAATCTTCGCCAAAGGATGTGGCATGAATTGCTGAAGGATTATGATATGAGTGTTCTATATTATCCGGGTAAGGCAAATGTAGTTGTCGATGCTCTTAACGAGTAGTGTTACTCACATTGATGATGGTAAAAAGGAGTTAGTTTGTGTTATTCATAGACTAGCTAGACTGGGTGTTCACTTGGTTGATTCGGATGAGGGTGGCATCATTGTTCAAAATGGCTCAAAATTGTCTCTAGTTTGGTATGTGAAGACTAAGCAAAAATCTTAATATGACTACAATTAAGTTGAAGAAAGCAATTTCTGAAAAAGTCATTGAGACTTTCTTCCGTGGGGAAGATGGTGTACTTTGTTACCAAAGTCGGTTATGTGTTTCGAATAATGATGAGTTAAGGCATCAGATTTTAATAGAAACTCATAGTTCTCTATATTCTATTCACCCGTAAGCTACTAAGATGTACCATGATTTACGGGAGTTGTATTAGTGAAATGGATGAAGAAACATATTGTGGAATTTGTGGCTAAGTACCCTAATTGTCAACAAATGAAAGTTGAGCATAAAACACTGGAGGTTTAGCTCAAGATATAAGCATTCTTACCTAGAAGTGGAAGGATTCAAATATATAAATCATTATTGGCTTAACTCGTACTCGTTGATAGAATGATTCAATTTGGGTTATTATGGACATGAATCAAGAAAATTTATTCCTGACAAGCTCGCCGGAGAATTTATTCTGGCGGCGCGTGAGGGCGCGTGTGACAGTTGTTTTTGGTGAGGTTGACTAGGCTTTGCTCGCCTGAGATTTCCGCACCTAGTGGTGATGTTGATTTTCAAAAAATAGTGAGGGAAAAATTAATTACTCAGACAGCCACTTAGGTTACCCAAAAGAAACTACAATTTTTTTCCTCTCAATTGCTCTGATACCATGTGAGAAATATATGAAAAAAGAATATTATTGAAATTGTGCTTTAATTATTACATAGAGAACCCTATTTATAGACACTATAATACAATTTCTTACCAATTAAGAGATTATAAACTATTCATATTCTTTGTAGGATTGTTTATACCTATTCTATTCTAATACAACTGTGAACATAATCTTGAAAATTGACTTACTTAGTCTTGTTAGCACACTCAATCCTCCTTCAAAAGACCGCAACTAAAATAGAAATAAGGTAAACTGAAAGTAAAGTTTGTTTAAAGTTACCAATTATGAAATTAATGAGCGAATAGAATTACAAGTCATCCAAGAAAAAAATCTTATTCCCTAGCTCTTCAAAGAGACTTTGACAAGCATTTCTCATATTTTGTATCAACTGTAATGTAAAATTATTAGTTGATACATTAAGTGATTTTTCTTTATGAAGTTTTTTGTTGTTGATTTTTTTTTACGTTAATTTATTGAAAATATTTTATTTAGAATCAACCAACATGAAAATGATTTAGAAAATGGCTAACTTACTTCTCGTTGTAGTAGTTCATCAGCATCAATCCCTATTTTTCGTTTAATATCAATTACACTTTGAACAGTCTACGTTGCCTCTTGAGGTCCTAGCAAACTGTACTCGTAAACAAGTGATTCTTCAACAGACATGAGATGTTCACTCATAATTCTTTTCCTGTCTTCTATTTTTTTAACTGATTCATGTTCCACTTTTGTCATCGAATTCCCTGTCTTTACATCCAGTGTGAGTCCTGATCTTCTATTGAAATCCTCCAAGTCATCATAAATTTGATCATCTACTGTCCCTAAACGCGGAACAACCACATCAAATAAAAAAAGGTTATTAGTAATGATTATATTGTCCTTATGAAAACAACTACAATATAATGTTAAATTACCTATGCCCGCAGGGTCATAATCAACGTATTGTGTTTCAACGTGGAAACTTGGATACGCACTCATCATCACCTTGAAATAAAGTAACCATGGCATACTTTTATGACAAATAGTTAGTATATCAGATGTCTCATATCTAAGAAGATGAAGTACCCTGCAAAATAGAAATAATTAGTGAACAAGTAATTCTCACATCCTTAAAGGCATTTTAGTGATTAATTTGTTAAAGTTGGATGTTTTGAATACTTGTTGGTAGTTTGATTTTACCCAAAACTCCTAGATGGGTGGTAGATTAACTCTCACAAGGTTAATGGGTAGACGGAAGGTTACAACAAATATGCAATGTTCGAAATTCTTCAAGAAACAAAAGTAATGCACTTTATTTTTTACTTAAAATAAATATATTATATATTATGTTACCCTGTAGATGGTGGTATTGGTTTGGCCTGAAAATTTTGAGATGGTTGTTCCTCACGTTGTGGATTAAGCCTACATGGTGGTTCCCCTCCTTCCACCCAAGTTTCTACCTTCTTAGCTTATGCAAACACTGCAAAAAAAAGTTAAAGAAACTTAAATCATTACGAATTGATTTTGTGACAAACAACAAAAATAAGGTAAGAGGAAAATCTAAGTTAATTCCCTAGTTTCCATCTTCCAAAAGCTAACCTTTTTTGTCTTCAGCGACCTGTAAAATGTGGCCTAAGGAAACTTTAAAACCCTTGACAGTTGCCACTCTTCAAAATGTGGCCTAATAAAATTTTGAAACCTTACTCTCAAATCATACCCGGACAATAGTGTTTTTTTTTCCTTTTTATTTTTGAGTTTGTCTCAACTATCTTATTGTAAATTTTTTTATTTTAAATCTTTTTTTTTAATTAATGACAAATTAAATAAGAAAGAAAAGAGGAGAAAAATAATAACGACATCCATTAATAAATAATTAGATCAATAGAAGATGATTTAATTAAGCAATTATGCATGTATGTATACCCAAAATTCAAAATAAAGAATGAAAATAACCCTTTTTTTCTATCCCTACCCACCATAAAAATAATAAAAATTAAAAGAATATGAACATGTAACTTCATTTCAAGTATGAATTCTTGCTATCCAAATTAAGAATAAGATATTAAAAAAATAATTAAAAAGGAATGACTAAGACTTTGTTACCTTGAGCCGATTCCATACATCGTAAAGTAGACAAACCACGTGACTTTGTTACCTTAAGCTGAATATTCATTATTTTCATCAACAACCATATCATCACTTTCATATTCACTGAATATTTCATCACTACCTTGGTGTTCATGTAAAAAATTATGTAATACAGCGCAAACAACTACTATAGAGGATGTTTTAGTAAAAGATAAAAGTTTGGTGTAAAATTTGATTTTTCAAAGATTTCAAATAATGAAATTTGGCCCAAATACTAGTATTTTCTAGTATTTGAAAATTTAGAATATTTGCCAAATAATGACAAACACTATTTGCCAAAATTCCCCCCAAATTTTACTTGGAAATCTAGTGCCAAACGGGTGCTTAGTATAGCTCTTTAAATCTTGATTCAACTTAGGTGAGAAAATCTTTCAATTTTATGAATCCCTTGTGAGAAGATCTTTCACAATCATGATCACAGTAGTATGCGAGAAAACCTTACACAACCTCGTTGATTCTTTAATCTAAAAACATCATCATGTCATTTACATCAATTTCATAAAAGTCTGCATTTCTTTATAGATTCATAGATCACAGTTCATAAGTTTCATCATGTGTTTATAGACTAAAATCATGGATCATGCAGGAGTTCAACTCAAAATCATATAAATACTACAATTTACGCATAAAAAAAATAGCAAATAACCAATTAAATCATAATTCAGAAGAACTCATTAATTGAAAATTGAACTGTTAGAATTGAAAATCTTTAGGGACCCAATGAAGGAAAGAAATCCATATGTTATTACTAACAATACTTAGTAGTGGTGTCGATTTATTTCGGCGGCGCGTGAGGGCGCGTGTGGCAGTTGTTTTCGGTAAGGTTGATTGGGTTTTGATCGCCGAAGATTTCCGCACCTAGTGGTGGTGTTGATTTTTGAAAAATAGTGAGGGAAAAATTACTCGTACAGCCACTTAGATTACCCGAAAAAAACTACAATTTTTTTTCTCACAATTGCTCTGATACCATGTGAGAAATATATGAAAAAAATATTATTGAAATTGTGCTTTAATTATTACATAGAGAACCCTATTTATAGACACTATAATACAATTCCGTATCAATTAGGAAATTATAAACTATTCGATTCTGTGTAAAATTGTGTATACCTATTTTATTCTAAAATAACTGTGAACATAATCTTGAAAATTGGTTTACTTAGTCTCGTTAGCACACTCAATCCTCCTTCAAAAGACCACAATTAAAATAAAAATAAAGTAAACTGAAAGTAAAGCTTATTTAAATTTATCAATTATGAAATTAATGAGCGAATAAATTTACAATACATCTAAAAAAAAGTCTTATTCTCTAGCTTTTCAGATAGACTTTGACAAACATTTCTCATATTTTGTATCAATTGTAATGTAAAATTATTAGTTGATACATTAAGTGATTTTTCTTTATGAAGTTTATTGCTGTTGTTAATTACTTTTTTACGTTGATTTATTGAAAATATTTTATTTTGAATCAACCAACATAAAAATGATTTAGAAAATAGCTAACATACTTCTCGTTGTAGTAGTTCATCAGCATCAATCCCTATTTTTCGTTTAATATCAAGTACACTTTGAACAGTCTACGCTGCCTCTTGAGGCCCTAGCAAATTGTACCCGTAAACAAGTGTTTCTTCAAGAGATATGAGATGTTCACTAATAATTCTTTTCCTGACTTCTATTTTTTGAACTGATTCATGCACCACATTTGTCATCGAATTCCTTGTTTTTACATCCAGTGTGAGTCCTGATCTTCTATTAAAATCCTCCAAGTCATCATAAATTTGATCATCTACTGTTACTAAACGCGGAACAATCACATCTAATAAAAAAAGGTTTTTAGTAATTATTATATTTTGTCCTTATGAAAACAACTACAATATAATGTTAAATTACCTATGCCCGCAGGGACATAATCAACGTATTGTGTTTCAACGTCAAAACTTGGATACGCACTCATCATTACCTTGAAATAAAGTAACCATGTCATACTTTTATTACAAACAGTTGGCATATCAGATGTCTCATATCTAAGAAGATGAAGTACCCTGCAAAGTAGAAACAATTAGTGAACAAGTAATTCTCACATCCTTAAAGACATTTTAGTGATTAATTCGTTAAAGTTTGATGTTTTGAATACTTGTTGGTTGTTTCATTTTACCCAAAACTTCTAGATGGGTGGTAAACTAACTCTCACAAGGTTAATGGGTAGATGGAAGGTTACAACATACATGCAATGTTCGAAATTCTTCAAGAAACAGAAGTAATGAACCTTTTTTTTGCTTAAAATAAATATATTATGTTACACTGTAGATGGTGGTACTGGTTTGACTTGAAAAATTTGAGGTGGTTGTTCCTCACGTTGTGGATTTAGCCTACATGGTGGCTCCCCTCCTTCCGCCTAAGTTTCTACCTTCTTCGAAACTCGTCCATGAACTTTCTGTAAGCTTAGATTATGCAAACTCTGCAAAAAAAAAAGTGAAAGAAACTTAAATCATTTTGAATTGATTTTGTGACAAAATACAAAAATAGGATAAGAGGAATGAACAAGACTTTGTTACCTTGAGCCGATATCATACATCGTAAAGTAGACAAACCACATGACTTTGTTAACTTTAGCCGGTTGTTCATCATCTTCATAAACAACCATATCATCACTTTCATATTCACTGAATATTTCATCACTATTTTGGTGTTCACGTAAAAAATTATGTATACAGCGCAAACAACTACTATAGAGAGTATTTTCGTAAAAGATAAAAGTTTGGTGTAAAATTTAAATTTTTAAAAGATTTCAAATAATAAAATTTGGCCCAAATACTAGTATTTTCTAATATTTGAGAATTTAGATTATTTGACAAATAATGACAAATTGTATGGGTAAACACTATTTGACAAATTTTCTCCCAAATTTTATTTGGAAAATCTATGGCTAAACGGGTCCTTAGAATAGTTCTTTAAATCTTCATTCAACTTGGGTGGGAAAATATTTCAATTTTATGAATTCTTATGTGAGAAAATCTTTCACAATCATGATCACATTAGTATGCAAGAAAACCTTGCACAACTTCATTGATACTTTAATCTAAAAGCATCCTCAAGTCATTACATCAATTTTATAAAAGCCTGCATTTCTTTATAGATTCATAGATCAGAGTTCATAAGCTTTATCATGTGTTTATAGACTAAAATCATGGATCATGCAGAAGTTCAACTCAAAAACATATAAATACTTCAATTTACGCATAAAAAAGATAGAAAATAACCAATGAAATCATAATTGAGAAGAACTCATAAATTTAGAATTGGAAATCTTTGGGGACCTAATTAAAGAAAGGAATACATAGGTAATTACTAACATACCTTAGTGGTGGTGTTGATTTTCCAAAAATAGTGAGGGAAAAATAAATTACTCGTACAGCCACTTAGATTATCCGAAAAAAACTGTAATTTTTTTTTTCTCACAATAGCTCTGATACCATGTGAGAAATATATGAAAACAATATTATTGAAATTGTGCTTTAATTATTACATAAAGAACCCTATTTATAGACATTATAATACAATTTCTTACCAATTAGGAGATTATAAACTATTCATATTATGTATAGGATTGTGTATAGCTATTCTATTCTAACACAACTGTGAACATAATCTTAAAAATTGACTTACTTAGTTTCGTTACCACACTCAGTCATCCTTCAAAAGACCGTAATAAAAATAGAAATAAGGTAAACTGAAAGTAAAGCTTGTTTAAAGTTACCAGTTATGAAATTAATGAGACAATAAACTTACAAGTCATCGAAGAAAAAAATCTTATTTCCTAGCTCTTCAGATAGACTTTGACAAGCATTTCTCATATTTTGTGTCAACTGTAAAGTAAAATTATTAATTGATAAATTAAGTGATTTTTCTTTATGAAGTTTTTTGTTGTTGTTGATTACTTTTTTACGTTGATTAAAAAAATAATTAAAAAAGTTATGAATTCTTATATGAGAAAATCTTTCACAATTATGATCACAGTAGTATGCGAGAAAACCTTGCACAACTTCAGTGATACTTTCATCTAAAAGCATCCTCAAGTCATTTACATCAATTTAATAAAAGTCTGCATTTCTTTATAGATTCATAGATCACAGTTCATAAGTTTCATCATGTGTTTATAGACTAAAATCATGGATCATGCAGTAGTTCAACTTAAAATCATATAAATACTACAATTTACGCATAAAAAAAATAGCAAATAACCAATTAAATCATAATTCAGAAGAACTCATTAATTGAAAATTGAACTGTTAGAATTGAAAATCTTTAGAGACCCAATAAAGGAAAGAAATACATATGTTATTACTAATATTCCTTAGTAGTGGTGTTGATTTATTTTGGCGGCGCGTGTAGCAGTTGTTTTCGGTAAGGTTGATTGGGTTTTGATCGCCGAAGATTTCCGCACCTAGTGGTGGTGTTGATTTTTGAAAAATAGTGAGGGAAAAATTACTCGTACAGCCACTTAGATTACCCGAAAAAAACTACAATTTTTTTTCTCACAATTGCTCTGATACCATGTGAGAAATATATGAAAAAAATATTATTGAAATTGTGCTTTAATTATTACATAGAGAACCCTATTTATAGACACTATAATACAATTCCGTATCAATTAGGAAATTATAAACTATTCGATTCTGTGTAAAATTGTGTATACCTATTTTATTCTAAAATAACTGTGAACATAATCTTGAAAATTGGTTTACTTAGTCTCGTTAGCACACTCAATCCTCCTTCAAAAGACCACAATTAAAATAAAAATAAAGTAAACTGAAAGTAAAGCTTATTTAAATTTATCAATTATGAAATTAATGAGCGAATAAATTTACAATACATCTAAAAAAAAGTCTTATTCTCTAGCTTTTCAGATAAACTTTGACAAACATTTCTCATATTTTGTATCAACTGTAATGTAAAATTATTAGTTGATACATTAAGTGATTTTTCTTTATGAAGTTTACTGTTGTTGTTGAATACTTTTTTACGTTGATTTATTGAAAATATTTTATTTTGAATCAACCAACATGAAAATGATTTAGAAAATGGCTAACATACTTCTCGTTGTAGTAGTTCATCAGCATCAATCCCTATTTTTCGTTTAATATCAAGTACACTTTGAACAGTCTACGCTGCCTCTTGAGGCCCTAGCAAACTGTACCCGTAAACAAGTGTTTTTTCAAGAGATATGACATGTTCACTTACAATTCTTTTCTTGTCTTCTATTTTTTGAACTTATTCATGCACCACATTTGTCATCGAATTCCTTGTCTTTACATCCAGTGTAAGTTCTGATCTTTTATTGAAATCCTCCAAGTCATCTAAAAACCTTACACAACCTCGTTGATTCTTTCATCTAAAAACATCTTTATGTCATTTACATCAATTTCATAAAAGTTTGCATTTCTTTATAGATTCATAGATCACAGTTCATAAGTTTCATCATGTTTTTATATACTAAAATCATGGATCATGCAGGAGTTCCACAATAGTATGCGAGAAACCTTACACAACCTCGTTGATTCTTTCATCTAAAAACATCCTCATGCCATTTACATCAACTTTATAAAAGTCTGCATTTTTTTATAAATTCATAGATCACAGTTCATAAGGTTCATCATGTGTTCATAGACTAAAATCATAGATCATGCAGGAGTTCAACTCAAAATCATATAAATACTACAATTTACGCATAAAAAAAATAAAAAATAACCAATTAAATCATAATTGAGAAGAACTCATGAATTGAGAATTGAACTGGTAGAATTGACAATCTATGGGACCCAATGAAAGAAAAGAATTCATAAGTAATTACTAACATTCTTTAGTGGTGGTGTTGATTTTAAAAAAATAGTGAGAGAAAAATTAATTACTCGGACTGCCACTTAGGTTATCCGAATAAAACTGTAATTTGTTTTCTCAAAATTGCTCTGATATCATATGAGAAATATATGAAAAAAATATTATTGAAATTGTGCTTTAATTATTACATAGAGAACCTTATTTATAGACATTATAATACAATTCTTTATCAATTAGGTGATTATAAACTATTCATATAATGTGTAGAATTGTGTATATCCATTCTATTCTAAAACAACTGTGAACATAATTTTGAAAATTGACTTACTTAGTTTCGTTAGCACACTCAATCATGCTTCAAAAGACCACAATAAAAATAGAAATAAGGTAAACTAAAAGTAAAGTTTGTTTAAAGTTACCAATTATGAAATTAATGAAGGAATAGACTTACCAGTCATCCAAGAAAAAAGTTTTATTCCATAGCTCTTCAGATAGACTTTGACAAGTATTTCATATATTTTGTGTCAACTGTAAAATAAAATTATTAATTGATAAATTAAGTGATTTTTCTTAATGTATCAACTGTAAAGTAAAATGATTTCTATTTTTATTGCGGTCTTTTAAAGGATGATTGAGTGTGCTAACGAGACTAAATAAGTCAATTTTCAAGATTATGTTCACAGTTGTGTTAGAATAGAATAGATATACACAATTCTACACATAATATGAATAGTTTATAATCTTCTAATTGATAAGAAATTGTATTATATTGTCTATAAATAAGGTTCTCTATGTAATAATTAAAGCACAATTTCAATAATATTTTTTTTCATATATTTCTCATATGGTATCAGAGCAATTTTGAGAAAACAATTTACAGTTTTATTCGAATAACCTAAGTGGCAGTCCGAGTAATTAATTTTTCTCTCACTATTTTTTGAAAATCAACACCACCACTAAAGAATGTTAGTAATTACTTATGAATACTTTTCTTTCATTGGGTCCCCATAGATTGTCAATTCTACCAGTTCAATTCTCAATTCAGGAGTTCTTCTCAATTATGATTTAATTGGTTATTTTCTTTTTTTTTTATGCGTAAATTGTAGTATTTATATGATTTTGAGTTGAACTCCTGCATGATCCATGATTTTAGTCTATAAACACATGATGAAGCTTATGAACTGTGATCTATGAATCTATAAAGAAATGCAGGCTTTTATGAAATTGATGTAAATGACTTGAGGATGCTTTTAGATTAAAGTATCAATGAAGTTGTGCAAGGTTTTCTCGCATACTATTGTGATCATGATTGTGAAAGATTTTCTCACATAAGAATTCATAAAATTGAAAGATTTTCCCACCTAAGTTGAATGAAGATTTAAAGAACTATTCTAAGAACCCGTTTAGACACAGATTTTCCAAATAAAATTTGAGAGAAAATTTGTCAAATAGTATTTGTCCATACAATTTGTCATTATTTGACAAATATTTTTGGCAAATAATCTAAATTCTCAAATACTAGAAAATATTAGTATTTGGGCCAAATTTCATTATTTGAAATCTTTTAAAAATTCAAATTTAACACCAAACTTTTAACTTTCACAAAAACACTCTCTATAGTAGTTGTTTGCGCTGTATTATATATTTTTTTGCGTGAACACCAAAGTAGTGATGAAATATTCAGTGAATATGAAAGTGATGATATGGTTGATGATGAAAATGATGAACAACCGGCTCAAGGTAACAAAGTCACGTGGTTTGTCTACTTTACGATTTATGGAATCGGCTCAAGGTAACAAAGTCTTGTTCATTCCATTTTTAATTATTTTTTTAATCTCTTATTCTTAATTAGGATATCAAGAATTCATACTTGAAATGAACTTACATGTTCATATTCTTTTAATTTATATTATTTTCATGGTGGGTAGAGATAGAAAAAAAAGGTTATTTTCATTCTTTATTTTGAATTTTGGGTACACATACGTGCATAGTTACTTAATTAAATCATATTCTATTGACCTAATTATTTATTAATGAATGTCGTTTTTATTTTTCTCCTCTTTTCTTTCTTATTTAATTTGTCATTAGTTTAAAAAAGATTTAAAAGAAAAAAAATTACAATGAAATAGTTGAGACAAATTCAAAAAAAAAAAAAAAAAAAAGACACCCTTGTCCGAGTATGATTTGAGAGCAAGGTTTGAAAATTTCATTAGACCACATTTTGAAGAGTAGCAACTGTCAAGGGTTTTAAAGCTTCCTTACGCCACATTTTACAGGACGCTGAAGATGAAAAGGGTTAGTTTTTGGAAGATGGAAACTAGAGAATTAACTCAGATACTTCCTCTTACCTTATTTTTGTTTTTTGTCACAAAATCAATTCGTAATGATTTAAGTTTCTTTAACTTTTTTTTGCAGAGTTTGCATAATCTAAGAAGGTAGAAACTTGGGCGGAAGGAGGAGAGTCACCATGTAGGCTTAATTCACAACGTGAGGAACAACCACCTCAAATGTTGCAGGCCAAACCAGTACCACCATATACAGGGTAACATATTATATAATATATTTATTTTAAGCAAAAAAAAAGTGCATTACTTCTGTTTCTTGAAAAATTTCGAACATTGCAAATATGTTGTAACATTCCGTCTACCCATTAACCTTGTGACAGTTAGTCTACCACCCATATAGGAGTTTTGGGCAAAATGAAACTAACAACAAGTATTCAAAACATCTAACTTTAACGAATTAATCACTAAAATGTCTTTAAGGATGTGAGAATTACTTGTTCACTAATTGTTTTTACTTTGCAGGGTACCTCATCTTCTTAGATATGAGACATCAGATATGCCAACAATTTGTCATAAAAGTATGACATGGTTACTTTATTTCAAGGCGATGATGAGTGCATATCCAAGTTTCGACGTTGAAACACAATACGTTGATTATGACCCTGCGAACATAGATAATTTAACTTTATATTGTAGTTGTTTTCATAAGGACAAAATATAATCATTACTAAAAACCTTTTTTTATTAGATGTGGTGGTTCCGCATTTAATGACAGTAGATGATCAAATTTATGATGACGTGGAGGATTTCAATAGAAGATCAGGACTCACACTGGATGTGAAAACAAGGAATTCGATGATAAAAAGTTGAGCATGAATCAGTTCAGAAAATAGAAGACAGGAAAAGAATTGTGAGTGAACATCTCATGTCTCTTGAAGAAGCACTTGTTTATGGGTACAGTTTGCTAGAGCCTCAAGAGGCAGCGTTGACTGTTCAAAGTGTACTTGACATTAAACGAAAAATAGGGATTGATGTTGATGAACTACTGAAACGAGAAGTAAGTTAGCCATTTTCAAAATCATTTTCCTGTTAGTTGATTCAAAATAAAATATTTTCAATAAATCAACGTAAAAAAGTAATCAACAACAACAAAAAACTTAATAAAGAAAAATCACTTAATGTATCAATTAATAATTTTACTTTGCAGTTGACACAAAATATGAGAAATGCTTGTCAAAGTCTATCTGAAGAGTTAGGGAATAAGACTTTTTTCTTTGATGACTTGTAAATCTATTGTCTCATTAATTTCATAATTGGTGACTTTAAACAAGCTTTACTTTCAGTTTACCTTATTTCTATTTTTATTGCGGTCTTTTGAAGGATGATTGAGTGTGGTAACGAGACTAAGTAAGTCAATTTTCAAGATTATGTTCACAGTTGTGTTAGAATAGAATAGATATACACAATCCTATACATAATATTAATAGTTTATAATATCCTAATTGGTAAGGAATTGTATTATAGTGCCTATAAATAGGGTTCTTTATGTAATAATTAAAGCACAATTTTAGTAATATTTTTTTCATATATTTTCTCACATGGTATCAGAGCAATTGTGAGAAAAAAATTACAGTTTTTTTCGAATAACCTAAGTGGCTATCCGAGTAATTAATTTTTCCCTCACTATTTTTTGAAAATCAACACCACCACTAAGGTATGTTAGTAATTACTTATGGATTCCTTTCCTTCATTGGGTCCCCAAAAATTTTCAATTCTACCAGTTCAATTCTCAATTCATGAGTTCTTCTCAATTATGATTTAATTGGTTATTTTCTATCTTTTTTATGGGTAAATTGAAGTATTTATATGTTTTTGAGTTGAACTCTTGCATGATCCATGATTTTAGACTATGAACACATGATGAAGCTTATGAGCTATGATATATGAATCTATAAAGAAATGCAGGCTTTTATGAAATTGATGTAAATGACTTGAGGATATTTTTAGATGAAAGTATCAATGAAGTTGTGCATGGTTTTTTCGCATACTACTGTGATCATAATTGTGAAAGATTTTCTCACATAAGAATTCATAAAATTGAAAGATTTTCTCACCTAAGTTGAATCAAGATTTAAAAAATTATTCTAAGGACCCATTTGTCCATAGATTTTCCAAGTAAAATTTGGGGGAAAATTTGTCAAATAGTATTTGTCCATACAATTTGTCATTATTTGTCAAATAATCTAAATTCTCAAATACTAGAAATACTAGTATTTGGGCCAAATTTCATTATTTGAAATCTTTTAAAAATTTAAATTTTACACCAACTTTTAACTTTTACAAAAAAACTCTCTATAGTAGTTGTTTGCGTTGTATTACATAATTTTTTATGTGAACACCAAAGTAGTGATAGAATATTCAATGAATATGAAAGTGATGATATGGTTGTTTATGAAAATGATGAACAACCGGCTCAAGGTAACAAAGTCACGTGGTTTGTCTATTTTACGATGTATGAAATAGGCTCAAGGTAACAAACTCTTGTTCATTCCTTTTTTTAATTATTTTTTTAATCTCTTATTCTTAATTAGGATATCAAGAATTCATACTTGAAATAAATTTACATATTCATATTCTTTTAATTTATATTATTTTCATGGTTGGTAGGGATAGGAAAAAAGGGTTATTTTCATTCATTATTTTGAATTTTGGGTACACATACGTGCATAGTTGCTTAATTAAATCATTTTCTATTGACCTAATTATTTATTAATGAATGTCGTTATTATTTTTCTCCTCTTTTCTTTTTTATTTAATTTGTCATTAGTTTAAAAAAATTAAGATTTAAAAGGAAAAAATTTACAATGAAATAGTTGAAACAAACTCAAAAATAGAAAGGAAAAAAAAACACCCTTGTCCGAGAATGATTTGAGAGCAAGGTTTCAAAATTTGATTAGGCCACATTTTGAAGAGTGACAACTGGCAAGGGATTTAAAGCTTCCTTACGCCACATTTTACAGGACGCTGAAGACTAAGAGGGTTAGTTTTAGAAAATGGAAACTAGGGAATTAACTCAGGTACTTCCTCTTATCTTATTTTTGTATTTTGTCACAAAATCAATTCAAAATGATTTAAGTTTCTTTAACTTTTTTTTGCAGAGTTTGCATAATCTAAGCTTACAGAAAGTTCATGGACGAGTTTCGAAGAAGATAGAAACTTGGGCGGAAGGAGGGGAGCCACCATGTAGGCTAAATCCACAACGTGAGGAACAACCACCTCAAATTTTTCATGCCAAACCAGTACCACCATCTACAGGGTAACATAATATATTTATTTTAAGCAAAATCAAAGTGCATTACTTCTGTTTCTTGAAGAATTTCGAACATTGCATGTATGTTGTAACCTTCCGTCTACCCATTAACCTTGTGAGAGTTAGTTTACCACCCATCTAGGAGTTTTGGGTAAAATGAAACAACCAACAAGTATTCAAAACATCCAACTTTAACGAATTAATCACTAAAATGCCTTTAAGGATGTGATAATTACTTGTGAACTAATTATTTCTACTTTGCAGGGTACTTCATCTTCTTAGATATTAGACATCAGATATGCCGACTATTCTTTATAAAAGTATGACATGGTTACTTTATTTCAAGGCGATGATGAGTGCGTATCCAAGTTTCCACGTTGAAACACAATACGTTGATTTTGACCCTGCGGGCATAGGTAATTTAACATTATATTGTAGTTGTAATTATCATAAGGACAAACCATAATCATTACTAAACACTTTTGTATCAGATATGGTGGTTCCGTGTTTAGTATCAGCAGATAATCAAATTTATGATGACTTGGAGGATTTCAATAGAAGATCAGGACTCACACTGGATGTAAAGACAAGGAATTCAATGACAAAAGTGGAGAATGAAGCAATTCAAAAAATAAAAAATAGAAAAAGAATTGTGAGTGAACATCTCATGTCTCTTGAAGAAGCACTTATTTATGGGTACAGTTTGCTAGGGCCTCAAGCGATAGCGTGGACTGTTCAAAGTGTACTTGACATTAAACGAAAAATAGGGATTGATGCTGATGAGCTACTACAACGAGATGTAAGTTAGCCATTTTCTAAATCATTTTCCTGTTGGTTGATTCAAAATAAAATATTTTCAATAAATCAACGTCAAAAAGTAAACAACAACAACAAAAAACTTCATAAAGAAAAATTACTTAATGCATCAACTAATAATTTTACTTTACAGTTGATACAAAATATGAGAAATGTTTGTCAAAGTCTATCTGAAAAGCTAGGGAATAAGACTTTTTTCTTGGATGACTTTGAAGTCTATTCATTCATTAATTTCATAATTGGTAACTTTAAACAAACTTTACTTTCATTTTACCTTGTTTATATTTTTATTGCGATCTTTTGAAGGAGGATTAAGTGTGCTAACGAGACTAAGTAAGTCCATTTTCAAGATTAAGTTCACAGTTGTGTTAGAATAGAATAGATATACACAATTCTACACAGAATAAGAATAGTTCATAGTCTCCGAATTGGTAAGAAATTGTATCATAGTGTCTATAAATAGGGTTCTCTATGTAATAATTAAAATACATTTTCTATAATATTCTTTTCATATATTTCTCACATAATATCAGAGCAATTGTGAGAAAAAAAATTGCAGTTTTTTCGGGTAACCTAAGTGGTTGTCCGAGTAATTAATTTTTCCCTCACTATTTTTCAAAAATCAACACCACCACTAGGTGCGGAAATCTTCGGCGTGCAAAGCCCAATCAACCTTACCGAAAAAAACTGCCACACGCGCCCTCACGCACCGCCGAAATAAATTCTCCGACGAGCTTGTCAGGAATAAACTTTCCGCAATAGCCCTATTTTTCAGATTTCGACAAAAAAAAATCCAGTTTTTTGGCTACATATTCTAATTTCACAACATGTCTTTCGGGATTGATACTTTTGTCTCCAAGAATGTAGGGATTGGAAGTTCAAGCCCTATGATCACTTCAGAACCGTTAATCGGAAGCTCAAACTATTTGGATTGGGCTTTCTCGGTTGAGTTGTGGTGCAAGGGTCAAGGTGTCCAAGATCACTTAACGAACATTGCTTGTGTGGTAGATGAAAAGGTAAAGGCTAGTGGGGAAGATGCAAAAGTCAACGCACAATGGGAGAAGGTTGATGCTCAGCTATGTAGTCTTCTATAGCGATCTATTGATTCCAAGTTGATATCTTTGTTCCATCCATTCCAAACATGTTATTCAGTTTGGGAAAAGGCTCGTGCTTTATACACTAATGACATATCTCAATTCTATGATGTGATATCTCGTATGACTAACTTAAAGAAACAAGAATCAGATATGTCCACCTACTTAGGACAAGTACATGCATTCATGGAGGAATTTGATACATTGATACCAGTCACTACAGACGTGCATAAACAACAAAACCACATACAGACATTGTTTCTAGTTCTTACACTTGTTGGACTTCCTATGACCATGATTCAGTGCGTGATCAGATTTTAGCTAGCCCTACAATTCCTACAGTTGATGAATTATTCTCTCGTCTACTTCGTATTGCCGCGCCTCCCCGCCACAAAAAAGTTTCATCACCGACCATTGACTCATTTGCTCTCGCATCTCAAATAATAGAAAAACGAGCATATCAATCTATGGAGAATCGACGAGGAGGAGGTCGTCTTGGAAAACCTCAGTCCAAGTGTAGTTATTGTCATAAGTCTGGACACACTCGTGACATATGTCATAATTTGCATGGTCTTCCACCCAGTTATGATCCTGTTGTTCTAAAGGAATATAATGAGTTCATTCGTAATCGTGCAAGTAAGCAGACATCTCCACAAGAAGCATTTGGTGCTCCGCCTGATCGACCATCCCATAATGCTCACGTTGCTCAATCAGAATATGATGAGTTCCTTCAATATTGAGCAAGTAAGTAAACGTCTCCACAAGTAGCTTCGGTTGTTCAACATGATGTTGTTGTTGCGGGTAATTCTTTTTCTTGTGTTTCACAGTCTAATACTCATGGATCATGGGTCATGGACTCGGGCGCTTATGATCATATTTATAGTAACAAATCACTTCTATAAGATATTGTTTATTCACAATATCTTCTTGCTATTACTTTGGCCAATGGGATCCAAACAAAACCAAAAGGGGTTGGAAAAGCCACAACCCTTTCTTCTGTCACTCTAGACTCTATTCTTTATGTCCTTGGTTCTCATTTTAATCTGGCATCTGTTAGTCATTTGACACGTGCTCTACATTGTAGCATAACTTTTTTTGTTGATTCTTTTCTTATGTAGGACCGCAGTACGAGACAAATGATTGGCACAGGACATGAATCATAAGTCCTTTACTATCTTACCTCTTTAAATTCCTTCGCAGCATGCTCTGCTACAGATCCTTCAGACCTCATTCACAAACGTTTGGAACATCCGAGTCTATCCAAACTGCAACAGATGGTGCCTAGTTTATCTAAATTAGATTGTGAGTCATGTCAACTTGGGAAACACACTCGTGCCACATTTTCACATGGAATTTAGGGTCGTTCAAAGTCTATTTTTTCATTAGTTCATTCTGATATTTGGGGTCCTAGTAGAGTTAGTTCCACTTTAGGATTTCGTTTTTTTGTTTGTTTCATTGATGATTATTCGAGATGCACTTGGGTTTTCTTAATGAAAGATCGTTCTAAGTTATTTTCTATATTTAAAAGTTTTTTTTGCTGAAATACAAAATCAGTTTGGTGTTTCAATTCGTACTCTTCGTAGTGATAATGCCTTAGAATACTTATCATCCCAGTTTCAGGAGTTTATGTCTCACCAAGGAATTACTCACCAAACATCTTGTCCATACACTCCCCAACAAATGGTGTAGCAGAAAGAAAGAATAGGCATCTCATTGAGACTGCTCGCACTCTCCTCATTGTATCCCATGTTCCGCTGTGTTTTTTAGGGGATGCAGTCCTTTCATCTTGTTATTTAATTAATAGAATGTCCTCATCCTCTATTCAGAATCAGATTCCACATTCCATACTGTATACTCAGTCACATCTCTATTCCATCCCTCCTCGTGTATTTGGGAGCACCTTCTTTCTTCATAACTTAGCCCCAGGAGAAGATAAATTAGCCCATCGTGCTCTTAAATGTGTCTTTCTTGGTTACTCTCAAGTTCAAAAAGGGTATAATTGTTATTCACATGATCTCCACCGATATCTTATGTTTGCCGATGTAACATTCTTTGAATCTCAACCTTACTACACATCTTCTGATCATCCTGATGTCTCTGAGGTCTTACCCATACCTCAAGTCTTGCATGTACCGACTTTTGAGGGACCTACAGTTACTTCTCCATCTTCAATTGTAGTGCCACCACTCCTAACTTATCATCAGCGTCCATGTCCAACAATAGTCTCAAATGATTCATGTCATGCGCCGGACCCTGCTCCCACTGCGGTTTTGCCTCCTGTTAACCAATCGATTACACTTCAAAAGGGTATATGATCTACTCAAATACTAATCCAAATTATACTTTCTTGAGTTACCATCGTTTATCTTCACCCCACTATGCCTTTGTATCATCTTTGTCCTCTATTTCCATCCCTAAGACTACAGGAGAAGCACTTTCTCATTCTGGATGGAGGAGGCAGGCTATGATTGATGAAATGTCTGCTTTACATTCGAGTGGTACTTAGGAGCTTGTCCCCCTTCCTACAGGTAAGTCTACTGTTGGTTGTCGTTGGGTTTATGCGGTCAAAATTGGTCCAGAGGGTATACTCAGATATTTAGGATAGATTATAGCGACACTTTCTCTCATATGGCCAAAATAGCATATGCCCGTCTTTTTGTATCTATGGATGTCTTTCGTCATTGGCCTCTTCATCAATTGGACATTAAAAATGTTTTTCTACATGGTGATCTTGAGGAAGAAGTCTATATAGAGCAACCACCTGGTTTTGTTGCTCAGGGGGAGTCTAGTAGCATTATATGTCGATTGCGTCGGTCACTCTATGGTCTGAAACAATCTCATCGAGCTTGGTTTGGGAAGTTCAGCATAGTAATTTAGGAGTTTGGTATGACTCATAGTGAAGCTGATCACTCTGTGTTTTATCGACATTCAGCACGAAATCTGTGTATTTATTTGGTTGTTTACGCTGATGATATCATTTTCACCGACAATGATAAAGTTGGTATCGCTAATTTGAAGCAGTATCTCTTTCAGCATTTCCAAACTAAAAACCTCGACAAAATGAAATATTTTCTAGGTATTGTGGTTGCTCAGTCTAGATCAGGTATTGTTATTTCTCAACGCAAGTATGCTTTAGACATTCTTGAGGAGACATGAATGATGGGATGTAAACCTATTGACACTCTTATAGAAACAAATGTTAAACTCCTTCCAGGACAGGGGGAGAAACTTAGTAATCCTGAAAGGTATAGACGGTTGATTGGAAAGTTGAATTATCTCACGGTGACTAGACCAGACATTTCTTTTCAGATGAGTGTTGTAAGTCAGTTTATGACTTCTCTTTGTGATAGTCATTGGGATGCAGTTGTTCGTATTCTGTGATACATAAATTTAGCTCCTGGTAAAGGACTACTCTTCGAGGATCAAGGCCACGAGCATATCACCGGATATACAGACGTTGATTAGGTGATGAGTCCACAAATTGGACTCATTTAGGGCTATATTTTAATAGAAATTGTGTCCTCAAATGCTTATTTTATCTCAATATCTGATGAAACCCTTTAAGTTTTAGGTATTTGAAGTCTGGAGGAATGCATGGACACTACTTCGCAAAAAAGAACGAAAAGGCTGAAAAGAACAAGAAAATGAAGGCTTGAGGATCGCCGAAGGGTCTCACATCGCCTTTTGTTCTAGTGTGTTGAGCCCTGAAGGAAAGGATCAAGTCGGCAAAAATAAAGCAGTCGGCGCATCGCCGAGAAGGTCCGTGAAGTAGTACTATGTCGCCCAATGACCCAGAGCACGACGATGCCGAAGGATGGTCCAAGACGACGATGAACTACACCAAAGGTGAATCACCGAGTTGATCGGCGATTCCAACTAATGTCGCCGAGTGATCCGCCGCAGCATATATTTTTGAAAACTATAAATACTTGTTGAGAGTTATAGTTTTGTATCAGATTTTAGAGAGAATTTTTAGTATCATATTTTTATTTAGTACTTTTATTTTACTCTCAAGTTTGTAAGGGTTTGAAGACTTGAAGAAGAAAAAGGTTTCACCTCTTTCAATTTGGAAGTGGGTCTCTTGGATTCTTCCTTCTTTGCTCAAATCAAGACTTATTTCTCTATACCCATTTTATTTCAACATCATTGAAGGTATAAATTTCTATCTCTTGATGTTTGGATAAAAACCTTCATTCTTGGGGTGTGATTTAGCAAATAGTTGATATTATTGTTGGGTCTTGCTTGCTGATAGGTTAGATGTATTTTAATGGTGATTTCACCTAGTGGTTGTGGTTTAATTTAATGGGTTTGTAGTTGCAAATACAAAGTCACCCATGTGTTTTCGGCTTGCCTGAGAGGGAGGTCGCGAAACCAAGACCACTAGACTGATGGCCTAAGAAGTGGGTCGACATGAGGTTCTGCCCGAGAGGGTGAGCCCTAGCCCCATATCCTAACACTCATCTCGAGAGAGTGAGTGGGGTAAGGCGTAGGCTGGCCTTCATTTGGCAAATGGGTGTACGAGAGGAACAAATTTGACACGGGGTAAGTTGCCCGAGAGGGAACTTATATCCATCTAAAGCTTAGACTAGTCACTATTATCTTGCAAATTTCCTATTGAAAGCATGTACCCAACTATTTATCTCAACTTGTATTGCGGTCACACCCCAAGAACTCTTCCCCATACTTGATTTCCCTGTTATTTTTGTTGTTTTTATTTACCAGTGACAAAATCCCAAATTGATATTTGACACTTTTGTATCACCCTCTTTAATTTATAATGTTTTTACTTGTTAATGTCTTTAGCTACGACTATTTAGAACTAAATTTTATTTTTCTATTAATTCTCAAAACCGCTCCTCCCTTGGGACACGACCCCAACCCTTGGTTGGGTTACTATACTATTGCACGATTTGTAGACACTCGTACTGGAAGTTGTGTCGTTGATTACGCAATAATAAAACATCATTGGGCAGGATCACCTTTTGATAGACGTTCTACATCCGAATATTGTGTTTTAGTAGGAGGTAATTTGGTGTCATGGAAGAGTAAGAAGCAAAGTGTGGTTGCTCGATCTAGTGCGGAAGCAGAATATCGAGTAATGGCTGTAGCAACTTGTGAGCTAGTTTAGATCAAACAGTTGCTTAGAGAACTGAAGTTTGGAGAAACCGGTCATATGGAATTTGTGTGTGATAATCAAGCGACCCTTCATATCACATCAAATCCGGTGTTTCATGAGAGGACTAAGCACATTGAGATTGATTGTCACTTTGTCAGAGAAAAGATACTCTCAGGAGATATTGTTACCAAATTTGTGAAGTCAAATGATCAACTTGCAGATATCTTCACCAAGTCCATCACCGGTCCTCGTATTAATTACATTTGTAACAAGCTAGGTACATATAATTTGTATGCACCAGCTTGAGGGGGAGCGTTAGAATGGAATAGGTATACACAATCCTATACATAATAGGAATAGTTTATAGTCTCCTAATTGGTAAGGAATTGTATCATAGTGTCTATAAATAGGGTTCTCTATATAATAATTAAAACACAATTTCAATAATATTTTTTGCATATATTTTAGTCTTTTTGACAAGTACCACTTGGGTTTAAGTACTCTGACAACAATGGATGTCAAGCAAGCTGCCGTTGCAATGCTCATTATGAAATGTTTTGAAGTAAGATATCTATACCTACATATTTATCACATTCTTATTATTTTTGTGCACCTTGTAACACAATATTTTGTTTAACTGGACCTGTAACATTTTCTTGTCTATGGACTAATAGGATGGTGGACCTCAAGATCTGATCTATACCTGCGCAATCAAAAGGTTACTGCACAGACAAATAGCTTTCTGGTCTCACGCAGAGAGGCTCTATTCAGCTCACATCAAGGAGCAATTGCAAGGTAAGTTGCATGTTTAAATTGTTCCTTTCATTTTTATCAGTTTGTGCCCATAAAACAACTAAATCTTTTTAACATCGTTAGCTTTAGATTCTTTTCTTAACCACTGGTGGGCAACACCATTGAAAGCCAGCAGCTTATTTTAAAGGAGGAGGAAACATTACTCTTCAACCATTGTACTCTTGATCTCTGTTGCCAAGCTATTTCTTGATCATCCATTAGAACTCTTTGTTCCTGAATGACTTCCCATGCACTCAAATGTTGCATGATATTTTCTTTCCTTTGCTTCCAATTGCCCCTATTGTTTTTGCTCCATTGGATCAGCTCCTTTTTGAGAAGCTTTAGTTTGTTGGCTAATATGTAAGCAGGTCTGCCAGTGTTAGGAAATGAATTCCACCAGTCTTTTACTTTGTCTTTAAAGCCCTCAACTTCTAGCCACCAATTTTCAAATTTAAAGTATGTCTTGTGCCGACTCCAGTCCCCACATGTGAGTAGGATAGGGTTGTGATCAGAACTCTTTTTGGAGGAAAAGATTTTGGACTGAGGATCCTTCATTATACAACAATATAATAAGTTAATAAGTACATTTATAACATAATCCTCAAATGTAGTTTTGTTTAGGGGGAGATTATTTTCTCAATTATTTTTTATATCAGTGTTAATTGACCAAATTAATTTATTATATTATGAGTTTTTTTTCTATAATTTCTCTTTATTATCGGTGTTTAAGGTTTATTTCAATCCGAATAATATGTTCATAATTTGAGTTCAGTTGTATTACATCAAAAACCCAAGCCCACTGGATGACACAGTTCGCGTGACCATTGTTATGCTTTATTTTGAGATTCCACAAATTGGAAAAGAGAAGGAGGTGAACAAGAGACCATTGCATAGTTCGGTTAGTTCACTCTACGGGGTCGTTTGGTAGAGTGTGTTGGAGAAAATAATTGCATATGCGCTGCATATGATACACCGAACTCAGACTTGCATAGTGGATTTAAGACCAGAAAACATCCTCTTAAATGAGGTAATGTATCTTGTAGTCCACTTTTATGCAATCTGTATAGTCCACTTTTATGCATATTTGTATAGTCCACTTTTATGCAATCTGTATAGTTAATTTGTTAACACTCATTTTTCTTGCTTGAGCAGGCTCATGATCCTATACTCTGTGATATGGGAGTTGCTGCGGGTTCTGGATGATGTGTAGAGGCGGCTGGGACACAGACCTACCATGATGATTCAATAGGTATGACCTAAATATATTTATGACCTAAAATAGCATGAAAGCAAGTTTTATTGAAAGACCTATCATATCTTGGAATCTATGCAGACTTAGCTACAGATAGGGCTCAATGGAAGAAAATGATCCATATATGTGGTATCCACTAGTGAGAACAGATTCTTGATCTTGTTGGAGAACTTCTTATATTATTATCATTACTATTACTACAATTTTTATATATTTTACTTGTATAGGCACCCTCAACTAGTAGGTATGAGCTTAACATATTTATGACCTAAAATCGCATGCAAGTAAGTTGTCACGAAAGATATCTCTTGGAATAGGGCTCAATGGAAGAAAATGATCCATGAGTGGGGAGATATCACATATATGGATCTCTTTCCTTTAGCTCTTGTATCTATATAAGAATCTTAAAATATACTATAGTTCCTAAGATCTACCTAGCAACAAGCAATTATTCTGGTCAAGGGCATAAAATCAAAGAAAATCTGAAATCAAGACCAAATATTTTTGTTAATTTAAACCTTGATGTAATTATGTGTCTGCCATATGCCAATGCAGGTTACCACTTGACAAAAGAAAAATAGTTTTGGAATCTTATGTTGGGGATCTATGATTGTGATTTATATCAATTATTACACACCATGTCTTAACCTTTTTTTTTAAAAAAAAAAATGTAGTGTGAGTGTTAACTATGCACTACCTTGAGTAATTATTGTTCATTGTGGTTTAGGGAGCTTAACAATTGAATCGGAACATTATCGAAACAAAATTGGACAAAAAAGAAGCAAAGTGAAAAACTTAAGAACTTGCACTTAAAATATATCAGCTTTCCTGTGTTTTTTTCTTGTAATTTTTAGTTCCTCCTTAGTGCTTATCAGTCATTCCAACTTGCAGTGCTCCCCAGCCATAATGACCATAAATAGTAATATATTTTATCTTATCATGGATGTAAGCGTACTTTTGCTGAACCATCTTATATCCTTCCGTCTCTCTGAGTAATATTTTGTGTTCATCAGTCTTTAAAACTTTGTTGTGTTTGTGTCAAATATGATTGACGACTTCAGCTGGCTTCATTAATAAATTGCAAGTCTTATAGGGATATAGTAGTGGTTAACGTGTAAGATCATTCCTACGAGGAATGACATTCTTGATTGTATTGTTTGTTTTCCTTTGGATAACCTCCAAATGCACATTGGAATGAAATAGACTGGTAATGACTGATGTTGGTGTTCATTGCTTGAGTAATGTACAACAATTATAACACACTTTTCTTTACTTTCTTTCGTAAACTTTTTTCCATTTAGCTTGTATCTATGTAAGCTATGATCTATTATAACACTGTTTATCTTCTTCTTTTTTTAATGTAAACAGGAAAAAATCAACAAAACTCACTCTCTGGGAAGAATTCATAGACCTATATGGAAATAAACTTCTCACACATCTGAAAGAGCTTCAAGAATTCCCAGTAATTGTTGCCAGAAAAGTGGTCAAACCAAAATAATCTTCAGGTAAAGTACAGACATATTAATGATTTCTCCTATGCTAAAACACATATTGCTCAAATTAACACTAACTATTCAACAATATGCAGGCCTTTCAAATAGATTTGGTACAACAATCCAGATTGATCCCCTGTACCCGCAAGCTTTCGCACTAAAGACATGGTATTCAAAATACACCTCTTTCTATGAACAAATAAATGTATTCACATCTTTAACATTTTTAACTTACATACAGGTCCGATGAAATAAAACCACTTCTTAGCACATACACAACAAAAAACACCACAGCTACAGGCTCTCTTTTGTTTGTGCCATTTGAAGAACACATCGTACCTATTGTCAATACCCAACAACAATCTTTGGTATATGCATCATCTAAACCTTAAAATTAGTTTATAAATTGAAATGTTAATACAATTTATCATTTCATATATATGTCCAGGGCCAAATATTCCATGTGCAAGCTCAATTGTCAATATCCAATGAAACTCAACGATTCTGCGTCTTAGTCTGCTCCGACTGCAAGCAAATCTTTCCAAGGAATTGGTCACAGCGAAGATTCTATTGTACAACCTGTCGTCGATCAATACATCTCACACCCAGGTACCAAGAAAATATTTTTACTTAGATAAGAATCATATCAGTGAGATCAATAATAGAAACAAGATTGTTTGTACTCTATGCTACATAATCACAGCGTCCTTGTTATGAGATTTCTTACGTTTCATGTGCTTTTTAGCATAAATAAAGAATACATGTGTATAGATGCACTAGGATGACATACAAGCTAGCTGTGGGTGGTTGCTCCCTGGATTAATGTTTCTTCTCACACAAACTTCCAGTAGATTATGCAGGATTCACTATTTTACCAAACATATCTATCCAGGGAGAAGCAAAAAAATTATGTACCTGGTGCAGTGAATTGTACAGACAACAGTTCACATTTTCATAGTAGCCACATAAATCCATCATCATTTTAATATGTTGCTACTAAATAACAATTTTCAATTAAAAAAAAATATTTTTGAACATAAACATATTGATTTTTGGTTCCATAACGGACGCCAGTTTGAAGTAACCATCCAAGATGATACTAGTTCTTCAACAGCCATGATTTCAGACAAAATTGGAGAAGAACTATTGTCTCTCACTGTGGCAGAAATTCGTGACGTACGTTGCATCAAGGTAAAACACTCTACAACCTCTTGCTTATTGCTTAAAAATCTATCTTACATGATTTCCTTTCATCTTTCAGAAACAACTATTGCCACTCATACCGGTGCAACACATACTGCTAGGGAACACATTCACTATCCAAATAAAGAAGTTGTTCGCAAAAAACAAGGATGCATCTTCAGCAAAATTGTTTATCATGTCAATCACCGAAAAAGATATTGCTAGCAATCTGCCACTGCACCAACAACTCCAGAAAGCAGTAAATGCAAGCTGAAGCGAATCTAGAATTGTTGATGTGGCAGCCTCCAATGGCCAGCATTTGCAATTATCTATTTTATCTTTTTAATAAAAAATAAAATCTGAGCTTTTTCCTACAAAAATAAAATCAATGCATTAAAAGATCACACTAAATAGGAGTAATTAATTACTCAGCAACAGCCCAAAATGTCTAAAAGTTCACAATAAATATAGTAGCAACCCAAAACGTCTAAAAGGTCACAATAAATATAGCAGCAGCCCAAAACATCCAAAACGTTTCAAAACCAACCCTGCATCAGTTACAGTTTTGTATATGAATCACTTCATTACAAAATTTAAGAGGATTTATTCATCACTTAATTATAGAATTTGAAAATGTTTATTTACCAATAACTTTTGAATACTATATAAACCTATATAAACAAACGTACAAACTATCAGATTGGAGAATCATGGCCTAAACATGAGTCGAAGACAACTTTATAATTTCAAATATCAATATTGCTACTATTTGATATTCCTCTGATCCTCTTAGATTATCAACACACTTATTACCATTCAAGACACAAAACTTCAGTCATTTGGGCGTGAAACATATCATTTGTGTATTACCATTCAAGACAGAAAACCTCAGTCATTTAGGCATGAAACAAATCATTTGTTGAATGTTACACATATACCATTGATGAAGAGGTTGATCGAAGAGATTTTTTGTCGTGATGACGATCGGAAGCATGACTAGATGATCAATGGTGTCTAACGTATCTTGAAGTCACAAATAATTTGACATATTTTGTAAGCATAAAACTCTTGTATGAATGTAGTGTTTTTTTTCCTTCCATCTTCTTTATCGTTTCTTCATTGTAGAAGAAAATAATTAATTGATTTAGAGAAAAAATTGAGTATGAAAGTTTTTTCATATAATTAGAAGAAGATAAAGTAAAATCAAAATAAATTATAGACTAGAGAGCAGTAAGGAAAAGAAAAGGAAATTGTCAAGAAAAAGAAAGGAAAGAAAAAACTCCATATAGTATGATTGAAATTTAAGTTTAATTTGAGTTAATGGTTCATTTAGTTTGTTCCATATGAAAGGAAAATTTCATATTATATGATTGAAATTGAAGTTTAATTTATACTCCCTCCGTCCCTATTTAGTTGTCTACTTTAGAAATGACACACAGATTAAGGCAACAATGATTAGCATAGTGAAGTTACAATTTTACCCTTATAGTACAATTTACAATTTACAATTCCAAAATAAATTCACTCAAGATAACTAATCAATGCTGGGAAGTTCATAAGTTTATTTACTTTATTTATGACAACTTTTCAATTCAAAATTACAGTCACTTCTTTGAATTCAAGTGAAATACATTGGAGGGAAACAACGTACACTTTTACAATTTTTTGTAACATTTAAAAATTTCCCACCAACATATTTTGTTATAAAAAAAATGCTTCAATGAAATGAGAAATCAAACAACCAATGGATACAAGACAAAATAAATCAAGTTCAACGAATGGAATAGATTTAAATATTTCTGTTGAAGTGGATCTTCAATCAATATAAGTGAGCCTTCTACTTTGATATATATTGAGCTTTCTACTTTGATAGGAGTATTAGCTGAAACTTCAACTTTATTTTTGTCCATTTTTTAGTAAAAAATTTGTTCAAAATTTTTACTCATAAACTAACAAAATGCTTTATGGGTAACTTAAAGGAGTGTGTAACTCCCCAAGCATAATTAATGTATTGTCTTGTTCCAAAAAGGATGAATTACAGCTTACTAGAAATTTTCAAGAAGTTTAAATAAGGGTATAATAGGAAAAAAATTGTTGTCCTTTCTTGATTTGTCAAAATGGACAACTAAATAGGGACAACTAAAAGAGGAAATATGAACAACTAAATAGGGACGGAGGGAGTAGTTAATGAATAATGATTCATTTAATTTGTTCCATTTATAGTCTTGATTTATTTCATATTAAATTTCTAGAAATTAATGTAGGATAAATGACAAATTGGTCAAATGGAAAAACATATTACTTAAAGAATTCTTAGAATGGTAGGAGAAGAAAAAGGAAGGAATTGGTCTTCTAATTAAAGCGAAATTTGGGTTAAAAAAATTGTTATTTGCCAATTATATTAAGTGTAGTGTAATTAAGAATATGACTGAATTCATAAAATAAAATAAAATAATAATAAAAAAAAATAAAATAATATATATATATATATATATATATATATATATATTTAAATTCAATTGAATTTCAAAGATGAGTCAAATTTATTCTTTGGTAGACGAAAAAATCTCACATAATTTAAAATAAGATAATATCATATAACCAGTTAATTTACATACTCATTCGAATGAATAAATATAAAATTTCTTTACGACTTAATTTTTTTTAATTTGTTGATTTTATTAATCTCCTTTTAGTAATCCTTTTTTTTAAGTCCTTCTGAAATTCTTATATTTATTAATGTTATAGAGAATTTGTACTCCTACAAAAGAAAGAGGAAATTTAAACATACAAAAATATTTTCAACATAATATAGTATATTGTTATTTTAAAATATGACCTCTTATTCCATTTAATTCATCACAATAATGTTTTGCTCAACTATATACATATGAATAGTTGGCACTTAAAAAGCTGTAAAAATATCATCTTATATATCCGATACTAACCTGAGATAAATATTACATACTATATATTATAAATATTTTTTATAACCGCGCAAAGCGCGGACAATTTCACTAGTTATAGTATAACTTACAAAAATTCCTTACATTTGGGGGTTAATTACATCTTATTCCAAAAGTTTCTTCAATTACAAAAATCCCTGAGTTTTATTGCTCTCAGATACATTTCTTGGTTGTCCGATATATTGCAAATGATACATTATTTAATCGAAGGGATGTATCCGAGAGGGGAAAGGGATGGATGCAAGGGGGATAGGGATATGTCCAAGAGGATAGAGATGTATTTGAGAGGGAATATAAATTATCTTAAGTTGTATGTTTATGCAATTTTATTGTATTATATATGTTTATTTTTTTTAAAATGTTAATCATCAATATTTTAAAAAACGATATAAAATGAATTGCACTTTATAATAATTTCTTTTTTTCTATTTCAACTAAATTAATTGAAACTTATAAGTTTTTTCAGTTTCCATAACTAAAATTTAAAAATATATCTCTCATACTCATTTTAATATTATGTATAACACATACATTGAATCAAATAATAATAATAACATTGGTACTTTTTCATAACCTTTTTCATAACTCTTTGTATTATCAAGCTTTTATTATGTAGAAGAGTTATTTATATTATCAAACTTTTGTTATGTATAAGAGTGAAGAAGTAGGACGGTCCTTATCACCTTTTTGATAAAATCAAATGGACCATATTATTTTTTCAGAAATACTTTTTTAGACTCAATTAATGTGGAACAATTTTTCTTTTTATACGTTGCAAATAGAATGTCACATTTTCATAATAGAAAATAATCTAACTTTAAAATACTCCTTTTACTGTTAACAAAATTATTTATAGTCATACAAATGGTCAAGGAATATTTAGACCACAATTTTTTTTAAATTATTTCTTTCATAAACTTTGTGTCAAGTCAAATGGTGTCATATAAAATTGAAATGGAGGAAATAACAAAAGATGAGGAGAAAGAAGACTATGCTTTATTTCATATCTTATATAGTACAAAATCGAGAAATAGTGCAAAATAGTCCTTTATCTTTGGGTTAGGACTCAAAGTCCTTCTTGAGTTTTCATATGGAGCGGTAATAATACTTCATATTTGTAATATTACTGCACTTTTGATCCATCCCTAGTTTTTTTCTATTTTTCAACATTGATTTCATCCACAATTTATGTATGAAATGTTCAATCGTTTTTTTATATATTTAGAATAATAACTTTTGTGAGAGAAGGTGAGAAGTGGAACATCTTGTTTTGTTTAGTAGAAAATGTATTGCAGCTAAAATCAAGAGGTTCATCACATAATTTTCACGTGCAATAGTACAAACTTTTCTTTTCTTGCAACGACATATGTTAAGGTGTTCTTAGTTTAGCTACAATAATATTTCTACTTAATAGAACAAGGTGCTCTTATTCTCATCTTCTCTCACATGGAGATATTTTTAAAAATATATATATAAAAAGACTATTGAATATTACATACATAAAATTGTGGACAAAATCAATATTAAAAATAGGCAAAAGTCTTGGAGAAACAAAAAATTGCAGTAATATTATAAACACGAGAGACTACTACTGCTTCATATGAAAAATCAAGGATGACAGAGTCCTAACCCCAAAATAAGGGACTATTTTGGGACTTTTCTTAGAAAAAATCAATAAAACATTTAGCAACAAAGAGAATTTCAAAGGAATTTTCATCCATGTTGAAACAATGTACTATCCATAGTGAAACAATGTATGAAGAGAATAAAAAAGCATTACAAAATTTACGTGATAGAAATTATAGTAGCTTAGTAAAGTTGTTTGTAAAACATTTTAATCTGAAATTGCGGTTACAATACCAAACTTTATGGAGGATCTTTTATCCCCTGCACTATTTAACAGTGTATTTTAAAGGTATATATGTGCCCACGTGGACACATTACTATTTATAATGATGAAATATTTATGATGTTCATGTGGACACACATATACCTTTAAAATACATTATTAAATAGTGCAGGGGGTAAAAGGTCCTTAAGTTCGGTATTGTAACAACAATTTCGGTCAAAGTTAGGATATATTTCAAACCTTTTTCCCTAAATTCTACATATTTAAAAAAAATTCAATTAAAAAAAGGAATAATATTCCATACCTAATATAGTATATATATAAATAAAAGTAAATTACGTAATGTATTTTAAGGAGATAGGAACTATTTTGATTTATAGACATATGTCATATGTTAATTGTCATAATGAAACAACATGAAAATTATAAGATATAATTTACTTATAGTTGAAAATTACTTATGAAAAAATGGAGTGCAAACTATATATTTAAATAAGTTATGTCATATACATATTAGTGTAAAGAAATTTCACACTATGAATTTATTTACTTATTGTAATATGTAATTTATTTTATTATGAAAATTTACAAATTTGATGTTTTATGAAAAATTGGATGAATATTTTTATGTGACCTCATAGTATGAAGTTCTCCACTTTATGATATAGAAGAATATTACTTAAAATAAATTATAATATCTTAATATAAAAATGTGATTGAAAATGTGCGTCCATATTAAATGTCACATCATTAGGATACACATGGCATTTAGAAAAATATATTTGGTTATACTATATCATTATAAATCTATTACCACTTTTTTGATGTCATAACATAGAAACAAACATTCTAGAATTTCTATGAAATGACAAATTTGCCCTTGGTCGTCCTCAACTTGGTTCTTCTATATAATAGAAATATATAATGTATATATCTATATCTATATATATATATATATATATATATATATATGCGCGTGCGCGCTTGTGTCTCCATGTGTGCACTATCCTTGCATAAAATTTAGCAACGTTGGGCCCGTGCTTGCACGGGTAACTCTTTCCTAGTATTTATATACGCAATTTTTAATTGATTAATATTTAAAATATTAGGACATTCTTTTTTTCTTTTAAATAGAAAAGCCAAGTTAGGACGATCAACGGTAAATTTGTCATTTTATTAAAAAATTAGAATGTTTGTTTCTATGTTATGACATCAAAAGGTGGTCATAAATTTATAATGACAAAACAATCAAGCACATTTTTTTAAATATTATGTGTTTCCTAATGATAGTAATATCTAAGATCATGTTTGGCATTGCTGCTGCTAAAAACTGTTTATTTTTTGAACGTTTTTTTTAAATAGCTTTTCAGAAAAGTGCTTTTAAAAAAAAACAATTTATGTTTGGCAAATTCATTTGATAAGCAATTTGTGTTTGGCTTATTTTTTATAAAAGTACTTTTGACAGTCAAATTACGAAAAAGGACAAGTATCAATGTTAATTAATTAAGTACGTATTCAAATTTTCAATCAATATTATACATAGATAAATATTGAAAAGAGGATTTTTTTGTTATTTGTTACATATTTTTTTGGATTCAATATTAGCAATTATCCTTTTTTTTTGTTATAATACTCTAAAGTTTTAAGAAATTCAAGTTAAAATAAAATAATACGTAGATTAAGAAAAATTTTTATTATATTTTATTTTTGGGAGGGTCTAAGTCTTTAATAATTACTTTTTTTTTAATCCTGCAAAAATATTGTTGTTACTTTTATTTCTAATTGTGTGAAATAGTACGTAAAATAATATATACAATATAAAGTTTATATAATAATGTAAAAACATAAATATAATAAAAAAATTATCATATAAAAATAAAAAATAATTTTTTTGGATGGAAATTAACCTAACTTATGAGATATGTTAACTAATTAATATGAGATTTATTGATAAACATGTATATATATAAAGGATATTTTAGTCTTAAAAAAATAATTTTATGCTTCTGCTTCTACTTTTTTTAAAAAGGAGAAACTTTTAGCTTCTTCCCAACAGCATAAAAACTGTTTTTGCTTCTCTTTAAAAGCAGATTTAAAGATTTGCCAAACACTTAATTTTCTCAAAAAAAAGTGTTTCTGGCCTCCCAACAACAATGTCGAGCAGGCTCTTAACATGGACCCCACATTTCAATCACATTTTTTCTTAAATTCTTTGGATATTGTAACACCTTGAAAATTAGTATATGGTGAATTGAAAAGGAAAAGTTGTAGAACTGATCTGGTGCCAATTTGTACGGACTTGTCTAAGGTCCGTAGGAAGTCCTATGATCCATAGAAAGGGGTTGTAGAAGAGGTCTGGAAATTTTAGAAAATGTCAAGTCTCTGATGAGTGTCTACGGATCAACATGACGGTCTATAGAAAGTTGTGCAGGCTGAAGGAAGTGCCCGTAGGTTGAGTTCTAGTGTTAGTGATTTTGGGTACCACAGGTCTTACGTAAGGACTTACATATCGTAGAAACTCTTACGGTCCGTGGAACTGTGCTCGTGGAAAGTGTTTGGATTTGGATAAAATTTTGGTACTTGGGTCAACGAGAGGGCCCTATGGGTCGTAGAAGTTTCAACGACCCGTAGGAAGGGTCTGTGAAAATTGTTCAGAAAGTTGGTCACCAGTAAAGGGTTCTACGGACCGTCGGCCAAGTCGTAGAGTTCCTCCATCAGTTTTAAGTAAGGGTTATTTGGATTTTTTTTTCTACCCTTTAAACAATTAAACTATGTTGTTTCTAGAACACTCTAAGGTTCTATAACTGATTTTACTCTTCCTAACCTACCAATTTCCTCACATTCACTCAAAACCCCTAAATTTCCTAAGTTCATCTTCTCAAATTCTCTCTCAATGATCTCAAGGAAAAGCTAGGGTTTAAAGCTTTAAGGTCTCTTCCTCTTGCAATTTTAGAGCTTTGTTTACCCAAGGTATGTGGAAACTTCACCAATGGATCCCTTTCATCTATTGGGTCCCAAAGAAACTCAATCTCTCTTATGATTTCAACCCAATTTTGTGGGGTTTCATGTGATTCTTCATGGGTTTAATTGTTTATGATTCAATTTTTTTATATTTGATTTTATTGGTATGGGAAAAAGAAATAACTTGTTTTTAAAATCGACTCAACTTTAAGAGAAAAATCAATTTAAAAAGGAGTCGCTACTTAATTTTTGAAAGTAAATTAAGAAAACTTAACTTCAAAGTCTTTAACATAATTAAGCCTAAAAAATTAGAGAAAAGGGCTCGGGTCCTTATTTATACTTCAAGAAGATTTTTAAGGCTTTTGAAGTGTATGCTAACATGCAGTTATCCGACGACTTGAAAAAATTCTTAATTGACTAACTTTTTTGAGAAAATAACTTAAAATGAAAGATATTTAAAGAAATTATTTGAAAAGTAATAAACTTAAAACACTTGAAATAAAATTAAATCATCATAACTAAATGGTTCATCTTTAAGGGAATTTAGTTAAGTTAATAAAAATATTAGAGTTAGAGTTAATCAAAAGGGAAAATACATAAAAACACCCCTGAACTTGACAGCAAAACTTACTTTAATACTTTAACTTTACGGGTAATTATTTACCCCCCTAATCTTATTACAAGTGAATTTAATATCACTCGGATGGCTAACGTGGCAAATTTAAAAAATATCAGTGCGTAAATAAAGAAAAATAAAATAAATGGGGCCCTTTTTTCCCTTTCCAGCCAATACAATTTTTTCCCATTTCTTCTTCTTCTTCTTCCTTGCATCCATCACCCCAAACTCAACTCATTTCTTTTCTTTTTAATTATTTCTTCTTCCTCACAACCTGCACACCCTCTCCTCCCGTTCCTCTATGCATCCTTTATCTCCGATTTTCTCCTTCTTCTAAGTAGTTTATATTTATAATAAAACAGAAAATTTCAAATCAAAATAGCAAATCTTTGAAAAATTTCAACTATGATTTGATTAATAAAGAATTAACAAAGTGTTAGAACCTTAAAAAATAATTAATCATCTAACTTTAAACATTACTTATTCTATACCTGGATATGTATTAGGAAGTTAAAGAAGAAAATTAACAATAAATCTAAAAAGTTAAGCACACTGATTTTGCACAAATCTGAAAGCGTCATTGCTGATGTAAGTTGAAGCTTCACTTAGTTGAAAAAAGAGATTAATGGAAGTAATAATAAATCATTACAAAGTAATGAAAATAGAATGAATTGGTCAGAATTTTAGAAGTTAAGAAATTGACCCAAATGAAATAATGAGGATGATGGTTGAATAGTGAAAAAATATATATTTTTTAAATGTAGGGAAATGAAAATAAAGAAAAAAAAAATTTTCTACAATTATTTGACGTGTCATCGATGTGGCATAGAGGTGGTGCTTAAGTGACGCGCGTGCATTTCACTTATAAGTATGAAACTGGTATTGTATGTGTAAGGTGCTATTAAATTCACTTGAAATAAGTTTAGGGGGATAAATAATTACCCGTAAAGTTAAGGTGCTAAAGTGAGTTTTGCTATCAAATTCGAGGGTGTTTTTATGTATTTTCCCTAATCAAAATAAAATAAATAAATACAATCAAAAAGAGAGAGAGAAGAAGATGAGTTTGGGCCTTTTGGGGCTAAACTGCTGCTGATTTGAGCCTTTGTTTAGTGTATACATAAGCTATATATCAGTTCCGTTTCATGTATATTGTATGTATACTGATATATACAATCCATTTTCAGCTACTTAGACTTGTATTCTTGCTTTCGGGACCTGTATTTCAGCTTTCCTTTCACTCGAAAATCGATGGGGCTGAACTCGAAGGAATTGAACTCGATAAAATACAAGAACGTAGTCCAAAATAGACTCGATCAATGTTACATGCATCAAAAGAAATATAAGGGATTAATACTTGTGGGCCATATGGTAAATTTGATTGAAGTCGTCTAAATTAACCATGTATGGGTACAGACAAGATGGTTTTGACCGAATAAAAGACAAGGCAATAAAAGAACATGTAGACATGTCTTGAGCAATACACACAGTTGGGCTAAAGAAGACTGAAGGTGAAGGAACTGGTTCGTCTGGTACGTGTTGTCGTCGAGGAAAAGACAATGTGAAGGTAATGATGTTGTATGTGTATGTTGCTGGATTGAATTTAGGGGAAACTAAGCAAATACAATAAAGCAAAATAATTGCAAACATATACCCCTTTACATTCATACCCCATTAACTAATTACATTATATACTCTCAACTAATTTCGCTTAACTGATACTAAATCAGTATCACATATTGTATTAGTATCATTAAGACTGATAATTTCGCTTAATTGATACTAAATCAGTATATATATTGTATTGGTATAATTGATTAATCAGTAATTTATGAACAAGAAACGTTAATGATACCACAACGATATACATATATTCTTATAGTATCATTGACTAATGAGTAATATCTGAATAAGAAACCTTAATGATACTACAACAATATACATATAATCTTAGGGGTCGTTTGGTTTGACTACAAGTTATGCTGAGATTAGTTATGCTGAGATAAGTTATGCTGGGATTAATTTTTGTTGCTTGTTTGGTTTGTCATATTCAAACTAAATTCATTGCATAATTTCTAAGAATAAATTGTTTGTTTACAAAAATACCCTTCTTTATCTTATTTAGTTTTGTTTTTGTTTTTTACATTTTCTTTGCAAGTTTTAGTTATTCATTCTTAAAAATAAAAAATTTCATCTTATTTAGCTTAAATATTTTTGGGTGTGCATTTCCATGATAGTTCCATGTGTTTTTAAAATTAAAATTTCATCTTATTTAACTTAAAAATAAAACTTTCATCTTGTTTAGCTTAAAAATAAAACTTCCATTTTAAGTTAATTAAAAGTAAAAGAAATTTTATTATTAAAGTTATCTACATTTTAATTGATATATAAAGCATAATTTTTAAGTGAGTAATAAAATATTTAATTAATAATATGCAATTTAGTAGTGGAGTGAACATTTTGAGAGAAATCAAAATATAAATAAACATAAGAATTAGGCAAATAAATTCAACTTATATTATATTCATAAATAAAAATTGTATTTATAAAATGTAATTTTTTAATAGAAAAATATATTATCATAAGAACAACGAATAATTAAGGTTATGAATGTTATTATAAATGTTGTTAATTATGTTAATATACATGAATGTAAAGTGGTGGATCAAAGTGGGGTTTAAGGAGGGTATTTTTGTTATTTTACCTACCTAATCCCAGGATAAGTTATCCCACCCCAGGGAGGGATAACTTATCCCATTACTAATTGTTAATCTTGGGATAAGTTATACCACCTTTGACAACCAAACAACAGATTAAACACCACTTAAAAATTATCCATGGATTAAATCTTCTTGTCCATCACACCAACCGACCCATAATAGTACTATTGACTAATGAGTAATATCTGGACAAGAAACCTTAATGATACCACAACAATATACATACACTCTTATAGTATCATTGACTAATGAGTATTTTCTGAACAAGAAACTTCGATGATACCACAACAATATACATATACTCTTATAGTATCATTGTCTAATGAGTAATTTCTGAACAAGAAGTCTTAATGAACCAATACAGTATATATATATATATATTGATTTTGTATCAGTTAAATGAAATTATCACCCTTAATGATACCAATACAATATATGATACTGATTTAGTATCAGTTAAGCAAAAATTATCAAATGGACAAGTAGACACTTAAACTTAAATAAAATTGAGCAAATGGACACATTCGTCCTCCATGGCACCCTGCATGACAATTTTGTATCCTACATGGCATCTGTCACGACCCAAAATGAGTAGTGAGTGACACCCACACTTAACCTCCTAAGTGGGCGAACCAGGAAATCCAAACCCCAACATATATCAATAATTCAACTACGAATAACAACAATAATGCGGAAGCTCAAAACTTATTAAAGTAACCAATCAAATAAACCTCTAAAGTCTAACACTTATTATCCACAAAATCTGAAAGTCATCACATCAAGGACATCTAATCTTCAAATACTAAGTCTAAGAGTATTAAAGACACCAAAATAAATGAATAAAATAGGTTATGTCCGAAAACTAAGGACATCATGCCATGACCAAGAGAATCCAACACGAGCTGGAATGAATAGCTCACCCTGGAACCTGATGTGCTGGAGACTGGCTAGAGCTGAGGGCAAGTCGAAGTCACTGATACACTCGCTGCACTCCACAAAAAGAAAACAAAGAAAAACACAAATAGGGCTCAGTACAGGACAACATGTATTGAGTAGATATCATCGGCTAACCCAAAATAGAAATTAATATACAATGAATAATAGTATAAAGTCAACTATAGCACTTAGCAGGTGATAAGAAACAACCACATGAACAAGTGACAGTTGAAGCAAGTACGTAATCAATCACAATATCAAGCACACACACGAGGACTCATGCCTCCACATCACACTCGTTTGGGAAATGCGTTCATTGAGACTGAGTACATTAAGTTAATTCAATATCCTTTTCCTTTAATGTTACCGTGTCGGAACGTGACACTCCGATCCAATAATACCGTGTCGGAACGTGACACTCCGATCCAAAAATACCGTGTCGGAACGTGACACTCCGATCCAAAAATACTGTGTCGGAACGTGACACTCCGATCCAATAATATTATTAATTTATCATTTATTATCACCACTTTTCAATTCATTAATAATATTACATCAAACCTTTTTTATTCAAGGCATCACTTGGATAGAGAGGTTTTCAGATTATAAATCTCACGGTCTCATGATTTTAGACCAGTCACAAACCACACAACCAAGCCATACAATCACACAGTCAAGTACATAGAGAACTTCACAATATCATTCAATGCATATGAATCGCTATTTAAGAGTTTATCTATCAAATAGAATAAACCATAACCTACTTCCGCCGAAGAACCGAAGTCAAGAAAACTACTTCTCCAATGCTTTTCCTTTCCTCAATGCCTCGGAACCTTTTCAATCTATCAAGTATATGCACATAATTTGTAAGTTAACGAATCTATAAACACTCATATTATTCTATGTCTAGCCTAGACCCAAAAACTCACCTAATTCTATAATCAATTTCCTAAAGTTCAAACCTAGGGGTAAATCTTAATTCCTCCAATTAGCATAATTTTAATGGTATTCAACTAATACAATACTCCTAATATTTAACTACTTATCTCAATATATTAAAACATAAATTTATAATATAATAATGTAAGAAACATTCAAATCCCATCAAATTATACGATCCCGGTACTCAACTTTCAACATAGAATAAGAAGAACCTTATTTCTCCTAATGACCCATTCATAATTGCCCCATTATGTTGTCATCATTACTTATAGTAATTTTGCCCACTATCTTATTCCATTCCAGAATTAACACCACACATATGGTAAATATAACAACAACAATATTTAATTGAGAGATTAGTTAGGTCCTAAATTAAACCATGAATTCGACTGAATTGAACCACCGCAATAGGTTGCAACGGCAGTAAACACAGGCCTAACAACCATAATTTAATTCTCTCACCCTAACATATATGACGATACCAGAAACTAAAGTCATTCCATATTCATAAATATATTATACCCATCAGCACATTACGCCATGAATTTCCACTCAAATTTGTCCTTACTTCTTAAAATAATCTCACTGGAAATTAACAGATTACTGGGAGCCAATCTTGTCTCCAACCCAACGCCACTATCTACACTCAATTCCAACCCAACCTTAATTATATAATAATAATAATAATAATAATAATAATCACCCTACTATTAATGAAGGACATGAAAATTACCTGGATGTCGTTCTTCCCAGGTAGATGCGCCGCAGGTATTACTTCCTTGCCTGATTTTGTTATTACCCTAATTATTAAAAGACTAATTATAAAAGCGTCAAAAGTGAACCCCTTACTAATTTTTATATTATTTTCTTTAACCATCAACTAAATTAATTATTAAAACTACCCCACTGAATTCATTATTGTAGTTACGAATAGTCCAAAATACCCATTTAAAATCTATCGGAAAGTATTTTATGAAATAAAAATCTCTATTACTCAAAACGACCAATTGGGTCGTTACAACATCCTACGTGTATTATGCCATGTAGGACACTTGTGTCTACTTGTTCAATTTTATAATAGTTTAAGTGCCTACTTGTGCACATTCAAAGTTGGAGGGCATAGTTATTCGTTGGCGCCAAGTTAAAGGTCATGTTTATGTATTATGCCTAAGAAATAATTACAAATTGAAAAGTTACCTATCATAATTAAAAATACCTTTGGTTGTAAATACTTCCGATTAATTATTTGATTTGTTGTAAATTAATATTTTACATTTAAAAGTAAACTGATAGGGATAAATATGCAATTTTCTATTTTAATAAATGTATAAGTGATACATACATTACTTGTTCCATTTCTATCCCGCATAAATTAAACATAAATTTTCTCATAGATTATGTAAAATTACAAAAAACACAATCAAACAACGTATAAAATTAAATATATGAATAACTTTTATACAATATTTGGAAACCTGGCAACCAAATATTGTATAAAAATAATATATGAATAACTTTTATCCTATTTGCGAACCAAACATAGTACTCCATCCGTTACATTTTATGTGACACATTTTGACTTGACACATTATTTAAGAAGAAAAAAAAGACTTTCAGAACTTGTGGTCTAAAACAATTCGTGAATATTTGTGTGACTGTAAATCATTTCACTAGGCGGATAAAGAAAAATTTGAAGTTAAATTGTTTCCAATTATAGTAAGGTAACTTACTTTTTGAGACAAACTAAAAAGGAAAGAATGCCACATGAAATGTGACAAGGAGTATAAAATTAATGAGAAATTTTCTCAAATAGCCATTATAATAAACTTGATTATGCTCCATAGCTATAATTTGCATATTTATGGCATGTGGGTATAGTTTAAACTATCTCGTTTATAAAATTTACAGATACATTTGTACAATTGAGCTATTTTTGTATAAACTCAAAATAATGAATATATATAAACGCAAACATCTGAAATTTAAACAATTATACAAAATTACATTATACAAATTATATTATACAAACTCAAAACTTCAATCCACATAATAATCACTGAATGTTGATCTCAAATAATAATTAACTAAGACTATAACTATGATGACTAATTAATTAATATATGTTTTCTTAACCATATAATTTTTAAGATTAATACATTGATAACTAATATTAGTCATTCATGAATAACTTTGAACTTACCTCATAACCAAACGGCCCACATAATTCTCGTCCTTCTTTGACACAGGAATCTTGTGAACGAATATAAATTTGCTGTTATTGCCCCCACAATTTAAACAAAAAGGGAAACAAACCGCCCCCACAGTTTGTAAAAATTAACATATCCACCCTGCCAGTTTCCCCCTTCACTGTTTTCAACTCCTTTTTCTATTGACTTCATGAGTAGCACTATTTCCCACCCACTCTCTCTCTCTAGCCTACTCTATACCTACACACAGTTATCACACACAGCGCAATAGTGTGGGACTGCCCTTTTTCTGTCTCTTCTCCATTTTTCTCTCTCTACACACACGACAGTTATGGTGTCATTCTGCTAAACAGTAGAGTTGGTTTAAGCTTTCATGAAAGTAAGAGAGAGAGAAAAAGTGTGCATCGCTTCCAAGGTAAGCTAAAATAGTTAGAGAGAGAAACAGATTATCCAATCCAAACACAATCCTCTCACCTAAAAGTGATATTCAGAGAATAATGCTGTTTTTTCATCACCTACTTTTAGATCTTAAACTAAAGTGAAGATGTATGTACTCTGATTAAGGTATTTTCCACCAATCTAACTCTAAATGCATGTAGCAATTTTCACTTTTATACCTTTTCTTGTTGCTAATTTTTTGAGCTATTAATGTAGGTTTTGATTGTCTCTATTTTTTCAGATTTTACATTTATCTGTTTTGTTTCTAATGGATAAATTTGTGTAGAAAAAAATGGCGACTAAACAAGCTTCGAAATTCCAGAAATTGAGCTCAAGAGTAGCGAATTCGCCTACCTCATCAACAACATCATCATCTAAGCAGTTTCCAGAACATTCTATAGACGGTGTGAGCTCCCCGGCTTCCTCATCAGCTAGGAGTAAGCCGCAGTTTTATTACTCGGAGAGTGTGTCAGTAGAGACGGAGAGACCCAAAGAGAATGTTACGGTGACAGTGCGTTTCCGACCTCTAAGGTGGAATTGATTTTACTCTATCAGTTTTGGAAATTGGCATCGTTTTTTTCGAAATTAATTTAGTCGTTAATGTGATTAGCCCAAGGGAGATTCGACAAGGGGAGGAAATCTCATGGTACGCAGATGGAGAAACTATTGTTAGAAATGAGCATAATCCTTCACTTGCTTATGCATATGGTATGTCTTGATGTATAGTGCTATTCTTTGTGTATTACATAGACAATGCATTGCTCTTATTTAGTAACATAAGTGTTTGCTTCCTTATTGCTTGGATGCTACTAGTTCATATCTTTCTATTTCCCTATTATTCAACCAAAAATGGTATTCAGTTAACTTAATTTATGACTAGAGTAAGAGTAAAAATATTCTTTTGATGGTTTATCAACTCCAAATCACTTTGTTAAGGCTAGATGTCTTTAGTATCTATTTAGCTGGCAGAATGCGTCCCCTCTACATAACTGACAATATTTTGAATTTTGTTATCTCCCTGGTTCAAAATAACCACTCATATGATGGAGCTAACTCTTTACATTTTGTAACGTCTTTTGTACAGCCATGCATCTTCTTGATGCCATCATATGAAGCTATTTACTTCATCAACAAAAGAATTGACCTTTTCTACTGATATTGAAATGTTTGTCAACTACGTCATAATATTATGAAGTGCAGCAGTACTTATCAAAGAATAAAATAAAATAATATATGTAGTGCAATAGTAATGTTTTAACATACCTGAGCAAATGATAAATTCGCATGACAAATCAACAAATTGTAGATATCCTAATTTGCATTCAATGGTAGAAAGGAAAACTCAATCATATATCCAGTGATAACATTTTCAAATGATTCCGAAAAAAAAGTCACCAATTGCTTCATCTTGCATGCTGCTGAAGGTATATGAGTTCCTTGAGCTAGAAGGAACAAGAAATTGAAACTTGAGCCACTTCGTCACTTGAGGTCATCTCAAGGAACTGGTCTGTGACTGAAAATTTAGCATAAGAAGGACGCTTCAGCATCCTATATCAGACTTGATTGTTTGAGTCAGGTGTTTGATTGTTTATTGCAGCTTTAGTGTTTCACAGTAGTTAGACTGTTCGAGCTCACTATTCACTACCAGACTGCTTATTTCAGCAAAACCATAATCATTATTCAGTCTTAATTCTTTTTGTGTTTTGTGTCTGACAATTGTTTCAATAATTGATTGTGAGACATGCTTGTCTTGTGCATTATAATGTCTGGGTCCTTCTGTATCTAACTACTCTCAGAGGCTAACTAACAAATGTGGTTGACTCTCTACAGATAGGGTTTTTGGTCCTACCACCACAACACGTCATGTCTATGATGTTGCTGCACAGCATGTTATTGGTGGTTCCATGGAAGGCATAAATGGTATGTAGCTCTAATCTTATGATCAAGGATTATGTTTGCACAAGTAAATGGAGTTCATGTAGCATCGGATGTGCATTTGCTCCTCATGAACTACCATATTTTGCTTGCATATTTTTCTGATAATTGATACTTCAAAAGAATACAGAAAGCTAACAATGTTATAGTGGAATACCCATTTGATTTTGAATAAGTGCCTATCAAATGCAAATATCTGTGTTAAAGATAAGTGTAGCCAGCATGAAACCTTTGCCATCTATGGCATGTCTTGTGGTTTTCAGTGAGCAAGCTACCAGAGAGTTAGTTGAGGAATGATATTTTTTCCATGGAATTTGACCTGTAGTTAGACCTCTGTTAGGTAGCTGGTTTATCTGTAGCAACCAATCCTTAGAGTGTGTTTTTCCTTGTCCAAAAGTAATTTCAGTTTCTTGAAAAGATCTCCTTATCTTTCTTTTAACCATGATGTCTGGGCTAACTTGAATGCATCTTGACTAATTCCACGGGTTCCTGCTACCTCCCACCAACACGGTAACTGCATCGATCAAGGCTTGGATAGGAAGAACACGTAGTGTTTTTTGCCTCTGCTGGGATTGAACCAAAAGATCTTCTTATCTATGATCTTCCAAACTTCTTTATCGTAAGCAGCATCCATGACAATAACCTAAGTGTGCTGCAAGTACACAGTCAATAGCTTATTAACTTTACTTATCAAACCAAAAGAAAAAAAGAAAAAGAGAAGAAGAAAGGCAGTGTAAATAAAGAATAGCTTGAGCTGAAGGTGCAGTAAGGTTCCTGTAAATGATACACGGATTGAAACAAGGCTTTGCCAAATCCAGTTCTAGAATAACTATCAGTAACTGTGACCTGAGAGAATTGATGATTTTCGAGCAATATCAGATCAAGCTTAAAGATTGAATGCTAGAATCCTAGTATGTAATGTAGGCGTAAGATATCTCTAAATTCAAAACACTACTTTACAAGATTTACCAACTTGACTGGGATCAAGGAGTTGTGATTCATAGCAAGTAGTGACATATAAACTGGTGCTGTGTTCAGTGTTCACCACTCTGAATTGCTAACAGGGAGAAATATGTGGTAGTATATGTAGCTTACTTCTTGCAGTAGTAATTGATCGTTTGTGTATAATGTATTGGATGAAATGTAAATTGGGAAAAGAGAACATAAATGATCCACTAGAGTGTACCTTTATATTGAGAACATTATTTGATTAACTCAGAATGGTTGTAATTTCATCCTAGTCTTTCTTCTGAGACCAACTATCGTAATCATTTGTTATGAGAGCCTGTCATCCATTACCATATATACTGCTCCTTTTCATGTATTTATAGATCTCACAGTTGTTAGAATAGAAATAAGTATTTCCTACTTAGAATAGAAATAAGAATAGGAATAGGAATAGGAATAAGAATAGGAATCCTAGTTGGAAAAGGATTCCAATGTAGTGTCTATAAATAGGGTCTCAATGTAACTATTTAGATACACAATTCAATAATATTTTTCGTATATATTTCTCACATGGTATCAGAGCATTGGTGAGAACAAACAAGTCACCGTATGTCTATGTCAATTTTCGGTGACTGTTGGGTCTGATTTTGTTATACTTTTTTCTTTCTGTGGGTGTTGTGCGAAAACCAACACCACCACGAGGCTCGGAAAGCCCCCGCGACCAAACCCCAGCCAAAACCACCGGAAAACACCACCCCACGCGCTCTCACGCGCCTATCGGAGGTGGCAGTTTCCGGCGAGATCTGTCTCACGCACCGGCGCGTGAGGGCTTTTCTGATCATATTTTTTTTGAGATTTTTTTGACAGTTGGGGTCGTCCAGCCAATCCGACCAGGCCCATACTGTTTTTGACCAGATCCGATCGCCGGAATTAGAGTTCCAGCTATTTCCAGGCAGTTTCCGGCGACTTTTCTTCGAGATTTGAATTTTCCGAGACAAATTTAGCATAATGTCTTTTGGGTGTGATGTTTTTGGTTCCAAAAATATGGGGATTGGAAGTTCTAGCCCTATAATCACTTCAGAACTTTTATTGGGAAGTTCAAACTATTTATCTTGGGCTTCCTCGGTTGAGTTGTGGTGCAAGGGTCAAGGTGTCCAAGATCACTTAACGAACAAGGCTTATGAGGTAGATGTAAAGGCAAAGACTAGTGAGGAAGATGCAAAAGCCAAAGCACAATGGGAGAAAGTAGATGCTCAATTATGTAGTCTCCTATGGCGTTCTATTGATTTCAAGTTGATGCCCTTGTTTCGCCCATTCCAGACGTGTTATACAGTTTGGGAAAAGGCTCGTGCTTTATACACTAATGACATATCTCGATTCTATGATGTGATATCTCGATTGACCAACTTAAAGAAACAAGAATCCGATATGTCTACTTACTTAGGACAGGTACAGGCAGTCATGGAGGAATTTGACACATTAATGCCAGTTACTACGAATGTGGAAAAACAACAAGAACACAGACAAACATTGTTTCTAGTTCTTACTCTTGCTGGACTTCCTCCTGATCATGATTCTGTACGTGATCAGATTTTAGCTAGCCCTACAGTTCCTACAATCGATGAATTATTCTCTCGTCTCCTTCGTCTTGCGGCACCTCCCAGTCACAAGGTAGTTTCATCACCCACTGTTGACTCATCTATTCTTGCATCTCAAACCTTTGAAAAGCGTACATATCAATCTATGGAGAATCGGCGAGGAGGAGGGCGTTTTGGGGAAACCTCGATCCAAGTGTAGTCATTGTCATAAGCCTGGACACACTCGTGATATATGTTATATTTTGCATGGTCCACCACCCAGTTATGATCCTATTGTTCTAAAGGAATATAATGAGTTCCTTCGAAATCGCGCAAGTAAACAGACATCTCCACCAGTAGCATATGGTGCTCAACCTAATCAACCATCCAATAATGCTCATATTGCTCAGACAGAATATGTTGAGTTCCTTCAGTATCGTGCAAATAAGCAAACGTCTCCACAAGTAGTTTCGGTTGCACAACCTGATGTCTCTGTTGCGGGTAATTCTTTTGCTTGTGTGTCGCAATCTAGTACTCTTGGAACATGGGTCATGGACTCTGGGGCTTCTGATCATATCTCTGGTAATAAATCACTTTTATCCGATATTGTTTATTCACAATCTCTTCCACCTATTACTTTAGCCAATGGGATCCAAACCAAACCAAAAGGGGTTGGAAAAGCCAAACCCCTATCTTCTGTCACCCTAGACTCTGTTCTTTATGTCCCTGGTTCTCCTTTTAATCTAGCATCTGTTAGTCGTTTGACGAAAGCCCTACATTGTAGCATAACTTTTTTCGATGATTTTTTTCTCATGCAGGACCGCAGTACGGGACAGATGATTGGAACAGGACATGAATCACAAGGCCTTTACTATCTTACCTCTTCAAATTCCTTAGCAGCATGCTCCGTTACAGATTCCCCAGATTTAATTCACAAACGTTTGGGACATCCGAGTCTATCCAAACTGCAAAAGATGGTGCCTAGTTTGTCTAGTTTATCCACATTAGATTGTGAGTCGTGTCAACTTGGGAAACACACTCGTGCTACGTTTTCTCGTAGTACTGAGGGTCGTTCAGAGTCTATTTTTTCATTAGTTCATTCTGATATTTGGGGTCCTAGTAGAGTCAGTTCCACCTTAGGATTTTGTTATTTTGTTAGTTTCATTGATGATTATTCAAAATGTACTTGGGTTTTCTTAATGAAAGATCGTTCTGAGTTATTTTCTATTTTCAAAAGTTTCTTTGCTGAAATACAAAATCAGTTTGGTGTTTCTATTCGTACTTTTCGTAGTGATAATGCCTTAGAATACTTATCCTCCCAATTTCGGGAGTTTATGACTCACCAAGGCATTATTCACCAGACTACTTGTCCATACACCCCTCAACAAAATGGTGTAGCTGAAAGAAAAAATCGGCATCTTATTGAGACCGCTCGTACTCTTCTCCTTGAATCCAATGTTCCATTGCGTTTTTGGGGAGATGCAGTTCTTACGTCTTGTTATTTGATAAATAGAATGCCCTCTTCTTCTATTTAGAATCAGGTTCCCCATTCCATACTGTTTCCTCAGTCACATCTCTATCCTATCCCTCCTCGTGTCTTTGGGAGCACATGCTTCGTTCATAACTTAGCCCCAGGAAAAGATAAATTAGCTCCTCGTGCCCTCAAATGTGTCTTTCTTGGTTACTCTCGAGTCCAAAAAGGGTATCGTTGTTATTCACATGATCTTCATCGATACCTTATGTCTGCTGATGTTACATTTTTTGAGTCTCAGCCTTACTATACATCTTCTGATCATCCTGATGTCTCTATGGTCTTACCCATACCTCAGGTTTTACCTGTGCCAACCTTTGTGGAATCTACGGTTACTTCTACATCTCCAGTTGTAGTGCCACCACTACTAACTTATCATCGCCGTCCACGTCCAACCCTAGTCCCAGATGATTCATGTCATGCGCCAGACCCTGCTCCTACTGCGGACTTGCCTCCTCCTAGCCAACCGCTTGCACTTCAAAAAGGTATACGATCCACTCGAAATACTAACCCACATTATACCTTCTTAAGTTATCATCGTCTATCATCACCCCATTATGCATTTGTGTCGTCTTTGTCCTCTATTTCCATTCCTAAGACTACAGGTGAAACACTTTCTCATTCTGGATGGAGGCAGGCTATGGTTGATGAGATGTCTGCTTTACATAAGAGTGGTACTTGGGAGCTTGTCTCCCTTCCTGCAGGTAAATCTACTGTTGGTTGTCGTTGGGTTTATGCAGTCAAAATTGGTCCAGACGGTCAGGTTGATCGACTTAAGGCTCGCCTTGTTGCCAAAGGGTATACTCAGATATTTGGGCTAGATTATAGTGACACTTTCGCTCCTGTGGCTAAAATTGCATCTGTTCGTCTTTTTCTATCTTTGGCTGCCGTTCGTCATTGGCCTCTTCATCAGTTGGACATTAAGAATGCTTTTCTGCATGGTGATCTTGAGGAAGAAGTCTATATGGAGCAACCACCTGGTTTTGTTGCTCAGGGGGAGTCTAGTAGCCTTGTATGTCGATTGCGCAGGTCACTCTATGGTCTAAAACAGTCTCCTCGAGCTTGGTTCGGGAAGTTCAGCACAGTAATTCAGGAGTTTGGCATGACTCGTAGTGGAGCTGATCACTCTGTGTTTTATCGGCATTCTGCACCAAGTCGATGTATCTATTTGGTTGTTTACGTTGATGATATTGTTATCACCGGTAATGATCAAGATGGTATCACCGATTTGAAGCAACATCTCTTTAAGCACTTCCAAACTAAAGACCTTGGCAGATTGAAGTATTTTCTAGGTATTGAGGTTGCTCAGTCTAGATCAGGTATTGTTATTTCTCAGCGCAAGTATGCCTTAGACATTCTTGAGGAGACAGGGATGATGGGATGTAGACCTGTTGACACTCCTATGGATCCGAATGTTAAACTTCTTCCAGGACAGGGGGAGCCACTTAGTAATCCTGAAAGGTATAGACGACTTGTTGGAAAGTTGAATTATCTCACAGTGACTAGACCTGACATCTCTTTTCCTGTGAGTGTTGTAAGTCAGTTTATGACTTCCCCTTGTGATAGTCATTGGGAAGCAGTTGTTCGTATTCTGCGATATATAAAGTCAGCTCCCGGTAAAGGACTACTCTTTGAGGATCAAGGCCATGAGCATATCATTGGATATACAGACGCTGATTGGGCAGGATCACCCTCTGACAGACGTTCGACATCCGGATATTGTGTTTTAGTAGGAGGTAATTTGGTGTCGTGGAAGAGCAAGAAACAGAATGTGGTTGCTCGATCTAGTGCAGAATCAGAATATCGAGCAATGGCGACAGCAACTTGTGAGCTAGTTTGGATCAAACAGTTGCTGGGAGAACTAAAATTTGGCAAAGTTGATAAGATGGAACTTGTGTGTGATAATCAAGCAGCTCTTCATATCGCATCAAATCCAGTGTTTCATGAAAGGACTAAGCACATTGAGATTGACTGTCACTTTGTCAGAGAAAAGATACTCTCGGGAGATATTGTTACGAAATTTGTGAAGTCAAATGATCAGCTTGCAGATATCTTCACCAAGTCCCTCACATGTCCTCGTATTAATTACATCTGTAACAAGCTAGGTACATATGATTTGTATGCACCAGCTTGAGGGGGAGTGTTAGAATAGAAATAAGTATTTCCTACTTAGAATAGAAATAAGAATAGGAATAGGAATAGGAATAAGAATAGGAATCCTAGTTGGGAAAGGATTCCAATGTAGTGTCTATAAATAGGGTCTCAATGTAACTATTTAGATACACAATTCAATAATATTTTTCGTATATATTTCTCACAACAGTTTTACTGATTTTTGGAACGACTTTCCTCCTTAGAGGAAATTTGAGATGCTGATAGTTCTCATTTACAGTCTGATATTCATCCTTGATGTTTTCAATTGCAGGCACGATCTTTGCGTATGGGGTTACGAGCAGCGGGAAAACCCATACCATGCATGTAAGATAATTGTTTCTACATTGTTGATTTTATCTACACAGAGCATGTCCTTTCCTCTTCCATCATGCATCTTTGTAAACATCCTTATGTGAGTGTACAGGTTGAACATGATTTAGGAGTGGAAGTTTATCTTTAAGGACTTACATTTGGAAGAATGGAAATCCTATTTGATTACTTCTTCTAGCTTTATTTATTAGGTCTTTTGCATTTATTATTAGGTTTCCTCATGCCCGTTCTTCTGGAAAAGAATTGTGCATTGTCTTGTTTGTAGAAGCTATATTTGTGCCCAAATAAAAAACATATGCAAGAATTGGACAGTAGAAGTTTGTTTTATCTCTAGTTAAACTTGCTACTATATATATGTGCTGCTATGCCGTTTAGACAGGGAATTATTCTTTTATTTTTGTGTAAACAGATTTTGATCGTAGTGTTGTGTGGATGATCTCATTAATCAAGTGTTTATGGATAAGTGCTACACAACTACATTATTACCTGTTCATAGCTGCCTAGTAGATCTATTCTTTGCTTTTCTTGCTTTGACATTATTCATTGGATATATTTTTAATGATTTCCACTTCGCGTGTGTAAATGAAATAAATAGCCATTTTCTCTCTAAAATTATGTATGGATAATAAGCCTATTGCAGCCATGCCACTCATGGAAGGTTGGACTGAGTAGATGCGAAAGGAAATGTAGACTATCACTAAAAGGAAAAAGAAAAATATCTAAAGAATACATATGAACTTACTTGACAAAAGAAAATATCTAAAGGAAACACGTTTTAACATATCATATTGAAGAACTCAAAAACCAGGTGAACAAACGGGATTAGATCAAAGGTTGTTAATAGGTAAAACACTCCGTTTTTTCTTATTCTTTTAATGGTAATACATTCGTGCTAAAGAAAGAAATAAAGATTAAATTTGGCTAGAATCTGGTTATCATTGAAAGGATTTAAGATAGCTCAACTTTACTTTTTTGTAGTAAATATCCCCACACGAAAAGAAGGACCAGAAGCAGTAACAGATATTGAAACTGCTTAGTTCAGTGAATGGTTTGAAACTGATCATTGTGAAGGAACTTTTAAGTTCTCAAAATTTCTTGTAGGACTCCAGTGTTATGATAACAAGACTATGGTAAGATTGTTTCTTTTTGTAAAGTAAATAATTTATATTGAATATATAGGCTGTAAGGTTAAGGGGGTATTTGGATAAGCTTTTTTAAGTGACTTAAAAGTCCAAAGGCAAAAGTAGGTTTTACTTTTTTCCTTTTTTTTTTTTGTACTTTTTAAGCCTAAAGTATAGTTGCTTAAAAGCACTTCGTGTCTTTGCCAAACACCTCTAAAAAATTAAAAAGTGCTTAAAAGCCAAAAACACCTAAAAATAAGAGGGTGTTTGGATTGACTTAAAAGTTGGTCAAACCTACTTTTAAGTCAGTTCTTGACTACTAGAAGTGTTTGACAAATATAAAAATAACTTAAAATAAGTCAGGAAATGACTTGAAATAAGTTAGGAAGTGTTTGACAATATTAAAAATAACTTAAAAATGACTTAAAATAAGTTAAAAACCAAAAGTAGGCCTCCCCCTACTTTTTATATTTCTACTTAAAAGTCATTTAAGTTTGACTTTTTATTTTTGACTTAAAAGCTACTTTTTTTTAAGCCAATGCAAACAGGATCTAAGTCAATCCAAACACCTTCTTTAAATCCCATATACAACCAATATACAAAGAAGTAAAGAATCTAAAAGTAGGGAACCTATGCTCTACCAAAGACTCCCAAGTTTCTACAGAAACAGGAACTTCATGGTGCATAAAAAAATTGACTAAAGGAGAGAAGCTATTCCTCAAATGTATAAAGCCAGAATCTATCCCTTCAAACAGCCTCCTATTTTTCTTTTGGATACATGAACATTTTATAAGCAAAAGAAACACCAAGATTGTGCAGTGATTACATCAGGAGCCTTACAAGTTTTTCTATTTCATATCCAGGAACCTTCCAAAAACTCAGTTCCTACCTACTCTAGCCTGGGAGATAACTGAGAATATCGAAGAAGCTCTCTACAGCATATACATTTTGTGTGTTGCACCAAAAGGCTAAGAGGAATAATAAATTGAACTTCAACTTGTGTGTGTGCTCTCTTTTGCCTTCAAAACATTTAAGATACCTTTATTTCCAAATGACCCACCAAATACTATTTTGCTGATAGTCTTTGATGCTTGCTGCTCCTTCCCTATTCGAAAAAATGGCAACTAAGGATGCTTTGAGTCTCTTCTCGAACTTTCGATTTCGTCAAATGGAGCTATTGTTTCCACACCTCTCCTTTAACCTTGTTCCAGTACTGTTGGAAGAAAGCCGAAAAGAAACCATCAGACCCCTAGGAGTTTTCTCTTGTTTACAGCTATTCACCACCTCCCTAACGTCCTCTCTCCCTATGCCCCTCTCCAGCCATTCCCTGGATGGGCTGGAAACAGTGGTGTTGCACTAGAATCCGTTGCAAGTGCCGCGCATGATTGAGACTCACGGAAATTACTTCCTTCCTCCCGGTATGTGTCAGTGCGTGGCTGTTCCGTCTAGGAAGCCACTTCTGTGATTTGGTTGCCTGGATCTTCCGACACCTTGGATGTGGCTGGATCTACTAACTAGTTGCCAGTTGTCTCCAATGTCTTGGGCTTTTGACTGTCAGGGTGAACTGTTATTCTCTCTCTGCAGCTTCTTGTCTCTTACTGATATTGCAGTTAAAACTACATTAGATCATTGTCTAACAGTACTATTTATGAAAATAAAGATATTTAATGATAAAATTGAAAAGTACATACTGGAAGATAGGGGTTTCTGTTGCTTACAAACATTTGAATGAGAAAAAAAATGAAGCCAACCTTCAGGAATCAGGAATAGACAGTGAAATCTATACCTGGGAACATTATGGGATAGTATACCATTCTGTCTAGTTCCTGAAATATCTGAACTCATGCGTCATCCATACTAGTGCTTTTAAAAGCAAAAAGCAGAAGAAAGCGACAAGGCCCATGGGGCTTGAAGTGAAGCACACAATTTATGGGAAAAATAGAAAGCATCTATGGGTTTAGTGCAAAAGAAGTTAAATTGTAATTAAAATAACTAATTTCTGCATCCATTATCCAATGCCAATATTAATCCGACTCCTCAAAGTTGAAATTCAAAGAGGTGACGGATCCTTGTTGGGATCACTTAGTGCACCGCTGTTTGAAGCTCAAACTTCTCTAAAGTGGATGGGATCACCTATGATGCGATAACCCCTTTTCATTGCTTTAAGTTACAACATGATGGCTTTTATTAAGGCTGATTCATTCTACAAGGAGTTCACAAATCTTTGAATTGCCTTGGAAGTGTAGGTTCACATGATAGGCTGGCTCTTTGTTTGCTTGAAAATTGGAGCTGCTGTTACAGTTCCCTGTAGATTATGCTATATAGAGGCATATCTAATCAACTTACTGTTCATTTGAGGAACGAATCTGATAATTCTATGTAACTTGTGTCTCATCATAGGGTGATCAAAGATCTCCTGGTATTATACCATTGGCTGTGAAGGATGCCTTCAGCATTATCCAAGAGGTACTTCTTGTTAGTGCAACCTTTTATGGATTATACTTCAATATAAATATGTGGCTGAATTTGTTGCTGGTTTAGACTCCAAGACGAGAGTTTCTGCTTCGTGTCTCATACCTGGAGATCTACAATGAGGTGAGATTCCAACCATTTATGAAGAAATTGGCTGTTTCGCTTCAAGTTCGTAATTCTGCTCGGTATATGTGTAGTAAATGTCAACTGTTAATCCCTTTTCTTGATCTACTTTTTTTTTTCTTTTGAAATTGGTAACTTTGTATATTTCTATAAATGATCATGATCAAACAGTACAGTGGTTGTACTTGCACCCTAATCTCAAATAAAAGACTCTAAGAAACTGGAGCTATTCATATGTTCTAGTGGGAGTCTAATACATCTAGAATTTCAACCGTTAATCCCTTTTCTTGATCTACTTTCCTTTTGTTGTTTATCCTAATTACTTGACCCCTTCTAATTAAATGATGAACTTTTTCCATATCCTTGATTTCCACCATTGTGGATAATGATGAAGTTTGTTTTTCATCTTTTCAACAAATAGCTACCATTAAATATAAATGCGGAATGCTTTAAGAGACCCTTGTACTTGTTCCGGTTTGTCATTCCCCCTGTACTCTTCAAAGTTTCATTTAAGCAACCTGTAGTTGTTAAATCACACTTTTTTAAACCCTCCTTACGACCTTACCTTTCGTGCTCTTAATACGTTCCGATATGAATGACAAATCAGTGGCCACATCGGATTTTCTATCACACGTCATATTAATTTATTAGTTTTATATTATTTTTTTATAAAAACAACTTTTTTGAATTTTCCCTTTTTCAATCCATCATCACCTTCACCACCTTAGGACTACCCCCACCCACCCACCATCTCCATTCTCCACCTTTTCCTTCACTGAACCTTCCTCTTCCTTCCACCATCTTCATCCTCTTTTGTTCCACCATTTTATTGTCAATTTTTTCTTTCAATAATAAAAAATAAAAGAGATTCACCGAAATAAATTTCCTTCACCCCCAACAGCAAAAATAAGATAAAAGAACGAAAAAATGAAGAAAGATTTCAGCTTCAACTTAACAGATTTAAAACCCTTTTAAAAATGAAAACCATCTTCACCGGCATCATAAACAAACAATTTCAGAACCTTTTTTCAAAATAAAATATAGATCTTCAGTTTGAAGGTTTTCCTAATTGTTTTTCTCAAATATTGATTTCAGGTGGTGAAAATGGGGAGGGGGAAGAAAGGGGAAGGGGAGAAAGGAAAATGAAATGGGGGGAAGAACGGAGGGTGGAGTGGGAGAAAGAAGAAAGAGGTGGCAGATTTTTTTTTTCTTTTTTATTGTTGGTCTTTTTCTTTCCTTTTCTTATTTTAATAATTTTTAGTCTAAATTTTAATGTTTGCGCTCATTATACGCGTGAAATTCACGCACTTGTTCCAACTCAACCATCAAATTGCCACATAGGATTTGTCAATGGTCATAGGTGTTTAACGTAGAAGCAGTTTTCTGTTAGTTGATTGTATACGTAATGTCTGCTTTATTCAGGTTGTTAATGACTTGCTAAATCCAGCTGGACAGAATTTAAGAATCAGAGAGGACACTCAGGTTTTATTTCCATTAACATTCTTATGCATGTTCACGTAAACACTGCTGATAAACACCTAGTTTTCTTTATGATGCTGCATCAAATCATTAACTATATGACTTTCTTGTTGTTTTGTTAACTTCCATTCACTTGGCACTTTGCAGCTCTTGTTTTTTCTGCTGGTATCTCTTTAAATAAAAAGAAACTGCCACTTCTACATCTTGGAGGAAGTGCAGTTTATTTTAGCATGATCAATCTATTCTTGGCACCTTCTTGGTTCATTTAATAGAATTTTACTTAATCAAAAAGAAAAACAAGGTTCAGGGATCAACCTATTGGACACATATATCTACGCATGTAAAATGTTGTGAACCTGCAGTGGAGAACAATCATAAATTACATGCATGAGTAGTTGCCTCCTTAGGAATGCTACATTAATGGCATTGTCAGCAGTTTGTTCCAAATACTAGATTTACCTCAGCAACGACAACACCTCAAACTTTATTGAAAGAAGATGCTGGTTATTGTGCATTATTTCCGTTGCTTGGAGTTTGGACTAATCATTGCCTCATTGGTTAGTAGCATTTACCATTACAGGCCATGGAGCACGTGATAACTTGGGGGTTAAGTAGTTGCATGAACTACTTGGCTACTACGATAACTTGGAAATTGAGAAATCTTTGCGGAGCAAAGCTACTTTTGAACTACTATTGAGTAGATAGTAAAAGAGACCTTTTGAACTCTGCTAGAAATTCTCCTTTTTTTTTCTGTTGAAATAAACCACTTCAGTGGTTATTTGATAGATAATGCAAAAAAGTATGAATATGGGAACTTGTTCTATCCCTAAGCTAAGAAGGATTGAAACTGTTCAAACCTTGACAGAAGTGCAGGTACTAATCCTCTGGAATGTAAACAAAAGGTTTGTTCCTGCATCGGGGAACTCCTTTTATTTGCAATGTGAACCATAACTACTTTAACTACATGACTAACTTTACAAAGGTGTCTTCTAATTCTGGAAAGTATTTTGATAATTGAGGAATTCACTGTACTCCAACTTCGAAACTCGATGGATAATGGATCTGTGCTTTACCCTTCTCCACTAAGTATTCGCCTGGTAAGATTTGAGCTAGTGACATGCGCCACCCATACATCCGCCTTGTACTACCTTTTCCATTGTGAACAACTCGGCTAGCAATTTTTTTTTTTTTTTGGGGCTAGCAATTCTTATCAATCTAAAAGAACTCCTCTTAACCTTTCAATCTCTAAAAAGGCTCAGCTAATGAGAGCTTTTACCTGCTATGTTGGAGAGAGTCTGGGAATATAACAGATAAATTATCTCTATTCATGAATACATAATCCCCATCTAAAGTGACCCAAGTTTGGCTTGAAGGATTTTGCTGGCACATAATAAAAATTGTGCGAGCCCCCTTGAGATAATAAGCAGGACAACACTAAGTTCACATAAATAATATATCTGCTGCAATGTATACATACAACTACAGATCTGATAAAGAATGTATACCACCACGGATACTTCCTCATTTAGATTAAAAAATATTTCGGCATATCAAGTGGTAGCGTCTTTCTTGACATTTAATGACTTGTACAAATCTAGGTGTTCGTCGGTTGAGAACAGAAGCTCCAGTGAAGGGGGATTGTACTTATATAACCGATGTATATGTATAGAGTGACTAGCTGGATTGCTGTAGTTCACAACTTCATAATAATGTTGATTGGATATAAATTAATTTAGTATTGCGGGAATTTTGAAAAAAGCAGTACATCTGTGGTTCTATTGTGAGCTACAATCTAGGTTCCGTTTGCTGCTTATACCTTATTTAATGTCACTGTTATCTAACATCACTATTGTACTCGGTTAGTGCAGACATTAAGCAATATAATGGTTATAGCACCTCTAGGGTCATTCTACTTCTTCTGGGTTCTCCAGCCAGCTTTCTGTATCAAATGCTAATAAGCATCCTCCTGATGGGATGGTCAGGGTGCGACTTAATCTACAATAAGGGCCTTCTCCTACAAGCCAATCTCACACGCTTATTCATCCAAACTCCAGAGATTGGCATTTGTTGAGCTTCTAGCTGCTTTAAACAAAGCATTAAATGCTAATTTTTTCGATCTGCAGTGGTCTTCTTTTAATTAAAGTAATTTGCAGTGTTCCTGTTAGTTTGTAAAGTATTGGTTATGCTCGGTTTTTGTAAAGTATTTGCCTATGCTCATTTTTCTCCATCCTAAGCTATTTTAGTATGTTGAACTCTTTTATTTGATGTTAACCACTTTGAAATTATGTAGCACGCTGCCCTTCAACATCCTGATTTCTAAATAAGTGTTCTCATTTGCTGTTCTTCTTATTGATTTTAGGGGACCTTTGTGGAAGGAATCAAGGAAGAAGTTGTTTTGTCTCCTGCTCATGCTCTATCCCTTATTGCTGCTGGGGAAGGTATGAGCTTATGCTTTTTTTTTTTTTTTTTTTTTGATGTCAAGGGAAACCCGCAGCCGCTACCCTTTGGGTGCGCACAGGGTAAAACCCCCGCTCCTATTCAATAGCTTGCAAACCACATAGGGGAGGTAACCCGCACTAGGCAAGCCCGGTGCGACGAGCTCGACCCAGAAGGCAAACCCCTTGCTTTCGCTGAGTGACAAGGGGTTTCGAACTTGAGACCTCCAACATGGAAGTCCCAAGCCCAAACCACTGAGCTTATGCTTTTATAAGTCGGTATAACTATCTTCAACAAAGAAAATATAAATGGAAATGTTTCTGTTAGAGTTAGAATAGGAATAAGAATAGTATATAGATTCCTACTTGGATAAGGATTGTAATGTAGACTCTATAATGCAATAATGTAGGTATGAGTTCAATAATATTTCTCTTACCCTTGTCAGTATACCCATGGGTGGGATGTAAGTTTCCAATTCATCATTTTTTGGATGATGAATTTTTTTTGGTGTGAATACAAAGTTACCCTTGTCTCTCAAAAAAAAATATTTCTCTTATATTTCTTACATGGTATCAGAGCATTGGTGAGAAAATCGGGTGAAAGAAAATTAGGTCAAAATTACCACCATGCATCAAATTCCGGTAACTTTCTAGGGTTGTTTTGTGTCAACCCCGTATTCGTGAGTGTTGTGTGTAAACCAACACCACCACATGGTCCCTTACCTCTTGTGATCATAACCCACAAAATTCCACCAGCACAAAACCTTCCACACGCCATTAGAAGCAGCTTTCTCCAGTGAGATGTTGAGATCTACTACACGCGCTAGGCGCTGAGCTTATTTCGGCCACTTTTTCGGATAGTATCACTGTGCATTATTCCAGTAAAATCAGAAGTCACTGTGCAAATTCTGGTGACTATTAGAACTTATCTTTGTTTCTGTTGGTGTTTGCAAAATCCAACACCACCATAAGGTCCAGCAACCCCCGATGACCAAACTCCAACCACCGTCGCCGATCTAGGGTTCCAATGCCCGCGTCAGTACCACAGTCGGTGTGTGAGTTGTTGCCGCTAATTTTTTAGCGACTTGTTCAATATCGACTCACTCTTGATTCCGGGACTATCCATATTTTATACCTGATTTTGAGCACTTTTTGGCGACCACTAACACTATTTCCGCCATATTTGAGTTTTCTAATAGTGTTTAGTGTTTTCTCTCTATTTCAGATTCACTTTTTTTCAAGGGTTTACTCAAATATTTGGGTTGGATGACAGTGATACTCTCTTCAGTGACTAAAATAGCGTATGTCCACCATTTTCTATCTATGGTTGTCGTTCATCATTGGCCTCTTCATTAGTTGGACATTAAGAATGCTTTTCTCCACGGTGATCATGGGAAGAAGTCAAAATATAGCAACCACATATTATCAAAAAAAGTAATATAAAGTTAGCTTCAGGTAAAGAACCACTCAAACCACTCTTCGAGAATCGAGGCCATGATCATATCATTGGATATACAAACGTTGATTGGGCAGGATGACCTTCTAATAGACGTTCTACACCCGAATATATTGTTTTAGTAGGAGGTTATTTGGTCTCCAGGAAGAGTAAGAAATAGAGTGGTTGCTCGATCTAGTGTAGAAGTCAAATATCGAGCAATGGATGTCGCATCTTGTGAGTTAGTTTGGATTAAATAGTTGCCGAGAGAACTAAAATTTGGAGAAATTGACCCAATGGAACTTGTGTGTGATAACCAAGAGACCTTTCATATCGCATCAAAGCCGGTATTTCTTGAGAGGACTAAGCACATTGAGAGTGATTGTTACTTTGTTAGAGAAAAGATACCCTCGGGAGATATTGTTACAAAATTTGTGATGTCGATTGATCAACTTGCATATATCTTCACCAAGTCCCCCACTAGTCCTCGTGTTAGTTACATTTGTAACAAGTTCGGTACATATGACTTCTATGCAACAGTTTGAGGGGGAGTGTTAGAATTAGATTAGGAATAGGAATAGGAATATGAATAGAAATATTATATATAGAATCCTACTTGGATGAGGATTGTAATGTAGTGTCTATAAATAGGGCTCAGTGTAATAATGCAAATACATAATTCAATACTCCCTTTCTTTAAAAAAGAATGACCTGCTTTCCTTTTTCACCTGCTTAATATTGTGGTCTTAAACATGCCAAGTCAAACTAGACCATTCTTTTCGAAACGGAGGGAGTAATATCTCATCTACTTTTGTATCCGTGCAAAAGCACACAATTAACTGATGTTGATCAACAATTGTCCACATTTCACACTAAGATACCAAACCAGTTTTTTTCTCCATCGATGGGAAGTTCCTTCACTACAAGTTAAGAAACAGAATTTTGCTAAACATACCATGACAAAAGGAGCATATGTATATTAGTAATGTTTCCTAAATTGGATAATGCCAAGAGGAGCATATCAATTCCTTAAACTAGATACTCTAAACAAAATCAAGTGGTACAATCATTACAAACATCCCATTAACACATTCGAACCATATCAGCAATATGTTGGCTATTAGACGGCGACTTGCTCGTTGGATCCTTCTTATACATATGCTTCTTTCTACCTTTTCCCTTTTTAACAGCCACAAGTTAAATACATAATGGACACATTTCTAATAGCTAATAACAAAGTGGGACCCTCAAAACAGTCCACCACAACCAAAAACTTGGTGTACTGCCACACCCTCCATTAACAACCCAAAACAGCCACAATCAATCCCTCCCATGAGGCTTCCAATTTTAGAGACAACAATACATATAATACAGCTCAATCACAAAAAGAAAAACTTGAACTCACGGCATCTGATCACCGTCCCATGAGTTCGTGCAACAATTATGTCTACAATCGTTTCTTTCTTTTTATAAACAATAAGGGAGGGTGGGGGAATATTCTTGTCAAGTTTGCTGAATGACTGCTCTCAAATGGCAAGTTCTTTCATTAAATAGAAAGAATTTTGATTCTCATGCCTTAAAATCTGCTATTTACACTTATAAATATTTGTTCTTCCAAATTGTAATATCTTTGAAATATGCTTGCATTAATCCCTGATATCTCCTATATATGGAAAGCAATTGACTCCATAGCCACAAGTGGGGTCTGGGGAGGGTAGGTGTACTCATACTTACGGTGAGTTTAAGTTGGAAAAATATTTTTATTAATTGCACCTATTGATTTTTTTTATTAATTGCACCAAGGCGGTGCCAAATTTTACGACCTATATATAAAGGAACACTTACATCAAACATATAAAAATAACAATAAAGGCTGTTGATCCTCCTTGTCGTCTTCTCAATTCCTTTGTGAAGTACATTCTATTAGGAATTGTTCATCTCTTTTATGTACTTCGTTAGAGTTTACAGTTATGCATTACTCCCTCCATCAAGGGCTATACCCAGCTGATACAGAGTCCTGATATATACAAAGTTTGTACATGATAACTATAGGAGATAAAATAGGATAATGAAGTGATTGAGATAAACTCTTATTCTAGAAACTAAAAAACAACTAAAACAAGAATAAGCTAAAATGTAGGATGAATATTCAGTCGTTATTAGCTATATATCATTTAATTAAGGGTACACGAGGAATTTCTAAGTTGAATTGTTTCTAATTATGGAAAGTTGACATTATTTTTGGGACTGACAAAAAAGGAAAGGGTGCCACATAAATTAGGATAGAGGGAGTATGCTTTCAGTTTTTTGAAAATTGGTTTTCTGCTTGCAGAGCATCGGCATGTTGGTTCCACAAACTTCAATCTACTCAGTAGCAGAAGTCATACAATATTTACGCTGGTATTTTATATTTTCACTAATGAACTATAAATCTGTGATTCATTATGCTATTTGATATTTACTTGCATATACAGTTTCATTGAAACAATGTGTATTTTGTTATTTTAGCTAACTTTCTTTTAACAGACAATAGAAAGTAGCCCCTGCGGTGAATATAGTGAAGGAGGGGCAGTTACCTTGTCACAGCTGGTAAAAACTCTGCTCTAGACTTGTTAGACTTCAACATAATCACTTTGAACAAATCATACATTCCTTACATCTTGTTTGGATGGTTTTTACCTATTGTATTATGTTGTATTATTACTTCAAATACAATATATGTTTTGATTATTACTTCAATCTTTTTGTATCATATTGTTAAATTCGTTGTTTTGTAACAATCAAAGTGCCATTCTATGTAACAACTGATTTGGCGTATGTGTTGTTACCTTTTTTCTTGTTCTCATTTTGTCCGTACTTATTATTTAATAATTCTATTGTACCCTGCACCCATCTTTTTTTACAATAATCCTTCTCATGCCCAACTTTTTCTTTGTAATATTGTGAGTTTATTATTCATATTGCTAGTGTGTTATATTATGAAATGATAGAAACGATACGATCTGTCATCATTTTATGTATCAAAACAATATAATACGATACATCATGAAACAATGCGTAACAACCATCCAAACAAGATGTTACTGACTTAAACTAGTCCTCACTTCCTAACAACTAGGTTCAAGTTTTGTTATTTGTCTCAAAGAGTTCATCTTCGTTTTGATTGAGAACTTCTAACTCTTCATTTCCAACTTTTCTGTTTCTTGATAAAAAATATGCTTGCAGCACCTTATTGATTTGGCAGGTTCTGAGAGCTCAAAGGCTGAAACCACCGGTGTGCGCCGAAAGGAGGGATCTTACATCAACAAAAGCCTACTGACTCTTGGAACTGTAAGGACCCAAACAACTTTATTTTATCATCAGTGAAATAGTTTTTCTGGACTAATATCATCATTTTTGACATTTCAGTAATAAAGTAGCTTAGTTATTTAAGAGAAATTTATATACAAGAAAGTACCCGTTTTTATGATCAGTCATCAGGTATATTGACTTGACATTCTGTTAGAATAGAAATAGGAATATGAATAGTATATAAAATCTTACTTGGATAAGGATTGTAATATAGTGTCTATAAATAGGGCTTAGTATAATAATGTAGATACACAATTCAATAATATTTTTCTCTTATATTTTGTGACATGGCATCAAAGCCAAGTTGAGAAGCATTCGGGGAAGAGAAAGTAGTCACCGTGCGTCTTTCTAGTGACTCTTCAATTTTGATACGTGTAGTTCCACTTCTGATTAGTGTTGTGCGAAACCAACCCGACGAAGAGGTCCAATATCTCCCTACGACTAAACCCGAACCAACGCCACCACAAACTGACCTACCACGCTCCGCCCAAGAGGTCGTCACCTCCGGTGAGATTTAGAGCAGAAGCAGAATATCGAGCAATGACTATAGCAACTTATGAGCTAATTTGGCTTAAATAGTTGCTTAGGGCATCTCCAATCCTACACTCTATTTTACTCTCCAAATATAGAGTTCTCTATTTTTTCATACAACCAACTCCAACCCAATTCTCTATTTTACTCTCTAAAAAAGAATCTTTTTCTCTCTCCTCAATATTATATTATTATTTCTATTTCATTCTTATTTTCTTATTTCATAATATAAATCATTTATTTCTTTTCCTAATAATTACTTTATATAATTTTCATGCAATATAAAATTTAGAGAAGAAAATAAAATTTTAATGACAAATTTAGAAGCTATTAGTGATCCAATTGTTCGTGATTACCTGCAATAACGAATACTTGAAAAAAGAAATCGACAATCACAACCGCAATCACAACCGCAATCGCAACAATTCTCTGGATCATATCCTAATTTTTTCGAATAGTGCTAAATCTGGAAACGACCTACCAGATTACTAAATTATTATTGTGATAAATTAATTATTATGTTATGTATTGTATTGTTTTTTATCTTGTATTTAAATTATTATGTTATGTATTGTATTGTTATCTTGTATTTAAATTATCATATTATGTATTGTATTTTTAAATTAAATTTTTCATCTTATCATTTTAATTTTGTGTATTCTTTATAGTTAAAATTAATAATAAAATCAAATTATATTATTGACGAAAATTAGAAAAAATTAAAATACTATTAATTCGGGATGGAAGTAGTATATATTAAATAATATATTTTTTAAAATATTATATTACATTTAAAAAGAATTATGAATATTAGATATTTAATTAATGACATTATATGTAAAATAATATGCTAATTAGAAAGTAATAAAAATAATAATAAAATATTGGAAAAGTGAAATAGAGAGTGTGAATAGTAGTTCTCCAAATTTGGAGAACGATTGTTCACCTCTCTAAATATGAAGAATAGAGAGTGATATGGAGGTAGGTTGGAGTGCCCACTCTCTATTTTATTCTCCAATTATAGAGAATGAAGAGTAAAATTGAGGTGGGTTGGAGATGGTCTTAGAGAACTAAAATTTGGAGAAATCAGTCAGAACTCAGATGGAACATGTGTGTGATAACCAAGTACCCCTTCATATCACATCAAATCCGATATTTCATGAGAGGACTTAACACATTGAGCTTGACTATCAATGATAGTGAAAAGTTACTCTAAAGAGATATTGTTACACAATTTGTGAAGTCGAGTGATCAACTTGCAGATATCTTCACCAAGTCCCTCACCGGTCCTCATATAAGTTACATCTGTTACAAGCTCGGTACATATGACTTGTATTTTGTTTAAAGGGGAGTGTTAGAATAGGAATAGAAACATGAATAGTATGAAGAATCCTACTTGGATAAGGATTGTAATGTAGTATCAATAAATAGAGGTCAATGTAACAATGTAGATATACAATTCAATAATATTTTTCTCTTATATTACTCACAATTGTAATGTGCACAAAGGACAAAAGATTTTAAAAACCCGAAATTTTTGATGATTTATTTTTGAAGTACCAAACTATAGCATATCATTTTAAGTTTTTGATGAACAATGTCAAGTTAAAAGAGGTATGTCGTGTGTGTCAATTTTCAGCTGAATGCCTCTCAAAGTGAGAGAGTCTTTCCATTATATAGAGAAAATAAAGATTACACATCCCTAAAGATCCGCCATTCCTATCCCTAAAGATCAGCTATTCTATCTATACAAATCTGCCATTGAATCCCTCTAAATCTGCCTTGCTATCCCTCCAAATCAGCTATTCTATCACAATATTTATTCATATGATTCTACAACAAATGTATATGATCATGCTAATTTATATCACTATATAATTACATTAATATATACAATCATTTAGTTGTCTATCATGCTAACATCCCCCCTCAAATTGATGCTGGTGGATCAAGAAGCATCAATTTGCCTACTAGAATGATGGCGTTGCCGTGCCATGGATTTTGTAAACGCATCAGCTATTTGAAGATCATGGACACATGTGGAAGAGTAATGACTCCTTTATCTACAACTTCTCGTATATAATGACAATCCACTTCGATGTGTTTGGTCCTCTCATGAAAAACTGGGTTAGTAGCAATCTGAATAGCACTTGTATTGTCAGCGTGGAGAGGAGTAGGATGAGATTGGGGAAATCCAATCTCAGCAAGTAATCCACGAAGCCATACAACCTCGGAGCAAGCAGTAGACATGGATCGATATTCAGCCTCTGTTGAAGATTTTGACACACGATCTTGCTTTTTACTCTTCCAAGATATCAATGACTCTCCAAGAAACATGCACCAACCAGAGACTGAACGACGAGTATCAGGACATCCCGCCCAATCAGAATCACTAAAGGCATTAAGACGAATAGGAGAACTACTTGGAAAGAACAATCCACGAGTAGATGTTCCTAGAAGGTACCGAATGATGCGACGAACAACCACTAAGTGGAGATGACGGGGAGCTTGCATAAATTGACTAACTTGTTGAACTGCAAAAGAGATATCAGGCCGAGTAATAGTAAGGTAATTTAGACTCCCAACTAATTGTCGAAATATAGTTGGATCAGGAAGAAGATCGCCTTCCTCACAACGATACTTGACATTCATTTCCAGTGGAGTATCTACGGAGGAGGAAACTTGAAGACCAACCAAAGAAATCAGATCCTGAGTATATTTGTGTTGGTTTAGAAATACACCTGAAGCAACATTATGAACTTCCAAACCCAAAAAATAAGTAAGAGTACCAAGATCTTTCATATGAAAAGAATCTTTAAGTTGCTGTTGGAGGCAAGTGATTAGTGAAGAATCAGTTCCTGTGATAATAATGTCATCTACATACACCAAAAGAAGAACACAACCTATAGATGTTTTCCGAAGAAACAAAGATGAGTCATGTTTGCTCTGCTCAAAAGAAAATTGTAGCAAAGTAGACCGGAACTTATCAAACCAAGCTCTTGGAGCTTGTTTTAATCCATACAAAGACTGCTTCAACTTGCATACATCTGATGTAGGCGATGAGAACAAACCAGGTGGAGGTTTCATATAAATATCTTCTTTAAGATCACCATGGAGAAAAGCATTTTTGACATCCATTTGATAAAGAGATCAGTTTTGTGAAGCAGCAATGGCAATAATAGTTCGTACCGTAGTCATTTTGGCTACGGGTGCAAAAGTCTCCTCATAGTCCACCCCATACTCTTGTCTGTTACCAAGAACAACCAATCGAGCTTTGTACCGATCAAGAGTTCCATCAGAATGAAGTTTGATTGAATAAACCCACTTACATCCAATGGGGCGGACATTTGAAGGACATGAAACAATGTCCCATGTGTCATTTTCTTTAAGAGCCAAAAGTTCTTCCTCCATTGCTTTCTGCCAACATTCATGCTTGGAAGCTTGTGAGTAACAAGATGGAACAGATATGTTGGATAAAGTAGAGGAAAAGCCATACCAATTGGGAGTACGAGATACTCTTGTAGATCGCCGAGTAGGCTCAAGAGGACCAGATCTTGAAGAATTCTCAGATTCTAGTTGTGGTGCAGTTTCAGGCGGCGGATCAGTGTCGGGATAGGGTAAAGTTGGCCGACGTCGTTCATACACAAATCCAGGTTTGAACCTCTTAAAAGAAGATGATAAATCCTCAAAAGTAGGAAGAAGAGGAGAAACAGAAGATGAATCTACAATCGTAGGAAAGAAATACTGATTCTCAAAGAAAACAACATTTCTAGAAATACGAAATTTGTTAGAACATGGATCATAACAAATAAAACCTTTTTGTGAAGTACTATAACCCATAAAAACACATTTAGTAGATTGTACAGAAAGTTTATTGCGTTGCGAAGGAGGCAAATGCACAAAACAAACACAACCAAATGTATGAAAATCACTATAGTTAGGATTTTGGTGATAAAGACGAAAATATGGAGACTCAAGATTTAGCACTTTAGATGGCAATCTATTAATTAAATAGACAGCAGTAGACAAAGCTTCCACCCAATATTTAGATGGTACAGATGACTCAATCAATAAAGTACGAGTGACATCTAAAAGATGCCGATTTTTTCGTTCAGCAACTCCATTTTGTTGTGGTGTATATGGGCAAGAGTGTTGTGAGACAATCCCTTTGTCAAGCAAGAATTTTTTGAATTCATAAGACATATATTCTCCACCAGAATCAGATCTTAATAATTTGATGCATGTAGAAAATTGAGTCTCAATGTAAGCCAAAAATGTCTTGAACATGGAAAATACCTCAGCTTTGGATCGAAGAAAATACACCCATGTAAACCGACTATAATCATCTATGAATGTCACAAAGTATTTGAAATGAGCATGAGAAATAATTGGTGAAATGCCCCAAACATCACTATGAATGACATCAAAACACTTTGTAGCACGACTACCAAAATTAGGAAATGGAAGAGTTTTACTTTTGCCTAATTTACAAGTAGAACAATCAATGGAAGCAACTGAAAATTTATTTTTATTTCCCAATAAACCAGAATTTGATAAATGAGACAACACAACAGAATTTGGATGTCCTAGACGCTTATGCCAAACCTCAGTTTTACTAGCAGTAGAAGTACAAGCAAAAGATAGAACAGGAGGAATGGAAAAGTGTATAGGAAACAATCGTCCAACTTTAGGCCCCTTCGCGATTATCGTCCCCGACACCTGATCCTGCACAAGACAACCATTACGAGAAAAATTCACATCACAATTGTTATCTACCAATTGTCCAACTGAAATAAGACTAGTTGAGAGCTTTGGTGAAACAAAAACATTCTTGAAAGTTGGAGTAATGTCCCCAACCTTGGTAATGGGTAAATTACTACCATTGGCAATCTGTATTTGTGATGGACCTTGATACTTACGAACATTTTTTAGGATGCTCGTTGAGTTGGTCATATGATTGGAAGCGCCTGAATCAACAATCCAAAAATTAGATGTAACATCATTACCTTGTAATCCCAATGCTGAAAATGGTAATAACATCACCTAGCTTTGTTGCATCAGTAGGAGCAGGATCGCTTCCTTCTATATGGCCCCATAGTTCTTTGCTGGTGACAAATAACTGAAATTGAAACTCCCAAGAATAATAATTTTTTCCAGTGAAACGAACACTGAAGGATTCAAAGTGATGTGAATTCATGCTTTTGAATAGCTATAAAACTACAAAGACTCAAGAAAGCAACTAGAATGACCAAGAACCAAATTCCCAGGAGGTAGCCAAAAACCAAGATTTTCAAAAAAAATTAAAAGGAACCACAAATGACTCTATGAAACAAGACAGCCAAGAGAAGGCTCTGATACCATGTCAATTTTCAGCTGAATGCCTCTCAAAGTGAGAGAGTCTTTCCATTATATAGAGAAAATAAAGATTACACATCCCTAAAGATCCGCCATTCCTATCCCTAAAGATCAGCTATTCTATCTATACAAATCTGCCATTGAATCCCTCTAAATCTGCCTTGCTATCCCTCCAAATCAGCTATTCTATCACAATATTTATTCATATGATTCTACAACAAATGTATATGATCATGCTAATTTATATCACTATATAATTACATTAATATATACAATCATTTAGTTGTCTATCATGCTAACAGTGTGTATTGGTAATTGATGATGTTAGAAATAGAATAGGTATATACAATCCTACATATAATAGGAATATAAATAGGAATAGTAATAGGAATATGAATAGTATATAGTTTCCTACTTGATAAAAGATTGTATTGTAGTGTCTATAAATAGGGCCTCTCTGTAATAATGTAGACACAACAATTTAATAATATTCTTCTCCTATATTTCTCACTTGGTATTAGAGCTTCTACAGTCTTGGTAGAGAATCAAAGAGCTTCCGCTGTCGGCGGACAGCTATTACCCATATATGGCACTTGTCTGGCCAATGATTATGTCAGCAAAAGTTAGGTCACCGTGTATCTTTCATGTGACTATTTTTTCATAACTAATTTGTGTAGCACTGTGCCATCATTTTGGTGACTACTTTTTTTCATATTTAAATTCATAGCACCGTGCCATCTTTCCGGTGACTACTTTTTCATATTTAATTTGTGTAGCACTGTGCCATCTTTTTGGTGACTACTTTTTCATATCTGATTTGTGTAGCACTGTGTCATCATTCCGGTGACTACTTTCTCATATCTTATTTGTGTAGCATCATGCCATCCTTTCGGTGATTACTTTCTCATATCTGATTTGCGTAGCATCATTTTTTCTAGTGACTTCTTTCTTATTTGTGTAGAGCTGTGCCATCATTTCAACCCTACCCATATAAATTTTCTTTTTCAGTAGGGTTGTGTCGTTAATCCGATTCTACCTATATAATTCTCTTCTCAGTAGGGTCGTGATTCGTGCCCTCATTTTGACCCTACTCATATAATTTTTTCTCAGATTCTGACCACTTTCAGCCATCAAATCTAATACTTCGACGCATGAGCATGTTCCGACTAGTCTTTCAGTGACTTTCTTGTTTAATATCGATTCATCTAGTGATTCCAAGACGATCCATATATTTTATACCATAGATTTTGAGCACTTTCCGGCGACTACTGTACTGTGAGTAAGTCTATATGGAGCAATCACCTGGTTTTGTTGCTCAGGGGGGAGTCTAGTAGGTTTTGTATGTCGATTGCGCAATTCACTCTATGGTATGAAATAGTCGTCATGACTCATAGCGGGGTTTATCACTTTGTGTTTTATCAACATTTTGCATCAAATTCAGTATTTCATGAGAAGACTAAGAACATTAGGATTGACTAACAATTTTGTGAAGTCGAGTGATCAACTTGCAAGTATCTCCACCAAGCCCCTCACCGGTCCTCGTATTAATTACATCTGTAACAAGCTAGGTACATATGACTTGTATGCACCAGTTTGAGGGGGAGTGCTATAATTGGAATAGGTATATACAATCTTACTTAGAATAGGAATAAGATTAGGAACAAAATATAATTTCCTACTTGATAAAGGATTGTATTGAAGTGTCTATAAATAAGGTCTTTATGTAATAATGTAAATACAACAATTTAATAATATTCTTCTCCTATATTTCTCACAGATGACTTATGCAAGGGGTTTAGAAAATGTTGTGTGAGCATTGTATGATACATGAGTGCTTTGCAGATGCTTTTATTCTTAATTCTGACTAATGGAAAGTTTATTTAAAAGGTTTCATTTCGTCACAAAATACCCAGACAAGATGAGGCTTGTGATTAATAGAACAAAAAGAAGGAAGAAAGGAAAGAAGGTTCCTATCTTTGGTTTTCATTTATTTTGGGCTAATATTGACTTGTTTTCCTTGCAGGTTATTTCTAAGTTAACTGATGGGAAAGCTACTCATATACCATATAGAGATTCAAAATTGACCAGGCTTCTTCAATCCTCATTAAGTGGTCAAGGACGTGTATCTGTAAGTTCTTTTTTCTTTATGTGTTGATATTACCAGCATAGTGGTTTCTGATGAAACCATGGCTATCATACAAATGATCCTTATCAAACAGATGTTTAAATTATAGGGAATACCTTACCAATATGTTTTTTTCTTCATCTCTAATAGCTAATATGCACTGTGACTCCTTCGTCAAGCAATTCTGAAGAGACACATAACACATTAAAGTTTGCTCACCGTGCTAAACACATCGAGATTCAAGCAGCACAAAACAAGGTCAGACAAGTCAAGATACATGTCGTCTCTTTTATTGTGGATTGTCAGTAATGCTTGAAATAGAAACTGTCAATTTGCAGATAATTGATGAAAAATCACTTATCAAGAAATATCAAAATGAAATTCGTCGTCTAAAAGAAGAGTTAGAACAACTGAAGAGAGGTATCGTTACAGTTCCACAAATAAAAGATAGTGGAGACGATCTTCTGCTCCTGAAACAAAAGGTAACCTTGGATGACACGCTGCTTTCTCCTTTGGCCTCTATATTTTTTCCCTTTCATCAGTCAGCAACATTGACTGGGAAAGGTCATACTTCTGTTTCATTCAACTTTATAAAAAATTACTGCTAGTCAGATACTTTTCAGTGGGATTGAGTTGATGCCGTTTCCTCAGTATCAATTTGCCTATCCATTTGAGCCTGGTTTTCTTGAAGAGGGTCTTCGATGAAGGGATAACAGGAAGGGGGTGGGAAGGGGTATTTTCTGCTAAGCTAATGAGAATGAATAGGTCAAGCATCCTTACTGAAAAATAAAAATAAAAATAAAAATAAAAATGAACAGGGCAAACATAATTAGTTAACTAATAAAAATGAATAGTGCAAACATAATTAGTTAGGGTATCCATTTATGTGTAGTCATAGTGGTATCTTTGTCAGTATTTGTCATCGTTCTCTTTGTTCGAGATTTATTTGAATTATTTTGATAGATTTTAGAGATCTCAAAAAGTTCGGGATTGAGGTATAGTTTATTTTGCTATTTGGTTTATACCTTTCTGGTTTTCCTTAACTGATCATGGGCTTGTAATGTTTTATTACTGGTTATACGGTGCTGTGTTCTGATGCCCTCTTTGAACTATTCAATAATCCTTTCAATAGAAATTTAGCTGCCAAACAGTTACTAGACTTAAATCTTATGCACTGGCATATTTGCTGTTTTTTATGTTTGTTCCTGCCCTATATTTTTTTGTTTTTGTTTTGTAGATTCTATGTGAGTTTGTTGTTTGATTGAAGCCTTCATATGGTACATAATAAAAAAATTTAGCAGCTTTCGTGTAATCTGACTGAATCTCGAAATCATTGTTGTCTATCTCAGACATCTGGCTCTCACCGAATAATCACTGCGGAATATGTTGGGTTTTTCTACAGTTAGTACATCATTGTCATTAATAGTGTTTGGTTTAAAGTAAATTGGAAGTTTTTGTTTAAATATTGTGTTTGGAGTGTACAATGGTTTGTGACTGTTGTGTAATGCATTATCTAACTAAAGTCCATCTATTTTGACATGATTTGTAAAGCTAGTAGATGGTCAAGTCAGACTACAGTCGAGGTTGGAACAAGAAGAGGAAGCTAAAGAGGCTTTGCTTAGTAGAATACAGCGTCTAACAAAGCTAATTCTAGTATCCACTAAAACTTCACACTCCTCAAGAGTTCCTCATCGGGCTGGTCCTAGAAGAAGACATTCCTTTGGGGAAGAAGAGGTGCTGTTACTTGTAATGAATCCTTTGTTTTGATACTTGCCTTTTGCAGGATGTGCATTTAGTTATAGTACTTAGTAGACTTTCCAAAGGTAACCGGTTATACTATGATGTAACACTAGACACAAGGAAGGAACCTGCCTTTACATACTTTAGTACTGTTTTTACAAGGTCTTAACTGCCCTTTTTCCTTTCCTTTGTTGAATGTATAGCTTGCATATCTTCCACATCGAAGACGAGATCTCATTTTGGAAGATGAAAATGTTAATTTGTATGTTTCGGTTGATGGCAATGTGGACACTTCTGATGATACATTCAAAGAGGAAAAGAAGACTCGGAAAAATGGATTGCTAAACTGGTTTAAACCACGGGTATTTGGAATCTACTCTATTGTTATTACAACTGCTTCACTTCTTACATGTCTGTTTCATCTTTCTGCAATTATGTTAGTGGCATGGACATAGAAACTGTGTTTATTTATAAAGTAACAAGCACAGTACACTTAACAATGGCAATCTAAAACTCGTCTATATGACTATATGTGACGTGATTTTTCCCTCTTATGACATATCAAAAGGTTCATAAGAGTTTGTTATCTCAGTGGTTATTCAACATCTCATTTTATACTCAGATGATAGTATACACAGAATGTAATGTGGATAGATTCTGAACCATGCCGTTTAAATATTAAATGAGGAAAATATTCGCTGTATGAAATCACTGAAGGGACAGCTTATTATGTTCCTAGTTGTACTTTCTTTTCCCTTTTTTGCTATAATTGTTCACGACTTTTACTTAAGAAGTTGTAACGTATGCATGTGGAGAAGTGGAAGAAAGAGAAAATGACAAAAATGATCCCTTTTGTTTGAGGGTAGTTCAAAATTGTCCCTTAAGTATTCACTTGACAGCTTTGGTCCTTTAAGTTTACCACAAGTTAACATATGGTCCCTTAAGTATGTACTTAACAGTTTTTGTCCTTTATGTTTGCCAAAAGTTGATGCTTTTAGTCTAACACAAAATATTTATCAAACCCTATCGGTTTAATTTGATGTGAACTATGAAAAAAAGAAGAAACTAGTGAGAACTCACATTTAGAGGTACACATACTAAAAAAAAAATCTAAATACTGAGGGACAACGATGGACGTTGGTAAAACCAAGGAAAAACCAACAAACTTGATAATGTCGGAAAATAGTGCCTCGAAACACAAAAACCAAGGAAATCCATCAGCTAGGTAAAATACACTAATCTGTATTTTTATTGAAAAAATTGGTAGAAAAATAAATACTTTCATTGTATTTAGGGATAGTTTTAGACACCTCCCCTCACATTTCGCTCTATCACATTGAGCTCCCTCATGATTTACTATATTACGCATACCTCCCTTACTTTGAAAAAATGTAACAACTTTTTAGACTTATTTTTCCCTAATGTAAATAAAATACTTTTGAAAAATTTGCCCCTTGTATAATATTAATTCTTTTAATTATAATATCATATTTAACAAAAAAACAATTTCTAAAAAATGCATCTCTTTTACTGAAAATTACTTTTCTCTACAAACACGAGTCACACGTTTTCTTCCTCACCTGTGAGGCCAATTGTTCCATGGTGCCTCTTGGAATTGCATTTTACTCTACAAATTCACATTTTAATATTGTTGCTCCAAAATCAATCATAACACTGCAATATATACAAGAGAGAAAACAAGGACGAACAAGTACTCGTGCATAGAAAATCATAAAGGAAGAGGAAGAAAGAACTTCAACCCCTGCTTACAAGAAGGATTTTTTGAGCACAAGAATTATGTTTTTTAAGAAATATGAAATAATAAATTGAAGGAATTTAATATTATTAAAGGGGTAAATTTGTCAAAAGTATTTTATATATATTAATGAAAAAAAGGTAAAAGGAATTGTTACAAAATTATCAAAATAAGGAAGGTATGTGTAATATCGTAAACCACGAGGGAGGTCAGTGTGATTGAGCTAAACTAGAGGGGAGGTCTTTGAAATTATCCCTTGTTTTTATTATACTCTTTGTTAGAATAGGAATAGGTGTATACAATCCTACTTAGAATAGGAATAGGAATGGGAATAATATGTAGTATCCTACGTGGTAAAAGATTTCATTATAGTGTCTATCAATAGGGTCTCTGTGTAATAATGTATATACAGAATTTAATAATATTTTCTCATATATTTCTCACATAGTATCAGAGCAATTGTGATAAAATTATAGCTGTGCATTATTCCAGCGTAATCACCTGTCACTGTGCAGTTTCCAGTGACCTGAATTGTGGTTTGAGTGAATAAAATTCTGTCAGTGTTATTTAAAAAAACCAACAACATCACTAGGTTTGGAATTCTCCGACGAGCAAACCCCAGTCCGACTCGCCGGAAACAAGTCTCACACACGCCGCTAGAAGCAAATCTCCGGTGAGTGCATCAGATCAACGCGCTGGCGCGTGTGATGTGTTCCGACCATTTTTCCCAGCAGCTTTTTTTTCTAGTGGGGTCGCCTCTTCATTCCAAGGCTGACAATATAATTTTTTCCCGATTCCGACCAATTTTTTGGCGATTAGATCTACTTTTCCAGTAGTCAGATCTTCTTTTTGGCGATTGAACTTTTTTTTCCAGATTCCAGCCCTATTCTTTTTCCAATTTTTTTGTGAGAAAATTCTAACTTCACAATATGTCTTTCGGGATTTATATATTTGGCTCTAAAAATATAGGAAGTTCAAACCCTATGATCACTTCAGAACCTTTAATATGCTTGTGTGGTAGATGAGAAGGCAAAGGCAAGTAAGGAAGATGCAAAGGCCAAAACACAATGGGAGAAGGTTGATGCTCAATTATGTAGTCTTTTGTGACCATCTATTGATTCCAAGTTGATGCCCGTGTTTCGCCCATTCCAGACATGTTTTCCAGTTTGGGAAAAGGCTCGTGCTTTATACACTAATGAAATATCTCGATTCTATGATGTGATATCTTGAATGACCAACTTAAAGAAACAAGAATCCGATATGTCTACTTACTTGGGACAAGTACATCTGAATTTGAAACATTGATGCCAATCACTACGAACATGTAGTCATGGAGGAATTTGAAACGTTGATGCCATTCACTACGAACGTGGAAAAACAACAAGAGCACATACATGCGTTGTTTCTAGTTCTTACACTTGTTGGACTTCCTACTTACCATGATTTAATATGTGATTAGATTTTAGCTAGTCCTACAATTCTTACAATTGATGAATTATTCTCTCGTCTACTTCGTCTTGCCGCGCCTCTCAGTCACAAAGTAGTTTCATCACCCACCATTGACTCCTTTGTTTTCGCATCTCAAATCATAGACAAGCGAACATATTAGTCTATGGAGAATCAATGAGGTCATTTTGGAAAATCTCGATCCAAGTGTAGTTATTGTCACAAGTTTGGACACATTCGTGGCATGTCATTTTGCATGGTCCACCACCCAATTATGATCCTTTTGCTCTAAAGGAATATAATGAGTTCCTTCGGAATTGCGCAAGTAAGCAAACATCTTTACAAGTAGCATCAACCTGATCGACCATCCAATAATGCTCAGGCAGAATATGATGAGTTTCTTCGATATCGAGCAAGTAAGCAAAAGTCTCCACAAGTATCCTCGGTTACTCAGCCTAATGTTCCTGTTGCGGATAGTTCTTTTGCTTGTGTTTCACAATCTAGTACTCTTGGATCATGGGTCATGGACTCAGGCACTTTTGATCATATTTTTGGTAACATATCACTTCTGTCTGATATTGTTTATTCACAATCTCTTCCTGCTATTACTTTAGCCAATGGGATCCAAACCAAACTAGAAGGGGTTGGAAAAGCCAAACCCCTCTTTTGTCATTGTAGATTTTGTTCTTTATGTTCCTGATTCTCCTTTTAATTTGGCATCTGTTAGTCATTCAACGCGTGCCCTACATTGTGGCATAACATTTTTGATATTTTTTAATCATGCAGGCCTGTAGTACGGGAAAGATAATTGGCATATGACATGAATCACAAGGCCTTTACTATCTTACCTCTTCAAATTCCTTCACAACATGCTCCGTTACTGATCCTCCATACCTAATTCACAAACATGTGGGGCATTCATGTTTATCCAAGCTGCAAAAGACGGTGCCTAGTTTGTCTAGTTTATCCACATTAGATTGTGAGTCGTGTCAACTTGGGAAACACACACACCCGTGCTACATTTTTATGTTGTACTGAGGGTCGTTCATAGTCTATATTTTCATTAGTTAATTCTGATATTTGGGGTGCTAGTAGATTCAGTTCACCCTTGGGATTTCATTCTTTCGTTAGTTTCATTGATGATTATTCGAGATGCACTTGGGTTTTCTTAATGAAAGATCGTTTTGAGTTATTTTCTATATTCAAGATTTTCTTTGCTGAAATATTGTCACTCCCCGAGGCTACCCCCTTGACATAACACATGACCTAGGATCACGAATGACTCCAAGCTAACCCTGAGTCTGGCATATCATGAACATACTGGATATATCTAAGTAAACATGAACTAAGCGGAAACTAAATCAATAAATCTCTGAAGAGGAACAAGTCCAACTAGTCTGAATAATCATAATAAAACATAACAAGAGTTTAATGGTAACTGAAAGGACCACTTAACAACTCAAGCTGGATCTACTAATATGTTTGAAAAACCTCTAACTGAGTTGAGTTGCTGGGACATGCCCCCAGCTAACTCTAACAAAACTGAAAGCAAAGACTGAAATGGAAAGCATGTCTATTGTCCTCGAAGTATGAGACTCACCACTGAAGCTGCTGAAGTCGAACCGTGAATCTATCTAAGCGTGATCTAGATGCTGAGTGCCTGAACCTACATCATGAAAGGATGTAGCGCAGAGTATGCGTTAGTACTTGGAATGTACTGAGCATGCAAGATATAAATATACTAAGCTGAAAAAATATATATGAGCTAAACAAAGCATAACTGAGCAATGACATAATCAGAGCAAGTATTTTATAAATACTGAAACATAACTAAAAAGCTAAGCTGAATGTAATGACCAAGTACTAATCATGAAGATAACATGCTGAACTGTATACTGATATAAATGCTGAAAACCTGGTCAATGCACTAAGAGTTTGACTGTGGAAGATACTATTAACCGACATAAACCACGTGAGCTAAACGTGGAGTCCGATGTATACGCCCCATCGAAAGGACCCAATATACCTTGCCAGGGGTATAAAGGCATGACTGTGGCGTGATCACTAATACTGATGCCCAACAGAGGGGACTTATAATCTTACGTGGACACGTAGTTCTAGGACTATGAAGGTAAGCTGAACCCTAGTTCAACTTGGTGCTAAGTCTACTCCCAACTGAATACATATGAAGCTAAAATGCACTGAATACTGAATAGCTCAAAATACTGACAGGCTAACTGGGAATACAACATTTGTATACTGAGAATGTGATATTCGAAATTTGGAGCATGATTTTCTGTTTAACTGACCTAGCAAGTATAATTCATGAACTAAGAGAATTTAAACAAACTACGATTCTGAGTTTTATACAAGGAATTAAGTAACGTTTCCAAGAAAACATGTTATTTAGACTATGGATACTATAGCAGCTGAAATCACCACAATTCCCAAGATTTTACAAACCCTAGGTTTAAACAAGTTATGTGGAATCAAGGAATTGACTGAATTCTAGGGACCTAGTGGATGAAAGGAACCCACTAGTGAAATCCCACATACCTAGTGACGAAATCTACGGAGAAATCTTTTGGATTTTGAGGCTGAACTTTGAAGAACACTGCTACTTGTTCTTGAAAGAAACTAGCACCTCTTTCTCTTCTTTTCGTTCTGATTTGGATGATTTTTGGAGAATGAGGGTTCTGGGTATGTCTGACTAGGTTATTAGGCTTAGACTGAGTAAAACGACGTAGTTTAGGCATCAAACGACGTAGTTTAAGTGCCCCAACACATAGGGAAAGGACAAAAACGACCCTAACTTAAAGCTGACGAAGTGCCACTCACAAGTGGATTGACAAGCCGTCGTTTGAACCACTCCCCGTCAACTGGGTCGTGGTTCGTGGCTTGCCTGATAGGGCTTCACTAAAACGAGCATAATTTTTTACTCCGAGCTTGGATTTTAGCAAACTTAGTGGCATTGGAAAGAGGATTCAATTATCTTTAATTTGATAGGTCATGGGCCACCTAATTCATTTTGTGCTAAAAGATATGACTGTTTAAAGTTGACCCAACAACCATTTTCCTCTAAATAGCTGCTGACCCTCACATACGGTTCGTAGGTCCAACCACGGACCGTACTGGTCGTCTGTGGGTGGGATCAGAGACCACTGAGTCTTGGACCCTGATGACGGGACCCTACCTACGGTCCACGGGCCCATCAACGGACCGTGTACCACGACCGTAGGTCCTGAAATTACCCCAAGTCTGGGACTCAACGACGGGACCCCACCTACGATCCGTGGTCTGACACACGGTCCGTCGGTGGCTTCTGTTGGTTCTGACACCAGATCCTGGAAAGCTGCATATTTCCATCTTCTCGAATTAGAGGTGTTACAAATACAAAATCAGTTTGGAGTTTCTATCTGTACTTATCGTAGTGATAATGCCTTAGAATACTTATCCTCACAGTTTCTATCTGTACTTATCGTAGTGATAATGCCTTAGAATACTTATCCTCACAGTTTCTATTTATACTTTTCCTCACAGTTTCTATTTGTACTTTTCGTAGTGATAATGCCTTGGAATACTTGTCCTCTCAGTTTCAGAAGTTTATGACTCACGAAGGAATTATTCACTAAACATCTTGTCCGTACACCCTTCAGCAGAAAGGAAGAATAGGAGTCTCATTTGAGACCACTCACACTCTTCTCATTGAATCTCATGTTCCGTTGCGTTTTTGGGGGCGATGCAGTCCTTGTATCTAGTTATTTAATTAACAGAATGCCCTTATCTTCTATTCAGAATTAGGTTCCACAATCCATACTATTTCCTCACTCACATCTCTACTCTATCCCCCCTTGTGTCTTTGGGAGCACATGCTTTGTTCATAACTTAACCCTAGGTAAAGATAAATTAACCCCTTGTGCTCTCAGATGTGTCTTTCTTGGTTACTCTCGAGTTTAATAAGTGTATCGTTGCTATTCACTTGATCTTTGTCGGTACCTTATGTTTGCTGATATCATATTATTTGAATCTCAACCTTAGGACATCTCCAACCCTACTCCAATCCAAATCTCTATTTTACTCTCTAAAACGAATCTTCTTCTCTCTCCTCAATATTATATTATTATTTTTATTTCATTTATATTTTCTTATTTCATAATATAAATATTTTCTTTTTTTTCCCCAAATAATCACCCTATATAATCTTCATGTAATATAAAGTTTTATTCTTTTCAAATTATTTATAAATATATAAAATTATATTTTATTCTAAATTTCTAAATAACATAAATTGCAAGCAAATATTATATATTATACATATTAATGGGCAATTCAAATAAAAGTGAGATAATTAATGAAATACAATTACATAAACAAATCTTAAATACTGAACTTTCAAAATTATTACGGTGCTCCCATAAATGCTCTAATAATGCATTACGGACTTCAAAATGAGCATTTTTGTCCTTAATTATTAGGTTTTGTATTGTATTTTTAAATTAAAATTTTCATCTTATCATTTAATTTTTTTGCATTCTTCATAGTGAATAATAATAATAATTTTAAATTATATAGTTAATGTGACGAAATTTAAAAAAAATTTGAAATATTATTAATTCAAGATGTAAGTAGTATATATTAAATAATATATTTTTAAAAATGTTATATTACATTAAAAAATAATTACGAATATTAAAAAATTAATTAATGGTCTTATATGATTTATAATATGTTTATTACAAATATTATTTATTATAAATAATAATAAAATAATCAAAAGTGAAATAGAGAGTATGACTATTCACCTCTCTATAAATAGAGAGTAGAGTGCAAAATAGAGTGTGGTTGGAGACCCAATTCTCTATTTTACTCCAAATATAGAGAATAGAGAGTAAAATAGAAGGAGGTTGGAGATGGTCTTACTATACATCTTCTCATCCTGATGTCTGTGAGGTCTTACCCATACCTCAGTACCGACTTTTGAGGAATTTACAATTACTTCTACATCTCCAATTGTAGTGGTGGCACTCCTGACGTATCATCGTCATCCACGTCCAGCACTAGTCCTAGATGATTCATGTCATGCGCCAAATCCTGCTCCTATTGCCAACTTGCCTCCTCCTAGCCAATCGATTGCACTTCAAAAAAGGTGTATGATCCACTCAAAATGCTAACCCACATTATACTTTCTTGAGCTATCATCGTCTATCATCACCCCATTGTGCCTTTATATCATCTTTGTCCTCTATTTCCATTCCTAAGACTTGGGTGAAACACTTTCTCATGCTGGATGGAGGTAGGCTATGATTGATGAGATGTCTACTTTACATACGAGTGGCACTTGGGAGCTTGTCCCCCTTCGTGCAGGTGAATCTACTATTGGTTGCCGTTGGGTTTATGCAATCAATTTTTTTTCAAACGGTTAGGTTGATCGGCTTAAGGCTGGTTTATTGCCAAATGGTATACTCAGATATTTGGGCTAGATTATGAATGCTTTTCTGCGTGATCTTGAGGAAAAAGTCTATATGGAGCAATCACCTGGTTTTGTTGCTTGAGGGGGAGTCTAGTACCCTTGTATGTCGATTGCGTAGGTCACTCTATGGTCTGAAACAATCTCCTTGAGCCTGGTTTAGTAAGTTGAGTAATTCAATTCAGGACTTTGGCATGACTCATAGTGGAGCTGATCACTATGTGTTCTATCAACATTCTGCACCAAATCTATGTGTTTATTTGGTGGTTTATGTTGATAATATTGTTATCAGCGGCAATGATCAAGATGGTATCATTAATTTGAAGCAACATCTCTTTCAGCATTTCTAGACTAAAGACCTCGGCCGACTGGAGTATTTTCTAGGTATTGAGGTTGTTAGTCTAGATCAGATATTATTATTTCTCAATGCAAGTATGCCTTAGACATTATTGAAGAGACAAGCGATCGAATGTAGACCTATTGACACTCTTATGGATTTGAATGTTAAACTCCTTCCAGGACAGGGGAGCCACTTAATAATCCTGAAAGGTATAGACTGCTGGTTGGAAAATTGAATTATCTCACAGTGACGACCTCACATCTCTTTTCATGTGAGTGCTGTAAGTCAGTTTATGACTTCCCCTTGTGATAGTCATTGGATACAGTTGTTTGTATTTTGCGATATATAAAGTCAACTATGGGTAAATAACTACTTTTCGAGGGTCAAGGCCCTGAACATAACACTGGATATACATGCATTGATTGGGAAGGATCACCCTATGATGACATTTTACATTCGGATATTGTGTTTTAGTAGGAGGTAATTTAGGATCGTGGAAGAGTAAGAAACAAAATGTGATTGCTTGATCTAGTGCAAAAGCAGAATATTGAGCAATGATTGTAGCAAATTGTGAGCTAGTTTGGATCAAACAGTTGTTGAGAGAACTAAAATTTGGAGAAACCGGTCAAATAGAACTTGTGTGTAATAATCAAGCGGCCCTTTGTAACGCATCAAATTCAGTGTTTCAGGAGAGGACTAATCATATTGAGATTAAATTCACTCTCGGGAGATATTGTTACTAACTTTTTTGAAGTCAAGTGATCAACTTGCAGACATCTTCACCAAGCCCCTCACCGGTCCTCGTAGTAATTATATTTGTATCAAGCTAGGTACATATAATTTGTATGCACAAGCATGAGGGAGATTGTTAGAATAGGAATAGGTGAATACAATCCTACTTTAGAATAAGGATAAGAATAAAAATAAGAATAAGAATAAGAATAGTATGTAGTATCCTACTTGGTAAAAGATTGTATTATAGTGTCTATAAATAGGGTGTCTGTGTAATAATGTTGATACACCATTCAATCATATTTTTCTCATATATTTCTCACTCTTCAACTACATTTTGCTCTTTGACAACCAATGTCCGTCCGTCGAGTTCCATAATTTTTTGATGAACTACTTCTATTTTCTTTTAAAAAATTAAAAACAATCATAGTTTTTGTGCGAAATCAACAGGCGAAAGTCCATTGGTTTTTTCTTAATTTTTTTTTTTATAGTTTCCACACATTTTGCATTAAATTAACCGAAGATCCATCCATCGATTTTTGTAAAATAAAATTTTAAAAATCATTGGCTTTCCAATAGTTTCCCTCAGTTTTTGTCCGTCAGTTTTTTGCTTGTTTTTAGTAGTGAAAGACTTTCTAGTTTTTGTTATTTGTGATTTATTTCTGAAGTCTGGTGCAGTTTCTTGAGGTGTAATTTCTGCCAATTTTAAAAATATTTTCGTAGTATTTAGTGTAGTTTTTTGTAACATATTTTTGGAGTTGATGTGAGTTTCTTGGTTTTTATAACTAAATCTTTTTTTTCTTCATAACACCGTCAAATTTAATAGATAGAGTTCAATAAATATTTTGCCAGAGACTAAAAGTGTTAACTTATGGCAAGCATAAAGGACCAAAACCCTTAAGTGCATACTTAAGGGACCATTTTTGCTAACTTGTGGGTAACTTAAAGGACCAAAATTGTTAAGTGCTTACTTAAGGGACTATTTTGAACCTACCCTCAAACCTAAGGGGCCATTTGTCATCTTCTCGTGGAAAGAGAAGGATTTTCAGAGGTTTTAGTTGAAAGATATATTTATATTCCACTGATAGAATAACATTTTGAGAAGTTTGTGTTGATCAATTTTCTTGTCAAGCTGTGCGGAATTTTAAGAAACAGTTGTCCTAAAGAACTTGCTGAACTTAAAAAGTTGTCTCCAAGATAGTAAATGCTCTTAGGCACATATCCCAAGAACACTATTTCTCCTACTTCCTGGTGGAGGGGGGATAGCTCCTCCCGTAGAATTTCTGCCGTAATCTCCATTTTCTTCCTCTTTTAACCTGAGATCTTACCTTACATGATAGCTCAACCTTTTTTCCTCATCCATTTTACCTCGTTTTCATCATCCTAGTACATCAACAATGGAAGAGAATAGAATATACTTCAACACAGGATTCAAATCGTTCGACATTACTAGATGGAATTATGAGAATTCAGTATGGTTTGAATGGGTGGAAAGGAGCCGCAAGATGATGAGAAGATCATCCATGAGTGGCAAAATCATGAAGTGGATCTGCTTCACTTCAAAAGAAGCATCAAGGGAAAAGAAGGTGAGCAGGAGGTGGAAAATTGCAGACAGAGAGGCCGAACATTTCTACACCAGAAATTACAACGGGCATGGCAGATTTATAAGTATTTTAACAATAAATAATGGGGGGAGATCTGTCCTTGTCATTCCAGAACTAGCCATGAATGTTTAATGGTATGACATATCATTTTAAATTGAGAACTTCATTAAATGCCCTAAAAGGTTGTAAATTTAGGCCCATGGAGAGTCAGTGAAGCTAACTACCCATATGCGAGAGTTTTACGGGATAGTAAATGTCTATCAAAAGAGCTACGAGAAGAGGGCAATATTGAAGTCTTGACGCACATGGACAACCATGATGTAGGGCTATTGAAGAGATGTATGGCTGGGCATCAGGAAGGGGGAATAAAAGAAAAACGATCTTCGATAAAGATTGGACATTTGTAGACATTGTCATGAAAGGTCTTTGGTGTAAATGTCTACGAGATGTATGGAGGCAAGATCCTTTTTGAATTTCCTAACAAACACATGGCGGAACAAACCCTACAAGGGCATTGGAGTCTAAAGAACTAGAGATTCAGCCTGGCGTGGTGGAGCCCCATGGTGAGTTGTTTACCAAACACTACTCTGGAAACTGAAACATGGATCAGAGTTGTCGGAATCCCCCTGCACTTATGGTCGCATAAAGTGTTCCAAGAAATTGGAAACTTATATGGGCGATGGATACCGCTAAAGAGGAGACGAAACTAGTGTGAGAGATGCCGGAGAAGAAAGGGCAAAGGAAAACCCAGTCCATTCTTTTACACAAAGGATAACTGGGTATGCGAATTGTAACAAAGTACAAGAATCCCATCAATTTAGGGATTTTGAATTTAGGGAACACATGTGAGGGGTCAGACCGACAAGTATCGAAAAGGTTGGCGGAGCAGCACGTGAAAGGCACATGGGTATTTTAAATGTAGTCCCATGTTTGGGCCAACTTCAGAAGCCCAACACAAAGAGCCTAGTTTCAAGGAGGGGTGGGGATGATATTGCAAGACAAGTCATATTTAATGACTTAGCAAACAACCTTTTGATACAAAACAATCATCTCTCCTGAAACACTAGAAGATCGTCTTCTCCAAGACATAGTTCAAGAAGACATGCAAGCCATATAACAACCACTGTGTATTTTTTTGATGACCGTGGTGTCCGGTCCAGTTTTTTCGCACCTTGACTAATTCCACGGGATACCTGCCACCTCTCACCAGCAACAACAGGTTCTAGGTAACCCTTTCCACCAAAGCTAGGACAGATGGGAAGAATCACCTAATGTTTTTGTCTCCGCTGAGTTTTGAGCCTGAGACCTCAGGGTTATCAACCACTTCATTGGCCACTAGGCCACACCTTTGTGTGCCACATAACAACCACTATTAGAGGAGAAGGAGGTGACGAATACGATGGGAGATTCGATAGAATAATTTATGAACCAAATACTACTAGAGACAGATGGCAAGGGATTGGGAGATGATGATATCATAAAAGACGAAGAAAGGTTGCTTAAGTCAGGGGAACAAAATTCAACCACAATAGTTGGGGAATGGGAGGTCGAGCAGGCTGAACCACTTCAAATTCAACAAGCAATAATGAACAAGGAAAGGGAGACATCTATATTGGTGCAACAAAACATGATCAAACTGGGTAAAGTATTGGGGCAGATTTTCATAGTTTATGCGCCGCTAATGTAGCGGCTTGTCGAGCATTTGACAAACTCACACCGTCCATTTCAAATAGGATTTGCCCGGTGATGAATCTTCTTCCACTCCCCAACCTTTAAGGAGTCGTAGAGCGACTTAGCCCTATGATCTGCTAATTCATCTCTTTTTCTGGTATTTGGCAAAGCCTGATCATGGTGATTATTTGGTCAGGATATATCTATCTTGGTTTGGATTATCTCATTTGATTTTCCCTGGAATTTTGGAAAAAGGCCGCTTCCTCCTTGAAGGCCCCCGATAAGAAAAAGCAATCAGCTGCTGTCACTGACCGGGACTCAGATCGGATGGTGGAGTACTATTCTACCACAACGAGACAGACATCATCTATTGGGGCAGATTTTCAGGGCCGTAAAGAGAAGATTTGGAGTTGCTTTTACAAGTAGATAGTTCTAGACAAGCAATGGAGGTTGAGGCTGTTTGTAAGAGAACAAGACTCAAAGGCTCTCAAATGCTGTAAAGTCTTGTGAGGTTTGATGTGAAATTTTAAAAAAGTGGGAATAGGAACACGGGAAGAATCAGTTAAACTGTTATTGATGAAGTTCAAATTTGTATGTTGTTTTGTAAGGGGCTTGAACAACAGAGATAGAAATAGATTGGTAAAGAGTTTAGTGGTAGAATGGAATGCAGATATCATGTCTGTAAAAAACTAAACTGGAGGGGGCTTATCAGAGGAGGTGAAACAGCTATGGGGAGGCAGATGGGTCAGGTTTTCATGCCTGGAGGCTAGTGGAACTAGAGGGGGGATCTGCTGCTGTGGGATAGTAGGGTATGGAAGTCTGAAATTCTGGAAACAGGTGCTTGCACTTTAACCTGCAAGTTTGAGGCACAATTACATAGTTATTCTTGTCACATCACAGGGGTGTATTCTCCTAACTCCTATACTGAAGGAAGGCTAGTGTGGGAGGAGATTGGAGATGTTAGGGGATTAATGGAAGGGCATTGGGCTGTCTGTTGGACTTTAATGTAGTTAGATTCGTATCAGAGAAAAGAAATTGATTGAGAAGAACAAGGGGCATGAGAGAACATTCTGATTTCATTGAAGATTTGAAGCTAATTGATATACAGCTAGAAGACAACACTTATATTTCGTTCAAAGGGGATTACCAAGAGATAGCTTCTAGGATTGGTAGGATACTAATCTCAGATCATGCACCACTTGCTTTACAAGGGGAGCATGAAACGAACAAAAATTACTTCAAGTTTGAAAACTGTTGGCCAGGTACAGAAGGATTCAATGTTAGAATCAAGGATTGATGAAGCTCTTTCAACTTCTGTGGAAGACTTGATTTCATTCTTGCATCCAAGCTTAAAGGCTTAAAACAAGCTTGAGGAATGAAGCAAAAGTGAGCAAGGAAACTTGGGGTCAAAAAGGAAGAATTTACTCAAAAAGTTGGCAGATTTTGATGACGCTCCGGAAGAGTGAAGACTGACAGAAGAATTGACAGCAAGAAGGGAAGCAACTCTCCTGGAATATGAGGAGCTGATTAACAATGAAGAGATCTCTTGGAGACGAAAATCAAAATCACTGTGTCTAAAGGAGGGTGATAGAAACACCAAGTTCTTTCACAAAATGACAAATCCACACGAGATACATTAGCATTGACCAACTTCTAATTCAGGGGTAACTTTCTCAGGATCCAGCTAGAATTGAATGGGAAATAGTGGATTATTATAAGAAGATATATTCAGAAACCACAAGATGGAGAGCTGCCTACTGATTCACAAATTGTCCCAGATAGACAGAGGAAGAAAAGGAGTCACTACAAGGAAGCTTTGAGGAAAGTGAAATCTTAAGGTGCCTAAAACTGCGTGCAATTGACAAGGCACCTGGTCCAGATGGTTTCACCATGGGATTTTTCTTTAAAATGTTGTGAAGTGTTGAAGCAGATCATTATGATGGCCTTCTAGAATTTCTATGAATAAAAAATGTTGGAAAGAAGCCTTAATGCTACATTTATAACTCTCATCCCAAATATGAAAGGAGCCAAAGTGTTGAGGGATTTCAGGCCAATTAGCTTGGTTGGCAGCATATATAAACTGTTTCCCAAAGTGTTGACCGAAAGGCTAAAAGGTGTGATGGCCAAACTTGTTGATTCACAACAAATGACCTTCATTAAAAGTAGACAAATTATGGATGTAGTCGCAATAGCCAATGAAGCAGTAGATTACAGAATGAGGCAATAGAAGCCTGAAATTTTGTGAAAGCTAGACCATGTCAACTGGGAATATCTTTTGGATGCGATGGAGAGAATGGGTTTTGGGAAGAAATGGATCCAATGGATTAAATACTGCATCTAAATTGTGAGATTTTCTGTGCTCATCGATGGCTCACCAACATGCTTTTTCAGTGCACAAATGGGCCTCAGACAGGGAGACCCTTCGTCAGCTTTCCTATTTTTAATAATAGCCATGGAGGGGCTTAACAATATGATCATGACAACAAAATTGAATAGATGGCCCAGAGGTTTTGATGTTGCCAGAACTGGAGGAGGCAGTATAGAGATCACTCATCTACAATATGCAAATGATACACTTATACTCTATGATTCTGATGAAGATAAATTCAAACCTTTGAGGGTGATTTTTTGGTGCTTTTTGAAGGGATTTATGGTTTACACATTAACCAGAGGAAAAGCTTCTTATACCCTATTAATGCTGTGCAAAATATGGAGAACACTGAATGCAATCTTAGGTGGTGAAATAGGGGATCTTCCATCCATCTACTTGGGGATCCCACTGGGAGCCAAATTTCTACCTTCAGAACTTTGGAATAGTGTAATTAAGAAGTGTGGAAAGAAATTGGCAAGATGGAAGACTCGGTATTTATCTGGGGGGTGGCTGATTGACTCTCATCAACTCAGTCATTGATTCCCTTCCAACCTAAATGATGTTTGTATTTCCAATCCCAATTGGGATTATCAACAGGCTGAATAAAATCAGGAGGAAATTTCTCTGGCAAGGAAACAGTGAAATGAAGGGATACAACTTTAGTGATAGCTGGAAAGAGACGAGGGGGATTCGGAATCAAGAATCTGAAAATTCCGAGTAAGTCTCTGAGAATGAAACGGCTATGAAAATATAGCAATGAGAATCAGTCTCTTTGGAAGGATGTCATCAGTGCAAAGTATGATAGGAAGACAATTGGATGACCATGGAGACAACCACACCCTATTGAGTTAGCTTATGGAGGTCTATCAGATCTTTGTGGAGTGAATTCAAGGCCAACACTACGATCAAAGTGGGTAATGGAGAAAAAATTATTTCTGGAGGAATGAATGGCATGAGGCAGGCAAGCTAGGAGCCCTTTTCCATAGATACATTCATTAGTGTCTCACCAGCAGAAGACTAGTGCGCAGAGCACTGGTCACCTCAAGGATGGAGCTTCATTTTAGAAGTCAGTTAAATGTCCGGGAGATTCAAAGGGTGGCAGACCTTTTCAGCAACATAGACTAGTTTAATGTTCGGGAAGAAAAACCAGATACGTTATGGTGGAAAGGAAGCAAAAAGGGCCTTTTCAAAGTGAGTAATGCTTACAATTGGATGAACCACTCCACCCAGAGTCCAATCAATTCGCCATGGAAAGGTATCTGGAAAGTCAAAATACCACACAAAGTGGCCTGCTTTGTATAGTTGTTAGCCAAGGAAGCAGTACTGACTGAAGATAATTTGATGAGGAGTGGGATATCATTATGCCCTAGGTGTTTCTTCTGTGGTGAGACTGCTGAGACAGTCAACTATCTATTTCTTCACTGCAAAGTCACTGAGCAACTGTGGAGGATATTCTTAAATCTCGAGGGAATACTTTGGACTATGCCCGGAAAGATTATGAACAATCCAGAGTTGGGAGGTTGGGAGGAAGCTGGTGTGCAGCGAAAAGCAGAAATAAATGGATAATTGTCCCTGCTAGCATTTGGCATTTGGTGGACAATCTGGGAGGAGAGGAACTCTAGATGTTTTGTAGTATAGAGATAGTAAGCAAAAGATCAAGCTAAACCGTCTTTTGATACTATGTTTTTGGTGTAATCAGTTATACTCAAATGATATTATCTCTATAATTGATGTTCTAGATTTGTTTTAGGATAAAGATAGTAGGATTTTGAAGTAAATGTTGTAAATATGGTTTCAGTACAACCTATGTACTGTTTTGCTCACAATGGGATACATACAAAGTTGCTAGTTTCAAAAAAGAAGTTTGTGTTGGTCAATGATTAGAGGTAAATTGTCTTTTGATGCTATCATTTTGGTGTAATCAGTCATACTCTAATGATTTTGTCTCTGTAATTGATGTTCTAGATTCAATTCAGGATAAAGATAATAGGATTTTGAAGTAAATGTTGTAAATATTGTTTCAGTACAACCTATGTACTGTTTTGCTCAGAATGAGATTTATATGAAGTTACCAGTTTCAGAAAAAACAAGAAGAAGTTTGTGTTGATCAAGGATAGCATGGTTGGTTTAATTCTATGCGTACCTTGATTACATTTTTACTGCAGTTTATATTGCAACAGTTTCTAGTGTTGTATGCTTTCAATCCCAAGGGTCAATCAAGCCTTTGAAACTAATGAAAATAGTCGCCATGATCTGAGTTACTGCTTTCAACGGGACTTCCTTACCTTATTACTTGTGCTGCTTCAAATTCTTCTTCTTTTATTTGCAGAGACGAGACAGTGGGTCAGGTACCTTGGCTAGCACTAGTGATAGATCCAGTGGACTTAAGTCAACTAGTATACCATCCACTCCTCAAGCTGAAAATCACATGGAATTGAGAAACTCACACTCTATACCCACAGAAAGCACGCCATCAGCAGAACATTTATCTGATGTTAGATTGGATAACGAAGTTCCAGAAGACAACCTTTTGGACCAGGAGACTCCTCTGGTATGGAAGTTAATATTTTTTGCAATGTTTGATAAAGAAGTGAACATTAGTATATGTAAGAATAGGAATATGTTTATGCAATCCTATTAGAATAGGAATAGGTTTATACAATCCTATTAGAATAGGAATAGTAATAGAAATAGAAATAGGAATACTAAATAGTATCCTACTTGGTAAAGGATTGTATTCTAGGGTCTATAAATAGGGTCTCAATGTAATAATGTACACAACAACAATTCAATAATATTCTTTTCCTATATTTCTCACATGGTATCAGAGCCTCTACGATCTTGGTAGAAAATCTAAGAGCTTACGCTGCCGGCGGGCGGCTATTACTAATATATGCTGCCCGTCTGGCCAACGATTATGTTAGCCGTCACCGTGTATCTTTCCGATGACTATTTTCTCATATCTAATTTGTGTAGCACCGTGCCATCATTCCGGTGACTACTTTCTTATATCTAATTTGTGTAGCACCGTGTCATCATTCCGGTGACTACTTTTTCATATTTAATTTGTGTAGCACCGTACCAGTGACTATTTTTTCATATTTAATTTGTGTAGCACCATGCCATCCTTCTGGTGACTACCTTTTTTTTGCATATCTTATTTGTGTAGCACCGTGCATCTTTTCGGACTACTTTTCATATTTAATTTGTGTAGTACCGTGGATTTTTTCGAACTATTTTCTCATATCTGAGTTGCATAGCATCATGTGTCTTTTCAGTGACTCCTCAGATTTGATTTGCATAGTTCCATTCGTCTTTCCGGTGACTCCTCAAATCTGATTTGCGTAGGGTTGTGCCATCATTCCAACCCTACCCGTATAATTTTTCTTTTTTAGCAGGGTCGTGCCATCATTCCGACCCTACTCATATTATTTCTCTTTTTCAATAGGGTTGTTCCATCAATTCGAACTATCCTATATTTTTTCTATTTTCTAGTTGGGTTGTGACATCATTCTGACCCTATCCATATAATTTTATTTCTTAGATTGTGACCACTTTTAGCCATCAAATCTAGTACTCCGACATATGAGCATGTTCTGGCCAGTTTTTCGGTGACTTGTTTGATATCGACTCGTCTATTGATTTCAACATGATCCATATACTTTATACTAGATTTTGAGCACTTACAACGACCGCTGCATTGTGAAGAAGTCTATATGGAGCAACCACCTAATTTTGTTGCTCAGGGGGAGTTTAGTAGCCTTGTATGTTGATTACGTAAGTCACTCTATGGTCTGAAACAGTCTTTGCAAGCTTGGTTTGGGAAGTTCCAACACTGTAATTTTATCACTCTGTGTTTTATCGGCATTGGTTTGGGAAGTTCCAACACTGTAATTTTATCACTCTGTGTTTTATCGGCATTCTGCATCAAATTCAGTATTTCATGAGAAGACCAAGCACATTGAGATTGATTGTCAATTTTGTGAAGTCGAGTGATCAACTTGCAGATATCTCACCAAGCCCCTCATCAGTCCTCGTGTTAATTACATTTGTAACAAGCTAGGTACATGAATTGTATACACTAGCTTGAGGGGGAGTGTAAGAATAGGAATATGTTTATGCAATCCTATTAGAATAGGAATAGGTTTATACAATCCTATTAGAATAGGAATAGTAATAGAAATAGAAATAGGAATACTAAATAGTATCCTACTTGGTAAAGGATTGTATTCTAGGGTCTATAAATAGGGTCTCAATGTAATAATGTACACAACAACAATTCAATAATATTCTTTTCCTATATTTCTCACATCTATTGAATGTCATGTAGCAAACCCCAATATTGGATTAGCAGATTAAGTTAAATATAGTGTTGATCTGGAAAAGCTGCTCTTAAATTCTTCCATTTCTAGGGTGTGTGAAGTTTCTCTGAGAAGTCCCAGATGAGGAAACTAGTGATTGGATCCAAAGTTTTACCTCATGAAATAAATACTAGAAAGCTCCCACATGGAATCACTGTCAGCTTTGTGCTTAAGCATATATAGACAATTTCATGTTTACAGTGCTTTTTCATGGTCTTGTTACTCATAGTTTTACTTCTTGTGTAATAGACTAGCATGAAGACAATGGATCAAATTGACCTTCTGAGAGAGCAGCAAAAGATTTTGTCCGGTGAAGTGGCACTGCATACAGGTGTTTTAAAACGGTTGTCTGAGGAAGCTACACAGAGTCCAAAGAAAGAACAAGTGCAAGTATAAGTCATGAAACAATATCTTGTGCATCTTATTGTTTTCTTTTTAAATGCAACTGTTATACTTACCGACTATTAACTCTTTGAGTGCCTAAGATGGAGATTAGGACATTGAAGGATGAAATAAGAATGAAGAATGAACAAATAGCTTCATTGGAGATGCAAATTGCTGAGTCCATTATTAGCCCTTGTGAAAAGATGGAGAACCAGGAAGAAACTGTTGTAAGTTTGCCTTCTTCTACAACAATAAAATTATTGCCTTATCAAATAAAAGAGTCTGGTTTCCTTCATCAAAAAATAAAACAGTCTTGTTTCTTCTACTGTTGAATGACAGCAGATATGTGAAAGTATATTTCTCTATTTACACTGTTTTTTCTTTTGTCTGTATTCTGCAGTCTGTTGCTGAGCTCTTGGCACAGTTGCATGATAAGTCTTTTGAACTTGAGGTAGTATGACTTGCATGCCTTCACTAAGAATATTATTTATTCCATTTCTCCTTGTAGTTCGATTTTATACATATCCTTTCAATTGTAGGAAACATCATAATCCATTTATATTGCTCTTGCCAGGTTAGAACTGCCGATAATAGAATAATTCAGGACCAGCTAAATCAAAAGGTGGACTGCCTCTTTCAGCTGTTTCCTCATGGAATTTTGATTGATCCATGTAATCCGGTCTAATGAGATTTCTTATTTTGATAGACCCATGAATGTGAGAATCTACAAGAAGCAATTGTGTCCTTAAAACAACAGCTTTCTGATGCCCTAGACCAGAGAAACCGCACTCCATCAGTTGCCCATTCACAACGTCTATCTGAGACCAAAAGTTTACTTGTGGAACTAAGAGCTGAAAAGGAGAGTGTTGCCTTAAAGGATGCAAAAGAAGCATTATTTCTTCAGGCCCAGGTTCTTATATGTTTTTATCTGTTGAGTAGAAACTCTTGCATATCATCTACTGTCTTGTTGGCCACTCAACTCGTATACCTTGGGATATATATATTTGTTGCAACACAAAAGAAAATGATTTGCTAGAATGAGAAAGATGAAACAAAAAGAATCTTACTAGAGGGATAAAATCAGCCTCAAGCTTAAGGTCATATTCTCTCAGCATTTTACATTTTGTTCCCATTTTTATTTGCAAAGTGTTTCTCCACATCTAGAAAACCTTCTGCAAATGTCTTTAGGATTTCTTATTGAGTTTGCCACCTACTGTTAAATATGCTGACAATCATATTTCTTTTTGATGCAACATTCCATGATAATCACATTATTATTGTTTAAATATAAGTGTATGTGTATGCAACTTTTGGCTTGTTATCTTTTTCTCCTTGTAATACCTAATCTTTGCAATGCCTAATCTCTGAGGCTAAGCTATTTTAATTTTCCGACTGGAAGAGGGTGCCTGTACTCAGTTTCCAGCTTCTGCCACAAGTATATACCCTATGGAATGGCTTGTTCTTGCGGTATATTCATATTCAATAAGTCTTTCATCTTTAATAGTAATGCGAACTGCACCCAAGGGTGTGGCCTAGTGGTCAATGAAGTGGTTGAGAACGCTGAGGTCTCAGGTTTAGTGGAGACAAAAAGCACTAGGTGATTCTTCCATCTGTCCTATCCTTGGTGGACAGAGTTAGGTGGTACCTGTGGCTGGTGGGAGGTGGCAGGTATCCTGTGGAATTAGTTGAGGTGCACAAAAGCTGGCCCGGACACCATGGTCATAAAAAAAAATTGTAATACGAACTAAGTGCTCTAGTTGATGATTGTGTTGTGTCATTCTCTACTTAAGATGGAGCTCCATTACTGTGTAGGTTAGAGTAATTTTTTCGATGTTTTGAACAGGTACTCCAATATTTTGTTTAGAACATTTTTTCAGACAAGAACAGAAGGAGAGATTCTCTGGTTGGTTTAGAACATTTCATTTTTGGGCAAGATATGAAATAGAGAGTTCTGAAATTAGAGGGATGGATTGTGTTAGGATCAGTTTTAGAGCCCTCAAGTTGTCTTCAGAAAATGTTTCTTTCAATAACCTACTCTTTTAATAAGTGTAATCCCAAAGAGAGTGACATGATCTCTGTGCATATTCAAAATAAGTTATATTTTAAAAGTAGAAAAGCTCTCAGGCACAGTTTTCGAGGGGTGAATCTTTTTCTCCAGTGACCTCTGATTTATTTCCGGCGTCCTTCTACAATTTGCTTATAAATCATCTCATATGAGAAGGTGGTAATTACGCAAGCAACAGGCAAACTTCTTTTGTTTGAGAAAACACAAGTTCGGAAGATTTATAAGCATTGTTACAGTGCAAGGAGGGAATAGATCTGTCATTATTATTCCAGAAATTACATTCAATGCAGGGTGGGGAAAAATAGCATTTTAGATTGATAACTTCATCAATGAATATGAAGGACCACTTATTACAAATATTCCTAGGAATGAAAAAGATTCCACAAAGAAAAGAATTGTATGAAGTTGTTGGAATTACTCATAACTAGATATTGTCTACAATTGAGAAGGTCTTATAAAAAAAGCTCCCATTTATCCTTGGTCCTGGCATAGGTAGCATCCATTCTAGAATTCTTCTCATTACCTTTTGGGGAAAAAAGATTCCAAAAAAAAAGAATTGTATGGTACAAAATAACACAATTTATTGTTTTTTGTAAAAGAAAAAGGCAAAAGATATGAACACTTCACTTGGGGGGGGGGGGGGGGGGGGCATTGTCCCATTATGGCACTTGGAGAGATTACAGATTTATATCTATGCATACATGTTTGTATTACACACAAAATGTTCAAAATACTTAAGGAGTACCCCATACATATTAAGTTGTAGTTAACATTCTTGTGTAATGTATCCACCATCCTCATCCACAACAATATGTAAACTGAATTGTTGCTTTTGCTCCTGTCAGGCAAGAGAGATTGAAGAACTCCACAAGAGAGTGACGGAACTGGTTGAGGCGAAGGAGCAACTGGAGCTCCGGAACCAGAAATTGGCAGAAGAAAGTACATATGCCAAAGGGCTAGCGTCTGCAGCAGCGGTTGAATTAAAGGCACTTTCTGAAGAAGTTGCGAAGCTAATGAATCATAATGAGAAATTAGCTGCTGAGCTTGCTGCCCAGAAGAGTTCCTCTACCCAGCGTAAGCCAAGTGTTGCCATGCGAAATGGAAGAAGAGATCCTCATCCGAGACGAAATGAGCAAAATGTATTGAGTGCAGAAATGAAAAGAGAACTGACTTTGAGCCGGGAAAGGGAGCTTTCATATGAAACTGCTCTTGTGGAAAGGGATCATAAAGAAGCTGAATTACAGAGTAAGGTTGAAGAATCCAAACAAAGAGAAGCCTATCTTGAAAACGAACTGGCAAATATGTGGGTTCAAATTGCAAAATTAAAGAAGTCTCAGGGAGTTGAATCTGAACCTTCTGAATCAACCATATCAGAAAGCCAAAGAATTGATGGTTTTGAGGTTTGGGATAGTGTTGTGCAGTCTAGTAGGCGTCAGTGAGGGATGTTTGTACTTAGAACTAAGAGTGAGTTGTGATTGTATGATAGTTTAGTAGGATTGTTGCAGATTAGGAGGGCCATTCTGTTTTTCCCCTTATGTGCCACTGTAGGTAAATTAGTCGCGAGGGACTCCCTGCATTGGTTTGTGCATGTTGAACTTACTGCACTTGTACAGTGGTTGATGTTTGCAATTTTTATAGCTGGAATGAATCATAGGCATGCATTTTGCGCACTAATTTTGGGAAATTGGTTTGCTACCTTTTATCAGTTGTCTCTACAAGGCAATAAGTATTGTAGGGGAGAGAATTATTTTCCCTCTTTGAGTTGGACGTTCCACTTTTGAGTCTTTCCAAAATGCTGTCAATACATAAAATACGCCATTTAACTTGGCTTTAGTGGGCATTTATGCCTCCAACTTTGGATGTCTACAAGTGGAAACTTTTAACTTGTATAAAATTGAACAAGTAAAAACATACATCTTACATGACATAATATATGTAGGATGCCACATAGGACACAAAATTGTCATGTAGGATGTTACGTAGGACAAATGTGTCTATTTATTTAGTTCTATACAAGTTTAGGTGTTTATTTGTGCATACTCAAAGTTGGAGGACATAGATGTTAGGTGAAGTCATGCTAAATGACATATTTATGTATTATGCCAATTTTTTTTTGGGCAAACTACATAAATCTCACTAGTTTAGGTCCTAATTACTAAGATTCTCGATAGTTCAAATATTACTTCCTCTAACATATTTCGTGCTTAGGATACATGAGAATGAATCCACGAAATACGTGTACCCGTCGAATTTTAAAATCGAGATGCATATTTTATTTGCTTAAATTAATTTGTTATAATTAATTTCCTTAATTAGATGAGTAATTGAGGATTTTCAGAAAAATGGACAATTAATTTTGAAAATTTAAATTAATCAAACTTCTTAATATAAGGCGGAAATTAAGGAGTGTATTAATTTCATTTTGTTATACTTTGAAATAATAAATTCATTAATATTATTAATAAAAGTAAAAAATATGTATATCTTGATCATGTAATTTGATTAATTTCATTTTATTACTCTTAAAATTAATAAATTCACTAATTTGGTGGATCTGCTGTCAGTATGTGATGTATCAAACAAACTAAACATTTAGGTGGAGTGTATAAGAATAATGCTAAATAGAGTGTATTAGTAATGCTTGTATTAACAATGCATGTATTAGTTATGCTTGCATTAATTATGCAAATATTATTTCTATGCATTGTTTGGTTTGATGCATTAAAAATAACATATATTAGATAATTTTTTTTTTACAAAGATACCCTCCATTATTATGATGAAAAAGATGTAAAAAGTGATTTGAGGGGCAATTGAGTCTTTAATTGAGCTAATGCATGCATTAAAATCATTGCATTGCTAATACCTAGAAATCATGGTATTGATAATATACACCTTAATTGACAGTAGAGTGTATAACTAATGCGATCATTAGTTATACATAGGTTAGAAAATACTAAACAAGGTACAAGTAATACACAAGACTAATGCATGCTAGGGCTGGCCAGGGGATGGGGATGGGGACGGGGACGGGACGAAGGGGGATGGGACGAGACAGGGGACGCCTTGGCCGGGATTCGGGGGGGACTGGGATTGGGGGGGTAAAAATTTGTCCCATCCCGTCCCACTATATATACGGGATGGGACGGGGTTTGGCGGGACGGGACGTGGGATTTTTATTTTTTTTATATGTTTATTTATTTGTATTGAATAACATTTTTAGTTTATTTAGTTTTCAATAACATTTTTAGCTAATAAAAAATGCTTAAGTTTTCAAATTTAAAATTTCAAGTTTCAAGTTTGAAATTTCAAATTTGAGAAGTTCAAATTTGTATTTTAAATATTTTAAAAGAATTTAACTTGAAATAGTGATGTAGTCTTTTGTTTTGATTTAATACAAAAACAATAAAATATTAAAAGTTACAATTTACAAATATTAGTGGAGTTAGTATTTTAAAATTAAAATTAAAATGCAAGACAATAGTTATATAAAAAAAGACTTGAATAAAGCCTTCAAATTTATTCAATAAAATCTAATTGCAACTTAGAACTTAGAAGTTACAATTTACAAATATTAGTGGAGTAACTAATTTACGCAGCCACCTTCTAGGAAGGGTTCTGTTTCAATTAGTTCTCGGATGTAATCTAACATTTGTATTCTCCTTTAAAATTCAATTCTAATTGTCGCATCATATTGACGGTAACATCCTCCAGTGTTGACAAACTTGCTAGAAACTCTTGTGACTCTAATTCATCATCACTAGATCCAATTACCGCATTAATCCAAGCTTCTTGTTTGGAACTTAACTTTGGCAAATTATAATTCCTCCTCTCGGCGTTGACCCAGTTTCTAAATAAAACTGATGTTTCCAAACTTTCTTCCGCCAATGAATGTCTATGATTGCCAAGTTGAAACCTTGCCGCACTAAAAGCAGCCTCTGATGCAACTGATGAAGCTTGAATAGCTAGAACATCACGAATCATTTTGCTCAAAATTGGAAATGCAATGCTCCGCCTCCTCCACCATGCTAATAATTGTTCATTGCCATCTCCGTCTTCCACTGTTTCTAAAGATTGATTAAGATATTCTTCAAAATCATCATGGTTAGTAGAATTAAGACCAAGAAAACCTCGCATATAACTTGAAATTCGAGCTTTACTCTGAGGATTAGAAGTTTGACCAACTTCTCCTTGAGTATTTCCTGTAGTTATATATTTTTCATACAAAATCTTTGCTTCTACTTTTATGCTAGACTTACACATTTCACAAGTTGAATTTTTTCCGGTAAAATTTCTAAAGTATCATAAAAAGTGTCAACAAGTCCCTGCACACCTCGTAATTTATAGTCAGGATGAAGTAAAATAACAGTTAAAAAATTTGAGGAATAGAAAAAAAATATTTTTAAAATTTTTCAATCATACCTTCAATTGCAACTCTAAATTTTTCATTTTTTTTGTATTTAGAAAATTGAATTGAAATAGCACAAATATTTATTAATACTGATGAAATAGTATGATAGTAAATTCCAGAAGACATGGTTGTAGCATCATAAAAATGTCTTAAAAATTTTAATAGTTCATTAGTTTCTTCCCATTCTTCTTCACAAATTCTCTCTAATGGGTCAACATTATGAGCATTAAACACCATTTGTATGAGTCCTTTATATTCATAAGCAACTGAAAACATTTCGTAAAAAGAATTCCACATTGTTTTAATATGTCTTGAAATTTTTCTTGCTGGCAATTCACATAGTACACAACACTCATTAAATTCCCTAATTCTAGAAGCTCTATGAGCATAGAAAATCCAGGCAACATCATATTCAATTTTCATACAACCACATTTAAATAATGAAATACCATCTTATACAACTAAATTTAATACATGTGCAACACATCTAACATGAAAAGAATTAACATCAATTGGACATAATCTAGTTTTTAACATACTAGCAATGTTTGTATTATTAGATGCATTATCTAATGCGATAGACATTACTTTATCTATAAGCATGTAATAATCTAGAACACTCAAATTATTTAAAGCTAAATATGCACCAGTTTTTTTCTCTACACATTCTTTATAACTTAAGATTCTTTTTTGCAAATTTCAGTTATGATCAATCCAATGTGCTATAACAGTTAAATAATCACGTCCATTAACACTACGATCCATGTCCGAAGTTATAGACACTCTACAATCTAATATGCTAAATATACCACGAAGATATTGACAATGTTTACCTTGATATACAAAAACATCAGATTTAACAGTATTTCTTGAAAAACCTCTATAAGTAGGATTATAAGTTTGTTGAATATATTCAATAAAACCGGGATGTGAAGGAAAACTATAAGACAAACCACAAACATAAACCATTTTAGCTAAATTTTCGTGATCTCTTTCCTTATTATATTTACGTTGTGTTAGTGGACCACCGGGGTTAGAAGGATCTAATGTTCCTTGAACCATGTTAGAAGCCCCTACCGATTCATTAACATTAATATCAAAATCATTAACTAGAATTCCTTTGTTTCTATCGGCTAATGATTTACCTTCTTTATATTGAATCGGCACAGAAGATACCAAATGTCTATTTAAGCCCCCCGTCCCACCTTGACGTCCACCTTGTTTATGTTTAAAAGGTTGCTTACACTTATTACAAATATCAATAGAGTTTTCCTTATCTAAAGTCATAAATTGCCACACAACAGAAGATTTAGGGCGTTGATACTTCACCTTCTCCCTTGTAGGAAGTATAAGGGGTGGGCGTCCACAATTTTGCTCCGTTGAATTTGTAGTTTCATTTGGAACTTCTGTCATCGGACTAGTAGATGTATCTTCTAATTCCTCTTCTCCCGAACCAACTTCTACTTCTTCACCTGAATTTTCATCAAGATAAGGATTAATATCACCATAAATTTGTTGTAAAATTTCATGATCGAGTTGAACATTTGAATCAATATCATAAGAAGGATCATCAACATAAGTAGAATCATTTGTATTAAATCTAACTCTAGACATTGATTTAGAAGAAGTACCACCACATTTACTCTTATTTTTTTCTTACTACTTTTTTAATTAAAATTAAATAATTTACTAATGCCACTTGGTTCTTTCTCTTTTCCTTTACCGGTATTTTTTTTTGCTAGAACTCATATTTAATTATATGTGAAGTGTAATATAAAAATAATATTAACACAAAAATTAATGACGAAAAATAAAATATAAATATTATGAAACGAATGTACCAAACGTCTGCGTTAATAGCAGACGTTATAACCGATTCTTGAAGCTTGTAGTTTGTTGTAACTTGTATTTGGAACTCCAATACTTGATAGCAAATATGAGAATTATATATATTATGATATAATATAAAAATTTAGAATTGAAATATATGTATTATGATATAATATGAGACTTAAATGGAATAAAAAATTGAGCCTTAAGATTGAGAGGATATAGAAAATAGATGAGAGAATAGATGATTTTGTAAGAAATAATAAGGGATAGAGGGGTATTTATAATATTAAAAGTGGGTTAAAGTGTATTTATGATAAGTTGAGGGTTTAAATTAAAGTATTAAAAGTAGGGGGTGGTAGGGGTGTTGGAGAAGTAAAAAAGGTGAATAAATCCATTAGGGGGGGGGGGACTAGCCATTGCCCCAATGGTCCCCAACGGATATAATTAAAAAAGATAAAAATAAAAATAAAAATAGGGGATCCTGCAAAACTGGCCGGTTCAGCCGGGCAGGGTCGACCGGGACCAAAGGGTGAACCGGCCCCTAACCGGTCCCCTATCCCGAATCCCTCCCAACCCGCTAAAAGTGACGGGACTAGGTCCAGCAAGCTGGTTCTCGAACCGGTCGCTGGCCGGGGAGGGCCAACTCGGTCCCCCTGCCAGCCCTAATGCATACATTATTTTTCCTAATACACTCTACCAAGTGACCCCTTAGATACATGAGCATCATACAAGTACATTCATATGTATCATAGAACTATCTAGTATTACTATCATCTATTTGTTATATGTATCTAGTACTAATTTCATGTATCTTTTATAGATACAATTTGATGTATCAAGTATCAATTTCATACGTTATATTAAAAAACATGTATCTCAGATACATAATAAGCATATACATCTAATTATGTGTATCCAATATAGAATGTAACTTAAACACATGAATTTAACAACAAATCATGACGGTAGAGTATCTGTACGAGAGTGGAATAAAGTACTTAATTGTTCATATTCATAAATGTTTCAAATGTAATATGAGTGAGTTTCAGAGCAATAGTAATATTAAGATTCTTAAAAGCAACAAATAAACTAGGGCATAATAATATGCCTATTGTTATCAACTAAATTAGGGGAAACAATAAATAATCAGATGAAAGAAATTTTGAGTAACTTACGAACCCTTGCCACCGCCTTTCGACAAAACAAATACTGATTTTCTCATAAAATATTTATAATCATAAATCAGATATATAAATGCTTAATTAGATACATGTACATCTAATACCTTTCGTATCTCTCTCCTATTCAGCAAATACCTAATACCTTTCAAGATACATAAGAATAATGAAAAAAATAGTAACAAACCTCCATTTATAATGCTGATTATCAAGATTTAGTTTTAAAATTTGGAGATGTAAACATGTATTGAGAGGATTAAGGAAAAGAGAGAGAGGTGGTGGATGTGGGTGAGGGACGTGAGGGTGGGGGTGAGAGATACATACAAGTAATGGGATTGGGGAAGAGAAATGACTAATGTGTGTGAAATAATTTGAATTGCTAATGGACTATTAATTAATGAGTTTAAATTTTAAGACAATTATTCAATATCATATATACTGGATTTCATGTGTATCTGATTAAATCTTTTAAAACATATGGTATAAATATTAAAAGTGATATTATATGTAATTGTCTTAAATTAGAGGTAAAGTAAGTATATATGGTAGTGAAGTATGTATAGTTATGTAGTTTTTCTAAAAAGATTTGCCACAAATTATGCCAAAAAAAATTGATGGACAATAATATGCGTAGCGGAAGCATTACTGAATGATTGTATATTACTTTAAAAATATGTATTTTCTAACTTGAATATTAAATTATTATAATATCTCCAACTAAAAACACCTCTTAACATGAATGTTAAATTAATATAATACCCTCATCATAAACAGTCAAATTTAATATATCTTCTACATTTAATTATTAATATTATATTAAAAAAGACACATTTTTCGTATTGAAGGGTTGTGACTTTTTAGAAGAATTATGACTTTTCTAAAGGATTGTCACTTTTCAGATGAGTTGTGATTTTTCTGATAAGATACGACAAATACTTATTCATACTACCTTTTGTTAGCCACAAATAGAGGGCTTGATTTAGTTAGTGAGGCTCCTACCAAATTGTTTCATCTTCAAATCTCAGAGTTTCACAATTTTGTCACAACCGGGTGAAACAAAATCTGAAGTGGGAATCTCACAGAGAAAATTCCATAAATGGTCTCTGAATTATTGGAGTAGGTCTAAAATAGTCTCTTAACTATACGTTTATTTGATTTAGTCCTTTAACTATTCAAAATCTTATGAGGTCTGGTCCTTTAACTATACATTTACCAGTTTTTGTTCCTTAACAATATATGCACTTACCGGTTTTAGTCCTTTAAATATTCAAAAATATATTAAGTTTGGTCTCTGTCTATTTATTAAATAAATAATTTAGGTTCATATTTGTAACACCCTAGAAAAGTTTTGAGCTAAAATCGAACCATCATTCGTTGTGGGTAGGATTTTACCCAGGAATTTTTTTTTTCCTCAAGTGGTAAGGTCACTAGATGTAGCACCTTGAGTTCCAAAAAGAACTAAAGAGAGTTCATTCAAGACATTCCTAAGTTCCTTTAAGTTTTGGGTCAACTTCAAACGATCATAACTTTTAGTACAGGATGAGTTAGGTGGCCTATAAGATATCAAATGAAAGGGCTTTGAATTATCTTTCCAACTCCACCAAGTTTCCTAAGTTTCGAGTCCGAATGAGTGAGATATGCCTTTTTGAGGTCATACTGTTCGGTTAAGGAAAGTTACCCAAAAAATATGAGGTTTTTTTTGGTCTTTTCCTTACCCAATCAGATTTAATTCATTTTTAGTAAGATTTTAGGGATCTAAACTGATTTGGTTCAGTTCTATAATCGTAATCTACATTTAGGGTTTTAGTTGAGAGTTCAAGAAAAGAAAAGAAGAGAAAAAAAGAGAGAATCAAAGAGTTCGTCGAGATTCTTGAGTTTCGTTGCGGATTTTCACCAAGGGTTTGATCCCTAAGAGGTATGTAAGTTTTCATAGTGTTGGGTTCGTTCACCCACACACCAATCATGAGTTTCTTTTACGAATTTTATCCATAAGTTTGAGTATGTTGAGTTCTTGATGAGTTCTTAATAAGTGTTCTTGAAGTTTCCTTCTAAATCTTGTTTTGTTGGGATTTTGATGAATTCTTGATTTGAAAGTTAGTGATTTGAGGATTTTTTTGAGTAGATTAGTGTGTACTTAGGTAGGGTATTCAAATCTAACTGATTTGGGAAGAAACCATTAGATTCTAGGTGAGTTAGGGTACAAAAATGAGTAAAAAAAAGTTGTCGGAGTTTTCTGGGCTGGGCTGGTGCGCCACCCTAGAAGTGCGCCAAAAACATGTGTCTGTAGGTAAAGGGCTAGCGCCCTGTGTCACTCAGTGCCCCAGGGTCGCCTGCCCCCACCCCTTCTCCTTCATTTCGTCCGTCTGAGTCCTTTAAAAGGGTACCTTCAAGCCCTATCAATTCTAAACACTCTAAACTACTTCTAAACATATAGAAATCATTCATAACATGAATCATAACCTTGAATTCATAATTCAAATTTAAGGTAGAGTTAAGAGTTAAATCTTGAGAGTTCTTTAGAACATTTTGAGAAAGTCCCTTCGAGTGATCTTTTTGAGGAGTCTTCTACAACTTCTAATAAATTGTTTCAAGACTCGAGCTAGTGAGTATGATAATGAGGAGAATGTATTTATCATCACGAGAACCTTCATATCATGAACCATAACTCTTGAATTCATAATTCAAATTTAAGAGAGAGTTCAGAGTAGAGTCAAGAAAGTCTTTGAGTTCAATTGTGAATCCTTTGAGATCAACTATCGATTTGAACTAAGTTTTGAGGAAGTAATTATGCCAATGATAAGAGTTGTGTACATGAGTTCCATATTGTTATTTAGACCCTCGAGTTGAGTCGTTCATGCCCATAAATTTCGCATGAACTTCATAAATTGAGCATATTTGAGAGGAGTAATATCTTCAAGTTTTAAGTCTTGAGTATTGAGTTCCTAATCATTTTTTGTGATTATATTCCTACTCATGGGATTATTACATGTTACCAATGAAGTCCTTGAGTTTAGTTGTTCATGCCCATAATTCCGCAAGAACCCTATGAGTTGAACATTCTTGAGATGAGTAATGTCATGAAGTTCTTGAGTTGAGTTGTTCATGCCTATAATTCCGCACAAACCCTTTGATTTGAGCATTGTTGAAATGAGTAATATCATTGAAGTTCTTGAGTTTCGAGTATTGAGTTCTATGTATGGTTATTGAAAAACTTTGAATTGAGTCGTTCACGTCCATAATTCGGCATGAACCCTATTTTGAGAAGATTTTAACAAATTTTTCTAAACTTGTTTTAAGACTTGAGCATTTGAGTTTGAGAAAGAGCAGAGTTGAGTTCATTTTTCATAATGAAATATATGGGAACTAAGTATTCCAAGAGTAAATGTTTTCACATTTAAAAGAGGAGGAAACTGATATTTCCTAAAGAGGTTTGAACAATTTGAGTACCATCTCTTTTAAGAGAGATTTTTGAGTAATAATCTCAAACCACAGAAAGAGTTATATTTTTAAACATATAAGCTAGTTATATTTTAGGAGTAGTATTGAACACCGATATGAGGGAGAGTTCAAATAACTCACATCCCCCATAAACCATGTAGCTAACGTGGATAGAAAGGGTCATACTTTTTAGATGATTCCTTAATGCTTTTTAACCTAGACTAGTGGATCCACTTAATTGAGGAGTTCTATACCCCGACAAGGTATATGACAATTCTGGCAGCGTGGGCGAGATGTTGTATCATCACTTAGCTCATAGTGATGGTTATTGGTTAGAGAATCTCTCAAACAGAGTGTAGTTTGTATTTTGCATACAAATGAGATATTATTGTATTTTTCAATACATTGAGTTGTTATCTATTGTTTAAAATGCTTTATATAAACTGCATCTTTATTGTTGTTTTGTTTCTGCATTGAGTCAAGTATCTATGAGTTGAGTAGAGCCGAGGTGAGTATGTTTCTTGTTTATCAGTTCAAGCTTGCAGCAGTGTTCCTTTTACATGCTCGTACATTCAATGTATTTATACCATTTGGCCTGCATCATTTCATGATGCAGATACATGTAATTAGGGTCATCAACATGATATTCGTTGATACCACGTGAAGTTCGAGGTAACTATGGTGAGCCTCCTTGTTTCCGGAGGATTTCATTTACTTTTTCAGTTTTGTCAGGATGTCGTGGGTCTTGTCCCGACTTCCATCTTTGTCATTTAGAGGCTTCTTAGATAGACAATAGAGTTTGAGAAGTCTGTTTCATTTATTTTGTTAAATGTTTTAAAGAGTCGAGTTGCCTATATTTGGCGAGTTGTCTATTTTTGGCTAGTTGACTATTCTATTATATTCAGAGTTGATTATTTGAGTTAAAACTTTGTATTTGAGTTCAGTGAATTTTATTCAGTTTTAAGCTTTGTATGCTTGAGTTAGTCTTTTGCTTGTAGTCAGCCAGGATGAGGGTTCGCTTGGGGACCAAAAATGATTCTCGAGTGTTGGCCACATCTAGGGTGTAGGCTCGGGTCCGGAAAAACATGGTATTAGAGCACATAGTCCAAGTGTCTAAGGGTGTCTATCAAGCCATGCTAATAAGATCTTATTTATGGTTGTGAGGGACCCACTTCTATAAACGAGGGACTGCATGCATTTAAGAAAAGTTTCCTTTTTTCCATACTCTTAATCGTGCAATAGAGCTATGCCATAGAGATTTATTCATACTTGTGCATTTCTCAGACTCATTCGACTACCAACATACTAGAGGTGGTTGAACAGAAAAGTCAGTCCTTTATTGATGAGTTGTTCTTAGCAAGAGTCTTAAGGAAGTCGTGAGACTCTAGAGGGGCTTGAGAGAATCCCATGAGTGAGTTAAGTGTTGAGTTTCAGAGGAATGCACTTATGTTCATATGAATCGTGCGTTCAAGCTAAAAGTGAGATGTACTTTCTTCTCTAAGTCCTGTTTCAGATGAGATCCTTATGAGAAAGTGTGTTGTAGAGCTTGGGTAGTATTTTCGCTTGAAAATGTAGCATGAGTTACGAGATCATGAGTAGTAGTAGTGAAAATGCCCAGAGTTAGAGGAAAGTATGTAGAGGTTTAGTAATCTAAGAAAAGGAGATAGTGATAGGGCAGATTATGTTATTGCAATTTTGTACCCAGTCAGTTATAAGTGATGAGTTCCTTTATGAGTATAATAAGGAATAATAATGTTGTAGAGAGTTCTTGATAGAAGGAAGAGAAATAATTACTAGTCAAGATGAGGTAAAGTATATTTTAACCAAAATAAAGTTGATGTCGATATGTCATCGGGTTAGACGAAACTAAGTATATGTGTGGAATCAGATGGCAGAGTATTCATGAGGTGATAGACCCAAGCTAGGCTTATGAACTTTGAAGGGGGAAACCCCATGGTATTCAGATGATGATAGAGCTATTTGAGAGATAATGCGTAGTAAGTGAGTAAATAGTATTTAAGTTGTGAAGCGGAATGTGATGGTAATTTGTGAGTGTAGAGACTAAGAGGTAAGGATTGACTACTTGTCATAAGGTCCTAGTGGATGAGTGTTTCTGAATTTGTATCTAGTAGTTGTAAGTTAGTATAGTGAGCGAGTAATCATATTGATATTCGGGTTTAGTAATAAACATTAAGCTTGAATTTTGAGATGAGTGTCATGATCAAAAGAATGGCAACATGAGGGTGATGATGTTAGTCTTGAGATTTGATCTAGAAGACTTAACATAGAGCAGGTGAGAAATTGAGATGTTTCTATAATAAATATGAGTGGTACAAGTGAGAGACCCTAACCTTTAGATAAGGGCAAAGAAGCGTGGCTAAGTCACAAGAGTAACTAGAGCATTAAGAGGTGTACCAAAAGGGTATGTAATTAGAAAAGGTTAAGAGAAACACCCTAGAAAGAGGTCTTAGTACCTGCTTATGGAGAGTTTAGTTGTCATGAGATAAATTTCTCCCGAGTGTTAGAGTAAAAAAGGATGTAGACTAGTTAGAGATGATGGAATAGGTCCATAGCTTTACAGTGCCAGCTTTAGACCTAGGGGGAGATGACAAGATGAGAAATCAAGTCAAGTGTTTGAGAATAAGATAGTAATGAGTTCCAAGGAGTATGGGAGATATCTTTTCAGAGGTCCTTTTAGTAATGGAGTGATGTTAGAAATAAGAAGGTTAATGTTCCTATCGTGATAGTGATGGTGTGATAATTTCATCTAAGGTTATAAATGAGGAGGATGAGGTTTTACTATGAGAAATAGCTAAATGAGAGCCCTTAGTTGGTTTCGAATAGTAATGCGGGAAATTCTAGTTGGTAAGGAAGAGATGATAAGAGTAACCCTGATCCATACCCAGTCCAGCCATCATTCGAGGTTGAATGATCCAAAGGGGAGATATTATAACACCCCAAAATTTTTTGAGCTAAGAATTGAACCATCCTTCGTTGTGGGTAGGATTTTACCGAGGAATTAAAAATTTTCTTAAGTGTTAAGGTCACTAAATGTAGCACCTTGAGTTCCAAAAAAACTAAAGAGAGTTCACTCAAGTCATTCCTAAGTTCCTTTAAGTTTTGGGTCACCTTAAATTGACCATAACTTTCAGTACAAGATGAGTTAGGTGGCCCATAAGATATCAAATGAAAGGTATTTGAATTATCTTTCCAACGCCACCGAGTTTGTTAATTTTCAAGTCCGGAAGAGTGAGATATGTTCTTTTGAAGTCAGGCTGTCTAGTTAAGGAAAGTTACATGAAAATATGAGGGGTATTTTTGTCTTTTCCTTACCCAATCAGATTTAATTCATTTTTAGTAAGCTTTTAGGGGTCTAAACTGATTTTTTTCAGTTATATAATCCTAATATACGCTTAGAGTTTTAGTTGAGAGTTCAAGAAAAGAAAAGAGGAGAAAAGATGAGAGGATCAAAGTGTTTGTCAAGATTCTTGAGTTTCGTTGCTGATTTTCACCAAGGGTTTGATCCCTAAGAGGTATGTAAGTTTTCATAGTGTTGGGTTCGTTCACCTACACACAAATCATGAGTTTCTTTTACGAATGTCATCCATAAGTTTGAGTATGTTGAGTTCTTGATAAGTGTTCTTGAAGTTTCCTTCTAAATCTTGTTTTGTTGGGATTTTGATGAATTTTTTAGATGAAAGTTAATGATTTGAGGATTGCTTTGAGTAGATTAGTGTGTAATTAGGTTGGGTATTCGAATCTAAGTGATTGGGGAAGAAACCATTAGATTCCAGGTGAGTTAGGGTCCAAAAATGAGAAAGAAAAGTCGTCGGGGTTTTCTTGGGTTGGGGCTGGCGTGCCGCCCAATAGTGCGCTAGAAACATGTGTCTGTAGGTAGAGGGCTGGCACCCTGCGCCATTCAGTGCGCCAGGGTCTCCTGCCCCCACCCCTTTTCTGTCGTTTCGCCCGTTTGAGTCCTTTAAAATGGTATCTTCAAGCCCTATTAATTCTAAACACTCTAAACTACTTCTAAACTTCTAGAAATCATTCATAACATGAATCATAACCTTGAATTCATAATTCAAATTTAAGGTAGAGTTAAGAGTTAAGTCTTGAGATTTCTTTTGAACATTTTGAGAAAGTCCCTTCGAGTCTTTTTGAGGAGTCTTCTACAACTTCTAATAACTTGTTTCAAGACTCGAGCTAGTGAGTATGAGAATGATGAGAATTTATTCATGAGTCTACATTATCATCACAATACCCTTCATATCATGAACCATAACTCTTTAATTCATAATTCAAATTCAAGATAGAGTTAAGAGTAGAGTTCAAGAAAGTCTTTGAGTTCAATTGTGAATCCTTTGAGATCAACTACCGATTTGAACTAAGTTTTGATGAAGTAAGTATGACAATGAGAAAATTTGTATACATGAGTTCCATATTGTTATTTAGACCCTCGAGTCGAGTCATTCATGCCCATAAATTTCGCATGAACTTCATAAATTGAGCATCTTTGAGAGGAGTAGTATCTTCCAGTTCTAAGTCTTGATTATTGAGTTCCTAATCCTTTTTTGGTGATTATATTCCTAATCATGGGACTATTACATGTTACCCATGAAGTCCTTGAGTTTTGTTGTTCATGCCTATAATTCCGCACGAACCCTATGAGTTGAACATTCTTGAGATGAGTAGTATCATGAAGCCCCTAAGTTGAGTTGTTCATGCCCATAATTCCGCATGAACCCTCTGAGTTGAGCATTCTTTAAATGAGCAGTATCATTGAAGTTCTTGAGTTCTGGAGTTGTTGAGTTTTGAGTTTTTTGTATGGTTATTGAAAAACCTTGAATTGAGTCGTTTACGTCCATAATTCGGCATGAACCCTATTTTGAGAAGTTTTTTTTTATAAATTTTTCTAAACTTGTTTTAAGACTTGAGCAGTTGAGTTTGAGAAAGAGCAGAGTTGAGTTCATTTTTCAAAATGAATATATGGAAACTAAGTATTCCAAAGAGTAAATGTTTTCACATTTAAAAGAGGAGGAAACTGAGATTTCCAAAAGATGGTTTGAACAATTTGAGTACCATCTCTTTTCAGAGAAAGATTTTTGAGTAATAATCTCAAACCATAGAAAGAGTTATGTTTTTAAACATATGAGCTAGTTATATTTTGGGAGTAGTATTGAACACCGATTGGGGGAGAGTTCAGATAACTCACAGTCCTCCTAAACCATGTAGCCAACGTGGGTAGAAAGGGTCATACTTTGTAGATGATTCCTTAATACTTTTTAGCATAGACTAGTGGATCCACTTAGTTGAGGAGTTCTATACCCCGACAAGGTATATGACAGTTCTGGCAGCGTGGGCGAGATGTTGTATCATCACTTAGCTCATAGTGATGGTTGTTGGTTAGAGAATCTCTCAAACAGAGTGTAATTTGTATTTTTGCATTCAACTGAGACATTATTATATTTTACAATACATTGAGTTGATATTTGTCACGCCCCGAGCCTACACCCTGTGTGGGACTTGCACTTGAGAACCATTGTTGGCCCCAAGCGAACCATTGGTCTTGCTTACTTACTCAGCGGAAAACTCTAAGAGAATTGAAGGAACAACTGAAGGACTTGCTCGAAAAAGGCTTTATCAGGCCAAGTACTTCCCTAGAGGGTGCCCAATGCTCTTTGTTCGAAAGAAAGATGGATCCTTCCAGATGTGTATTGACATAGATAACTAAATAAAGTCACTATAAAGAATAAATATCCTATTCCATGCATTGATGACTTATTCGATCAGTTACAAGGTGCCAAATGCTTTTCCAAGATTGACTTGCGGTCTGGTTACCATTAGTTGCGAGTCAGGGAAGTTGATATCCCAAAAACAGCATTTAGGACGAGGTATGGCCATTTTGAGTTCCTTGTCATGTCTTTCGGGCTTACAAATGCCCCAGCAGCCTTTATGGATCTTATGAATTGGGTCTTCAAACCATTCTTGGATGAATTTGTGATTGTGTTTATTGATGATATTCTTATATATTCACAATCGGAAGAAGAGCATGTAGACCACTTGCGAGTTGTAATGCAGACTCTCCAAGATTGCAGGTTATATGCTAAATTCTCTAAATGTGATTTTTGGCTTACCTTGCTTTTCTTGGTCATGTTATTACAAGTGAGGGTATTAAGGTTGATGGACAAAATATTGAAGCAATGATGACTTGGCCAAGGCCCTTGAATTCAATGGAGGTTCGCAGCTTTTTAGGCTTGGCAGGGTATTGCCGAAGGTTTGTGGAGGGATTCTCTTATATTTCTACACCACTGATAAAATTGACATATAAGGCAATGAAGTTTTAGTGGACCGAGGTATGCGAGCAGAGCTTTCATGAACTAAAAAAAGGCTTACCATTGCACCTGTCCTAACTCTTCCAGATGGTAATGAGGGCTATGTTGTTTATTGTGATGCATCAAGAATTGGCCTAGGTTGTGTTCTTATGCAGCATGGTAACGTTATTGCATACGCCTCCAGACAGTTGCGGAAACATGAGCAGAATTATCCTACACACGATCTTGAGTTGGCTGTAGTTGTCTTTGCCCAAAATATTTGACGACATTATCTATACGGGGTTCATATAGATGTGTTCATTGATCACTAGAGCCTACAGTATTTACTTAAGCAGAGGGAGTTGAACCTACGACAACGGAGATGGCTAGAATTATTAAAAGACTATGATGTTGACATTTTATATCATCCCAGCAAAGCTAATGTTGTTGTTGATGTGCTCAGCCAAAATTCCATGGGTAGTCTAAGTCATGTTGAAGCTGATAAGGCTGGAATTACAAAAGACATATGCCAGCTAGTTAATTAGCAAGTACGTGTGGTAGATGCAGGAGGCGGAGGTGTTGTCGTTAAGAATATGGCAGAATCTTCCTTTGTGACTGAAGTGAAAAGGTAGCAACATGAAGATCCTGAGCTTAGGAAATTGAGGGAAAAGATTCCACAGCAGCAACACCCCTTATTTGAGCTAACTGGAGATGGAGTCCTTAGATACCAGGGTCGCTTATGTGTACTGGCAGATGGGAAGCTCCGTACAAGTATTCTTTCAGAGGCCCATTATTCTAGATATGCATCTCACCCTAGAGCGACGAAGATGTATCAGGACATTCGACATATCTATTGGTGGAACGACATGAAAAATGATATTGTGGAGATGGTAGCTGAATGTCCCAACTGTCAACAAGTTAAAGCAGAGCATCAGAGGCCTGGAGGCCTTACCCAGTATATTGAGCTTCCATTATGGAAATGGGATAAGATAAATATGGACTTCATCACTGGTTTGCCTCGCACTCCACGAAGGTTTGATTCTATCTGGGTTTATCGATAGGCTAACAAAATCTGCTCATTTCTTGCCAGTTATGATGACGTTTTCAGCTGAAGATTATTCCAGGCTTTACATCCAGGAGATTGTTCGCCTTTACGGAGTTCCATTATCTATTATCTCAGATCGAGGAGCTCAATTTATAGCACATTTTTGGAGATCATCTCAGAAAGGTCTAGACACTCAGATAAATCTTAGTACCGTTTTTCATCCACAAACTGATGGACAGGCAGAACGTACTATTCAGACGGTTGAGGATATGTTACGTGCTTCTGTGTTGGATTTTAAAGGAAGTTGGGATCAACATCTACCTCTTATCGAGTTCGCTTATAATAATAGCTTTCAAGCTAGTATTTAGATGGGCCCTTACGAAGCATTATACAGGCGAAAGTGTAGGTCCCCAATCAGTTGGTTTGAGCTCGGGGAAGAAGATTTGCTAGGTCCCAATCTAGTCCAACAAGCGATTGAAAAGGTTAAGCTTATTATAGATTGGCTTCATACAGTACAATGTCGGCAGAAATCTTATTCAGATGTTCGCCGACGAAACTTAGAGTTTGAGGTAGAAGATTGGGTTTTCCTGAAAGTATCGCCTATGAAGGGAATCATGTGATTCGGAAAGAAAGGGAAACTCAGTCCTTGATACGTTGGACCGTATAAGATTATTCGGAAGATTGGTATGGTGGCATACGAACTTGATTTGCCTTCAGAATTGGAAGTAGTTCATCCTACATTTCATGTTTCTATGTTGCGGAAGTGCATTGGAGATCCTTCACGTATTATGCCCATTGAAAATATTTGTATCGCTGAGGATTTATCTTATACAGATGTACCAATAGTGATTTTAGATCGGCAAGTAAGAAAGCTTCGAAATAAATATACAACTTCTGTGAAAGTGTTATGGGAGAAATAACAACGTCGAGGAAATGACTTGGGAAGCGGAAGAGGAAATGAGGAATGAGTACCCCCAACTGTTTACGACTTAAGGTGAGTCACATTTCGATTATTGGCAATTATTTCTTCACAGCGACTTAGTTAGATTTTAAGTAGCTTGAATGTGAAATTTATATGTCTTCTTACGAGATAGCTATGCAAAGCTTAGTAGTTAAAATTTTAAGAATTTGACTTCAGGTTTGCGACTATTAAAAATATAGACTCGCAAATATAGTACTGTGAGAAAAAAAGAAAATACAACCAAGGAATTATCTAGATCCATTCACAAGCGAATGTTCATAAGGGGGAGAATGTAAGATTCCGTACTTTTTCTCTAAGTGTGCATAATATATATGGCGTAGTATGGCATGGTTATATGAGGTGTCTATGACTTTGTATCGTACATTGGAGATTAAGATTGCAAGTAGGTGGAAATATCAAGGATCTAAACTAAAGTTTTAGGTCAAAGGGTCACCTCAAACAAAGTTCATGATAAAAGAAATGGCTTGGGTAGAACTTCGCCCGTTTGAAAGGTTTAACTTGTCCCATACCTTGTGGATAAGCCTATGAGTGTA